>NC_039362.1:74041252-74698640 GCF_003573695.1 Papaver somniferum
CCCCCCCCCCCCCTAATCTAACGGCTGTATTTGTTCAGTACCCCTAAATCTAATGGCTACGAATGGTCGGTTCTTTCGGTCCGGACAGTACGGGACTTATACAGGACCGTGTACCTGTACCTCATCAACCTCGATTCCTATTTTATGGACCGGTACCTGTACCCCGTTCCTCGGTTCGGGACAAATATCGGCTCGGTTCCGGGACGGTTCCTCGGTCCAGGTCGGTTCCTGTGCACCCTTAATCACAGCGGAATGAGATCCCTAGCAGATAAGGCGAAAACTCAAGGATATTACTGGCCAAAAATGATACGAGACGCTGCAAGAATGTCACGAAGATGCGAAGAATGCCAGCGTTTCGCCATAAAAATCCACGCACCCGCAACAATGTTGAACCCAGTAGACATCCCTTGGCCATTCTCAAAATGGGGCATAGACATCGTGGGTCCCCTAATCGAAGGATCAGGGAAGAGAAGATTTTTGATAGTGGCCACGGATTATTTCAGCAAATGGGTAGAGGCTAAAGCCCTGGCAAGGATCCGAGACGCAGATGTCTTCACATTCATTTTTCAAAACATCATTTGCAGGTTTGGCATACCAGCTGAGATTGTATCTGACAATGGCAAGCAATTCCAGGGTAAAAACATCGACTTATTCTTCGATACTTTCAAAATTCGAAAGAACAAGTCAACACCAATTTACCCTCAAAGCAATGGTCAGGCAGAAGCCACAAACAAAACCCTCGCACTCATCCTCAAAAAGCAGTTGGACGAATACAAGAAGCGTTGGTGTGAGCAACTACACAACGTTTTGTGGGCTTATAGGACAACTCGAAGATCAGCCACGGGAGAATCCCCATTCTTACTCACCTATGGAGCCGAAGCTATTATCCCAACAGAAATAATCATGCCAACTACGAAGACTGAAGCATGGGAGAAAAACCTCACAGCGGACATGATGTTGGAAAGGTTAGATGATCTAGAAGAGAGGAGGGAGGCAACACTACAAAAAATGGAAAACTATCAAAGGAAACTAGCAAGGGAGTATAATAAGAGGGTTAAGCTTAGAAATTTCGTAGAAGGGCAGTATGTGCTGAGGACCATTCCCCAATACCAACGAGAAAAGAAGTGGGGCAAATTAGCACCAACATGGGGGGGACCCTTCGTCATACATGATGTTGCAGGAAATGGGTCTTATTATCTGCGCAACCTAAAAGGGGAGATCCTCAAACACCCATGGAATGCAAAATATCTCAAGCCATACTACCCGTAGAGGGAAACGCAGGCCTGCATCTGCGTGAAGAGCGCCATAAGAAGAAAACGACGCTTGCGATCGACATGTTTCTATCTCTGAGAGAGGAATAGCAAACCTCAACCTATCAATCAAGCAAACTTTTGGAAAAAAATAGTCACAATATATGGAGCAACATAGTAACAAGACGACTGCGTGTAAATATAACACCTCACGAGAACCCTACACCTGTAAATACAGCCTCCGCGTCAATACTTCATCCTCCTATTTTTTACTATTTACTACCTCAGAGGTTCCATCAATGGAATTCTTCTAAATGTAACTCAACAAACTGAATCGACACTTTAACCCTCTTTCACCCGTGGACGTAGACACTCTGCTGTCGAACCACGTAAACACTGGTGTTAATTGTTGTTCTATTTTACTTGGGGAAAGTAGTCACCTACAATCTCTCGGGACTCCCCTATCAGCGTCTATAAGTGTAGGACCATGGGGAAGGCATCCAGCAGAAAGAGATACCCAACCAATCTTGTGTCAGCGGGTTGACGGAATGAACGTACATTCCAAACAACTCATATCCTAGAACGCTGCCCAGACCCCCACCGTCTGAGAATCCTCTGGCCCAGGATTAGCCAGCGGGGTGACAGGTCTCAAGACGTTCACGAAGATACACATATCTTCGGGTTCACACTCAAACACTTCGCTATCCCTGATTACATTCAGTTATATTTCAATTTAACCATAACAACATTAAAAAAAAAAAGTCGGACAACAAAGATAAAAGTTAAAACAATGATCAATTCATTAAAAGTTGATTACAGGCTTGGCAATGATACGCGGAAACAAAAAAATACAAAAGGAATCTCACGAAGCCTCATAATCAACAAAGATCAACTCTCTACAAAAATCTACTTGGATGGTTCAACCCCACCAGCAGGTTTAACAATCTTCCCCTTCTGCGTTGAAGGTACGCTCCCACCCGAGGAAGGCCTTGAAGAACCAGATGTAGGGGCTGGGGTTTCTCACGGAGCGGATAGCTCTTGATAAGGCCATACTCGGTCTTAAGATCATACTCGATGCTATCCAGAATTTTGTTAGTCTCTTTCACTAGTTGACACTGAGCCTTGTACGCAATAACAGTATTCATCATCTCAGCCTTTGACAACAACGAGGAAAGGCGACTCACTTCCTTCGAAGCGGCTTGGGAAGCCTCGTCCCTTACTGTAGCTAAACCTTTGTGATAATTAATATGGATTTCCTGATGCACTAATTGAGATTTAGCCTCTGCAAGCTCTTCATTTGCAGTGCGAAGCTGTCCCTGGAGCTCTGCAAGGAAAAGAAAAATGCAGATGGTTAGGTCCAGGAAATTACAGAATCACACTCGATAATATAAGCATATACCTTCGACTCTCGCTGAAGCTATTTCATATTCCTTAACAACAGCATCACGGGCTTCATCAAGAAAATCATACTCATCTGACAACTTCTTATAATCCGCTTGAAGGGTTGAAAGGGCGTACTGACTCGCATCTAATTATACCTGTTTCATTGAATCCAAGTGACGAAGATGGTTGACCTCATTGTTTAAACCCTCCAGACCCTTGTTGAGCCGATACATATTTACTTCAAGATTTCTCTCAGACTCAGCTTGGCGTACCACATCAGCCCTAGACGCAGCTAAAGCTTTGCTAAGAGCACCAGCCTCAGCCCTAGCGTCATCTCTCTCCCTAGCAAGACGCTGAATGTAATCTTTAACATCAGAAGACTGAGAAGAACGAGCTTGACGCAATTCTTCTTCCAAGAGATTGATTTTAGCTTCCAATGATGAGACATGTTCTCGGGATTCACGAATATTATCACGCGTCCACAACAATGTTCCATTAAAAAAACGACGATCATTGTTATATTTGTTCTGCATATCAATCATTTGGACTCGTCTGACCCTCCACTCCTCTGCCAGAGCATTATGTTCATCGGCACGAGCATTCCACTTATCAGCCGCGCTCTTTATCTTCTCTACCAACTCTGCGATGCGAGATTTCTGACGCTGCCGCTCTTTCCGAAGCCATACTAACTCAGGAACTCCACCCACTAAAGATAGGGTGGGGGAGGGAGACTCAGACAGAACACTAATTACAGTAAAGGACAACAGCAAGGAAGAGAACAGATAATCAAACCTGTAACAACCGAAGAATTCTTCTTGGCCTCCTCCAACTCACTACGAGCCATAGCAATATCCAAGCGAAGCTTCTCCTCATCCTTTCCTTATTGCTCCTTAGCCTTGAGGAGACTCTTCAACTCACATATCTCCCTATCCCTATCAGCAATGACAGTCTCAGCCGCAGGAAGCTCCTCTTCCCGAAGACGAAGCTTAGCCTCCAACTTAAGGGATTTGGCCTTAAAAAACTGGTACAACATGTGATTGCAATGCTCACTCCTCATCATCTGCGAATCAGAAGATTATAACACCCTGACTCTAAGAATTGCTAAAAATTGATACAAGGAAAAATGATGAGAGAACTCACCTCTAACATCTGTTGTTGGGGAAATCCATACTGATACCCATCAGCCAACACCATCATATCAGCAACAGTCGAGGGAGCGTCGACTACTAGAGAAGCCTCCAAGGCCCGAAGATTCTTATCCCACGCTTCTGCAACCTGGTCCTCGGTAGACAATTGCATCATCTTACGGGTATAGGCATCAGATTTCTTTTCACCCTCCACCACAGGAGCTGGATTCTTCGCCTGAAACAGGGAAATCTGATGCATATACCCGTAAGATGATGATCAGCATCGGAACTCTTTTCGTCATCTCCATCAACAACATCTAGGGCATATTGGAAATTCATGCCCTCAAAATTCGAATGCCAAGGACGGAAATTCCCATAACGAGCAGGAGGAGCCGCACGTATCTGGCTATCTGCGGTAGGACACCATCCTTGCGGACCTGGAACCCACCCCCACCCCCAATCCCAGGGACCAACAACCTCAATAACAGTTGCGTGCCATTCATAGTCATGATCACGCTTGATCCGCTCACGAGTAGGAAACACCAGTTTGTTAGTAGAATTCGCTGTACCCGGGACGTACTTCACCTTAGCACCACTTACTTCACTCAGAAGGCGGATCTCACCACGAGGAGCGGCAATATTACGAAGACTCACACTCCACGGTTTACGATTCATACTGTTAACATAGTCACCGAAAGACTTGTTAAAATTCTCAGGCGTATACCACTCCCTTTTCTCAGGACTGGGAACATAAAGAGTCATCATTGTCTCTCCTTTGCTCCTAAGATAACACTCCCTCAGTGCACGAAGATAATTCCCATGAAGTTGGGAAATAGAGCGACAGTGTGTGTTCTTCGAAGAACCCTCTCGACCAGCCAGCACATCATAATAAAAAGAATCCCCAGACTTGTACAAAGGCAACATAAGACCCGCTTCAAAGGCCCCCACCGTGGTCAGCAGATGAAATTCATCAAACTTATATGTCGATATCATCTCATAAGTAATATCATCATCAGCAGCGTAAAAACGAACATCGAATAGCTGAAGACCATGCTTTTCCTTGAAAACCTCCAGATCAATATGTTTGAAGGTCACTTTCTTCTCCCCAACAACGACGCTACGTATTTCCTGAGAAATATCTTCCTTATCCACGGGATCAGGCGCAGAACCCTTCGAAGGGTTTCTCTCGGAAGCTTTCCTCTTAGGATGAACCTTAGATACATCAGTCTTCAAAACCACTTCTTTCGAAGACCTCCCCTTGGATTGAGACACTGGAGAGGGAGGTAGAGGATGTTGATGAGACGCGGAAGGAGGCGCCACTGACCGTAGAGGTAGGACATCCCACGTTCTCTTAGGATCATCACGCGGATTAACTAAGGGACGAGAAACAGCATACCGGGATCCATGAGCCTCTTTTGGCCGGTCCCCCTTCTGCGTATTCCCTCTATGCGACTCACCCCTCTTAGAAGATAAGTGCCTCTGACCAGAAGAAGACGAAACCCTATGAACGCGGGCATCACCTTGGGAATATTTAGACGAACCTCCACCAGGCGGAGAAACATCAGGATCCCTACGCAGAGGAGATCTACGCGGACTAGGCGGTGGGGTTTGATAAGAAACCCGCGGAAGGTCAGCCATGTCTGCGTAGTACACAAACAAGTTTCAGATTTCCGCGAAGACAAAACAGAAATCAAAAAACCAAATTTCATCCAGTTCTTCATAATCATGAACCAGATGGAAAATAAGAACAAACCCTAAATAAAAGGGGAAATAACAAATAGGGGCAAGCATATACGAAGGAAGAAATCATTACTGTTTGTAATAACGAACAGGGGAAATCATACACACACTTATATATATATGTTATTCATCACAGACACATATAACAACAGTTCATCAAAAGATAATCAAGACACAGTAAAACCACCTACCTATAAACAAAAAATTAAGCAGAAAGCCTCGACGAACAGTAGCAGCAGTAGAAAACCTCGACGAACAACAGTAGCAGCAGCAGAAAACCTCGACGAACAACAGTAGCAACAGCAGCAGAAAACTTTGAGGAGCAACAGTAGCAGCAACAGCAGTTAATAACAAGGATACAAAAGCAGAGAACAAAGAATGAAAATTCCGAGGAAAGAGAAGGAATGAAATTTATGATTAGAGAATTTTCACATTCCTTCTCATATATATATGCAAAGAGAAATAAAAACCGCCCCACTACCCAAGAAGAAGTTATTACAAATAGTGGGGAACGTGCCCTATCTAGGAAAATAGTAAAGAGAAGATGAAGAGAGTAACACGTTTTTCTTCCCACTTCGACTAACCGCCCAGTAGGAGGAAAATGGGCAAATTTTAGGTACAGATTTCATCTGCCGCCACGTGCCCACAAAGACACACGTGGGGGACATGCGGCTAAGGGCATCAAGATATGATATCACGCATGGACAACCAAGAGTCACTTTATCCTATCCCTAGAAAGATCTAAGATCTACGGCTGGGGATAGTCATACTGACGCAGACAAGACAGGGGCAGAGGACAGCTGTCTACCGCGGACAGACATATCAACTACCCACATTAAATACCCTCAAACAACATACGTGTCAGTCATCCTGTATTGGAAGCGCAGATAATACTGCGTATCCAGACAGAACATGCAGATGCAGCCGAGAACACGAAGACTTCTGCGTGAGTGGCACAAAACACAAGAGGATAAGGTTATAACGGGCTTCAGAATCGGACCCCACGTAACCTCCCTATAAAACCCCTCTCTCCCAAGTGAAGAGGGAGGCCGAAAAATATTGAGAGGAGAATAAGAGAGAGACAAAGAGATAGAGAAAGTGTAAGTGAAGTTCCTCCTGCTACGCAGGCTTATATTGGTCTCAAAGTCATTCGACTATTTCTGTAACCTTCATACATATAATGAAAAACCCAAACCCGTAGACAGAGATCTGAGTGATGAATCATATAAGTTAATCGTTTCATCTATATTCATGCATTTACACTTTATATGTTCAATTCGATACTTATGGTATATCATGTTCGTACATTTTATGTTTCATCCACTATTTATCTTATTGTATGAGCCAAGAACAATGATTGTAGTTGATGAGACGAGGAAGAGTATTAGAACTCTGAGTCAAGGATTCGACATAACCTATCCATTCCCCTCAGGCACAGCTTATTTACTGTATTGTCATGAGTCTGCGCGCATTATTTGTGAATACTCAGATGACACCAGATCTTTGTGTTCACAATTTTGTTGCATTATCATCAAACTAAGCGTGAATTTCATGGTCCCAACTCTTGGGGGTGGGGGGGGGGGGGTTCAACAACCTCTGAAGTCCCAACCAACCATCTCTTTTGCGCCCGAAAGTGTATTTTCTCTGAAGTGGTAAAAAAGTAACAAAACAATACTGTAGTAGGTAGGTATATCATGTGTTGCCTCTTAATTTAAGTGGATCAACCATTAACACGTAATTAGTGTTTTTTTTTTTTTTTTTGAAGCATGAGAATTTTTGTTTTTTAGAAAAACAGACTATATAGCTATTACACTACCCACTGAATCATTAAATAGGATTTGGCTAATAAAATGCGGGACAGCCTGGTCCTAGACTGAAGTTGATAAATTTCCTGCCTGACTTCCGTCTGCCGCATCCCGCATAGTTTGCCAAGCCATCTGCTACTTGATTTCCCTCTTTGTAGTTGTGTTGTATTGTGCATTGACGAATTTTTCGTATTCTTTGTTTTATTTCTGTAATCATTTATGCAACATACCACAGAGCTTCAAGTTCTCTTTTAACGAAGCACATTAAATTTTGTGAATCTTTCTCAAAGATAACTTTTGGTCATTGCTTGCCGTCCTTGAAGCTAGCAGAATCGCCCACGTTTCAGTTATTATCGTTGTAGTTATACCTAGTGGTTGCGCTAGAGCCACCACAGTTTGAGCTGTCGAATCCCTGCAAATAAAATCAGCTCCCGCTAGTCCTGGATGTCCTCTAGCAGCCCCGTCCTTGTTGATCTTTATCCAATCCGGTTATGGTCTGACCAATCCTACTAGTATTATTGTTGTTGCTCTGAAATTTGTCGGGTGGGATTTGGCTGGTTCTTCCTGAAAAAGTGGGGGTCTAACAACCATACCCAATATTTCGTTTAGGCAATATGTATGGACTAATTCCAATATATTTCCAAGAGAATCAACTAGACAGTCAGACTCAATCAAGGAAAATACATCCAAGAGTTATATCTTTGTTTCTCAATGTAATCAGAAAATCAAACAGATAGAAATCCGCGAGCCTGATTATTATGAGAAACGACTTGAACGGTACCAAAGACCAATGTGCAAGTGTTGATCAATTTATACCAACAACCAAAGGTTGGACAATCTAATTGATTGAACTACGCAGAACCTGTGATATTTCAATTATATAAATAAAAATATAATGCGGAAAAGAAATAACACAAACACCATAAATTTTGTTAACGAGGAAACCGCAAATGCAGAAAAACCCCGGGACCAAGTCCAGATTTGAACACCACACTATATTAAGCCGCTACAGACTCTAGCCTACTACAAGTTAACTTCGGACTGGAATGTAGTTGAGCCCTGACCAATCTCACACTGATTAAGGTGCAGTCGTGTTCTTTACGCCTCTGAATCCCAGCAGGACTCTACGCACTTCATTCCCTTAGCTGATCTCACCTACAAGTAAGAATTTCTACGACCCAAAGTCGAAAAAAATCTGTCTCACACATGAAATTCTATTGAATAGATAAATCTATTTCCCACAGAAGTACCTACGAGTTTTTGTTCCGTCTTTTGATAAATCAAGGAGAACATGAACCAATTGATACACCGGACTTATATTCCCAAAGAACATCCTAGTAATATCAATCACCTCACAACGATCTTAATCGTATGGTAGCGAAACAAGATATTGTGGAATCACAAACGATGAGACGAAGATGTTTGTGACTACTTTTATCTTACCTATCGGAGATTGAATTTCGAGAAAATCTTAGAGAAGATAGTACTGAATACGATAAAACAAAGTAAGATAAGAGCACGCAACTACAGAGTAAATAGTTGGGTCTGGCTTCATAATCCCAACGAAGTCTTTAAGTCGTTAACCTATAATGGTTTTAGAAAAATCTAGGTTAAAGGAGAATCGTCTCTAGTCGAAACTAATATCACACAGGAGGTGTAGGGATTAGGTTTCCCAGTTGCTTGACTTCTCCCTTATATAGTCTTCAAATCAGGGTTTGCAATCAATGTTACCTTGGTAACAAAGCATACAATATTCACTGTTAGATGAAAACCTGATTAGATTCAAGCTAATATCTTTCAACCATTAGATTCAACTTAGCATGTTATACACAAATGAAATGTGCCTTCACTTAGATACGGGTAACCGTACCTAAATGTGTACACTTGGTTGGCTCAACAATAGTTAACCGAACTTAGCCATATGAATACTTTCATATCAATCTTGTTCATCTTTATCACAACTAGTTAAAATGACTCAAATGAAACTAGTTATAGATTTGTTCAATTGTTTATATTGTCATAGAAGTATACAAGACACAATTGAAGCAAAATCGATTTTGATTCACTCGAATCAATTCATGAACATTATAGCCACATTTTTCAAAAGATTGCATTCCTTATTATATAAATGTATTTGTTCACAAGTAAACCGATTTCATAACTTAACCCACTCAATGATGAAAATGGGTACGCATACTTAGAGATCTGAACTTGGTCTGTCCGCCAGTATGTGAACGGGTACGCATACTGTCGTTCACGACCTAACTCAGTTGAATTAGTATGCAAACGGTTACGCATACTAAATTCCCAGACTTAAACTGTTAAGTCGGTACGCATACGGGTATGCATACTAAGTTCTCGGACTTCAACTGTTAAACCAGTATGCATACGGGCATATTATGGTTCCCGAACTTGGAATAACTTGCAACAGTTAGCATACAAGTATGCATACTGTGCTATATCTAATCATTGTTTAATTGTTCTAAACTTCTATTTCAATCGTTGAAACATTCTTAGAAGACGACAATAGCTGTCTCACACAAAATATTAGCTTCAAAGCAATTTTCAAGTGATCGAATAATCAATACGAAACATTCCGAGTCTACTTCAAATGACTGTCTCACACAAGTCATGTAAAATGTTACCATGCGATTTTCACAAGATCATCTTTTGACTTTCGTCAAGAATATAAGATGAACTTGGTTAAAGAGAAAGCTTACCAACACATATTTCGAGAAATATGTAAGCGAGTTAAACTCAGCTCGAAATATCAGATGTGTATAATCTAAGTTTATATATAGCTATACGACTTTTGTCTCAAATAGGAGATAGAGTAGATAGCTTTTTGAGTGATAGATGAGTTCAAGTCTCCACATACCTTTTGTTGATGAAGTTCCACAAGATCACGTTAGTAGTTCTCCGTCTTCAATCGATGAACGTCGTGAAGTCTAAAGCTCAGCTGCACATTCTATCCTAATCTGAGACTTCTAACGATGTTCTAATGCTACACACTCTAATCACTCAGGTGATCAGAAAGTATGTCTTTTTTGTGATTCAAAAGGACATGTTTAACGGAAGAGCAAACTAAAGATGAATGACAATTACTTTGGTCGACTTCAGCACACCTTAGACTTAATACTCAAAGGTGTAACTAACATTCGGATGTCTAAACTAATCAATTTTAGTACTCACCCTGCGAATACTTCCAGGGAAGTCAGTTCAATATGCTCATCGAACGTTCGAACCAATTGTAGCATTAATACGAATCGTTCAAGAAGATTTCAGAAAGCTTCTTCTCAACCCAATGTGAAGAATGATGTTCAAGATGTGAAAAAGGTACCAGTAAGTGGAAGCAACAGTGGAAATATGAAGGACAACCTTAATTTGATAATTGAAGGATACAATGATCTTATCAACAGGCTGTCAAAATCCTCCAAACAAACTTCTTTTGGTAAGGATTCGAACTTAGTCTCAGATTTTGATGATAGTAAGTTTTATGATACTTTTTCACATCACAAAGGATTTCCTCCAAAAATTAGAAGAAAAAAGAGGATTAACCATTAATAATATTCATTTGATGAGCATAAAGCTCATACTTGTGCTAATTAATCACAAGAGTTGAATGCTTACTCATAAAAATCCAGTTGAGTAAGATTTGGTAATAATCAGGTATACTTATTGGTAAATTGCTTTCTGATTAGTCGAGCTATTTTATTATTGTTCATAGCTGAATTATTGTCTACAGACAGCAGTGCCTAAGCATTGTTTGTGTCTCGAGAATTTTTTTATTAAAAAGGTTTTTGTTGCAACTATGTTGCCTGCTACTCTTGTGCTATAAATTTTTGTCTCTGTGGACATATAAAATTTATTGAGACAAAAATTGTGAAAGAGTTTATTCACGTAGCAAAATTCTACTGTATTTGTTTTACCTTGTAAAAAGGTACATTATTATTTTATTTTTTTGTCTTGCTTCTCTTTTGGGTTCGAGTTGTATTCGTACGGGTAACCTATTGAGTCACGTACGCGTACTCTAGGTTATTTTCTTTTTTTCAAGAATGTCTTCACCTTCTCGCACTTGTGATTTTGCAAGAGGTTTTCTTGATAAAGGTATTGGTTTTGAGTCAAAAGGGAGGAAGAAAAGAACCCTAGTAGAAGTTTGATGCGTGTCGTAACCACAACAAATTAATCGAGATATTTCCCACTAATTAACTAGTAATATAGCGGTAGTAAGAGATCGTTCCCACAAAGAGCTGTGTAATTGATAGGTTATTCATATTAGCAAAAGAAAGGAAAACACAAAGAGGGGTTGGTTTATGAATTAAATAAAAAGAGAATAAAGAGAGAATAAGGTGAAAGGGATAATAAAGGAGTCCTTCGCCGTTACCAAACGTTGAATCAATAGTATACTTATCTATCTTCGTTAGAACCATTCATCAGCAAATGTAGGAAAGCAGCTAGAGCAGTGCTATCCCCAAATTTCCTCTTGTAATCGGATACCGAAGCGCTCGCATATCAAGTTCTGTCCAACCGAACCACCAAGTAGTAGTGCACTCAAGGTGTAACCCAGTCGGAAGCTTATATGCTATGTGAACTTAGGTTTATCCTAGCAGTTAGACTCTTAGCGCAAGGTCCAATTACTAGTGTTGTCTTCATACACGATTGCTCCACAGAATCCCTCTGCGAGGTCTCACGTTCTCTACTTGTACAGGAGATGCACAACAATTATGGATCGCTCCAAATCTCTACTAGCAATAGAACAATCAATAAATATGCATCCTGAAAATACGGGGGTCTAACAACCACACCCAACAATTCGTTTGGAAATATGAGAGGACTTACTCCAATACACTTTCTAGAGAATCAACTAGACAGTCAGACTCAATCTAGAATAAAGTGTATCAAAGTGTTTAATATCTCTAACTCTTAATTCAATCCACAATCAGCAAATAGAAATCTGCGAGCCCGATTGAATAAGAGGAGTAACTTGAACGGTACCAAAGACCAATGTTCAAGTGTCAATCAATGTAAATCAACAACCCAAGGTTGGATATTCTAATTGATTGATCTTAACGCACAACCTGTGATATTTAAATTATATAACAAAAAATAATGCGGAAAAGAAATAACACATACACCAGAATTTTGTTAAGGAGGAAACCGTAAATGCAGAAAAACCCCGGTACCTAGTCCAGATTGAACACCACACTGTATTAAGCCGCTACAAACACTAGCCTACTACTAATTAACTTCGGAATGGACTATAGTTGAACCCTAATCAATCTCACACTGATTCAAGGTACAGTTGCGATCCTTACATCTCTAATCCCAGCAAGATACTACACACTTGATTCCCTTAGTTGATCTCACCCACAACCAAGAGTTGCTACGACCCAAAGTCGAAGACTTGATAAACAAAGTTGTCTCACATAGAAAAGTCTATAGGATTGAATAAATCTGTCTCCAGCAGAAATACCCAAGAGTTTTTGTTCCGTCTTTTGATAAATCAAGGTGAACAAGAACCAATTGATAAACCTGACTTATATTCCCGAAGAACAACCTAGTATTATCAATTACCTCACAATAAACTTATCGACTATCGAAACAAGTTATTGTGGAATCACAAACGATGAGACGAAGGTGTTTGTGATTACTTTTCTATCTTTCCTATCGGAGATATAAAATCTCGAGTCAATTATTCCAATTTTACCCAACACGATAGAAACAGCAAGATCAGATCACGCAACTACAAAGAGAATAGTTGGGTCTGGCTTCACAATCCCAATGAAGTCTTCAAGTCGTTAACCTACAGGGTCTCGAGAAGAAACCTAAGGTTAAAGGAGAATCGACTCTAGCTATGCAACAAGTAGCACACAAGAGGTGTGGGGATTAGGTTTACCAGTTTCTAGAGTTCTCCTTTATATAGTTTTCAAATCAGGGTTTGCAATCTAAGTTACCTTAGTAACAAAGCATTCAATAATCACCGTTAGATGAAAAACCTGATTCAACCAAGCTAATATCTTTCAACCGTTAGATCGAACTTAGCTTGTTACACAACAATGAAATGTACTCTCATTTAGGTTTACGTAACCGTACCTAAACGTGTACACCATGTTGGTTCACAAATAGTTAACCGAGGTTAGCCATATGATTACTCACATATCAGCCTTATTCATCTTAACCATAACTAGTTCAAATGACTCAAATGAAACTAGTTAAAGAGTTGTTCAATTGCTATATTCTCATGGATTTATACAAGAACACAATTGAAAAAAAATCGGTTTGATTCACTCGAATCAGTCATGAACATTATAGCCACGGTTTGCAAAGATTGCATTCCTTATGATTTAAATGTTTAAGTCCATGAACTGGCCTATTTGACAAAGTAACTAGCTTAAGTATGCGTACGGGTATGCGTACTTAAGCAACCAGATTTGAGTTTGTTTAGTTTCTAAACTCATCGGAAATTTTCGGTTCGAAAACTTCCGCCAGTGTGCGTACGGGTACGCATACTTAAGGTGACTAGTTAAGAGTTTGTCAAAACCAAACTCAACAGAAATTTTTGGTTCGAAAACTTCCGCCAGTATACGTACGGGTACGCATACTTATCTTGTCTCCTTCACCAATTTGGCATACACACATATGCATACACTTGGGTTCCCGGTTTATGGATTTATACACTAATGTGTGAACACACTATATATGCTTATATCCAAAGATGTTTACATTATCAACTCTTTATTTCAATCATTGAAACATTCTTCTATAATGACAATAGCCGTTTTCACACATTATTAGCATCAAAGCAATTTCCAAGATATTGAAATAATCATTATCGAAACACTCCAAGTCTTACACCAAATGATTGTATCACACAAACCATGTAAGATGTTACTCGTCAATTTTCTCATGATATAAGATGAACGTGGTCGAAGCGAAAGCTTACCAACATATATTTCGAGAAATATGTAAGCGAGATATACTCAGCTCGAAATCTCAAATGTGTATAGAGAAAAATATATCGTAACACAACTTATGTCTCAATATAGGAGATAGAGTAGAAATAGACTTTCCAAGTGATAGATGAGTTTAAGTCTCCACATACCTTTTGTCGATGAAGTTCCACAAGCTCTCCTTAGTAGTTCTTCGTCTTCAAGTGATGAACTCTGTGAAATCTAAGCTCAACTATACCATCTATGTCCTAGTCCGAGACATCTATAAATAGGCTAGAAATCAAGACTTATAGTTTTGATCACTAACATTGAAAAACATGTTTGAGATAGCAACGCATGCGAGTTCGACCGAGCAGTGCTCTAACAATCTCCCCCTTTGTCAATTTTAGTGAAAAAACTATCAATACATATGGATTACAAAATAAATAAAAATTGTAGCTTCTCATCCAAATGCTTGATCTCCTTGGCATCTTCAACGCGACTCAAAATCTTCGTCACTTCCAAGTACTCCATGATCCTAAAGGTTGTAAGTTCAGCATCATAGTTGTTGAAGATCCGTAGCGATAACAATGAGAAAACAAATGTTCTCAATCATTGTTATACAGTATCATAGTATTATTACACAACATCAAAGTTCAATTGTATCACAACTTTGACAACAGTACTATGGTGATATGTATCACTCCCCCTAGACAATACTTCATCTCGACATGAAAACCACTCCCCCTTACATGATGATCCGTAACCATATGTATTTGTAGTATCACACTACACATAAATTCTCCCCCTTTTTGTCAATATAAATTGGCAAAGGTACGAAAACTAGTGGGATCCTCATGAAATTTTCATAGAGATAATTCATGACCAAAAGAGAATACCATATCAACTTATTTAGATGCCATAATAAAGCCGAAGCTAAATGCACTCATCAAGGAGTTTATAAAAATAAAAGATAACCCCTATAATATTCCACAGTCGCACTCCCCACAAAGATTTGAAAATTAAGCACAAGTTCAAAATGAACTCTCCCCCATAAAATGTCATTCCCGAAAGAACAACAAAGGCGACCTTACTTTTACAAGAAAAGAAGGATTTCTTTGGACATAACCAAATCACATGAAAACATGAATTTGAATCCAAAGTATTCAATTGAATTATCCACAAAAGAATTTATGATTAATCCAATGGAAATGTACAATTAAATTAACCACAGGAAAACTCATGATTAATTCAATAGGAATTACCAACTAAATTAACCACAAGTGATCAATTCAATTGGTCATGCTTGTCATAAGAGAATCTTATGGAGCAACAACTAAACTGACCACAAGAGAATGATCAATTCAATTGGTCATGCTCAAACATAAGAAAACTTATGGAGCAACACAGTATATGCACAAAAATGTGGATTGGAGATCGACCAATACTGAGGAATAGACAAGGATTCATTCTATTTTCCATCACTATTTACACAATGACATACAATAGACTTAATCCTTGTAAGCAAAAGTTTTATCCTTTCTTCCATCAAAACAATGACATAAAAGGCTTTAACTTTTGTAATGTCAAAAGTTCATTCTATCTTCTATCAATACTTTCATACCGACATAATAGAGATAACTTTTGAACAAGTGTGGGACAGTCACAGGTTCACGGACGTAAACAACATATCCCATAACAATTTGCAATATACAAAATCATAAAGATTAAAATTGCAAAAAAAAACCATCTTCCAAATAACTTAGAATTTAAATAAATAAATCTAAAAACATTGAAGATGAAAAATCGTTGGACATAGCTATGTGTACTCACAATAATGGCTATTTCAAACCCTAGTTATTCTTCAAAAAACAAGAAATAAATTTTCTAAAGAATTACTAGACATAATTAAAAATAACTCTAACGACAAAGAGCCATTACCAGTGACAAGACAGGGAAGGATTAGTTCAACATCTTCGTCATTAGAAACCATACGAGTAGCTTGATTCCTGTCCATTTCATCCTTGATATCCGGAAACTTGGTAGCAATTACAAGTAGTTTCTCTTGAACACACCTTAGTTTGGAATTTATCTTACAAAAATCTTTGTGAATTTGATGAAGAAGATTCATGGAAGAGGAATCACATGAGCCATCAAGTGTGTTGAACCTTTGTCTCATGCAAGCATTCTCCTTCATACGATTGAAGGTACAAGGGCGGACGAGCTTGGGAGAACCAATGGAGTTCCCAATTGGATCTATACCGAAAGTGCGACAAATTCGCTCAATCAAGCAAGGAAATCCTAGATTCTTGTTGGAAGATGTCTTCGACACCATTTGAAAAATGATAAAGCCATAAATGTCGAGACTTTGATATTCCAGCACAAGGAAATAGACCAATTCCGCAAACTCGCGACTCCAACGAGAATTCTCAATTGTGGAGGGACAAAGATTAGATATTCCAAGTTTAGCAAAAGACGCCAAGGCAAGACTAAGATCATTGGTAGGAAACTTACCTTCATTCCAAGCTACACTCTTACCACATAGACCAATGAAGATGGTTTCATAAGAGGGATGTTCATGACAAGGTCTTGGAAGGAGATAATTCCCAAGAGGAATATTAGTAATATTTGAAATTAACTCTCTAGTTACATGAATCCTTTGTCTATTAACCATGGTCATGAATTCCAGGCCATTAAGATTAACATCATGGATGTTAGTATAGAAGATTCTTGTAAGAGTGTCAAAACCTTCACCAAGACCATCAAAGATGTTTCCAAGCTTGAATTTTTCAAAACAAACTAAATCCTTTTTATGTTCACTAGATAAATCCAATTTCTTTTCTAAAAAAAACATTGGATGAAATCCGTTCAAAAACCTCAGCACATGAGTTACTTAACAAATCTAATCCTAAGAGAATTTTGATCTATAGGTCATGCTAGGAGATGAAGAACTCAAATTTTTTGAAATTCCTTTTGAAACCTTGAGATTCATCATGAGATCTAGAAATTGGAAGGTAAAACAAGAGGAAATCACTTACTTGGAATGAACCTTGAACACCCCTTTGTCTTATTTTCCTCCTTGGAATTTAATGGAGGATTTTCATGAACCCTAGAAAGTTCACGTACGCGGATTGATGGGATGAAGAAGAAGGTACGCGCACTTTCTTCTTTATATGCCCACTAATGGGCTTGGACCCGTTTATGAACCGCGACCTACAAAAGAAATGTGGGATTTTCTTTGATGTTCGCACATCAAGGTTGTGCATCCCGTGAGAACCCAAGACGGATGCAGTAGAAAGCTTATTCGAAAATCCTAGAAGGACAGAATAACAACTTTTAACCCAACGGTACACAAATCGAACCATTACTTGCCCCATCAAGAAATATATACAAATGGGGTAGAGCCAGACTTGTTACAATGGGCACTATGTGGAGAGAGATTTTCATGCACAATTCCTGGTTGATATTTGTGAGCAGTCCCAGTGATATAATCATAGTAATGATGATAATCAGGGTTACTAAGGCTTTCTAACTTCCTTTTCATTTGACCAGACAGAAGATTTTTCCGATATCGTGAAACTGTGTCAACAGCATGAGAACCTGTTTTATTGGATCTACCTGTGTTGACAGCAAGTTTAGTTCGCACACCATAATTGCATGATTTTCCATGTACCAAACTTTTATCGGAAAGATTCTTAGTCTTAACGGAATTAAGTTTTTCTAAGAATTTAAATACGTTCCCAAACGCTCTAAATAGACCCTTGTCATATGATAGTAATCCTCAAAAAGATTAAGAGTTAATCTAGTGAGATTCCATATCTTTGAACGTAAATAGTGTTTTCTCTGTCTTCCTTTCCTTTTAATTTTTCCTTTGGATTATTTCTCACCATCTAAGTTTTCCAAAGTCTTAGATGAAGAGATAATATCATGAGACACCAGAGGTTCTGTCCATAATAATCTTTGAACAATCTTTAAGGAATTCTGGCGTGCGTTGCAGATGCCACGAGTAAGTTTTCCAAAGAAATTTCCCATAGGGAATTTTTTTAAGGATCAATCAAACACAAACTTATTAGGTTTTCAGTGTTTGCCTGCTCTGATACCAATTGAAAATGCGGGGGTCTAACAACCACACCCAACAATTCGTTTGGCAATCTGAGATGACTTACTCCAATACACTTTCTAGAGAATCAACTAGACAGTCAGACTCAATATAGAATAAAGTGTATCAAAGAGTTTAATATCTCTAACTCTTAATTCAATCCGCAATCAACAAATAGAAATCTGCGAGCCTGATTGAATAAGAGGAGTAACTTGAACGGTACCAAATACCAATGTTCAAGTGTCAATCAATATAAATCAACAACCCAAGGTTGGATATTCTAATTGATTGATCTTAACGCACAACCTGTGATATTTCAATTATATAACAAAATATAATGCGAAAAAGAAATAACACAGACACCAAAATTTTGTTAACGAGGAAACCGCAAATGTAGAATAACCCCGGGACCTAGTCCATGTTGAACACCACACTGTATTAAGCCGCTACAGACACTAGCCTACTACCAATTCACTTCGGACTGGACTGTAGTTGAACCCTAATCAATCTCACACCGATTCAAGGTACAGTTGCGCTCCTTACGTCTCTGATCCCATAAGGATACTACGCACTTGATTCCCTTAGTTGATCTAACCCACAACCAAGAGTTGCTACGACCCAAAGTCGGAGACTTGATAAACAAATTTGTCTCACACAGAAAAGTCTATAAGATTGAATAAATCAGTCTCCCACAGAAATACCCAAGAGTTTTTGTTCCGTCTTTTGATAAATCAAGGTGAACAAGAACCAATTGATAAATCGTACTTATATTCCCGAAGAACAACCTAGTATTATCAATCACCTCACAATAAACTTAATCGACTAGCGAAACAGGTTATTGTGGAATCACAAACGATGAGACGAAGGTGTTTGTGATTACTTTTCTATCTTGCCTATCGGAGATATAAAATCTCGAGTCAACTATTCCAATTGTACTCAACACGATAGAAACACCAAGATCAGATCACGCAACTACAAAGAGAATAGTTGGGTCTTGCTTCACAATCGCAATGAAGTCTTCAAGTCGTTAACCTACAGGGTCTCGGGAAGAAACCTAAGGTTAAAGGAGAATCGACTCTAGCTATGCAATTAGTAACACACAGGAGGTGTGGGGATAAGGTTTCCCAGTTGTTAGAGTTCTCCTTTATACAGTTTTCAAATCAGGGTTTGCAATCCAAGTTACCTTGGTAACAAAGCACTCAATAATCACAGTTAGATTAAAAACCTGATTCAACCAAGCTAATATCTTTCAACCGTTAGATCGAACTTAGCTTGTAACACACAAATGAAATTTACCCTTATTTAGGTTTATGTAACCGTACCTAAACGTGTACACCATGTTGGTTCACAAATAGTTAACCGAGGTTAGCCATATGATTACTCTCATATATCAACCTTATTCATCTTAACCATAACTAGTTCAAATGACTCAAATGAAACTAGTTAAAGAGTTGTTAAATTGTTATATTCTCATGGATTTATACAAGAACACAATTGAAGAAAAATCGGTTTGATTCACTCGAATCAATCATGAACATCATAGCCACGGTTTGCAAAGATTGCATTCCTTATGATTTAAATGTTTAAATTCATGAACTGACCGATTTGACAAAGTAACCAGCTTAAGTATGCGTAGGGTATCCGTACTTAAGCAACCGGATTTGTGTTTTTTTAGTTTCCAAACTCAGCAGAAATTTTCGGTTTCTAAAACTTCCGCCAGTATGCGTACGGGTTCGCATACTTAAGGTGACTAGTTAAGAGTTTGTCAAAACCAAACTCAGCAGAAATTTTCGGTTCAAAAACTTCCGCCAGTATGCGTATGGGTACACATGCTTATCCTGTCTCCTTTACCAATTTGGTATACACACATATGCATACACTTGGTTCCCGGTTTATGGTTGTATACAGTAATGTGCGAACACAGTATATATGCTTATATCCAAAGATGGTTATATTATCAAATCTTTATTTCAATCATTGAAACATTCTTCTATAATGACAATAGCCGTTTTCACACACTATTAGCATCACAACAATTTCTAAGATATTGAAATAATTATTATCGAAACACTCCAAGTCTTACACCAAATGATTGTATCACACAAACCATGTCAGATGTTACTCGGAAATTTTCTCATGATATAAGATGAACGTGGTCGAAACGAAATCTTACCAACACATATTTTGAGAAATATGTAAGTGAAATATGCTCAGCTAGAAATCTCAAATATGTATAGAGAAAACTATGTCGTAACACAACTTATGTCTCAATATAGGAGATAGAGTAGAAATATACTTTCCAAGTGATAGATGAGTTTAAGTCTCCACATAATTTTTGTCGATGTAGTTCCACAAGCTCTCCTTAGTAGTTCTTCGTCTTCAAGTGATGAACTATGTGAAATCTAAGCTCAACTACACTATCTATGTCCTAGTCCGAGACATCTATAAGTAGGCTAGCTAGAAATCAAGACTTATAGTTTTGATCACTAACATTGACAAACATGCTTGAGATAGCAACGCATGCGAGTTCGACCGAGCAGTGCTATAACACACCCCAGATCAATCTAAGAATCACTCATAAACCCTAAATATGGAAAAGACAATCGATGATAATTAAAACTTTTAATATATTTATACAACTAATAAAACTTCAAGCTAGCACATTGAATTCATCCTTAATTAACAAAGGTTTAGCAACTCATGATAACACAATTACCTAGTTTCCCCTTAAAGAGATAAACCCCAAAATATTGATGAAAAACAAAAGTATAATATGAGATGTAGAGATCTATTTCTAGGTCAAGAAGTGTTTCTTTTATAGTCTCCAAATTGTAGAAGTGCCCGTGCTGAATTCCGTGCGAAATAAGTTTCCAAAGATTGCCAAAATTCCAAATCAGGTCGCGTCCAAGGTCTGGCCGTGTACAAGAGATTCTGAAAAACAGCCACACTCAATTGGAAAAGCCCAGCCCATTACGTCCTTGGCCTGTCAGTTTTCAGAGACCGATAGCCTATTTTCATCTTCCTTTTTCTCGGCTAGATTTTATATCTGTAAGTTCTCCTGGATCTTTTACTATTTTACTTGAACTGATTTACGGCTGGAACTTTCTGGCCGATAATGTCCCTGTATCTTTTCTCAAAATCCATTGAAAGCAGCCATCCAAATCGACTTCACAGTTGAACCTCTTTTTCATGTCTCATCCTGTTAGCCATATCTAGCCCATTCCATCACGAAGCTCTTCTTTCTGCTACTCTAACTTGACATGAACCCACATCAATGTAGCACACCACTGATGTATCACGCCATTTGATCATCATCATTTTGTTCCTTCATTCCCTGCACAACAGTCAACTCGAGCTCATTTTCTTTGCCATCAATGACATCTCCGTTTGATCACGATAACTTCCTATCCACCTCGACATCCATGACTGCATCTCCATTCTCATTCTCGTGTCAATTCATCCATGGCAACAACCACATTTCAGGCCATCTCCTTTGAGAAATATTTTACAATGTAATGAGATATATTAGTATTACAAAGATATTAATTCGGTGGGTTACACAAACATATATGAGAGGTATTTATACATTGAGAGACAGACTACTATAGTCAAATCAACATGACCTTGACCGCTAGTATATATCCTAATATACCCCCTCAAACTTTACAGACATAGAAGGACAAGTTTGAAAATAAAGAAAAAGAAAAATTCACCCAACAAGGGTCAGAGTTAGGTAAAGTACACATATGCTGAACAAGATCCAATATGACAATGTCAACAAAAGTCAAGACAACAGCAAATAACTCACCTAACAAGGGCCGTAGTTATGTAGAGACACATATGCTCAACAAGAGCCAATATGACAGTAAGAAGGAAAACTGAACAAAACTAAGTAACAGCAGTAGTAGAAGAAGCTCCAGTAGCAGCAACAATGTCAGAAGAAGTAGTAGCAGCTGTGGCAGAAGAACTAACTAAACCAGATAATAGTCTTGAGAAAGTAGGATAACATAATCCTTTTGTAAAAACATCAGCCAGCTGTTCTTCAGATCTAACATGAACTACTTTAAGACATCCTTCATCAACTAATTCCCTAATTGTATGATAATCTACTTCCACATGTTTTGTCCTGGAATGAAAAACAGGGTTAGAAGCAAGACAAATTGCACTTTGATTGTCACAACTTATCTGCAAAGGATAAGATACAGAAATATGAAGGTCTGACATAACATAAGTGATCCATTGTAATTCTGCAGCATCTGCAGTTAGGCATTTATACTCTGCTTCAGCAGAGCTTCTAGATATTGTTGGTTGTTTCTTTGAAGACCAAGAAATAAGTGAATCTCCCATGAAACAGCATACCCAGAAGTTGATCTTCTTGTATCAGGGAAACCAACCCAATCTGAATCTGTATAAGCTAGCAAAGAATGGGTATCACATTTGTGCATAGAAATACCAGTGCCTAAACTTCCTTTTAAGTACCTCAAAATCCTCTTGACTAGAAGCATGTGTTGATCAGTAGGATCATGCTTAAATTGGGAAACATAATTCACCCCAAAACATATGTCAGGTCTTGTATGTATCAAGTATTGAAGGCTTCCCACTATGGTTCTATACTCTAAAGGATCTTCCAACAAAACACCATCATGAATGGAGTATCTCTTACCCTTAGCTACTGGTGTGTTACAAGGTTTGCATTCAACCATTTTAGCTTTCTTAACAAATCTAGCGTATACTTCTGCTGTGTCAGAACAAAAGCATCAGCTGATCTAGAAACTTCAATCCCCAAAAAATAATGAAGTTCTCATAAATCTTTCATAGCAATCTCTTTACTTAGAGACACAATCAGTTGATGAATAAGTGAAGTAGAATTTCCAGTCAACAAAATATCATCAACATATAGTAATAACACCATCATATCTTTGTCAGTTGTATATATGAAAATTGAATGATCATTCATTGACTTCCTAAACCAAACTGAATTAGAAAGGTACTAAATCTGCGAAACCAGTCCCTAGGTGCCTGTTTTAAACCATATAATGACTTCTTTAGATGACACACATGATTTGGAAAATCTGGATTTGTAAAACCTGGAGGCTGTCTCATATACACATCTTCAAATAAATACCCATGTAAAAAGGCGTTGGACACATCCAATTGTTTAACTATCCAGCCATTTGTAATTGCTAAAATAAGAACAACCCTTATAGTTGTAGTCTTTACAACTGGTGAAAAAGCCTCCCCACAGTCCACTCTATCTTGTTGATTGTATCCTTGTGTCACTAATCTAGATTTTAGTCTATCTATAGTGTCATCAGATTTAAGTTTTACCTTGTAGACCCACTTACAGTCAAGAATATTCATGTGCGGTTCTGGTAAGACATAAGTCCAAGTTTCATTTATCCTAAGAGCTTCAACTTCATCTTTCATTTATCCTACCCATTGTACAATCTTCGATGCTTCTTTGTAAGATTTTGGCTCAGTAATGGTATCCAATGAACAAGTGAGAGCATTTGGAATGGGATGTTTAACTGAATGATTAGTGACAAAATCAGGAAACTGTTTTGGTTTTGAAATTCCTTGCATTGATCTAGTGACAACAGAAGGATGAGGAGAAGCAGTTGGGATAATAGCAGAATCTAATGATTCTAACTCAGAATATGTTTGTAAGTTAGCACTAGATGAAGTAGATGAAGATGAAGAAGATGCATAATAAAAAGAAGTCTCATCAAATATCACATGTCTAGATATATGAATTTTTTTAGAAATTGGATCAAAACATCTATAACCCTTATGCATAGGGCTATAACCAATTAACACACACTTTACTGACTTTAGAGAAAGCTTATCAGGTCTATAATGTCCAAGATATGGAAAACAAGTGGAACCAAAAATTCTCAAAAAAGAATAGTCAGGTAAAACATGAAAAAGAATCTCATAGGGAGATTTCATGGATAAAACATGAGTAGAAGTGTTAGAGCATAGCTCGGTCAACCTCGCATGCGTTGCTATCTCAAGCATGTTTGTCAATGTTAGTGATCAAAACTATGAGTCTTGATTTCTAGCCTACATAGCCAAGTCTCGGACTAGGATAGGAAAAGTGTAGTTAAGCTCAAGGACTTCATGGCGATTCATCATACAACGACGAAGATCTATACAAGGAACCGTGGAACTTCATCAACAAAAAAGTATGTGGAGACTTGAACTTATCTATCACTCAAAAGTCTATCTATTCTATCTCCTACTTCTTATGAGACAAAAGTCGTATGCTATATAGACTAGATCATATACACTTGACATTTCGAGCTGAGCATTCATTGCTTATCTTTATCTCGAAATCGTATGTTGGTAAAGCGTTTCGCTTTGATCAAGTTTATCTTAACCTAGTGACGAAAGTCATGAAAGTTTCAATCACTTTGAGAATTGCTCTGACGTGAATCGGTCTGTGAATAACGGCTACATAGCGTCCTCTGAGAATGTCTCAATGATTGAAATGAGAGTTTAGATTACATAACCATGTATTCCTTGAACCGAATTTTCGAACTTTGTTGATCAAGAGAAATCGGGAGGATTGTGGAATTGGCTTGCCAAGTCCGCGAACCCAGTCCGCAGACCTCAGTCCGCAAACTGTCGGAAGTTCTCGACCGAGAATTTCTGCTGGATTTTCCAAAACTCGTTTGTGTGCTTAGTCCGCGAACTGGCGGAAGTTCTCGAACCGAAAATTTCTGTTGAGTTTGGAAAACTCAACCGATTAACTTAATTCAGCGAACTTATTTGTGAACTTAAGAGGCTATGATCTAAAGATGTGCTCTGAACAAGAAACATTAAAATTCTAAGGAATGCTTTATGCAAACCGTGGCTATAATGTTCATGAGACGATTCAATCGAATCGAATCGAATCATCTTTGTTTCAAGTGTCTCTTGTGTAGTTACATAAGATCTCATAGCAATTGAACAACTCTCTAACTAGTTCACTTGAGTCAATTGAACTAGTTATGGTGAAGAAGAACAAGGTTAATATGAAATGCTCATATGGTTGACCTTTTGAGTTACTATGTTGAACCAACATGAACGTACACGTTTGGGCATGGTTTTCACGAACCCAGTAAACGTTTACCAAAGTGTGTGTGACAATCTAAGTTTTCGGTCTAACGGTTGAGAAATATTAGCTTGAATCTAAATCAGGTTTTCATATA
Source organism: Papaver somniferum (assembly GCF_003573695.1). Classification (NCBI taxonomy): domain Eukaryota; kingdom Viridiplantae; phylum Streptophyta; class Magnoliopsida; order Ranunculales; family Papaveraceae; genus Papaver; species Papaver somniferum. The sequence goes on from NC_039362.1 coordinate 74,066,779, forward strand.
ACGGTGAATAAGGATTGGTTTGTACCTAAGGCAAAACCCTGATTTGAAGGTGTAGATGTTGGATTTTCGACAAGGGATAAAATCGTAAACTCATAATTATACGAAGCTCTGATCCAGCAATCAGACGTGAGTATTGAGACACGGGTCTCTTATCGAATTCTCAACGGAGAGTACTTTCTCTCGGAGTACATGTAGATATGTAGTCTCACGACTGCACAACGACATATCTCATGAATACTGAACACTTTCAGTGATTATTTCTATATAGCATCACGAGATGGACGGCTCCTAGACAGCTTGCTCTGCTAGTATAGAGCGGTAACGTCTTCAGGAACAAACAACGAGTTTACCCTGACTATATAAAGGATATGACTTACTGACAAGCTCATTTCGGAATAATTAATGCTCCTAGACAGCTTGCTCTGCTAGTATAGAGCCACAAAGTTAATTATCCCTAATTAAGATTAATTCTGCCGTGACATTCATTACTGAATTCCCAGAATAATCTATTATTGCTCATATTCGATGGTCGAATCCACGACTGGTCCCATGGAATGGCAATAACAATTGATCCTCTTCCATGGTCGAATCCACGACTGGTCCCATGGAATTGCAATAAACAATTGTTCTGATTCTATGATCGAATCCACAGCTTGATCTCATGGAATAGCAATAACTATATTATCTCATTACTCCGATTTCATGACCGAATCCACAACTGGTCTCATAAATGGTAATAGATAAATCTTAATTACTCCAATTCTATAGTCGAATCTACGATCCCATGGAATGATAATGCTCACTTTATTATTCTGAATTCGTAGTCGGTTCCTCAGCTGATCTTATGAATTAACAATAAACATCTTATTGCTCAGTTTTGTGAATTATTCTCCACCGAATTCCACAATTAGTAATAAATAATCAACAACCGGGCATCTTAGCTACCTCTAAGTAAGCCCCGATTCAAATGGTGAAGTTGTATTCAACGACGATACACTAACAGTCACCGCACGAACGAGTATTTCAAAAATACAACGAAACGATGAACCTATGCAAAATAGAGAAGAAAATAATAAATAATTAAAAATATTGACCAGGGTGCTGGGAGCACGGACACACGACCGACCGACCGTGTCGTGGTCAATCCCACACCAGTTTTATATTTTTTTAATGCATTTTATTATTTTCCATGATTTGATGAAAATTCTCTCATTTTATCAAATCTCTTTCGTCTTGAGGAAACTCCTCGGTTTCATGGTACTTCCATAAATCCATAAAAAATAATAATATAAAATTAAGGAAAGGAGTGTGGGGCGTGACCATTGGCCAACCGGCCATGCCTTGGTCCCAACCGGCCCCACACCCGACGGTTCCTTATTATTTTTTTATTTTTATTATTATTTCTCTAATTTCATGAAAAAACTCCTTGATTTCATGGTATTTTGCACAAATCATCAAATAATAATAATAAAATAAAATAAAATAAATGGTATTTTGCTCAGTGAGCATATGGACACCACATGGTTGATCCACGGTCCCATATAGTCGCTCCCTCCTTCGTCCCATGGTTGAAATTCTGACGAACCATGAATTGATCATCAATTGATCAAATTAGGGTTTATGAATCCAAGGATCATCATTCTAGATTCTAACCTTAATAATTTTACGACGACCTCACGGTCATTAATTTTATCAATTATGCCCGGTTCAACGACCAGTATTCTAATTAATATTTTTGGTACGCTGCCAATAATCCATCAGATGAGCAACACATGCTCAGACGATCAAATATTCAACAATTCATCACATGAGCAGCACTTGCTCAGATAAGGAATATTTGCTCAATATTGGTTCAACAATCAATATTCATTGATCCATCGAATGAGCAATACTTGCTCACTTCATCATAAGAACTATACCTCTGTCTCATGACATGTTCAATTCATGAGTTTCAGAACATCATGTTCAACTCAACGACTACATGGACTCATCGTCCCATCAAACCACGAGACGTCAATCGTGTCACTTGGGGGGATATCACTTAGGGTTTTGGTCTGGCGGTCTACGACACGCGTGTTCAAACACACGATGGAATGTGAGCAAGTCGTGCAATCAGTTGAAGGAATTCACGAGGTAGTGGGTGGAAAATCGACCAAGTCTCCACACGTTGAGCAATTGGTTTCAAACACGATCTCCATTTCCCCACTCCTTGATTCCATCAACTGTCACACTTCATGGAATCATGGTGTCTAAAATTCCAGCAATATAAATAAGTCTCTGAATCATGATTGAATCATCGACATCAACAGTATCATCAATCTCACGTCAAACTTACAACACGAGATCATCAACTCATCAATTGAGAAACTACTCTCAATTGAGAAATTTCAATCACTCAGAGCTTATCATATTCAGAATTCACACACCAAAAATCTTTGATTACCATTGTTTCCACACATTTCTCAGCTTCCCTCCTACATATCAACCCATCATCTCTTGTGACCGAATTTACTCTGGAACGGTCATTGTCTTGATTTAGGCCGGAGTACTACAGATTGATCTCTCCAATATAAAGCACCCCCTTTGCAGCGGTGCATCTGTGTGAGGTTTAACATTTCGCTCGGTTTGAGGAGTCTCCTCCGTACGGTCGTCTCCTCAATTCCTTAAAAACCAGCAAATCGTTTTTCCCCATATACAGATTGGCGACCACAGTGGGAGATCATTCCCTCGGTTGCAATCTCACAATTTCACAAGATGGCTGGTCTTAGGTCCGTATTAGTTACAGGTTCTAATACAAATGGTGCTAGCACTAGCAACAACAACAATAACGACAACGAGGATATCCCGGAAATGATTCCTTCCTCTAATACTGACGGTGGTGACGTTAATCCTCCTCACGTCAACACGGAGGGTCATCCTTTGTTCGGCCGATACCCTAAGGAAGTCAGAGGAAATCCACCATCTACCATTGCTGATCTCATCAAAATGCAAGAGACTCTTGCAAAGAATCAAACCGATATGGCTACAACACAAAAGGAGCTATTTAATCAACAAAAAGCTCTCAATGATACAAGGAAGACCCAAGGAAAAGGAAAAGAGAAGGAAAAATCCTCAGACGCTGATCCTGAGGTAATTCTGATTCATACAGTAGATGATGATGAAGTCCGCAAAGCTGCAGACGATCCATCGGCGAATGAGTCATCAAACTTCATCACTCGTGAGGATTTGGAACGCCTTCTGGAGAACCGTGAAAAAGAAAAAACCCCACATATCCATCGTCACCATCCTCCGTACCCTGCTGCTATGCAAAGATTCCTCTTCCAAAAGGTTATACCTCTCCAACCTTCACTTTGTATGACGGAACAGGCAATGCTCGGGAACATATTTCTATTGGGCGAACACGAGCACAACCATATCGTCCGTCTGAAGGAATTTTCAAAGTTTCTGACAGGCAGAGCATACACCTGGTACAACAACATCGCACCGGGAAGTATCACCGATTGGGGAGAGATGGTTAATGCTTTCTACAGAAAATACTTCTTCGTGTTAGAGCAAGTCACTCTCTCTGATCTAGGAAGGATGTTTCGAAGGAGCATCGAACATCCTGATGATTATGTGAAAAGGTTCAGAATTCAAGCCTTGGACTGCCATGACCCAAACGTCACATAGCAACAACTTGTAGACTTGTGCGTCAACAAAATGATCCCGGTCTACAGAGCCTTGCTGGAAAACCTCCGGTTCCACACTTTCTCAGAACTTCATGAAGCAGCCAAAACGATCAGAGACTACTATACCTGCTTTACTGAGCAAAGTCTACAAGGTCGAGGAACCTCGGAGCAGGCGACGCCTGATCAACAAAAAGTACGATGTCCAACCTTCCATGAACGTTGTTTCTCAAGGAATAAAAAGGAAAGATTCTGCTCAAACATGCGACATCCAACACCTCTTCCTACAAAAGCATCATGGAAGGATAACCAATCTTGCACAAACCTCGACCTGGCATCAACGAACGGGAAAATAATCGGACAGACTCAAACTTCTCATGAAGGAGTGATTGAGTTACTTGAAGTCTGGGTTCAAGACGGTACAATCAAACTGTTGCTCGTCATAAAGAGCCAACATGAAGAATCCAAGGTACTGTCACCTTCATAGATTTATCAATCAGTCGACAAGTAACTGCAATATTTTGAAGCACGTCACCAAAGATAAGGTTGATCCACAATAGCTTCAACTGGGCACTGGAGGAGTACACAATAATCCTGTCCCAATCATAACCTTTACACTCTCTGAACAACCTATCAAAGAGGCAGTTCAATCCTTGGTCGAACGTAAATTGCTCTATCTGTCGAAAGCAAAAAAGAGAGACATATTCACAGCACTGAACCACATCGTGTCAAGAAGTCCATTCCGGAAATACTTCTTGAGCCTCCAGCCACAAACCAAGAGATGTACGACTGGGGACTGCTTTCCACAGTCGAAGAAACAAATTGGAAGAACGTTGATCGATGTCGGCACCGCCATCAACATCATTCCACTGAAAATCTCAGAGCCGCAGGCATCAGTCGACAAGAAGCTACTCATGCTCCCATCTCAATCAGAGACCTTGAAGGAGCGCTTGGAATACTTATGGCTACATCACTCTCAAAGTGAACATAAGTTCAACACTGGACAGAAACCAAGTTTCACATAATCAGGAAGATCCAGGATATGACATGTCCTTCAGACGACCGTGGATCCACGCTGAAAAGATGGGTACTTACAAAGCGCCTTTGGTTACACGTCTCTCCAACGAAGAAATTTCTGATCCAGAAGATTTGACGGACATTCCATCATCAGAGTACTTGGAGGAATTTCAAACTTTGACGAGGTTGAAGAAAGAACCTGCAAAAGATGCATATACATCCATCAAGAGGTTCCGCACTCAGGCAAGTCCCATCCCACGTCTATGTAATTTATTTCCTCACATGTTATCCTAGCATGGGGACTCAATTCTGCTAGCAACTCTGCAAGACGTTATGAATGGTAGCTTCACCACATTAGTATTTTACCAAGTGGTTGAATCTGACGCTCCTCCGAATCAAGCACTGAAACATTCATTACCGAGATGATGTCCAAACATGGAAAAGAACACTTTGGGTGTTTCTCCTGCAAGTCCGTGTGTTCCACAAAATCAGAAAGCTCTGATGTCTGCACAAGTGTCGAATCCCACTACCGCAACGAAAGGGATAATGAATCAATGTAAGATACTCCAGGACCGAGATGATCAAACATTCTATGCTTAAGGAATATACGCTTCAACGCTCAAGCATCTAAGAAGCCATCAAATTGTACTCACAATCAAAGAGTACAACTTCAGCACAAATATCTCGACGATGACACATTGATTCAACACCAGCACATCAAAGTGTAACTAAACGATAAGTCTTCATTATCCCATGATAAGACTTCTTAAGCATATGCAACATCATTCATACATGGATGACACTAACTCCTTCAATATACACTGGGCAACCTGAGGTTATTTCGTGAAACTTCATCAACGGGTTTTCGCTACATCACAAGCCCCTGCATGATTGAGGAACTTTCTCTCTTCACCAATCACATCCAGTATGAAAACTCTTGATGCCATCTACCGCAACAATGTCGACTCACTGACAAAGCCAGTTCGTGGTAAAGTTATGCTTTCAAGAGCATCCAGGTTGAACTCTCAGTACACCTTCATCTTTCGGACGCTCAACTCATCAACTAGTTCGTGAATGTAAAAGGCTCACTGGATGGAGGAGCAAAGATTATATCTATAATCATGGTTCTAGCCTTTTTCGGTCTTTGGAGCAATTCCAACCATGGAATCAGCATCAAATAATCTCTAAAGGAACACCATCCATGATCTTAGCATCGACAAGGATCTCTGGAGCATAATCATTCATGGTCTCAGCACCAACAACGGTCTCAGGAGCAACATCCTCAGGGCTTCATCAACTAATCATTCTCTTGAGTGTTACACATGAAGCAGACTTCTCCAAGAACTAATGATTCATATCAAGATGTGTATACCTGATAACATGCTCACATGAAAGTCTTCCCAAAGCTGGCACGATTGGTGGGCATAATCCAAAGTCTCCTCCAAGATGTTCTCATCGCCTCTACAAATGAGATACGACATGCTCCGGGCCATGGGTTTACAGAAACGTACCAATGGGTGAGGAATGGGACAATACTTCCTCAACAAAAGATGTTCGTCTATGTTTCTTCTATAACATACCAAAAGGGCGCATCAATCGGACATACGATCTGAAAGATATGGCCTTTATCGTCAGGTATACGGAATCTGAAAAATTTGTACGGGATTACAAATTGCAAATGCGCACGCTTCGTTGGATGACCTCTACAACTCCAAATTGAATGATTCTTTTCTCATGTGATAACTCAGCCTCTTAGATTCTAACGTTGGGGTCAAGCATCGAATTCCGACCTTGTATGAGGTCCCTACAGCTTCTAGAGCATACAACATGCAAGCAACAATTCTTAGACGGGATTCATGACTTCCACAGTCGATCGGTGTCCATTAGGTCTCTTCGCTAAGTCCTTCATCAAGGTACCTCCAACTTCGACCACCTAGGTCTTTACATCAATTTTTCTACCTGGGTCCTCTATCTAGGTCTCACCAGAAGAAGGGAAAACGAAAGGGAGAGACTTAACAAAATACTGGGGACTGACGGTCCACTTGTCAAGACGATCGATTTCATAATCCAAAACCGATCAAGAAATCAAGACCAGAATAAAACCTCACATCTCTCAGAAGTCCAAGGTTCAAGATATCATGGAAAGAAAACTAAAGAAAGTCAGCAAAATAAGATTTCTGCTTTTCTTCATCCATCTTCTTCAACACGGCATCACTGGTGGTGAAAGAAGTGTCACCTTCCACCGCTTTCCTTACAGCATTAATCTTTTGACGAAGCTACTTCAAATTGAATCCAAGTTCTTGAGCTTTCTTCAAGTTGTACTCCCAATCAAAGAGTACATCCCGGGTGACAGTATTTCTAGTTGTGATGCGGATATCATTTACAACACGCAATATGGCTTCTACTTGCCTCGTCAAGAAATAACTGCTCTGGATCCTTGGTAACGACGATGTGCCCATACATCTTCCACGGCTTCTCGTACAAGCCTGCATATCCAATGGGAACGCTGAATCCGCCAAATAGTTCATGATACGGGAGAGAAGCATCGAACGGAGGATCAAAATAAACTCCTGCACTTGGATATTCATGCACCACTATACGGTTCTCAATTACTGGAGCAGCCTTCAGGGCAATAGTTTCTTCAGTATTCTCTACTGGTATTTCAGTTTCTTCTATCACTGAAGCAGCAACAATCTGAGTTTCCAAGACTTCAATGACAACCTTATCATGGCCTTGAAGTGCAGAGATGGTTATCTCTTCATCAATAACTCCAGGGCAGTTTGAGTTATCCTCATTGGTTTCAATATCCTCAACTTCGGTATTTGGCACCTAATACGAAGATTACATGAGGTTAGAGTCATTTAAGCTTGAAACCAAATGAGATCATAAAATACATCATACAAGAAATCCAAAATTATCAAGATTAATCATTATACAGTCAAGGCACGAGAAAATAGCATGAAAGTCATGAAAATACGTTTTACGGTAACCTCGTCTGAAGAAACTGTACTCTGCCATGTACTAAAAGATTAACTGGGAGCAATCTATGAGGAATCTGAAGATGGGTTATATACCATTCTCTTCGTATGGATGTCTTCTACAACTTCTCAAAATTTCATGACAATCTGATGAATGAGCAAAGATATGTGCCTAAAACATGGAGCAACATGCCATCTGAAAAAGTTCTGAAGGTCTCCTGGAAGTTCACTGTTTCGCCTTTTTCAGGCCCTAAACATGCTCAAACTTCAAAGATCTTCTTTTCCAAATCTTGGAAATTTCCTGGGCTTGAAGATACATATGCAAATTGCGAAAATTCGACTTCGGACGAAGATTCTACTGCGTTTCTAGTAAAATCTGAAGTCTGAAATTTTCCGGTGACGTATTTCGGCAAAGTTATCCATAAATTCACATGGATTTTCATTCATTCATTCACGAATCAGCGATATCATACTTCTTCGAAGAAATTACAGGAGATATACTTACTAATGGAGTCTCTAAATCATTTGAAGGCTCGACGATGCCAGAATCTCCGTTGACAACACCGCTATCTCTATTCGGTTCGGGATTTCGGGAATTCTCCATATTCCCATCTCCCAAAGAAGAGTGCGCTTCATCAACATGATTCTTATCTACAATGATTTCTTCCTGGATTCATCAACAAAAATTATTATTATTTCATTCAAGGAGATGCCGCGATCACCTGCACGAAAGAGATATTTACATCGACCTCTTCATCAGTACTGGATTCCTGAATTGTTCGCCTGGGAACAAGTTGAAGACCGTCAATCGATGGAGAAAAGGTCTGAAAAGAAATAACAAAACCTTGGTCTCGTGATCCTAATTACACGGGAAGGAAAAAGTCATGACACAAGGAGCGCTAACAACTCACCAAAGAAACGGCTGGGGACTGCATGTCATTTGCTAACATCATGTAGTCCTTACTTCTGGGTGCTCCGCCCCGAAGACTTTCTTCCATTTCCGAGGAGTCTACATTGATCTGAAACATCACTACATGATCATCCTGTGGTATAGTTGATGAAATAACCAGGAGTATAACTCAGTATGAAGGATCTCTCATCATCACTCAGAGGTCCCAGAAGTACCATTTCTTGAAGTTACACCCGCGGAGATGTCATCCCTGGAAACATCGTCTTTGAAAGTGTCATCATGGGAGTCAGTCATTCTTGCAAAGTGGCTGTGACAGATGCATAACATTCAGCGCATCATTTATACAAAGCGCAGAATTCAACAAAACAATGAATCATGGAATAAAGATGCTCACATCATCGTCTGCAAAAATGGTAACTTTCAACTCTTACCTGTTTACGATTCCACTAACAGTACATGAGTTAATACTTCAAATCTTGCTCGTTCCTTCAAACCTGATAAGACGAGCAAAATTCTGACTTGATTTTCATAAAGCCGTGAACAACCCACGTAAATTTTTACTATGTGAACACTCACTGATCTTCAAAAAATTGTACAGACGTCCATTCTATAATTGTGAAAACTCACATATAGACATTATTTCACCATGTATAATTGTCTACTTTCAACAGTTGTTTAAAATCAAAACATTGATTTTACAAACTATATATATTCAACGTGAAACTCACGTAAATTTGAAAAATATATCTATATATTTTTGCTCCCTCGCACGAGCATCTGTCTTTGAAGCGAGAGTATATTTTCAAAGATTTCCGAAAGCTCGAAGATAAATTTTTTCATGAAGGCTCATAAACAAAATTTTATTACTAACAGACGCACGTCTATCAAAAAAAAAAACTCTCGTACGAGCATCCACCTTTGAAACGAGAGTTTATTCCACTTTGTGAAATCTCACATATTTAAAATATAAAATTCCGGTTTTCGTGAAAGCTCATAGAAGAATTTTATATCATTAGACTCGGGTTTATTTTGTTTGTTCCTTAAACTAACGAACGAACGAGCATCTATTCATAAAACAAGGATTTGTTTTCATGGGCCCATCCCGCGAATCCTAAAACGACCAAGGCCCTGTCGTCCAAATCAGCGGTTCAACGCCAATCTATGCTCATCAGACGATGATGCTCTATCATGCCATTGGGATCTTCATCAAGTCTTGCTCATGCTCTCTAAATCCGGTAACGTCTCAACTTACGACTAAGTTCAATTACTGGTATTATTATTTATGGAAGGAAAATCACCATTTAATGCTGACTGAGGAACCAGCTTTCCTCAGTAAGCAGGGGACTTAATGTAGATGGTGGATTTTCGACAAGGGCTAAAATCGTAAACTCATAATTATACGAAGCTCTGATCCAGTAATCAGACGTGAGTATTGAGACATGGGTCTCTCATCCAATTCTCAACGGAGAGTACTTTCTCTCGGAGTACATGTAGATATGTAATCTCACGACTGGACAACGACATATCTCATGAATATTGAATACTTTCAGTGATTATTTTTATATAGCATCACGAGATGGAAGACTCCTAGACAGCTTGCTCTGCTAGTATAGAGCGATAACGTCTTCAGGAACAAACAACGAGTTTACCCTGACTATATAAAGGATATGACTTACTGACAAGCTCATATCGGGATAATTAATGCTCCTAGACAGCTTGCTCTGCTAGTATAGAGCCACAAAGTTAATTATCCCTAATTAAGATTAATTCTGCTGTGACATTCACTACTGAATTCCCAGAATAATCTATTATTGCTCATATTCCATGGTCGAATCCACGACTGGTACCATGGAATGGCAATGAAAATTGCTCTTCTTCCATGGTCGAATCCACGACTGGTCCCATGGAATTGCAATAAACAATTGTTCTGATTCTATGATCCAATCCACAGCTTGATCTCATGGAATAACAATAACTATATTATCTCATTACTCCGATTTCATGACCGAATCCACAACTGGTCTCATAAATGGTAATAGATAAATATTAATTAATATGATTATATGGTCGAATCTACGATTCCATGGAATGGTAATGCTCACTTTATTATTCTGAATTCGTAGTCGGATCCTCAGCTGATCTTATGAATTAACAATAGACATCTTATTGCTCAGTTTTGTGAATTATTCTCCACCGAATTCCACAACTAGTAATAAATAATCAACATCCGGGCGTCTGAGCTACCTCTAAGTAAGCCCCGATTCAAATGGTAAAGGTGTATTCAACGACGATACACTAACAGTCACCGCACGAACGAGTATTTCAAAAATACAACGAAACGATGAACCTATGCAAAATAGAGAAGAAAATAATAAATAATTAAAAATATTGACCAGGATGCTGGGAGCACGGACACACGACCGACCGACCGTGTCGTGGTCAATCCCACGCCAGTTTTATATTTTTTAATGCATTTTATTATTTTCCATGATTTGATGAAAATTCTCTCATTTTATCAAATCTCTTTCGTCTCGAGGAAACTCCTCGGTTTCATGGTACTTCCATAAATCCATAAAAAATAATAATATAAAATTAAGAAAAGGAGTGTGGGGTGTGACCATTGGCCAACCGGCCATGCCTTGGTCCCAACCGGCCCCACACCCCACGGTTCCTTATTATTTTTTTATTTTTATTATTATTTCTCTAATTTCATGAAAAAACTCCTTGATTTCATGGTATTTTGCACAAATCATAAATTAATAATAATAAAATAAAATAAATTATGAAAACTTGTGGGACCGGGCCTTGGCCGGCCGGCCATGCCCTAGCCGGTCCCACTCGCCCTTTTGTTTTATTATTTTATTATTAGTTTTCCTTGAATTCATCAAATTCCTTGATTTCATGGTATTTCTCTCAAATTAGGAAAAATTCCCTCAAATCATCAAAAATACCTAAAAAATATTAAAACAAATTATGGAAAAATCGTGGGACCGGTCCATAGCCGTCCGGCCATGCCTCCATGGTCCCACACGCCCTTGTTTTATTATTTTAATATTTTTTGCTTCCCTGAACTCATAAAAACTCCTTTAATTCATGGAAACTCCCTAAATTCATCAAATTTCTCAAAATTCATGAATTTTTCATAAAATCATCAAAATATTATAAAATTAAAGAAAAGGCACCACGGGACCATGGTCACGACCGGCCGACCATGCCTTGACCACGGTGGTCCCACGCCTCCTCATTCCTTATTTTATAATTATTTTTCATCATCTCATGGTGTTTTCCTCAGTTTCGTCGCAACCCTAATTTTGGCATATTTTCTCGAATGGATGCTCAATTGCACGCCAGAAAATGTCAAAATTCTCAGGACTGAGACGCGGACGCCTTGGGGACAAGAGCACGCTATCTTGAATGACCAAGATTGGTTCTTTGACCCACGGGAGCCGGTCCCATCAATTTTCACAGTTTTGACCTAATTTGCACAATTGCTCGTATTAAGTCCAAAACTCTACACAAACACTTTGGATTTTCATGAAGTGATCGTCAGGCGGTCACGTGACAACCCAGGGCCAGTTTCATGACTCTATGGTCGGTCCCTCGCCTCGTCATAATTAATTAGGTTTTCTCGCCTAAGGCTCAGATGAGCATTTAATCATTCTTCCACCAACAAATCGTCAACTCTTCAGGAGTTCTTCGTATTTGCTCACGTGAGCATATGGACGCCACATGGTTGATTAACGATCCCATGTAGTCATTCCCTCCTTCGTCCCATGGTTGAAATTCTGACGAACCATGAATTGATCATCAATTGATCAAATTAGGGTTTCTGAATCCAAGGATCATCATTTCATATTCTAACCTTAATAATTTTACGACGACCTCACGGTCATTAATTTTTATCAATTATGCTCGGTTCAACGACCAGTATTCTAATTAATATTTTTGGTACGCTGCCAATAATCCATCAGATGAGCAACACATGCTCAGACGATCAAATATTCAACAATTCATCACATGAGCAGCACTTGCTCAGATGACGAATATTTGCTCAATATTGGTTCAACAATCAATATTCAACGATCCATCGAATGAGCAATACTTGCTCACTTCATCGTAAGAACTATACCTCTGTCTCATGACATGTTCAATTCATGAGTTTCAGAACATCATGTTCAACTCAACGACTACATGGACTCATCGTCCCATCAAACCACGAGACGTCAATCGTGTCACTTGGGGGGATATCACTTAGGGTTTTGGTCTGGCGGTCTACGGCACGTGTGTTCAAACACACGATGGAATGTGAGCAAGTCGTGCAATCAGTTGAAGGAATTCACGAGGTAGTGGGTGGAAAATCGACCAAGTCTCCACACGTTGAGCAATTGGTTTCAAACACGATCTCCATTTCCCCACTCCTTGATTCCATCAACTGTCACACTTCATGGAATCATGGTGTCTAAAATTCCAGCAATATAAATAAGTCTCTGAATCATGATTGAATCATCGACATCAACAATATCATCAATCTCACCTCAAACTGACAACACGAGATCATCAACTCATCAATTGAGCAACTACTCTCAATTGAGCAATTTCAATCACTCAGAGCTTATCATATTCAGAATTCACACACCCACAATCTTTGATTACCATTGATTCCCCACATTTCTCGTCTTCCCTCCTACAGATCAACCCATCCTCTCTTGTGAACGAATTTACTCTGGAACGGTCATTGTTTTGTTTTAGGCCGAAGTACTACAGATTGATCTCTCGAATCTAAAGTACCCCCTTTGCAGCGGTGCATCTGTGTGAGGTTTAACATTTCATTCGGTTTGAGGAGTCTCCTTACCGTCGTCTCATCAATTCCTTAAAAACCAGCAAATCGTTTTTCCCCATCTACAGAAGGATATATAAAGGAGACATCTAGCATTGAGCAAACCTAATCCCCACATGTCTGTGCGCTACTAGTGCGCTCGCTAGAGTCGATATCCATTAACCTTTGATTTTCTTCTCTAAAATCAGGTTAACGACTTAAAGACTTTATTGAGATTGTGAATCCTGATCGATACTACTTTATCGTAGTTATGTGATCTGATCTTGCATCTTCTATCGTACGAGTACAATCGATTGATTGGCTTGAGATCGTGAGAGTTCTCCGATAGGCAAGATAAAGAAGTCACAAACATCTTCGTCTCACTTTTTGTGATTCCTCGACAATCCTCTTGTGTAGTCAGGAAGGATTGTAGAGAGGTTATTGATTAATCTAGGCTATTCTTCGGGAATATAAGACCGGATTATCAATTGGTTCCTGTTCACCTTGATTTTATATCTTATGACGGAACAAAACCTAAGGTTTATCTGTGGGAGACATATTTATCCTTTGATAGACTTTTCTGTGTGAGACAGATCTGTTTATTATCAAGCCTGTGATTTTGGGTTACAACAACTCTTGGTTGTGGGTGAGATTAGCTAAGAGAATCAAGTGCGCAGTATCCTGCTGGGATCAGAGGCGTAGGAGTACAGCTGTACCTTGTATCAGTGGGAGATTGATAGGGTTTCAACTATAGTCCAGTCCGAAGTTAGCTTGGAGTAGGATAGTGTCTGTAGCGGCTTAATACAGTGTGTATTCAATCTGGACTAGGTCCCGGGGTTTTTCCGCATTTGCGGTTTCCTCGTTAACAAAATTTCTGGTGTCTGTGTTATTTATTTTCCGTATTATATTTGTTGTATAATTGAAATAATACAGGTTGTGCGTTCGTGATCATCAATTGGAAATCCAACCTTTGGTTGTTGATTGATATTGATTGATCCTTGGAAATTGGTCTTTGGTACCGTCCAAGTATTCCTTGTATTTGATAAAGACTCGCTATTGTTTTTAGCTTGAGTAAAAATCAAATCAAGAGAGAGATATTAACTCCTTGAGATTCTTTTATCTAGATTGAGTCTGATTGTCTAGTTGATTCTCTAGCAAAGTATTTCGGAGTTAGTACATACAGATTGTTAAGCAAAATATTGGGTGGTGTTGTTAGACCCCCGCTTTTTCAATTGGTATCAGATCAGGCAAACATGCTAAGACCTCATCAGTCTGTGTTTGTAGCGATCTGACTTTGTGGACAGGATCTCATATGCATACCAAAATGCCTCCTAAAGCTGTCAACTTTGTCAAGCGTCTCGGAAATACCTCAAAGGGTCACTCCTTAGATGATTCTTCCGAATCCCGAGGTAAAAAGAATGTCTTATCTTATTTCGATCATTCTTCCTCCAATGAGACTTTTGACATAATGGCAAAAGCTGAAATAGAGCTAACCAGAATTTCAAAAAATTCTACAGAGTTTGTTGATCTCAAGGATCATGTACAGCTCATGGATGAATTTGAAAATTCTATTGATCGTGAACAAGTACTCTACAATATTATAGGGTCATTCTCTAAGGAAATTGAGAATCTTCTTCAACAAAATAATACACAGCATGAAAAGTTTCGTGATCTTGAAAAGCTGGTCAAAGAAGGATCAATTAGAGAAAGTTGTTTGATCAAGACGCATTCATCCGATCTGGACAGACTTCGTGTTGAGAAGGAGAAACTTGAAGCATCGCTTGTCTTAGCCCATGGACAGTGCAAATCCTTGGAAAAGGAAAACTTTGTTTTAAAGAAATATTCTTCTGGACAAACTAATTCTCATGAGTTACTGTACAAAATAAAAGTTTCTTCAGATGAAGATTGTGTCGAGAAAATTTTTCATAACTTACAATCTTCTCCGGTGGCTATGAAGTTTAAACAAGTGCCTGTTGTTTCTTCACCTCCACGAACCTGTACCTTCCGTGGAAAAGGTAATCACTATGCTATCCATTGTTTTGCTAGAAAGAAACGTGTTTTTGAACTTCACAAGTTGCTTCTTTCTACTGTCAATGGAGTAAATAGTCGGACGACTACTACAGTGAAAGTCCCTTTCATAGGAAACCATGCATCTTATAAAGGTGATCTCTCTCCTAGAAATCATTACAGGACATTTGTAAACTCTCGTGAAGGTATGTCATGTGCTTATAAGAACAAATCTGATGAATCTAAGTCTAGTGTGTGGAGACGAATTGTGGAAAATCCCCTAGAGCTTATTTCTAGAGGTCCTAGATTTTGTTATCAGAAAGGTTTCTCTCCTGTGATTCCCAGAAGAACTGCGAGACACATTCTTTCTCCTGAAAGCTGCAGTGAAAGGACAAGAAGTGCTGAGAAAAGATATCCTAGAGGAAATTATAGCTACTCTCTCAGAACCTATGGTGAGACTATGTCTCCCTCTGCTACCTAACAACAGAGTGTTTTATCCTTGTGTCTAACTTGAGAGATACAAGGATGAGGATTTGATAGATGCTCAAGTATTGTGCTATATTTTCTCTAGGTTGTATATTCCTTGTTGTAATGCTCTTCTCTAGTCTGAGTTTCCTTTTGTCACTTTGATCTTTTGGGATGGTGGACGTTTTGGAAGTTGCACAATATCTCTCTTTAGGGCCATTTTTGGTTGGCCCACGAACGTCCGTATCTCCTCAAGGAAATTTAGGGTTTCTAGACAGAGTTTTCACGAACATATATAAATCTCATATGTGTTTCTTTTGTTTTCTTCATAAAGGAGCTCGATGGAAACTGTTCCCAAAGAAGAAATTAACCCTATGGTTGAGGATGATCTCAAAGGATGTGATTCTGGTCAAGAGTTTATACGGAAAAAGATGCTTGAAAGAAAAGAGTATAACACTTGGATTGGTGAATCTGTCAAGGATCTGATTCGTGTTCAGAATGAAGTTAAGAACGAACTGGCTAACCTTCAATTGCAGATAAACCAGCTTATTGATGGACAAGCGAAAATCCTTGATACTCAGAATATCTTGATCAGAAATCAGAAGAAAGTTATCCTTGACTTTGCAAAGGCTCGTCATTATGCTCGCACTATTGATCGAAAAGTCAACGTTCTAACTTTTGAACATGGTGTCTCTACGGTCAACATGGTCAAGGATATCAACGACTCCTACTTTGATGGACCGTTTCAGAGGTATGAAATCATCAAGGAAAACTAAGTTTTAGTCGCCTAGGATGTCTTCTTCTTGGATTAGTTGGAAGAATAACTAGTGCTTTGAATAGCGATGATTGTGACTACACATAGCTATTTTTGCTTTCATCTTCTTATGTTATTTTTTAGGTTTATTGGTATTAAATTCTAAAAATATTTGGAGGATGATGTTATTGCAGTATTTTAATGGTTTGATATATTGCAATATTTTTATGGGATATGTATTGTTTGCGTCCGTGAACTTGAAGGTCCCATATTGCGGTCAAAAGTAAAGTCGTTCATGAATTAGTATTCGTATTGATGAAATGACGAATGGACTTTTGATAATTACAAAAGTTATGCCTATAAAATCATGTATTTGATGGAAAATAGGATAAAATCATTTGTTTGACATGGATAAAGTCTATTATATCGTTATGAAGGAAAATAGAATAGATCCTTGTATGTTATCCACGGTATTGATCTTCATTGATCCATTTATTATGTTCTACCGTGAAGGCTTCATTGTGTGTCTTATGTTGAGCACGATACAACTAAGTCGATTTTTCTTATTGGCTTGTTGGTTGTTATATAAGATGTTATATGTTGAGCATTAGGAACTAAATTAATCAACTAGTTTGGTTATTTAGTTTGTACTCCATAAGTTTTCTTTCTTATGTCGAGTACATGTACGGTTAAGGTTGTCATTTTCTATGATGAACTTAGTCGGGGTTCCATAAGTTCTCTTATGTTGAGCCCAAAATAATTGAATTGATTACTTCGGTGATTAGTTTGTTTATTGGTTTTCCAATTGGATTAATTATAGGTTCTTTTGTAATTAGTCTAGTTGAGTTTTCATATATTCCACAAATTCTTGTGTTGAGTATATGAACGGCTATACTAATCATGTTCTATCGGTTAATATAGTCGCATATTCCGTAAGGTTTTCCTTATGTTGAGTATGTGAACGATTAAGTTAGTTGTCTCTGTATGATTACCTTAGTCGTAGCTCCGTAAGTTTACTTATGTTGAGCACCTTCAATTAAATTCATCATTTTTGTGATTTTATTTAGTTGCATATTCCAATTAAATTAATCATGGGTTTTCTTGTGGTTTATTTGGTTGAGTTTTGGATATAGAAAATCATTCTCATGGTTTTTCGTATCCAATAAAAAATCCTTCTTTTCTTTCGAAATTAAGGTCGCTCTTGTTGTTCTTTCGGGAATGACATCAAATGGGGGAGAGTTCTTTTGAACTTGTGCTTAATGGTAATATCTTGCGGGGAGTGCGGCTGTGGAATTTTATAGGGGTTATCTTGTATCTTAAAACTCCTTGATGAATGCATTTAGCTTCGGCTTTATGATTGCATCTAAATTAAGTTGGTATGTATTTTTTCTTTTAGTCTGTGAAATGTCTCTTGTGGAAATTTCATTATGATCCCGTTCTTGTACCTTTGCCAATTTTATTGACAAAAAGAGGGAGAAATATTGTAGTTCACACTACAAATACATATGGTTTTCGGATCATTGTGTAAGGGGGAGTGGTTTCTATGATCGATATGGAGTATTGACTAAGGGGGAGTGATACATATCACCATAGTATTATTGTTGAAGTCGTGATACAATTGGACTTTGATGTTACATAATAGTACTATGACACTGTATAATAATGATCGAGAATCTCGATTTCTTATATCTATGGATCTTCAACAACGGTGATGCTAAACTTACAACCTTTGGGATCATTGGAGTACTTGGAAGGACGAAGATTTCAGGGAATGTTGAAGATTAGACTATGGAATAGGAGCCACTAAAGTTTATCTTTTTTGTATTCCATATGTATTAATAGTTTTGTCACTAAAATTGACAAAGGGGGAGATTGTTAGAGCATAGCTCGGTCAACCTCGCATGAGTTGCTATCTCAAGCATGTTTGTCAATGTTAGTGATCAAAACTATGAGTCTTGATTTCTAGCCTACATAGCTAAGTCTCGGACTAGGATAGGAAAAGTGTAGTTAAGCTCAAGGACTTCATGGAGATTCATCATACAACGACGAAGATCTATACAAGGAACCGTGGAACTTCATCAACAAAAAGGTATGTGGAGACTTGAACTTATTTATCACTCAAAAGTCTATCTAATCTATCTCCTACTTCTAATGAGACAAAAGTCGTATGCTATATAGACTAGATCATACACACTTGACATTTCGAGCTGAGCATTCATTGCTTATTTTTATCTCGAAATCGTGTGTTGGTAAAGCGTTTCACTTTGATCAAGTTTATCTTCACCTAGTGACGAAAGTCATGAAAGTTTCAATCACTTTGAGAATTGCTCTGACGTGAATCGGTCTGTGAATAACGGCTACATAGCGTCCTTTGAGAATATCTCAATGATTGAAATGAGAGTTTAGATTACATAAACATGTATTCCTTGAACCGAAGTTTTCGAACTTTGTTGATCAAGAGAAATCAGGAGGATTGCGGAATTGGTTTGCCAAGTCCGCGAACCCAGTCCGCAGACTCAGTCCGCGAACTGTCGGAAGTTCTCGACCGAGAATTTCTGCTGGATTTTCCAAAACTCGTTTGTGTGCTTAGTCCGCGAACTGGCGAAAGTTCTCGGACCGAGAATTTCTGCTGAGTTTGGAAAACTCAACCGATTAACTTAAGTCCGCGAACTGGCGGAAGTTCTCGAACCGGGAATTTCTGTTGAGTTTGGAAAACTCAACCGATTAACTTAACTCCGCGAACTTGTTTGCGAACTTAAGAGGCTATGATCTAAAGCTGTGCTCTGAACAAGAAACATTAAAATACTAAGGAATGCTTTATGTGAATCGTGGCTATAATGTTCATGAGCCGATTCAATCGGATCGAATCATTTTTGTTTCAATTGTGTCTTGTGTAGTTACATAATATCTCATAGAAATTGAACAACTCTCTAACTAGTTCACTTGAGTCGATTGAACTAGTTATGGTGAAGAAGAACAAGGTTAATATGAAATGCTCATATGGTTGACCTTTTGGGTTACTATGTTGAACCAACATGAACGTACACGTTTGGGCATGGTTTTCACGAATAAACGTTTACCCAAGTGTGTGTGGCAAGCTAAGTTTTCGATCTAACGGTTGAGAAATATTAGCTTGAATCTAAATCAGGTTTTCATCTAACGGTGAATAAGGATTGCTTTGTACCTAAGGCAAAACCCTGATTTGAAGGCTATATAAAGGAGACATCTAGCATTGAGCAAGCCTAATCCCCACACGTCTGTGTGCTACTAGTGCGCCCGCTAGAGTCGATCTCCATGAACCTTTGATTTCTTCTCTAAAATCAGGTTAACGACTTAAAGACTTCATTGGGATTGTGAAGCCAGACCGATACTACTTTGTCGTAGTTGTGTGATCTGATCTTGCATCTTCTCTTGTACGAGTACAATCGATTGATTGGCTTGATATCGTGAGAGTTCTCCGATAGGCAAGATAAAGAAGTCACAAACATCTTCGTCTCACTATTTGTGATTCCTCGACAATCCGCTTGTGTAGTCATAAAGGATTGTAGAGAGGTGATTGATTAATCTAGGATGTTCTTCGGGTATATAAGACCGGATTATCAATTGGTTCATGTTCACCTTGATTTTATATCTTAAGACGGAACAAAACCTAGGGTTTATCTGTGGGAGACAGATTTATCCTTTGATAGACTTTTCTGTGTGAGACAGATCTGTTTATTATTAAGTCTGTGATTTTGGGTTACAACAACTCTTGGTTGTGGGTGAGATCAGCTAAGGGAATCAAGTGTGCAGTATCCTGCTGGGATCAGAGGCGTAGGAGTACAATTGTACCTTGTATCAGTGGGAGATTGATAGGGTTTCAACTATAGTCCAGTCCAAAGTTAGCTTGGAGTAGGCTAGTGTCTGTAGCGGCTTAATACAGTGTGTATTCAATCTGGACTAGGTCCCGGGATTTTTCTGCATTTGCAGTTTCCTCGTTAACAAAATTTCTGGTGTCTGTGTTATTTCTTTTCCGTATATGTGTTGTATAATTTAAATAATACAGGTTGTGCGTTCGTGATCATCAATTGGAAATCCAACCTTTGGTTTTTGATTGATATTGATTGATCCTTGGACATTGGTCTTTGGTACCGTCCAAGTATTCCTTGTATTTGATAAAGACTCGCTATTGTTTTTAGCTTGAGTAAAAATCAAATCAAGAGAGAGATATTAACTCCTTGAGATACTTTTATCTAGATTGAGTCTGACTGTCTAGTTGATTCTCTATCAAAGTATTCCGGAGTTAGTCCATACAGATTGCTAAGCGAAATATTGGGTGGTGTTGTTAGACCCCCGCTTTTTCAAGAAGTTCTATTGATAAGAAATGTGGCAGTAAGAAAGGCATCAAACCAAAAATATTTTGGACAAGAAGAGTGAAAAAGTAGGGTATTACCCATTTCGGTAATATGCCCATGTTTTCTTTCTGCCAAACCATTTTGTTCTGGTGTGTTTGGACAAGACCTTTAGAATATAAGAATTGTTTAAAAACTCCTTTTGCAAGTTCACAGGATTTATCTGTTTGAAAACAAAGAATTTTTGTAGAGAACAAATTTTCAGTAAGATTTTTGAAATGAACAAAACAGTCTAAGGCATCAGTTTTCAACTTCATTGGATAAAAATCCAGTGAAATCTACTTGCATCATCTATGAAAACAATATAATATTTATAGCCAGCATAAGAAAGCACTGGTGATGGTCCCCAAACATCACAATGTATAAGTGCTAGAGGATTGGATTCATGAGCGTTTGAAAGATGAAAAGAAAGTCTTTTACTTTTGACAATTTGACATGGATGACAAAGAGAATCAGAGGACTCAGAATTCAGAGAAATAAACTTATTAGAACTCAAATGATGCACAATTTTCTTAGCTGGTGACCTAATCTATTATGCCAAATAGAAGAAGAAGCAAGCATAGTAGAAAAGGATGTAAAATGAGAATTTGAGCTAAAGGATAAATTGTGAATTAGATACGAGTTATTGACCATTCTACCCTGAGCCAAAATTGTGTGAGAACTTAAATATCTAATCTCATAACTCCAAGGATCAAAGACAAAATGGAAACAATTGTCCCTAGTAAACTGAGCTGCTGACAGTAAGTTTTGAGCTATTTCTAGGACTAATAAGATGTTATCTAGTTTGAAATTTGCAGTAAAAGTATGAAGTATAGAACTACCAGTTTGAGAAATAGCAAGAGTCTTACCATTACCAACAACCACTTTGTTTGATCCATTACATGCATAAGTATTATGCAGAATTGCTGATTCTCCGGTCATACGCCTAGAATCCCCTAAGTCAGAAATCCAAGTTGTAGAAGCAGCACCAGAAGGATCATCACACATAGCTGAGTTAACCTGAACACCACTGAAAGCTTGCTCCACATTTTGTACACTATCAACATTAAAAGACTGAGTATTAGTATTGGTAACTGGTGGATGGTACCTAAAAAAGCGCCTACTTGCGAAATGACCAGTTTTCCTGCATATTTGACACTCCGCTGTGGAGAAATCCACAAATGGTCTTCTTGCAGCTCCATCAAAAACATCCCCACTAGAGCTAGTAGACCCAACACCACTTTTGAAAGAAGACCCACTCTTTGAAGTTGAACCATTATTCTTGAAATTCTTTGATTTACCTTTACCATTTTTACCACCATTATGAGTATTCTTCCCGTAGAATGCTGTTGGATTAGTAGTATCAAAACCAGAACCAGCTTCTTGACCCTGATGTTGATCACTAAGCCACTTCTCATGAGTTAACAACCTAGCCTTCAATTCACCAAATGTATAAGGTGTTTCACGATTTTGAGCAGCTATAACAAAAGTTTCATAGTCTCTACCAAGACCATTAAGAGCATACATCATAATATCAGCATCAGATACTATATCATTAATTGCTGCCAGAGAATCAGTAATAACCTTCAAATTATGTAAGAACTCACTAACAGTTTGAGATCCTCTTCTTAACCCAAGTAACTGATTACGTAGCAAATTACGTCTTGCACCAAATTGAGACCTAAAACTAGTTTCAAGATATTGCCATATCTGTCGCGCAGAACTCATTCCAATAACATCCCCTGAAATTGTTGGGGTAAATGTTGCTTTAAGACAACTCACAACAAAGCGATCTGCCTTTCTCCAATATACCCATCTTGGATTAACACTCGTAATACCATTAGTAGTGACTTCTGAAGGAGGTTCAACAATTTCTCCACTCACATAACCATAAAGATCCGTAGTTATTAAGACAAACTCAAATTGATCACTCATGTTGATGGTGGTTTTTAGCTTAGGGTTAAAATCGTATAACTGTACATCCGACATGACGTCACTATGACCATTAGCACATTTATTAAATCAATCAGCATGCCTATGTAAGAACTACCGGGGTATCATTTTGTTTAACATGGGTCATGTTCCACGGCAAAACCCTTAACATTGACTAACATCATCCATGCCAAACCCTAATTCTCATGATACCCCGCCAAGGCATGCCAACCATGCCAGCCGCACCACTGTGCCAATGGAAAACCATGCCAACCACATCTTCGCGCCAAGGCATGCCAACCATGCCAGTCGCACCACTGTGCCAATGGCAAACCATGCCAGCCACATTTTCGCGCCAAGGCATCCCAACCATGCCATCCGCACCACTATGCCAATGGCAAACCATGCCAGCCACATCTTCGCGCCAAGGCATGCCAACCATGCCAGCCGCACCACTGTGCCAATGGAATACCATTCCAGCCACGTTTACCGCGCCAAGGCATGCCAGCCATGCTGGCCGCACCGCCAATGGCATGCTAACCCTTGGCCCTAGCCATGCTGGCCGCACCATGCGCCAATGGCATGCCAAACCCTTGGCCCTAGCCATGCTGGTCGCACCATGCGCCAATGGCATGCCAGACCCTTGGCCCCACCATGCCAAGCCAACCGCACCTTTCCTTGGCCCTACCATACCAAGCCGTCCAAACCCTTGGCCCCACCATGCCAAGCCAACCGCACCTTGCCTTGGCATTATCCATGCTGGCCGCACCATGCACCGATGGCATGCCAAACCCTTGGCCCTAGCCATGCTGGCTGCACCATGCGCCAATGGCATGCCAAACCCTTGGCCCCATCATGCCAAGACAACCGCACCCTGCCTTGGCCCTACCATGCCAAGCCGTCCAAACCCTTGTCCCCACCATGCCAAGCCAACCGCACCTTGCCTTGTCCCTACCATGCCAAGCCGTACAAACCCTTGGCCCCACTATGCCAAGTCGTCCGTACCATTCTGCCTTGGCCCCACTATGCCAAGTCGTCGGCACCATTCTGCCTTGGCTCCACTATGCCAAGCCGTCCGCACCATTCTGCCTTACTATACCACGTCGGCCTTCCCTATGCGGCTACCAAAACGAAAGCGTGCGACGATCAACGACCACCCTTCCATCCTAGATGCAAATCCTAGCCGTCCAAGGTCGCCAGACAACACATGGTAACCTTTGGCCCAAAACCCTAGTTTTGGCCACGCCAAACCGCGCCAAGGCATGCCATGCCACATGTGCCAATGGCATGCCAACCACCTTGCCGCGCCATACCATGCCGGCCTTCCCTATGCGGCTACCAAACGAAGTCAACGGCTACCTTTCCACTTAAGATGCAAAATCTCGACTGTCGAAGGTCATCGAGCCGGCAAGTCTCCCAAGCTCGACTTGCCAGACGACAACAACATGCTACATGTTTTCCATGAAAACACTCGAGACATCAACGCATGTCACAAATTGGGGGATGCTCATTGGGTATTGGTTTGGCGGTTTACAGCGTGCGCCGTACACTACGCCCGTTATAAGAAAGTGTCATAAGGATGAGGCGGATAGTAAATACATGGAGTAATGGTGAAACGCTTTCTTTTATGGAACATCAATTCCAGGCGATACCGGTTACCACCTCCTCCCATTTACTCATCCGTTTTCCATTTCTTAATGAGACCAGAGTACGTTTCACTTCGACTTGTATAAATAGGCATTACATATTTCCACCGAACAACAAGTTCAGGTCAGGAATATACAACACTCAGAAAATATTTGCTAGATTTCCATCTGTTAGCTTCCCACTTTCTGATATAAGTCGTAAAACAACTACTCTTCCAGAATCAACTATTCTGGTCTCAACACTCTCTTCGCTTCCCTCCCCAAAACCAGCCCTTCTCCTTCACTTTGTGACCGAAGCAAGTCTGGAACGGCCATTTCTTGGTTTAGGCCGGATTTGTACAGATTGATGTCTCTAATCTAAAGTACTCCCTTGCAGTACATTATTTAGGGTTTAAACTCGGTTCTCACCCACACACCCGAAATTACCAAAATCAGCAGAAATCGTTTTCACCCTCAAACAATTGGCGACCACAGTGGGAGATTGATCTTTCGGTCACGACGTCAGTTTTCAATCCTCGATCTCATACCTCGACCCAGACGTCAGGACAGTAGAATCAAACGATCCGCTCAGGAATCGACGACTCAGCTACCAGGCGGCTCAATTACCAGTCGTAACATGGAAAGGGACGACTGGGGACTTCCGAGGGGTTATAAGCAAACAATCCGACCAGGGATCGGCGACACGACAAGGAATGACTTGGGACTTTCCATAGTCACGGTGATGTTTCCCACAGAACTCAGTCTTATATCCGGGGGATTCCTTTTTCACCAGAAGATCCGAAAAACCGAGTAAGTCTTGCTAGACAAAAAACATGGTCTACTACCTCAAATCTTCATAGGGGAAATAAAAACCAATAGCCATATTTTCCCGTGCTTCATGCTTTCTACTATCTCACAACATTCACAATTCCATGACTCTCCTGGGGTACTCATGACACTTATGTTCATAACCAAAACATCTTTATTCCAAAACGATTCATTCTAAATAATGATTCAAAACCCTCAGGGTAACATTTGTCTACCAACCCAAAAATCATGGCAATCAAAACCATAAACTAGGTGTTTCATTTTCCTTTCAAAAAAGAAAAAAAAACTAAAATAAGAAGTTCAGAAAAAATAAAACGCTCAAGGAAAATCACTCAACAACGGCCTGCTCTTCTTGGAGAAAGCCTCCGTGCTTTCGAGAGCCGACCGTTTCAGCTTCAGCTCCCTGGAAAACCTCTTGATCTCCGCCTCTTGTTGTGCGACCTCATCCACTGAAGGAACTTCAACCGCCGTAGCCTGTAACTTTTCGATCTCGGAGAAACCTTCAACAAACCAGGGAACGTTGAACCCATGGTCTACGCACACATACGATGGAACTTCCATCTTGCGACCACGTCCTCAGAAAGGGTATGGCCAGTCACCTTGCACATGTCGTCGATCGAAGATAAAGCTTCCTCCACACGCTTGACCAGCGAAAACCGACTAGTGACCCTTTTGGTTGTGGCGATGTGTCCATACCTTTCCCATATCTTGGTATATAACGTCTTGTATTTGGCTGGCACGCTGAAGCCACCGACCAGCACATGATCTGGATAAGGAACCAGGAATGGAGGAGCAAAGGTAGCACCCGGAACTGAATCAACAACCAACAAGGGATTCCTAACTATAATTGCGCCAACGGATACTGGAGTACTCTCCATTGTCTGAGTCGCAACAACGCTTTCATCTCGATCAACCTCTGTTTCAAGGTCACCAGGTGCAGCTGCCACGATTGGAGACAAAGTTGTATCTTCACAAGTCTCTGTCTCGGGACCATCTTCAGAAACGACTTCCCCCTATGATATCGCGGATTAGATATTTTTCAAAAAGAAGAGAGGGAGGGAAGAAGGAAAAACGTGTAGGAAACTCACTGATTCACTTTCATACCGACTAAAAGAAGATTCAGCACTGCTGTCGGAAGAACTATTATCGCCTCCACTGGACTCTGAACTTTCTTCCTTCTCGGATTCCCCTTCACCATGGATAGGTTCAGCATCACCGCCATTCGTCTCGAGAAACGTTGTTTTCTGACTACTTGCAAGTTTGGCGAAGGTGTTCACACTGCTGAGACCCTGAACAAAAGCGCCAAGACGGATATTCAGGAATGAAATAAAGATTTACACAATTCAGTTAAGCCAGCGAGAAGGTGATGCCTGATGAGTGCCAAATAATGTATATATTTATCCCTTTTTGTTGGCATTTAACTCATCTTTTGTGCAGTAATTCTACATTTCATCCCATATTCTGTATTTTCATTGTTTTCAAGAATAAATATTTTTCTTACTTAATTTTGCATTTTTAGGTAATAAATAAAGTCTGGATGACTTGCGGAGCGGAAAAGAGCTGAAGAGTGGTGAAAAGCCGGAAGAAATTACGCAAGGAAGCCGCAAAGAATGGTGCGCACAAGTCCAAAAAGCTAGGAATGGGCTCAAGAAGGAAGAATTGTTCTTGAAGAAGATATGGGCTTGGCATACCCAAGGCCCAAAACCCTTACCCAAACCCATTTTCTATATCCATACCCGCCTCCATTATCAGCCGTTAGATTGGATCCATATCATCATCCAATGGTCGCATCTTCATCGTGCATCAAAATCTGAAGTCCCTGCAAAACACCATAGTGCCTAAATTCCAAGCCTTCAGATTAGATCACATTTAGATCCTACGGTCGCTTCTTTGCCTGCGCATCAAACCTAGATACTTCCGCTTAACACTACAACACCTAACTCCATCTTGCACCGTTAATTTTGATGTATTATACATCTAACGGTCGTTACATGCTCCGTTCAATCAAGCCGTTGGATCTATCTACCATCTTCACATCCCACGGCTTCGCATTGATAGACATCAAAACTCTATGAACCCGCATCACACCGAAATAACCCTAGGATATATAACCCAAAAAAAAAAAAAAAAAACCCTAATCATTTCTTCTCCTCTCTTCTTCACCTCTACCCGCACCACCACCTTCTCCACACCGTACACCACCAACTCCACTGCCACCACCGCCGTACCTCCATGTCCGCTACCACCAACTCTCCACCTGCTCAACCACCGAAACCCCTCTCACTCTAACATGCCTCTCAATTCTTTTCACTGTTTTCCCCTAGTCTAGGGTTTTGAAAATAGAGAAAAAGCATTGATAGACATGGTAGAGAATTAGGTGAAGCTAGAAAAGAAATCAAGGTATGGGAAAGGCACCAGGAGAAGCAGAGAAGACATGGGTCGATGCTAATTGAGGAGATTTGTCACATCAAGGTAAGAAAAACCCAAACCATAATTTCAGGTAATTTGGGTATTTTCGAGTAAACTCTAATTACTGTTAGGGAGAAGCATGGAGGAGCATTATAGAAGATATGGGTCTGATTTGTACTGTCAAATTAGGTAGAAATAATTTACCTAATTTCTGTTTGATTTTAGGGATTTTTTGGGAAGAACCTTAACTTGTAATTGGGTATAAATATGACTGTGGGTGTGATGTAAAGGCTTATGCCTGGAATAGCCGGCGTCCAGGACTTTCATGTTCTGTGTAATTTCAGTTTTCTTTTACAATCTTTTTGTTCACTGTTTCTTCCATTTTTATGCCCTGTTCATTTTTATCTCACTGCTAAGTTAACTGTTAATGTTTATATTTGCTGTTTTCTTTAATTTCATGTCATGTTTATAGCTAGTTGTTTTGTTTAATCCATGTTGTTATAGTCTAATTCTAGGTTTATGTTAGTTTTAATCTCATGTGAATTTCATTTTCAATTTTCCTAGTGCATGTTCCTGTTGATGTTTGTGTTCCATGTAATGTTAATGTACCTGTTATGTGATACATGTTTAGTGGAATGTTAGGCTAGAAACCTCAGTGCACTGATTTGATTGAGCAATGGGAGAAATTAGTGCTCATAGCAAGCTAATTCTCTTTCCATTCCATTTGTATGCTTAGGATGCATTGTTTTGATTGAGCAATGGGAGAAATTAGTGCTCATAGCAAGCTAATTCTCTTTCCATTGTTTTGATTGAGCAATGTTTATTACGCTTAATTTTCACGCTTTCCCGGGCCCACCAAGTTTTTGGCGCCGCTGCCGGGGACACCAAGTTTTTGGCGCCGCTGCCGGGGACTGGTGCTGTGTTTTTCTTGTAGTTTTATTAGCTATTTTTGCATTTCACTGCATAGCATTTGCATCTGCATCTGCTTCACTTCATTTGCTGTTGGACCTGCTGTTCTGAACCAGTTTTTCCTCTGCTGGGACGCCACCAAGGAAAAGAACCAAAGCCCAACTAGGTTTTTGCAACAATATCAGAGCAGCTGGGCTGTGCTTAAAAGGTAACCCATTTAAGAGAACCCGAATTGTGGGCTTCCAATTTTTAATTGTGGGATTGTAATATTAAAGCCAATTTTTGGGCTTTTTATTTTCTGTTGGGTTTGTAATTAATTTTTGTGGGCTTGTTTGTTTAATTTGTGGGCTTGTTTAAATTCTTTCATTGGACTTGTATTTTGTATTCTGGGTTTAACCCAGCTGAGCTTGTAACCGATCACGCTAGTTGAACTCGTTAGTGGGCCGAGTACCCAAATTCTAGGCCGAGATTTTGGACTCAGTTCCACCAAAAGTTTTCAACCTAGCTGAGCCAAAGCAAACACAAAACCAACAGTGGGCTTGCTCCCATTCAAAAACCAAATTTTATTTCTTTAAAAAAAAAAAAAAAAAAAAAAAAAAAACCAAATTTTACTTGCTCCCATTTTAAACCAAATTTTTTTTTCTTTATCCCATCTTAAACCAAAAGTTTTATTTTACTCCCATTTCAAAACCAAATTTTCAAATGTCTCCCGACAAAACCAAATTTTTCCCAAAAAGTCCAATCCCATTAAAAACCAAATTTTCTTGTAGATAATGTGTTAGTTAAATTTCCTTTTGTATATATTTTGTGCTCATCCATTGTGACTCTGAATATGTTGGAGTTTTGCCTTGGATAACGGAGTTTTAATTCTGCTTTCGCCGAAATCGGGTATTCTCTCTCCTTTTACTCTACTCAGCATGTCCCTTTCCATATGTTGCATTTTAATTCTTTCCATATTTTGAAACATTGAGGACAATGTTTAGTTTAGGTTTGGGGGTATAGAGTAGATACCATGATAATTTGCCATAATTGAAAACGAACTCCTTCTTCTTTTTGAAAAAATTGAAAAATTCCAAAAAAATTGAAAAATCAAAATAAAAAATTAAAAAAATGAAAAATCATAAAAATGGAGCTCATTTACCTTGAAATGTTGACTCTTGTGCAAATATGTGATTATTAGGAGTCTTAGTCTAGATATTTAGGCACCCTGATTCTAGCACAATTCACATAGTGATAAGAAATTTGCACGCGCACGATCTACCAATACATGTATGGCCTCGATCTTCAAGGTGTTTGATAGGAAGTTACGATTGCCAATCACTTTAGAATACTGAACGAAACTTGACTAGCTTGTTCTTTGGTTGGTTGGGATAGAAGGTGGAGGTTACATTAAGAAAGACAACCGTCGAATTTAACTGGGTGCATCAAAAAGGGCTACCTCTTGCAAAGTGTCATGTAATCTTTTGTTTCCTTTTGTATTTGTATCAAAAGTGTTTCCTTATTCAAAAAAAAAAAATATCAGAAAAAAAAAAATATCAGAAAAAAAAAATCAAGTATTTATCAATTCCATCCTCTCTTGTTCCAAAAATAAAAGAGAATAGTCAATGTAAATAAGAGTCATGTAAAGAGTCATTTTGTTGTTTCATTGTAATAAGCAAGGAGGGTGTATGCCATTGATGTACAACGCGAGTAATTGTGAAATACCTCCAACTCATTCACAATTCTCGTAAAGTCCGGACAGCTAGCTAGATTTCGACCTTGGTTCTTAGCCTGAGAAACTATCTCTTGGTGATTAGTAGTCATAACTTCAGATCTTTCTTTACACATGTGTAGATACACTTTACACTCTTATCACATGTCTTTTTTTGTTATCAGTGCTAGGATTGTGCCTTGATAGCTAGATTGACATCTCCATTTTGTTGTGAGCTTAACTGACTTGCACATGTCACATTTGATGGAATCTGAGCTTATATTTTGACCTAGAACTTTGTAGGTACGTTCTAAGCAAACCTTCACGAGACTTCAACTCGTCCACTAGGGACACTTAGTGGTTTAAAAGGCTTAGTGCATACGCTAAATGCATTCGAGAGACCAGCGACAGTGGTATAGGTAGGATTTCCTTAGTTTTGTTTTACTTGAGGACAAGTAAAATTCAGGTTTGGGGGTATTTGATGAGTGCCAAATAATGTATATATTTATCCCTTTTTGTTGGCATTTAACTCATCTTTTGTGCAGTAATTCTACATTTCATCCCATATTCTGTATTTTCATTGTTTTCAAGAATAAATATTTTTCTTACTTAATTTTGCATTTTTAGGTAATAAATAAAGTCTGGATGACTTGCGGAGCGGAAAAGAGCTGAAGAGTGGTGAAAAGCCGGAAGAAATTACGCAAGGAAGCCGCAAAGAATGGTGCGCACAAGTCCAAAAAGCTAGGAATGGGCTCAAGAAGGAAGAATTGTTCTTGAAGAAGATATGGGCTTGGCATACCCAAGGCCCAAAACCCTTACCCAAACCCATTTTCTATATCCATACCTGCCTCCATTATCAGCCGTTAGATTGGATCCATATCATCATCCAATGGTCGCATCTTCATCGTGCATCAAAATCTGAAGTCCCTGCAAAACACCATAGTGCCTAAATTCCAAGCCTTCAGATTAGATCACATTTAGATCCTACAGTCGCTTCTTTGCCTGCGCATCAAACCTAGATACTTCCGCTTAACACTACAACACCTAACTCCATCTTGCACCGTTAATTTTGATGTATTATACATCTAACGGTCGTTACATGCTCCGTTCAATCAAGCCGTTGGATCTATCTACCATCTTCACATCCCACGGCTTCGCATTGATAGACATCAAAACTCTATGAACCCGCATCACACCGAAATAATAACCCTAGGATATATAACCCAAAAAAAAAAAAAAAAACCCTAATCATTTCTTCTCCTCTTTCTTCACCTCTACCCGCACCACCACCTTCTCCACACCGTACACCACCAACTCCACTGCCACCACCGCCGTACCTCCATGTCCGCTACCACCAACTCTCCACCTGCTCAACCACCGAAACCCCTCTCACTCTAACATGCCTCTCAATTCTTTTCACTGTTTTCCCCTAGTCTAGGGTTTTGAAAATAGAGAAAAAGCATTGATAGACATGGTAGAGAATTAGGTGAAGCTAGAAAAGAAATCAAGGTATGGGAAAGGCACCAGGAGAAGCAGAGAAGACATGGGTCGATGCTAATTGAGGAGATTTGTCACATCAAGGTAAGAAAAACCCAAACCCTAATTTCAGGTAATTTGGGTATTTTCGAGTAAACTCTAATTACTGTTAGGGAGAAGCATGGAGGAGCATTATAGAAGATATGGGTCTGATTTGTACTGTCAAATTAGGTAGAAATAATTTACCTAATTTCTGTTTGATTTTAGGGATTTTTTGGGAAGAACCCTAACTTGTAATTGGGTAAAAATATGACTGTGGGTGTGATGTAAAGGCTTATGCCTGGAATAGCCGGCGTCCAGGACTTTCATGTTCTGTGTAATTTCAGTTTTCTTTTACAATCTTTTTGTTCACTGTTTCTTCCATTTTTATGCCCTGTTCATTTTTATCTCACTGCTAAGTTAACTGTTAATGTTTATATTTGTTGTTTTCTTTAATTTCATGTCATGTTTATAGCTAGTTGTTTTGTTTAATCCATGTTGTTATAGTCTAATTCTAGGTTTATGTTAGTTTTAATCTCATGTGAATTTCATTTTCAATTTTCCTAGTGCATGTTCCTGTTGATGTTTGTGTTCCATGTAATGTTAATGTACCTGTTATGTGATACATGTTTAGTGGAATGTTAGGCTAGAAACCTCAGTGCACTGATTTGATTGAGCAATGGGAGAAATTAGTGCTCATAGCAAGCTAATTCTCTTTCCATTCCATTTGTATGCTTAGGATGCATTGTTTTGATTGAGCAATGGGAGAAATTAGTGCTCATAGCAAGCTAATTCTCTTTCCATTCCATTTGTATGCCTAGAGCCACTGCCTTGGCCTTGCATTGTCACCACTGTTAGCTTCTCATCTCCCCTGCCCTTGGCTTAGGCCTTGGTTCACTTCCATTGTTGTTGTTTAATTCTTTGCTGTTTAGTCATTGTCTTGTTTAATTTTCTTCATTGCCTTTGCTTCTTTACATTTTATTTATTGCATTGTCTTTGCTTCACTGCCATCTCTTCTTTCTTCCTTGCCTTGTTCTGCTGCCTTGTCTTCCCCTTGGCTTGCTGCCCCCCTTCCACTGCTTGTGCAGCTGCTGTGCACCACTGCTTCTGATGCTGCAGAAGTCACCACTGCTGCTGCTGCTTCCTCTCCTAGACCCAGACCACAGTTCAGGTTAAGACCTAAAGCCTAGCTAATCTAAAGGCCCAGCCAACTGAGCCCAAAGCTCAGTTCACTCCAAAAAGCTAAGGCCCAATTCACTGTGAAAGCCCAGCTCAACCCAAGGCTCAAATCACATCACAAGCCCAGTCCAATTCAGTCAACTGTGGGCTTAATCAAAAGCCTAATTCAGAGACCAAAGCCCAAGTTCACAGTTCATCATTCAAATGCCCAAAGCCTAGTGCACTTCAAGACCAACTGAGCCCAAGCTCAGTTCATTTCATTGTTAAAAACAAACCCATTAGACCCAATTTACTCAAAGGGTATTCAAAGCCCAACAATAGCCATTTAGAGCCCAAAATAGCTAAACACTACAAAACACACCCAGTCTCTGTGGATCGACCCGTACTTGCACGAGCTACAACCGACGACCGTGCACTTGCGGTATTACTGTAGGCCCGCGTTTCTTCGCTTCATTTTTATACACTCCTCCGGGCCCACCAATGCCTACCCGGATGTTGGGAGAATTGAAAGTCACGAGGGCCGCTGGATCTACAGAAATCGATCGAAATCCACCTGCACGATTCTTTGATCGCCGCTCCCTCGCTTGGGGGTTGTCCGTATCCGGACTGGGCGACTTGCATTTAGTTAAAGAAGGATCCCTCAGCAACGTATGCTTCGCAAAAATCGCAGGAGTAGGCTTACCACGGGTATTCTCCACTACAGCTTTAACAAATTTCTGGATGACAAGGAACTCACTCTGCCAGAATGCGTTATACTTGGAGGTAGTCGAAGGATTTCTTTCCGAAATCAAGAAAGGGAGACTTTTACCCGACATGAGAACACTAGCATCAAGAACGGCTGGTAACGAGTCCTCTGGAGCTACTGGATGACGAACAAGAGGGACCCCTTGGTCGAAACCCATATGCCGAGCTGCTCGATCAATATTGTAAGAGACTTCCTGACACGAGCCTCGAAAGAAAGACGGTACATAACCAGACGTACAACTTCGCATGAATACAACCTCTCCAGCGCTCATATTCTTTTCGTCAGAGAGCAAAGACATGTTTGGAGCAGGAGCAAAAGTTTTAACCTGAACTATGGAGTCATGCACCGGAGCCCACGGATGAAAGTTGACCGCGTACGAATTGTCGAGGACATCAACCAGGTTTGAACCGGCTTTTGGGTGCCTATTCGACCAGCGAAGTATCCTCGAACCACTACAAGACTCGGGAAGTGAGGACAAAGGTTTAGGAGCGTATCTCTCGAAATGATCACATAACCATGCCTGGAGGAAAGCGACATGAACATACAAGTCCACTTTCATGTAACCATTTTAAGCGCGCATGTCCGCAACCAGATGATCCAAGTGTGTGTACAGAGAACCGAGAAACAATCCGCCAATAGGGAGAACGACGCCTTTCGCTAATTTTATGGCAAAATTGATAAGTTCTGGCCTTATCTCCTTCTTACCAGAGCCATCATCGAAAATATCTCTGGATAACCAAAGAGCCAAGAGTGCAGCGACATGAAGCATATTGTTCTTTTGATCCGGTTCCAACTCATCAGGAAACCATTGAGATACCCACCAGCTGTAGAAACACCTTGTCTCGTTTTCTTTCCGAACGACCCCTTTCGACTTTGCAACCAGAGCGGCACGCGATTATTCTTCATCTTCTGACAACTTGATATTGAGGTTTCCTGTTATGGGAAGATTCAGCAGAACGGACGCACTTTCAAAGGAGATAGTCATTTCACCCCACCTGCATACGGCCGTGTGGATATCTGGACACCATATGGAGATGAAAGCAACCAAACTCGGGATATCTTTCCTAATTTGAAGTTTTGCAGAAGCCGCGAAAACATCAATGTTTTGTGCCTTGGTCAAGCTAGCTCTTACGCAGTTTTGGCTTATCATGAATTGCATCAACTTTTCAAAGGAACGCAATGGACTCACAGAGGTTTTAAAGTCAACGAGAGAAGCGGAATACTCTTTCCTCTGAAGGCAAACCCGTATTACGTTCCCTAGCGGAACCGACCGAGCCTCTCCTTCACTCTCTGGACCGGTCAGAAGAATCGGCACATGCTTGGGATGATTTCTCCAGGCAGAAAATATCGTGAAGAATTCATCATCCACGTTTGGCTTGGAGTTGCCAACGTCCTTCGGTACGGCAGGGCTTTCCTCAGGTGACATCCTAACAAAATTTCCTACGCTGCTTTCGCTATCGAAGCGACTACACTGAAAACAAAACGAAGAGAAGTTACTACAAGGGGCACGAAAGCTATTTTGTCGGCAATGAAGAATCCATTTCAGGCGCGAGCCAACTTTGTTTTTAAATCGCAAGTCATAACATGCACTACCGAAGAAATGGAGGCCAGCAAACCTTACGTCGCCACGAAAAACTCTCCTCTTACCAAAGTCGTACCTTGTAGCAGAAAGTACGCACCCGGCTAAGAAGGCTCTCCCCCACCGTGGAGACAATGCACACGGCCACACCTAGGAAAAGGAGGAAACCCTAAAAACTAGGTTTTCGCTGGACATGAATTGGTGGCAGTCACCTGCCCGTGCATACCTACTTGGACTAATAATTAAGGTGGATAACATTATCGTGGTGTTCACTCTAAGATATTTCTACAAATTTATGGAAGGTATGCCTATGGCTCGGGTTTACACCAACACAGAAGAACAATATTTCTACAAGTTCATGAAAGGTACACCTATGGCTAGGGTTTGCAACAATAAAAAAAAGAAGAGAAGAGATCGAAAGAGAAGCGCTGGAGTATGTACCTGGAACATGCTTGCCCGCTTTACCGCTCTGTTATTATCCCAAGGACGTGAGAACAAAGATACAAAATAAAAAAGGAGAGCAAACCCTTTCATAGACGTGACATTTTTCCCGTTTTAGCCGCGAACGAAAAGAGGCAACCGGGACCGCAATGGCAAACCACATGATGCCAACAGTACGCGTCCAAGATGAGCAGCGCCAAACGGACACGCCACACCAAGCCAGCGCCCGCGCCAAGTCTACGCCTGCGGCTCCATTCCTAGCCAGTACAACGCATGCGGCTCCATTCCAAGCCAATCCAACGCATGCGGCTTCATTCCTAGCCAGTACAACGCATGTGGCTCCATTCCAATCCAGTAAAACGTCCGCGGCTCCATTCCAAGCCAATCCAACACTAACGGCTTCATTCCAAGCCGATCCGATGCCCAATAATCCACGTCATGCCTTGCCTCACGGTGCCCTAACAGTCCGCGCCATACCACGCCACGCCGAGTTAGCACCGTGCCAAGAGTCCGCACCACGCCAGCATTGAGCCAACGTCCACGGCGAGCCAACGTCCACGCCCAGCCAATGTCCATGCACAACCAACGCCCGAGCCTAAGCCAGTGCCCACGTCAAGCTTACGCTAACGGCTCCATTGCAAGCCGAGCAACGGTAACGGCTCCATCGCAAGCCGACCAACTCTAACGGCTCCCATTCCAAGATGATACTAACGTTCTTCATCTCAGCCAACAACCACTTCTATCATTTCACGGTCAAGCCAACAACGCCACAGGTAGAATTCACGCAAAGCTGCCAAACACGAGGAGCATGGACTCTCCTTACCTCTCGAAAAAGGTTAGTCGGACCTTCCTGACCATCTTTGCACGACTTGTCGTTTCGACTTTTGTCCTTGCCCATCACCATCTTATGCTTACCTCGCAACAATGCTCATGTTCTGAGCTAAGCAGGGGACTTAATGTTGATGGTGGTTTTTAGCTTAGGGTTAAAATCATAAAACTGTACATCCGACATGACGTCACTATGACCATTAGCACATTTATTGAATCAATCAGCAAGCCTACGTAAGAATTATCGGGGTACCTTTTTTTTTTACATGGGTCATGTTCCACGGCAAAACCCTTAACATTTACTAACATCATCCATGCCAAACCCTAATTCTCATGATACCGCGCCAAGGCATGCTAACCATGCCAGCCGCACCACTGTTCCAATGGAAAACCATGCCAACCACATCTTCGCGCCAAGGCATGCCAACCATGCCAGCCGCACCACTGTGCCAATGGCAAACCATGCCAGCCACATCTTCGCGCCAAGGCATGCCAACCATGCCAGCCGCACCACTGTGCCAATGGCAAACCTTGCGAGCCACATCTTCGCGCCAAGGCATGCCAACCATGCCAGACGCACCACTGTGCCAATGGAAAACCATGCCATCCACATCTTCGCGCCAAGGCATGCCAACCATGCCAGCCGCACCACTATGCCAATGGCAAACCATGCCAGCCACATCA
The DNA here is from genome assembly GCF_003573695.1 of Papaver somniferum. NCBI lineage: Eukaryota > Viridiplantae > Streptophyta > Magnoliopsida > Ranunculales > Papaveraceae > Papaver > Papaver somniferum. Next base: position 74,104,125 of record NC_039362.1, read on the forward strand.
CCGCGCCAAGGCATTCCAACCATGCCAGCCGCACCACTATGCCAATGGCAAACCATGCCAGCCACATCACCGCGCCAAGGCATGCCAACCATGCCAGCCGCACCATTGTGCCAATGGCAAACCATGCCAACCACGTTTACCGCGCCAAGGCATGCCAGCGATGCTGGCCGCACCATGCGCCAATGGCATGCCAAACCCTTGGCCCTAGCCATGCTAGCCGCACCATGCGCCAATGGCATGCCAAAACCTTGGCCCTAGCCATGCTGGCCGCACCATGCGCCAATCGCATGTCAGACCCTTGGCCCCACCATGCCAAGCCAACTGCACCTTGCCTTGGACCTACCATGCCAAGCCGTCCAAACCCTTGGCCCCACCATGCCAAGCCAACCGCACCTTGCCTTGGCCCTAGACATGTTGGCCGCACCATGCGCCAATGGCATGCCAAACCCTTGGCCCCACCATGCCAAGCCAACCGCACCTTGCCTTGGCCCTAGCCATGCTGGCCGCACCATGCGCCAATGGCATGCCAAGCCAACCACACCTTTCCTTGGCCCTACCATGCCAAGCCTTCCAAACCCTTGGCCCTACTATGCCAAGCCATCCGCACAATTCTTCCTTGGCCCCACTATGCCAAGCCGTCCGCACCATTCTGCCTTGGCCCCACTATGCCAAGCCGTCCACACCATTCTGCCTTGGCCCCACTATGCCAAGCCGTCCGCACCATTCTTCCTTATTATACCATGTCGGCCTTCCCTATGCGTCTACCAAAACGAAGGCGTGCGAAGATCAACGGCCACCCTTCAATCCTAGATGCAAATCCTAGCTGTCTAAGGTCGCCAGACAACGCATGGTAACCTTTGGCCCAAAACCCTAGTTTTGGCCACGCCAAACCGCGCCAAGGCATGCCATGCCACATGTGCCAATGGCATGCCAACCACCTTGTCGCGCCATACCATGCCGACCTTCCCAATGCGGCTACCAAAAGAAGGGTTTCAATAATCAACGACTACCTTTCCTCTTAAGATGCAAAATCTCGACCGTCGAAGGTCACCGAGCCGGCAAGTCTCCCAAGCTCGACTTGCCAGACGACAACAACATGCTACATGTTTTCCATGAAAACACTCGAGACATCAACGCATGTCACAAACTGGGGGATGCTCATTGGGTATTGGTTTGGTGGTTTACAGCGTGCGGCGTACACTACGCCCGTTATAAGAAAGTGTCATAAGGATGAGGCGGCTAGTAAATACATGGAGTAATGGTGAAACGCTTTCTTTTATGGAACATCAATTCCAGGCTTTACCGGTTACCACCTCCTCCCATTTACTCACCCGTTTTCCATTTCTTAATGAGACCAGAGTACGTTTCACTTCGACTTGTATAAATAGGCATTACCTATTTCCACCGAACAACAAGTTCAGGTCAGGAATATACAACACTCAGAAAATATTTGCTAGTTTTCCATCTGTTAGCTTCTCACTTTCTGATACAAGTCGTAAAACAACTACTCTTCCAGAATCAACTATTCTGGTTTCAACACTCTCTTCGCTTCCCTCCCCAAAACCAATCCTTCTCCTTCACTTTGTGACCGAAGCAAGTCTGGAACGGCCATTTCTTGGTTTAGCCGGATTTGTACAGATTGATCTCTCGAATCTAAAGTACTCCCTTGCAATACATTGTTTAGGGTTTAAACTCGTTTCTCACCCACACACCCGAAATTACCAAAATCAGCAGAAATCGTTTTCACCCTCAAACAAATCCATAATAAGAAATTGGTATGATCTAATTTTTCTGAGATGAAATTACCGATGTTGTTAAAAGATAAAGAGAAATACCCCGAATTTCCATTAACGGAAGCAGTAGCGGCGGAAGATATTGTACCACCATCTTGATTCAATTGTTGTTGTTGAAGATTATTCATCATTCCTCTAGTACTAGGCATGAAATTTGTTGAAAGAATGATAATAGATGAGCTGAAAGATATTGAAGCGTATTGAAAACCCCCAAATTCCAAGAAATCAAGAAGATGACTGAAATTGTAAATCAAGAAGTGGGTGAAGATAAGAAAATTTTTAATATGTATTTGATCTAAATCGTGATTGAATCACACTTTGTGGAAGATATGTACTGAAAAACTTGTTATTACAAAGAAAAATTCCAGACCGACTTCAATGATACCATGAGAAATCTATTATAATGTAACGAGAGATATTATTATTACAAAGATATTAATTCGTTGGGTTACACAAATATATATCAGAGGTATTTATACATTGAGAGACAGACTACTATAATCAAGTCAACATGACCTTGACTGCTAGTATATATCCTTGCTATTCACGTCACTGCCAATGGAAATACCTACATCACCTTCTTCAACTCCGATCATTACTGCCATTAATCACCGATCATTATTGCCATTAATCACTGCCATCCACCAACATCAAGAGCAAACCACGGCGCTCATGTAACAGTACAAAATTTTGTGTTCAGTTTTGAGTTCGAGGTCGACTCATCATCATATGGGTTGAAAAGCTAAAAATTTATGGGTCCTGTTAACGTATGCACCCACGCATACGATTAGAATTAAATAGTAATCTTTGTTTTACATTGTATGTGGAAACAAATTTACTTGTCTCGTCTATACATAAAAACACCAATTTCCATTAATACCCTTATTTCTCTCCTTTTATCTCTTTAATTTTTGTCATCTTCTATATTCTCTCTTAAGAACCTATCGATGATGAGATATACCACTAAGGAGATATTCTGAATGCTAAAAAAAAAATATCAATCATAAAACTATTTTTGCTAGTAATATAAGATGAAATCAACCAAAGTTAATTGATTAAGTATTTTGACTATTCAGGAATAAAACCGAATTCCAGGAAAAATTAATTAAAAATCAATCAAAATCATTAATTTCTCACTGATTCAATCTAAAACCTCAACAAAAAAATAATCAATCAAAATCAATTTCTGATTGAAAGCAACCTTTTTTCATCTGCCAAAGGAAATCATGAAGAAGTGTACCCATTTTGTTTTGAAATCAAAGATGTACGTAAAAAGAAACTTTAAAAAACCCATAGTCTTCCCTACAGTGATTATGGAATACTCTTTAAAATCTCAAACACATGTATATGGATTAATGACTATAAGTCTGTAACGTTGAGGGAAGAAGTGTGATGGAGAGAGCAAACGGTGAAAGTTTCTCTTTCATCGTAACAAATAAAGTAAAAGCTAGAGGGGCTATTATGGAAAATATCCAACGATATTTATTGAAGAGCTGTATTTAAAATTTTATTTTTTATTTTCGAGAAAATTTTTACATTTCCAACATAAATTAACTAATTAATGAACACTTAGCCTATGCATCCATGCATAGATTAACATTTGCCAAATTCTATAGCCAACACGTGCAATCTTGGTAAAGGGTGCATATAGCCATGGTGATTGCCCTAATCGCAATGTGAGTGTTAAGTTATCACTTAATACAGTAGTATTAAATGGCACGTTTAGCATAAGCCATGGAGTAGTCTAGCATTATGAGCATGGATGACACATGGCTAACATGAGACTAGCTTAGGGTACTCGAGACTTTTTCATTTTTAAATTGTATATATAATTTGAGACCGAAATACTGGCCTCACATTGAAAGTTAGGCCAAAAGCTTGAATTGTAGAGCTCCTAGCCTCCTACCAATAAGAATCGGGGATTTCCGTTTCTTTTTTAACTATTTTTTTTTCTAACCTTCGAACACATAACGTGATGTTTACCCACGATTGCTCCAACATATATCAAAGTTAGACATCTCGGCAGAGTGAAAAAAAAAGAAAGCTAATCCCCAAAACCTAATTCTCCTCTCTTCGCTCTTAATCTCTGAAGAAAATGGTGAAAAAGCTTCAAACTGTAGTATGAAGAGAATCACCGAAATACGCACGCCACAACCGATACTTAGGTACAAAGAGAATCAGGAATACAAATCCACTTATTTTTACCTTTTAGGGTTTATAAATTCCTGATTTGAGTTATTGATTTATTACCTTCGCATCAAATTCCCCTTCCTAAAAGTGATATATTACATGCATTCTAAGAACAAAAAGAATTAATCTACTCTACTGTGTTGGAGCTCTTCGTTTTTATTATTTTGAGGTAACCTTAGCTACCATATTTTCTGTTGTTGGGTTTAAAAATGTTGTGTTAGAATGAAGCTATGATGTTTATTATTTGTGCTGAACATGATTACATCTTTCATGAAGAATTTTGAAATTAAGCCACTGAAAATACCTATGATTTTTTTTTAATAAATGTTTGGATTGTAGAAATATATAAGTTAGTGTTTGCTAATATGTCTCGCGGAATACGTAAAAAAAATGGTCTCTCTCCACTCTGTCCATAGGTTGTACGAAACCATAATGAAGAAAAAGCATTTTGCTAAGATAATGCAGTGTAATCGGTTCGGGTCAAATTGCAACTTACGATGAGGCCAGGCTGGTGATATGCTTACCATGTTATTATCCATTTTCGATGTTTATGTAATAAGTAGTACCCATCTCACTCAAACATCATCTGTTGCAGATTTTCATGGGAAAGTACTTAATTAATTTGTCATGATGGCTTAATCATTCTTAGGTTGCTAGACTGAACATGCTAGCATCTGTTTCCTTTTAGATTCAAAAACTGGCGCATCACATCCAGCTTTTCACATTATCCAATCGCAGGTGAAGTGGATTTGCATTATATTTATAGACTCATAAAGAATACTAATGAATGTTCAGATAAAAATTGGATTGAACTTACATTGTTGACATTGATGTGCTCATTATGTACATGGATAATCTTGGGATGGTAAATAAATTCGGAAAATGTCTAGCATCTGAACAGCTCATTTCTTTTCTTATAGGTTTCAGGGGTAACAAATAGGAGGCACAGAAGTACAAGAGAAAAATAAATTGCGTCCGTACGAGGTATGATACACTTAATGTTGTAAATTTGTAAAAGCAATATGTTTCCATCTTTCAACTACCTAAAGCACAATGGCGTGCTTCTTTTCTAGATATTGAGCTTGATGGCTTGACCTCTGGATAGTGAAAACATAAGGGGTGAGAACCCCATGGTACACCATAATGGAGGGATGCAACACATATGGGATTGTAGCAAGCAAAGGTACCATCGCCTTATTACTATTTTATTGTGATAATGGTCGTGGCACAGTATCAATGAACTCAATTTTGTTTGCGAGTCCTTAGACAACATTGTGCATTTAATTAATACACAGAACAGATCGATGGTAAGTTGAACTGCATCATTTGTAAATACACGCAACAGCTCGACAATTGAGAGGACATGATGACAAGCACAAGGTAAAAGCTTTGTTGGTTAACTTTATCGTTATGAACTGTGTTCTTTATATACCAGTATGTGGAAATAACTTATCCCAAAATATTTAAGGTGTCCACTGAGTCTTAGTTGTAATTCGGTTACACAGCTTTTGCTTAGTTGTTGCTACTTATTTGGATAAGACAGAGTCCATGATATTAACATTTGTTTGGATACAAGGTGTGTCAATGGTTGAATCAACTGTTAGGAGATTTACACTATAATTTTGTCAAAGAAGGAAGGCTATTCACGACTTTGTTTCTGAAGATAAGCAAGGTGAAGCCGAATTCTCTGCTTGGTAACCCTTTAAGCTCGTGAATCATTTGCGATCAAATATCCTACTATCATTATCTTAAACACATTATAATAATTCCCACGTACATTAAGAAATGGTATTTGATGTCTTGGCTAAAATGGCAGAGCATGTGGTTTTTAACCAGTTGTCGGTTCGCTGTACAGATGGAACATTTCTTAGAGTAGGCCTAAAAACCAAATGGCACATTTATTAGAGTAGGCCTAAAAACCTTAAATTGGTCTTCACAGAGAGAGTTGTTAGTCTCATTTTTCACAGAACAGGAATTCAATGTGTACTAGATGGATAGCAAACTGAAATTCAATGTGTTAACAGAGCAGGAAATCCTGGGTAATTAACACTGCCTCAGTTCACGGGGAGAATAAATATGAACGGACTGGAGTTAGAGATACCGTTGGAAGTGCATGGCAATGAGTGGCCAGGCTGAGGGGAGTCAGATTGGTGGTTCAGCTGCTGCTCTTGGCGCCTCTTGCTATTATAACAAGTTTGAGCTAGGAGTGTTATGCTCTAAATGAGATGGCCCAAATTGTAGCTCCTGAATTTAGCAAAAATATTTCCAATGGTGGTGTTATTGGTTCAGGTCTACAAAGGGAACGGGTGACCTTGAAAACATAAATAATCATGACAGTTAAACTAATGTAGACGCAGGAGCGACGATCACGGTGAAACTATGTTATCTTTCAACAATCAACTTATGTTCTTTCTTCATGTATATAAAAGAAAAATATAAGCTAGCCAGTTTGTATGTTGTTTGGTTATCGCTTCTGAAGGAATACCCTGACATGGTTAATTTTGAGAAACATTTTGAGAAAAAAATTGGTATATCATATCATGTTGAAAAACATTTTGAGAAACTTAATAATTTTTACTTTCAGTCGAACATCAAGTAACTGTTTCTTAGAAATTATTTCTTAGTGTCAGTTGTGAACTTTTTTAATACTTTTAAAATGCTTACTGGAGGCTGGCAATTAACTGGGAAAAAATTGTCGCCATAGTTGTTTCAGTGACGGCTACAACTATCACTAGGCAAGTAGATAATGCATTTTGACACGAACACAGAGACCCGCTCTACATTTTCATCACAAATAATAATTCTTAACTTAACCCCGTGCAACGCACGGGAAAGACACTAGTTACATTTAAAGAGACAAACTCCTTTCCCTTGTTATTTCCGACACTCTTTTCTTCAAATCAAAATCCATCCTTATTTCTCTCTAACCAACACAAGCAGAAGGGATTCTGGTTAAGGATTCTATCTTTTTCTACACTATCAATATATTGCAAGTTCATAGTATCGTGCAGGTATGGGTTCTTCTCTTGAGTTAATTTTTGTACAAATCTCTTTCAGTCCTGATTTGATTTGAGTACATGCTTTTCTCTCTTCTCTTTGTTGTAAATGTCTTCTTTATCTCCATGCCTTGGTAAATATCATGTTATTTATGGATTTAATCCTTGTCTAGTGGGTGATTTTTAAACAATTTGTGAAGACTAAATATATTTGCATCTATTTAAGTTTAGTTTTCCATTACAGTTCAAGTTTGAATTGATCTTCTTTTGAACTAGCCATAACGTGTTTGTTAAAATTACCCAGTGAGCTGGCTCTTTGAAATGCAGCTTAAGTTCATGAACATATTTACGTTGGTTTCCAAATTTAAACCTCAAGTTGATGTTGGTCAGCAATAAATGATATACAACCAAAATGTACTTTATAATCTTAGATTTTCCTTAATTAACCACTTTGGATATCTTGTTTTTATAATTGCTTAGTATTATGAAAAAAATGAATCTTAACTGGTTAATTTGGCCTCCATTTTTATATATCCCTTTGTTTTAACTACTGGTTTTGTTAAGGATATAATAGCTCGCACATGCGATCTAACTTTTTTTTTCTTTGTTTAATTCTTACATTTGACTAGCATCTGGCCAACCCTTATTTCTCTTGCTTTTCTTTTGCAAGGAAATTTTCACTAAATGATATTTGTTGATTTGTAGAATTCCGCTTTGTTTTCCATTTTTCTTTTTCTTTCTATCTATCAGATATGAAGTTTCCACATATTACTTTCCAATAAATTTGGACAACTGACCACTAGGGGGTTTACTATTTCATACCCACTCGCACAAGAAGCTTTGCTATGTCTACTTTCCCATTTTCCCATTTATAAGCCATGCCCTCTTTTAAATGCAACTGTTGTTCTTTTTTTATCCAAGGATTGGTTGGTTTCGCATGTCTCTCATAAACTAGTCTTACACTGCAATACCGTTTCATTTTAAGTTGGCGGATTGTTAACAGATTTTGATCTTCGGAGAAATGGTTTCACATTTGGGGTTTACTTGGATTTTCCGTAAACGATCGTTTGAGCATGTTTTGGAAGAACTTTGAAAGGCTACAGGTGAATTTGTTAGGCCCATAGGGGCATCCCACAAATGTGGCTACCCGCAGAAGACCGTCCGGGACGGTGGCTGATATCCTGACTATCCTAACATTAGAGACTGGTCCTCACAAGTAGCATATGTGAATTTCTTCACCATCGGTTGACAAATACTTCATTTCTACTGTTTGAATGAAAAATGGATTTGTCATGCTTTATGAAATTTCTGAATTTGGACATGCTCATTCTTTTAATTTGATCTATATTAAGTTGGTTTTATCTTTCGGTACGTTATTTCCGTAACCTCTACTGGGCTGTGGCTCACCCCATTTTGTTTTGTTTTCCACAGAGTACGAGGCAAGGTTGAGGCAGCAAGCTTGAAAAGAGCTTGCAGCTGGGAGTTTGAGCAAAAATTGGTATTTTTGCTCGTCTATAATGTGTATATCACGGGGTTCTCTGGGTGGTTTTAAGTTTCTTGCTTGACCCATGCATCTGGATAGTTTATTTTGTTGTTGTCCGATGTTTGTTTTGATGTATTTTGTTGTTGTACATACGATGGGATCTAGTTGGAAGTCCTAGCATGGTTTGTAAATGGAAACTTTGTTATGCTGGAAACAGAGAGCCTGAATCTCATTTTGGATGTTTATTTAAACTGCATTTAGAACTTTCTTTGTCCTCAACATGCTGGCAGGTCTTGATATATATATTACACTCTGTTTGGAGATTCTTGTTGTCTGGTATTACTATACTAGCAAGTTCTTTCATGTCATTACAATATGTTTGGATTTCCATCTGTGCATTTTTATGAGTAGCACTAATGCTGTTAGTGCTCAATTTACATTTTGAACTAATAAGCTCACATGGACCAGTTGTTTTGTACATTCTTTGGCTCATTTTGAATTGTACACTTAACAATTTTGTACATTTGAACCACTATCGAACTTCTCTGAATTTGTCTCTATTGATATAATGACAAAGCAATGTTAAGTTAAGAGTCTTTGGTTTTTCTTAAGCTTTGATGTGACTTCAAATAGTGTTTAAATAATTGGTCTAGTGGGTTCTCTGCCTCCCTTAAATTTTCAAACAATGTTACGGGTCTACTGTCAGTCTATCAGACTAAATGGTTCCCTTGGAATTTTAGTGTGCATTTTTAGACCCTTTTGTTTAATCACTTCTGTGCTAAATGTTGCTCTATGAAATTAAAATTTGATTTCTTTAATTCTGTTGCTTTTAACTACCATGTTTAACTACCATGTTTAACTGAATTTTTCTTGGAGATCCTATTTAGTTTGAGCTTCAAACTGTACTCTATTTTTGATGTGTACTCCATTTGTGTATGTGATCAGATAAATTTATATCAATTTATTTATACTGTCGATGTTTATTTAAAAAAATTGCATTTTTTGTACCATTTTATATTTCGAGTGCCGAACCGGGAAGATAACCTTGCTGGATTGGTCTAAATCCAACCCGTTTGGAAGGAAATTTTCTCTGTCCGTCACAGCTGAAGTCCAACACAAGTTTCATTCTTCTCTCCTCCATCGGGTACCAGCACCATAAAATCACCAATCATCACCACTGCAGCATCGTCTCATCGGTTATCACACTACCAGCTCTTAACAGTCCCGTTCGGTAAAATGGGTGAAGATGAAGTGCCATGGTCTGCATTGGCGGTGGCTTTAACATTTCAGTTCAACTGTCAGTCTTCCAAGGGACCAAGACTGACAGTTTAATTCCTATTCCGTGGCTGCCCTGAGTAGAAACTCGGGTGCCTATAACAGTTCTGTAGGTTCAGAAATTGCACAACTTTAACTAGCTTCGAATGCTTGTAATTTCTTCATACGACGTCGGAATGACTCTGTTCTTTCGCCAATGGTTTCTTATTTTCGTCCTCTTAGAGGTGATTTCGAGAACTCCTAGATTCGAACGAGTTCCACATGGTCTTTGGCCCTTCTCCGTTTGTGGCTAACTTCTTTTATTGTACAATTAAGTGCTATTTCACTTCTTTTGGATGATTCACCTAATAAAACATAAATAGAGAAAAAAACTGTAATATACAGTAAATTGCAAGAGTATAAGGAATTACTAGCATGGATTCGACACTAAACATATGCAAAATATGCACTTAACAAAGTTGATGGTCAAAATCCTGATGCCTCATGCTACTATGCCTATTCTCATCAAGATGTTGAGAATGAGGATATGGTTTCGGCCGAAGTGGTTCATGATTTTCTTAAATACTTTGAGGAAGCGAAACTGCAGCTCGTTGATACTATGAAGGATCTCGATGTGTTAAGAACTGAGTTGAAAAAGGTTAACTCTGATCTTGTTCTCATGAAAACACATGTTAAAGATCTTCTCAATGAGGATATCTTCTTTGAAGAAGCAGTGGATGATGTCAATCTCAAGCTCAAAGGTCTCAAGACTCGTGAAGGTTCCGGAAAAGCTCCTTGATTTCAGTTCATGATCGGTTTTGATGGTTTAGGAGTCTTTTTTGTTTTTAGCTTGTTGATTTTTATCATTGTCTAGGAAACTTCTTATGAGAATTTATTTTTGTGTTTTAAGAAGGATAACTAGGGTTTCGAGTAGCAATTATTGTGAGTACACATAACTATTGCCAATGATTTTCATCTTGCAATGTTTTTAGATTTATTTATTTAAATTCTAAAAATTATTTGGAAGATGATTTTGCAGTATTAATCTTTATTGGTTTTATATATTGCAAAAACTTATGTTATGGGATATGTGTGTTTACTTCCGTGAACTATGATTGTCCCATATATGTCAAAAGTTAAGTATATTATGTCATTATTCAAATATTGATGGAAAATAGAATGAACTTTTGATTACAAAGATTAAGTCTATGAAATCATTATGCAAATATTGATGAAAAATATAATGAATCTTTCAATATTCCGCAGTATTGATCTTTCCCTGATCCACTTCTATGTGTATTGTATGGCTCCGTAAGTTCACTTATGTTGAGCATTTCCGATTAAATCAATCATTGAGGCTTCATTGTGGTTAATTTAATTGAGTTTTCTGGATACAAATTCATGTTTTCTTGTGATTTGTTAATATCCAAAGAAATCATTCTTTTCTTGTAAAAGTAAGGTCGCTCTTGTTGTTCTTTCGGGAATGGCATTTTATGGGAGAGAGTTCTTAATTGAACTTGTGCTTAATTGCCAAATCTTTGTGGGGAGTGCGCCTGTGGAATATTGTAGGAGTTATCTTGTATCTTTATAAACTCCTGGATGAATGCATTTTTAGTTTCGACTATATGATTGCATCTAAATAAAGTTGATATGTTCTCTTTTAGTCATGAAGTATCTCTATGAGAATTTCATTATGATCCCGCTAGTTTTCGTAACTTTGACAATTTATATTTATAAAAAGGGGGAGAATTATTTTGTAGTTCAGCCTACATATACATATGGTTTACGTATCATTATGTAAGGGGGAGTGGTTTTCATTGTGAGATGAAGTATTGACTAAAGGGGAGTGATACATATCATCGTAGTATTATTGTCAAAGTTGTGATACAATTGAACTTTGATGTCGTGTAATAATACTATGTTTGACACTGTATAACAATAATTGAGAACAATTGTTTTCTTATTATTATGACTATGGATCTTCAACAACTATGATGCTGAGTTGAACACGTTCAGAATCACTGGAGTACTTGGAAGTGACGAAGATTTCGAGTAATGTTGAAGAACCAAGGAAATCAAACATTTGGATGAGAATCTACAAAGTTTATTTATTTTGTAATCCATAAGTATTGATAGTTTTGTCACTAAATTGACAAAGGGGGAGATTGTTAGAGCATTGCTCGGTCGAACTCGCAAGCGTTGCTATCTCAAGCTTGTTTGTCAAGTTTAGTTGTTAAAACTATAAGTCTTGATTTCTAGTCTACTTATAGCTATTGAAAACACGATGGTACCCAAATATACCTCAATCTAAAACTTTTCCACCTATAAGTCCTTTCTCCGAAAGTGATTGTCTATGGACTGATTCGAGACAATACAAAAAATCGGTTCACACTTCGTGTGATCGTTTATTGATACGAGATCGAGACAATACGACAACAAGATAACTTGTGTGATTGACTATGGATACAAGATCGATACAATACAACAACGAAGTATGATTACTTGATAATAGGTTCGGACTTAACCAAACACTATTGGATTTCTATCAAGTAAATAGGAATTCACGTTTGTGTATTTTACTTCTAATTATAATAAATCAATTATAATTGCGGAAATGGAAAAGTAAAAGACACAACAAGATTTTGTTAACGAGGAAACCGCAAATGCAGAAAAACCCCAGGACCTTGTCCAGAATTGAATACTCTCATAATTAAGCCGTTATACAAAATCTATAAACCAACTTCGTATGGTTGAGACCAAGCAACTAAACCTATAGTTCACCTAGTTTCCTCAGTATCCCTGCGCCTCCATCTTCCAATAAGTCAAGCACTTGGAACAATTCCTTTGGTTCGTATTCCAAACAGTAAAGGAACAACAAATCTACTCTTTTCAAACCACGTGATATGAGTTTGACAAAAGGCTCTTCTGTTTAACAAATAAACTCCTTTGTGGGTTCTTAGATCAATCTATTCAACAACTAGCAAAGTAATTGTTTAGACTATGCAATCAATACTATGAATCACAAAGAAACGTATTGATGCCGATCAACACAACTAATCAATCCAATCTATCAAAAGATAAACTGATTATAGTTGGATCCCCAGCCGATCAAGTTTTGTGCACACCAAAGATTATGAACTCAAATAAGAAATCTTCTTTGTCTTCAAATCTTCTTAAATCTTCAATAAACACCTGCAGACAAACAACTTGAATCTCTTGTGATCAATCACACAGAACGGAGTCTGTTAACGATGGATTATCACAAGACGTCTTTAGATCTACAAACAATCTAAAGATCTCCGTCGATACTTTGATCTAGTTTGAGTGAATCTTATATCAGAAGAGAAGATTCTCAAGCATAAACAAACTAGGTGCAATCAAATTCCAACAGCCCTTAGTCAATCAAATCAGTCGAAAACTAATAATAAATTGCAACTATCTGGTTTCCCACCAACGGTACTCGTAGAGCTTCTCAATCCCAAAGAAGTCTTTAAAATGAGCGGTCGTAAGAGATTTCCCTTGATTGGGGTACTTTCCTCTCCGAATAGATGGCTCCACCAGTAACATCACAACTACGTAGTTTTGCTGGCTCTGAGGATTAGTTTGCTCGAAATGCAAACTTCAATATTTATAGACCAAGGAAGTTTGGACACCAAGGAATTTCCAAAACCGAAATCGTTTTTCATAATTCCTGGAAATGCTCTGTACAAATATCGACCGAAATCTCAGTAGAAAATCTCTAATTAGTAAATGCACATTACCATTTTTTTCCTCTAAAGATATGCATTTAATTGCTGGAAATTAAAAGCATATAAAATTGAAAACCTTAATTAAAAGATTCTCAATTTATTTCAATCCGGGATTCTCCTTTAGTTATTAAGGAATATCTTTGAACAATAATAAATAAGAATTACTGCACATGTTCAAAGTATGACGGCATCTTTACTTTGTAAATCCTTTTTCATATTTACAATTTTGGAACCGATTTGCCACACTTCCAAACGAGTTTAGAATTGGTTCATCTGATTTCCAAGAACTATGTGATTGATCAAAAATATTCAATCACTATTCATGGGTTTAACTTTTCTACCAAACACAAGATTCGGTTCTACCTCCAAGTGGCTACTAGGATCGGTTACACTAGTTTCCATAAAATGGCTAACTAAGTACCAGGATCGGTTACCACTATTTTATGGTATTACTTGTGATCGGTTGCACAAGTTATAGGATCGGTTACACCAATTACTAAAACTTGTTAACCTACTACAAGGATCTATTACACATCTTATGATTAGTCCCACCAAATTCTAGGATCGGTTACCCAATAACTAGGAATGGTCACACCAATTACAAATATCGATTATACCATCTCAGGCGATTACTTAAGTTTGGTTTCACTAATGAAAGTCAGACCGATACATAAGTTAGGCATTGTGAATAGTTTTACCAAGATACATAAACAAGTTATGAGCGTTTATAATAAACACACATATTGGTAATCCAAAGATTTGCAATGAATAACAATATCAATAAGCCTAGCGATTTCCTTTTCGATTCACAATTTTTTTTAATGAATTGTACTTCCTTTAAACGAATGTAAAACATTGTTTCCTATGACGAAGTCTTCACCCATACCCATACATAATCACAATAGCATTCATACGATTATGTCGATGTCTTATATACGATGTTCAAAAGATACGCGTTATACTTCGTATTATAATTCCTTAATACTACGTCTAACTATAGTATAACCATTCACAACTTTGCAGTTTTGTTTTCAATATAGCACGACTTGAAAGATACGTTAAGAATGAAACAGTTCAAGTCAAAATATTACGAACCTCAAGAGGAAGGATGATGTCGTCGATGTAGCTCTTTACTTCTTCACATTCTTCAAGTCTTCGAGTAATACTTGTAAGTCTCATATCCTAATAACTTTCTAGCTAACCATACGAAGTTGACTCTAGTAAATAATCAAGCGACTCTTTAAATAAATTTTGGTTCACTAAAATATGACAACCAAACTTGACATACCAATGCTTGGTGGGTTCAACCGAACAATGCTCTAACAGCTATGTCTCAGACTAGGATAAAATGTGTAGTTGAGCATTAGACTTCACGGTGATCATCGATTGAAGACGAAGAACTACTAAAGGGAGATTGTGGAACTTCATCAACAAAAGGTATGTGGAGACTTGAACTCATCTATCACTCAGAAGTCTATTTATATTATATCTCCTATTGAGACAAAAAGTCGTATAGATATATAGATTTTAATTTATACACACTTGATATTTCGAGCTGAGTTTAACTCGCTTACATATTTCTCGAAATATGTGTTGGTAAGCTTTCGCTTTAACCAAGTTCATCTTTTATTCTTGACGAAAGTCAAAAGATTTTCATGTGAAATCGCTTGGTAACATCTTACATGATTTGTGTGAGACAGTCATTTGATGTAGACTCGGAATGTTTCGTATTGATCTATTGATCACTTGAAAATATCTTTGAAGCTAATAGTTTGTGTGAGACATCTATTCTCGTCTTCTAAGAATGTCTCAATGATTAACATGGAGTTTAGGACGATTAACCATTAGTTGGATATAGCATAATATGCGTACTTGTATGCTAACTGTTGCAAGTTATTCAAAGTCCGAGAACCATAGTATGCATACCCGTATGCATACTTGTTTGATAGTTGAAGTCCGAGAACTTAGTATGCATACCCGTATGCGTACTGGCGTAGCGGTTCAGGTCCGGGAATTCAACTGAAGTTGGTCACTTACGAAAGCATGTGTACCCGTTCACATACTGGCGAACCCAGACCAAGTCTGGAACTCTAAGTATGCGTACCCGTTTGCATACTTGAGCGGGTTAAGTTCTAAAATCGGTTTGTTCATGAACTAATAAATTTATATAATTAGGAATTCAATCTTTTGCAAACTGTGGCTATAATGTTCATGAATTGATCAAGTGAATCAAAATCTATTTTGCTTCAATTGTGTCTTGCATACTTCTATGAGAATATAAACAATTGAACAACTCCATAACTAGTTTCATTTGTGTCATTTGAACTAGTTGTGATAAACATGAACAAGGTTGATATGAAAGTGTTCATATGGCTAACTAAGGTTAACTATTGTTGTGTCAACCAAGTGTACACGTTTAGGTACAGTTACCCATATCTAAATGAAGACATATTTCGTTTGTGTATAACAAGCTAAGTTCGATCTAACGGTTGAAAGATATTAGCTTGAATCTAATCAGGTTTTCATCTAACTGTGAATATTAAATGATTAGTTACCTAGGTAACATTGATTGCAAACCCTTATTTGAAGACTATATAAGGGAGAACTCTAGCAACTGGGAAATCTAATCCCCACACCTCATGTGTGATACTAGTTGCGACTAGAGTCGATTCTAACCTAGGATTTTCTAAAACCATTATAGGTTAACGACTCGAAGACTTCATTGGGATTCTGAATCCAGACCCAACTATTTTCTCTGTAATTGCATGTTCTGATCTTACTTTGTTCTATCGTGTTGAGTACTATCTTCTCTAAGATTTTCTCGAGATTTAATCTCCGATAGGTAAGATAAAAAGTAGTCACAAACATCTTCGTCTCATCGTTTGTGATTCTACAATATCTTGTTTCGCTTCCATATGATTAAGATTATTGTGAGGTGATTAATATTACTAGGTTGTTCTTCGGGAATATAAGACCAGTGTATCAATTGGTTCCTGTTCACCTTGATTTATCAAAAGAAGGAATAAAACTCGTAGGTAATTCTGTCTCCGTGTGAGACAGATTTGTTTATCAAGTCTTCGATTTTGGTTCGTAGCAACTCTTGGTTGTGGGTGAGATCACCTAAGGGAATCAAGTGCGTAGAGTCCTGCTGGGATTCAGAGGCGTAAGGAACGCAACTATACCTTAATCAGTGTGAGATTGTTTAGGGCTCAACTGCATTCCGGTAAGAAGTTAATTGGTAGTAGGCTAGTGTCTGTAGCGGCTTAATACAGTGTGATGTTCAAATCTGGACTAAGTCCCGGGGTTTTTCTGTATTTGCGGTTTCCTCGTTAACAAAATTTCTGGTGTCTGTGTTATTTCTTTTCCGCATTATATTTTTTTATATAATTGAAATATCACAGGTTGTGTGTAGTTCAATCAATTAGATAATCCAACCTTTGGTTGTTGATATAAATTGATTGACACTTGAGCATTGGTCTTTGGTACCGTTCAAATTATTTCTCTTATTGATCCGGCTCACAGATTTGTATCTGTTCGATTGCAGATTATTTGAGAAATAGAGATATAACTCTTGGATGTATTTTTCTTGATTGAGTCTGACTGTCTAGTAGATTCTCTTGGAAATATATTGGATTTAGTCCATACAGATTGCCAAATCGAAATATTGGGTGTGGTTGTTAGACCCGCGCTTTTTAAGGTTCAACCGAGCTATGCTCTAACACTCATTACGCAGTTTCAACGGAATCACTGGTTGTGACCCATTAACAGAATCAAGGGTGACAGAGCAAGCACCAACTGAGGTAATCCAAGTTTAAAATTCATTTTTCTATGATTTTTTTTCTTTTTTTTATCATAACTCGGAAGTTATCCTCTGTAGGATCGAGACAAGAGAGGAGAGAATGATGCAAAAGCCATAAACAACTACATTGATAATAATTCGGTATACAAATTCTCATGGCTCAACAACCTATTTATAGTTTAATAAACTTGACGACTACTCAAAACACTTTCCTAACGTAAACCAAACTCTAGATAAAGAACTCTTCTAGAACCAAACAACTTGCTTCTCAAGATGACTCGACTTCCAAATATATTCTTGGTTTATTATTTCCAACATCCTCCCTTAAACCAAGATTTCCTTAAGAAAACATTCTTAAATATTTTTGTAACCGACAAACGGTTTACTCTTCAACACACTCCCCGACATGTTCACTAACTCTTCAGGCCATTTGATTTCTTTAGTAGACAGCATGCAAACTTGCATTCGGCATATCCATCCATCTCCCTATGATACCGCAACATCATACTAACGTTCCCTAACAAGCTAGAAGCACAATCCTTTGTGT
Source organism: Papaver somniferum (assembly GCF_003573695.1). Classification (NCBI taxonomy): domain Eukaryota; kingdom Viridiplantae; phylum Streptophyta; class Magnoliopsida; order Ranunculales; family Papaveraceae; genus Papaver; species Papaver somniferum. The sequence continues at coordinate 74,121,936 of NC_039362.1, forward strand.
TGCGCTCTATCCACTTGCTAACCGAAGAAGAAACCAACTGACCGAATCCTTTTTTTTATTACCCACTTCACATGTTAGTGACACAAGAATCACAACCTCACTATTGTGAAGTTTGCTAGGACTAATATTTTTCAGTTCACAAAATTTTCTTCTCTAGATTGTCCCATAAACTAGATGTTTGAGCATTTAGTTTATACATCTGTCACTTCGAGCATCTGCTTGAACTTGCTTGACTGTTACCGTTGGCTTCACCCTGAGTTTTAAACTCTATTGATAGACATACATGCCTACTCGACACGGAAACCAAACGATTCTGAACAGCCTCCCTAGCCATTTTCAACACCTCGAATAATGACGAGCATCTGGTTGAACTTGCTTCACTGTTACTCCTGGCTACAACTTGGGCTTTTAACTCTTTACCCGAGAGACATATTGATACTATCGATCAAACTGTATGCGCCACACAAGCCGAAACTATTTCATAGATCCCGAACAGTTTCCTAAACAAACTTCAACATCCCGTCTTCCACCTACGTCTCACAAAACTTCTTCCCACCATGCATGATTGAGACCGTCACACTTTATAAGTTTCCCAATTCCGTCACGCTTCCGCAACATACTGTGACTTTGGTTACGCCTCGCTTTACAGATTGACCATACTACCCAGTTAATTCGCCAAACCTCCTCTTCCTCATGGATGAGATCCTCTTTTCTGGAATTCTATCAAACTCTTCACAGGCGTTAAACTGGTAACTGAAAGATGATTTTCTCTGTTGTTGTTCTGTCTACCTTTTAGACCACCTTCCCTCTAATGCTGCAAAACAATCAATTCCAACAACAACCCATCTTCTGATTCTTAATAAACTCTTGATTTCTTTTTAAACCTCAAGTCTCTTCCCTGTTTCTTCACGGAGACAAAATCTTCTTCATTCGATCCTCAACACACAATCATTGACCTGTGTCTATACCGGCAAGAATCCTTACTTTCTGTAATTACAAAACTCTAAGAAACTTCCTTGTTTATCTCCTAGAAACTCGAACATGATAAGAACCCCACTTCTTTAATTGCAAACAACTTCTAAATCGAGTCCAGCTCAAACCAGCTTCCCTGCTCCGTGTTGTTTCGAACAGACTTTTTGATCCTGTTGAACAGAAACAAACACCGTGACCGTCCGTGTCTTCACCTGCTTGCAAGAATGGTTTCTTCAAACCTAGTTTCATTCTTTGTCCAGCATACACGTGCACTACTTATGTCGTGAAATCCACCAACACCTTCAATATTTTCTCGTTGCGACTCGTGAGACTCATTAATTTTTTTTTCTTTTTTCTTTTTGAAGACTTCTCCAACATTATCTAAACCTAACACCCAGTACAGCAGTACTTGCTCGAGCTACTGTCCTTTCACATCAACCCGTCGAACTTAACCATCACACCCTAGGTTTAGCCGTCGAACAGCACACCTGTTCTCCAGCAGAACCGTCTGTCAGTACCACATCTCACGGCATCTGAACCAGTCACGACATCGTCTTTTCTATCGATGTAGCAGCAGCAGCTCAGCTTTGCAGACCAGCCACAAACTGACAACAACAATAACTCTCGTCTTGTCTTCTCACTGCCATATCTCGATATCAATACCATGTAGTCACGTACCCAACTTTTTTTTTTACGACTTTCTCTTTTAACTAAAGAGACGCTTAACACGATAACGATAACGAAGTCAAAACACAACCAACCATGAACACTCTACCATCAAAAGCAAAAGATTTCTTCAACTTTCTCTCCCTCTCCTCTCTCCCTCTCACCACACTCTACCATCAAAAGCAAAATATTTCTTCAACTTTCTCTCCCTCTCCTCTCTCCCTCTCACCTTGCTCTGATAACAATCGTAGGATCGAGACGAGAGAGGAGAGAATAATGCGAAAGTCATAAACAACTACATTGATAATAATTTGGTGTACAAATTCTCATGGCTCAACAGCCTATTTATAGTTTATCAAATTTGACGACTACTCAAAACACTTTCCTAACATAAACCAAATTCTAGATAAAGAACTCTTCTAGAACCGAACAACTTGCTTCTCAAGATGACTTGACTTCCAAATACAGTCTTGGTTTATTATTTCCAACATCCTCGGATTTGTTTAAGAAGTTTTAATGGAGAAATGGGGAACCACCTTAAATTAACTTGTTTTTTCTCCAAAAAGAAAGATCACCTGTTAAATCCAAATTATTGATTTTGTTAAGCTTATTTACGCAGGATTGGCTAAACTTTGAATTTGCTTGTTCCAATACAATTTAACTCTGAACCCATCGATGATCTTCATTATCAAATTACAGAACAGTAAGAACTTGTAAGGTCATTTAAAGTTCGAACATAGACAAACTCAACAGTGTAGTCTAGTCTATGGAGGGTTAATTAGCTATTACCGTTAAGTTGATTTTATTTCATCTACCAGTTTTTTTTGGTGGTTTTATTGGGCAGTTCGTCTAGAATCACTCGTTCAAAAATCATTAACCTCAGAGAAAGACATTCATCTTGTTTCCTACACAAGAAAACCTTTAGCCCACCACCAGATCTTTTCGTCGATTGAGGTTTTGGGAGAATTTTGCAATTGAAAGTTAAAATGCTTTATAAATTTAATTTTGTCATAAAAGTAGCACCTTATTTTCTGGCCGGAGACTAGAAGAAGACACTGCGAGAGTACAAGAACAACTGAGAGAGTGAGAGAAAAAGGAGAAGACACCAGATTTGTTTTATGGCGCATATAAGTGATTCTTTGGCTGCGTTTTTTCTATGCTTGACATGTCGTGTCTTTCTAAATAACCGGTAATATTTGCATACATCCCTGACACAACTAGTAATAATGTTGTTTTCTGGAAGCATAGACATAGAAGCAAAATCTAAAACTCATATTTGTACAGTTCTTGTGAATTTTCTAATTTTCTTGATTAATCAAAAGAAATTAATAGAAAAACATGGAGCTCTTTATAAAAAGATAACTCCAATAAAACAGTACCAAATCTATTAATCAAATTCGAAGTAGCAACAAAGGAAAAACAGAGTTGTGATGTTTAAGCACACGGTTACGGTAACGTTTTTTCGTGCAACAGAAGATACTCTCGCCTGCTGCCCTTGCCAAACTTAATTTTGTCTTCTTCCTTGAGTTCGTAGTAGCGTTCAGGTTCAATGAGTTCACCATTAACGTAGGTTCCGTCGCCGGTTCCAGCATCCCATAAGTAAAGGCTTAATTGCTTTTTAATGTTGCCATCAGGCTGCTTTTTGTCTGTTTCACGGTAGTAGGTTGCTAGAAACCTGATACACAAGATCAATGTCAGCAAGCGGACTCTTGCCGACTAAATAACAGCTTTTCCGCGAAAGGTATCCGGTACCATGATTAAGCAATTTATCGTCCTCTAAGATCCTAAGCCCCAATCATTAACACGACGTGTATATCTATCAAAGCCCCATGTCGCATTGATAAATTTCTCAGCCTTTTCTGGAATCACAAAATTTGTCCCAAATTGCTCAAATTCTTCTGAAGATCCATCAGAAATACAATGATATTCCAATGCCATTGGGATATTATGATTTACAAATCAATTCACTTGATAAAAGATGCAACCCTCAAACCGCTGGTATTTGATCAAAGAGTGAAATCAACATGAGCAGCAAGAAATAAAATTTAACGCGGGTGGTCACGAACCAAACGTGCCGGTATTTATAGATCCAGGGCCAGCTGAAAGTCTAAGAATCCTCTTATAAATAAAATTCTATTGTGATATAGAAGATGGAGAACAAGAAACACAAAATAGAGAGGAAGAAGAGAGAGAAAATCTTATTCATATGTACAATAGACTAACATTAGAGCCTCTATTTATAGGGCTAGACACAAGGGCATCCCAGTAATAAATGGGATTTGCCCTAGATATTATTAACATAATTACACGTTTATAACACTCCTCATGGTGACATTGTGTCTAAGCTAATTGCCTCGCTAAAACCTTGCCATGAAATTCCAAAAGGACAAAACCTGATCGAAGGGAAAAGAGTACAATTGAGAAAACTTAGAAACGACATGGACAAGCAAATGTTGCCTCATTAAAACCTTGACAAGGAAAAACCCAATGGGAAAAACCTCGATGAAGGAAAAAGAGTACAACGTTATGGTCCAGTAAAATACCTTCTAATTTGATATTCCCCCAGATAAGTACTTCGGTTAAATCTTGGCTTGCAAATCTTCGAGTCGAGCCAATTTCGATAAACGAATTTCTTGAATGCTGGAGATATCAATGCTTTCGTGAGAAATATCTCAGTTGATGAAGTCGTCTTTTGTGTTAGTCTTCTAATGGTAGTGTTCTCGAGTCTTTAAATACATTGAGGACTTGCTTCTTGGATTACTAGCTTCTCGAAGATGATTTGTAGAAGTAGTTGATGTAACTTCTTCAACAAAGTGCCAATATGTAGTTACAGTTGTATAGGTGAACAAAAGTTGTGATCATACCTTATATGGATTAGAATAATACCCAAATTCATAGGAGATGGTTATGTTGGTGTGGTCTAGCAAATTGACCTAGTTAATGGTGGGAATCCATCAAATAACCGAAATTGACACAACTCCCCCTTGGATGACCACCATGTTGAGTTTAATTGTCTCACCAAAACCTATCCATTAAAAACCCAACGGGAAAAAATATGGATTAAGGAAAAAGAGCACAAATATCAACATTAAAAGAAATTTAAATGTCAGAGATGTTGCCTCGTTAAAACCTTGTCAGGAAAACCACTCGGGACAAAACCCGAAACGAAAGGAAAATAGTACAACTTTTGACGTAAATATGGATACTAACTCAACTATATGTGTATTATTAAAAGCACCAAAATCATAACTATAGTCTATATTTTAGACAAGTTTAAGCAAGCATAATATGTTACTGCATATTTAAGAAAAATTAATATTTATGCTGCTAAAGCATGGATTTTTGTGTTTTTAAGGACTCCTCAAGAGACCTATAACGTTGATATCATCAACTAATTAATCCGGATTTTTGGTTTTGTACCAAATTTATAGAAACACATAAAGGATTGTTAAACCTGACGTAGTCGAGTCAAGTGGCTGCGTGAATGTAATTTGAATCCTCCAAGGATCACAAATTCGAAAATGTTCTCCGACCATATATGAGTCCTTCAAGGACTACCATGCCAAATGTGTCTTATAAGAAGAACAATTACTGAACCAATCCTAGGGTCTGAGCAAAAAGAAAACCCTCAAATCGTTTTCATAACGAACATATTTCTCGTATAACACATTATGACTACACCAACCTGTAATTAATAGGCTTGGCACATTTACGATGTTAAGTCTTGGATCCAAAATTGTGTTAATCGAGAAATCAATCCAATCTAATTTGGATTAATGTATGCCATCCAATCACATATGTCGATATTTTTTTTGCAGGGGGTTCAAAACCACCATCATTTATTTCAGTAGCTACTTTAAATGAATATTCGACGACTAATTACGATACCACACAATTCTCAAGTGTATGCATATCTTGAAAATAATTACATAATTGATAGTACGAGCGCCCACGGGAATTGTAATCTCCTCCCCTTTAAATGAGGATGTAATAACTTTGAGAATGTGAATCGTGCTTTTGGTACACTCAAATTAGAGCACTACGAGTAGCTTCTTATGGAACGCCACTTATTTTATTAGATGTGACTGGATTTCCTCTTAAGAGGCAAGAGCTTAATAAAAGCAAAATGAGACATTTCACGCCTATTCAATGACATCCTTTTTCGATATGTTTATGATGGGGACTTATATGACTTTTAAGTTAATCAACACCAAAGTCTGGTAGTGTATACTCTCCCCCTGATTATGGCGGAAATATTTCCATCTCATCTACGAAAACAAGTTTCGTAAAGTATTATCCGATGCACTCAAGGACATATACCGATAATAATTACTGGACGATTGATATTGATTTCAAAAGCCATAAAAAAATTGTCCGAAAATAAAATATTGTAGTCTACTTGACATACAAAATTGAACATCAACTATGGATTTTATTGTTTATATCCATATAATCTCCAAACAATTATGTGACCTCTAAGGTAAACGAGATAATGATTTAGAATCAAATTATGGATACATTCTTTGTTAAAGAAAATTATATCAAGATCTATATAGTCACTAGAAGGACTAATTATATGGCCTAACAAGCCGGATGCGCACCCTTTGTTCTTTAGTGTCCATGTCCAACTACAAGTGGAACAATTCAAATTTTGGAGAATAATTACCACGAGGAAAATCAAAATTGCACAATATCTCTCAGGAATGTAGCAATTCCTCATTTTATTGGTACCTGTAAGTGGCTTAAACCCTGATAACGAAATCTCAATCTAGGAAAATGTTTCTTTTTTAAGAACATAAAGAAATCATTATCGTTAGTCTTTTTGGGAAAAAAAAATCCATTTTTTAATTGATTAATGATGGTTTCTTTCAGGGAATAGAAACCAATCAATGTTCCCTTCTAGGAATAGAACCATTGGATGAAAAATAATTAGAATGCCAACTTATACTAATAGGAAAAAAAATTATACCAATCGACTAAAACAATATACAAAAATCATATTGACGACTGGGAAAAAAATGTCGTATGGAAAAATCCATTATGTGGTAAAAGAATGGTTTCATGTAAAGAATAGAAACTCATGCTTTTTTATTGTAGAATAACATATTTAATGTTAAAGGCTTCGCTTTAGCCGATCATTACCATCAGAATTGACGAGAAGAAGGGAAAAAAATCACACCATATTGGAAAAAATGTAAGAAGTACGCCAATCCGTTTTTCTCATCTTATAGAGACGATGGAGAAAAACCAATATTTATTGGTAATCGTATGGACAAACTAAAAAGAATATTGTCCTTTAAGTCATCGGAAAAAGGGAAAATCCACTTTGTGGTAGTGTATGGTTTCTTGTAAATAAATATAAACCATACAAAAATCACATGATCATTGTCCAATGGACAAAAATTCCATTTCTCAACCATGCACGTGATTAATTATCGTAAAGGTCAATAAAGAACGATAACATCTACAGTTTCATTAAAGGAATAGAAACTGTAACCATCTTTTGATGGATTTATTTTCCCTTTCTTAAAATATAGAGAATAAAGGAAAATCAACTCATCCAATTTATTACCTTGATCCTTAGTAAATACAGTAACTAAAAGAAAAAAAAAAAAAACTCAAATAAAACCAAAACATAAATACCGTTGATATAGTGGTTGACAAATGCCAAAAAAGACAAATCCAATCCATGAGCTTTGGTTCATCTTGCAAACCAAACAGTTACCTTGATCTACAAAAGGACAAAAAGAAAAACAATTAGCTCTGAATATCGAACGGGAATATGCAACAAATCTTTGTTATATGATAAACTTATAAACAAAGATCAAAGAACAGGATATTTCCATAACGACTCCATATACGCATATATGATTGGAAGTTTATCTCCGTTTGATCATACTATATTATTCATTTAGTCGGTAGAGTTACGCGCGATGACGTATTGTGATATAGAAGACAGAGAACAAGAGACACAAAATATAGAGGAAGAAGAGAGAGAAAATCTTATTCATATGTACAATAGACTAACATTAGAGCCTTTATTTATAGGGCTAGACACAAGGACATCCCAATAATAAACGGGATTTGCCCTAGATATTCTTAACATAATTACTAGGGCTGCACATACTCCGGTACGGCCCGGTTTTCTTATGGAACCGGTGTCTGTACCTGGTGTTGACCGGTACCTCCTTTTGAGGATCGGTACCTGTACCTGTACCAGGTGTTGTACCGGTCCTCCGGTACCGGGTTTTTACCTGCAAAATCATCATCACTGTAGGATGAGCAAAGCTCAATTGTACCACAATTACATCATGTACCCAACCTAGCATGCATCTAGCTCTGTTTATTCAATATTCATTGTAGATATCATCTCAACTCATACAATACAACACCTACCAATGCACTACCATTGTTAATCTGTAACAATTCATACAATAGAATAAGAATTTACATCATAATCCATCTACACCACCAGCATCAGAACTTCAAGCAGAACCCATTCACCATCAATCGATTTCAATCTAAGCATCAGATATATTCATTCTCAGATCATAAAACCCCACAAATCGCCCAAAACCAAATTGAGTTGTAGCCAAACCTATTCTCATACTCTAATTACAAAACCCATCTATTATTTCATTACAAAGATTTAATTACAAAATCTTGTTGTTTGATTTCAACAGAAAACCCAATTCGTAAAATCTTAAATCACACATGCAATTAGTTTCTTAAAAAAACAAAAGAATAAGAAAAAGAAGTGAAGAAGAACGTTTATCCTCTTTAATCTCTAACCACCACAAGATCTCCTTTCTTAATTACATAACCCCCTATCTCCAAATCCGACTCCAACCCAAGGTTCCAAATCTTGTAAAACACCAAATCAAATCTTCATATTCAATTTCTCCACCAAATCGAAAAAACCCTAAATCAATCTACAATCAAACCCTAACTCAAACTAACAAACCCTAAATCAAAATGATGGTGAAGAAGAAGAACAAACCAGAGATGGTGAAGAAAAAGAAGAACAAATCGAACTGATTCTTATCGTCTACTGTTGAATTACCTGATAGAGATGGTGAATCGATGATACCCTGAAGAACACAGAAGAGAAGAGGGTTGCCGCTGCTTTTTCAGAGAGAAAAAAAGAAGAATAAAAATGAGAGTGAACTGATTCTTCTCTCGATAGTAGGTAGTCTATACCTAGTATGGACGAGTACGATTAAAAACCTAGCTTGATCTTAACGGCTAATAATCACCGGTACATATGGTCCGGTTCAAGTCCGGTCCTCCCCAAGAACCGGTGTCTGTACCAGTCTAAACCGGTTCTCAACTTCCAGTACCGGTGTCTGTACCGGCTAGACCGGTTCCGGTCCGGTACCGGTCCGGTAATTCCGGTTCCACTCCGGTCCAGGTCCTCTCAACCGGTTCTTGTGCAGCCCTAATAATTACACGTTTATAACAAATTCCGATTATATTTGAGTTTCCTGGTAGGAATAATAATCCCTTCCTGGTAGGAATAACAATCCCTTTCCAAGGAAACCAATTAATCATCTTTTGTTCTCGGTCTCAGGAAAACCTCTCTCCTCTCTAGAAAGACGATTTTCGGCAGGGAGAAAAAATTCTTTCCAGCAACCTTAACTGCTCAGATCTTCTTAGATCTGGGCAGTATCAACGTTAATCCCCAAATATTAAATTAGATTTAGCTTTCTACAACACAAATCAGAGAAAATAAACCGTAACCCAATCATCTTCAAAACCCTAACTCAACCGCCATGGATTTAGCAGACATCATCGGCTAAATCATCGATTCACCGTCCCTTCAAACTCATTTGGGTCGCTTGCTTGCTAATTCGTGATACCCAACTTTATTCTTGGAGATTTTATTCATCTTAGTTCTGCCTGATGAGATCTGATTGTCATCAGAGTTTTTCTCGACTCTAGTATTCATCGACAACCTATCAAGCCATGGTTTCCAGCTGCAATTATTAATCCACCCTTTCAATTTGAGGTAATTTTTTAGGTTGGTACCATCTCAATCTTCCACAGCTGAAAAGTATAAGAATCGTTCTTTGGCTTCTATCCTTATACCTAAGAATTCATATTATGATGTTAGATATGTTCATTAAGAAAAATTCCTACGCTGTTATGCCCAGAGACTTCCGTATTTTGATTTCTGAATCCTTAAACCCTATGAGACCATTTGTTTTCCATACATATATCTCAGAATAACCGAAAGTTTTCCAACTATATCATCAAATCTTGATCTGTTTTTTTTTTTAAAATAAAAAAAAAATCAAACTTTTTTTCTCAATACGTTGCATAATATGTAATCTGGTTTAGTAATTGTGTGTAATTGTTGTAGTACAATTCCTTTCTTGGTCTAGTGAAGCCCCCTGTTTTCACGTATGTTTTCCTTTATGATATTGTTTTGAAAGTAGAAAGATATCATTCTCGAACCACCAGGTTAGTTTTAGTTCTAATTTTTGGTTTAATTTTGTTGGTGGTGTTTTCTCAAGTTGGTTTATTCTTCATTTCCTTGTGTTACCTTGTTCAATATGGTTTTGGAATTTAGATTTGCTTGCTAAGGTTTGGTTGTTGGGTCCTTTTGTTAGTTAGTATTTTCTACCAAGGATCTTTGTTAGAATTCCTTGTAATTGTTTTTCTGATTTAGATTAGGTTTTTGGAGACTATTTATGACTGGGTTTACCTTATTTCATCTCTGGGTTAACAGTATTGAGTTTTAGCCTATGCAATCAATGAAATTAGCATCATGATTTTCATTTTACCTCTTATGCACCTATAAGCAGAATACTCAGCCATAAGAATTCAATCCATCTTAGCTGGATGACAGTACCTTTCTTACAACTTCACAATATTTTCCAGACAGATGTATTTTTATAGTGAAACTTGTAACAAGTCGTACCTGGTGTTTCCTCACCTTGGTCCTCTACAAGAATATTAGATCAATTACGAGTCTTGACCAAGGTGATTTACTTATCACACCAAGCAGTATTTTTAACATCTCTACATGATGGAACTTTGATTGCTACATTTCCTGGAATGTTGCGCAACTTCTTCGTTTCTCTGTATCACAACAGCAAGCACAAAGCCTATTTGTTTTGAGAATGGGCCGGTGAATTCAACGCCTCTACTTGACAGTTTCTCCCAGTTTCATTGTATGTTACTGTTTCAGCAAAGTTATTTCCCCCCTTTTAAATTTCTTTAGTTAGTCTTGGTTACGTCTGTAATTCCTTTTGTTCCTTTTTTAGTTTAGCATCTTTTAGTAGCTTATTAGCAGTAGTAACTTAATAGTTGTAACTCTATTTGTATTTGGGTTTCAGTTTTTGTAACATTTGTAGTAGCACTGCTAGTTAGTTTAGCGCTAAATCATTCTAGGGCAGATATTGGACGATACTTCAAGACACATTCAAAGCTAAAGAACTCAGGTTGAAGCTATGGATAAGGCCGGAAAAAAAAGGAGGTATTCTCCATAATAATTGGGTACAAAGGCATATCTGTCTCGGATCAATTGCACCAACACCCCTCACCAACAACCAAGTTCATGTGGACTCAGTCATGTCCATCAAACGTACAGCTTTTCTTGTGGAAAGCATTCGTTGAAGGCCTATGGACCCTCGGCAAACTCATCCAGATCCAGCACACCAACTACAACATCTACCCCATTTGCAGTTTTAATCCAGAGATTTATATTCACCTTTTGCTCCACTATAATATCTCCGTAATTTCTTGGCATTCCGATCCAACTGTATTCGAAACTTCGGGTATAGAATACTGGTGGCTCTCTAAAAGAGTCACAGAAATGATACCTGCAAGTGCACAGGGTCTGTTGTAGTGAGTGTGCAAGGCAGGGTCGAACCACAGAGACTTGGGTGTGAATTGAAGTAATGAAGCAAGTGACAGTTAACAAGAAAAATCAGTGGCAGTGAATAAGAACAGTGAAACAAAGACAAACAAACCAAGGCTGTTAGCCAAGGGCAGTGATAAAGAAACAAAGGCAGGTCTTCCAACTATGTTCTTGTCCCTTGTTAGTTATCAGTCAGCTTCTAGGCTTTCTGAATAACTAGATGACAGTTGCGGTTCAAAGCCGGCTGTTCATCTAAGGGTTGGTCTAGAAAGGAGGCTAAAGGCACTAAGATGAATTCTAAACCTTGTGGTAGTTGGGGCTCTCACACTGCAACTACCCGCAGAGAAGCTTGCTTAGTGTTTTAACAACCTATAAGGATATTCAATCCTAGAAAATTCAAGCACAACAAGATCAGAGCATGGATAGGATAAAAACAATTGAAGTTTACAACATCATTTAAAATAAAAACTAACCCTTGAAGCACTGGCTATTCCAGTCCTCTTGGGTGAAGCACTGGCTAGTCCAGGCATGGTTTTTACAACACCAATAACATCTATTCATACCCAAGATACAAAATTAGGGTTCTTACAAATATTCCCCAAATTCCCAAAAATTAGTGTTTTGATTTTTTTACTCACCAACTGTGATGAGACGAATCAATCGTCTACCCATGCTTCTTCTCCTTTCTCTGCTCCATCACCATGCTCTAGTTGCTTGTCTCGATGTCCTCTGCCTATCAACCTAATTCATTGATTTCAAAACCCTAACAGAGAGAGGGTGTGTGAAATCATTGAAATAGGTAGCATAGGGTGATGGGTTTTAGTGGTTGGTGATATAGGGTGGCTATGGTGGCTGGTGAAGGTGGTGGCAGAGATGAAGGTGGCGATGGCAGGGCGTGGTGGTAATGGAGATGGCAGAGTTTTCTCTGCAGACGGAGTGGAGGAGAAGAACTCGATGTTTGGGAAGAAGGGTGTGTTTGGTTTAGGTCGATGGGTTCGATGGCTAGGGTGTTGAGCGGAATCATCTGAAGTTGATGCGCAACGAGGAGATCCGTTGGATAATCACTTACTAATTGAATCGAACGGCACGATGTAAACAAGCTCTGAGCGACCGTTGGATTAAGTGATACAACGAAGCTGACGGTTCCAGATGGAGTTAGGTGCTGTAGTGTTAGACAGGAGCTTCAGACTTTGATGTACTGGCGATGTTGCGACCGTAGGATGCTGAAATGATCCGAGGGCTAGAAAGGGAAACGGGTATGGATATAGGAAATGGATTTGGGTGAGGGTTTTGGGCCTTGGGTATGCCAAGCCCATATCTTCTTTAAGAACAATTCTTCCTCTTCAAGCCCAGTTCTAGCCTTTTGGTCTTGCGCACAACATTCTTCGCGGCTTCCTTGTGTGATTCCTCTTGGCTTCCACCACTTTTCTGCTCTTTTTGCTCCGTAATTCATCCAAGCTTTATTTAGTACCTAAAAATACAAAATTAATTAATAAAAGTATTTATTCTTGAAAACAACGAAAACACAGAATATGGGATAAAATGTAGAATTAATGCACAAAAGATGAGTTAAATGCCAAGAAAAATATATAGAAATATGCACTTTTTAGCACTCATCAAATACCCTCGTGTAATAGCGTTCTAGTAGATTATAAATTTCATGCTTCAAGAAAAAAAAAATCCCTTTCCAACAGTCAAGGTCAAAGTGTCAAGTCAAAATAGTCAAAGTACGGTCAACAGTCAACTGATCAGGGGAAGTCAGTTGGTCTAGGGTCAAATGACAACCGGGAAAGGTCCAACTCGGTCAACTGAGTCTATTCTGAGTCAAACCGACTCAACTTAGTCAGAACACTGAGTCAGCTGAGCTGACTGACTAACATGCCATTGCATAGGCCAAAGCCTTTGCACGGCCAAAATGAACTGTTGCACCATCATGGTGCAACAACAGCACATAACACAAAACAAGCCTTGACCAAAAGATGCATTTCTAACTGCAACAAGCCTTTCAATGGTAATAACATTTCTACCATCTCATTACATTTCCTCTAAACTTCAACCACAGTCCTAACTAGAGCTGGCAAACAAGCCCAAAACCCGCGGGTTCACCCGGTCCGGCCCGTAAAAACCCTAACCCGGCTCGGCTGGTTTCTAAACAAGCCGGGTTAGGGTTGGTAAATTGCAGGCCCGTGCACAAACGGGTTAACCCGGCCCGTCCCGCCAAAACCGCGGGTTCAGACCGTCAACCCGCCCTGGGTAACTTGTGAAGACACGTGGCGTCGCCCCTCCCATGAGTCCTATACGTGTCTGTCTCCCCAACTTCTATACTCTATACGTGTTCTAACTTCTCTACGCGTGGTATAAGAAAAAGAAAAACCTAGATAATTCCCTTTCGTTCGTTTCTCTAATTCTCTGAGAAGTGAACTCTGAAGAACTGTGAATCTCTAATTCTCAGAGTCTGAAGAACTATGTCACTTCTCAATGTTCTCATCTTCTTCTTCTTAGCAACCTAAATCAATCGTGATTCGTGAGTCCGTGACTCTTGAGATTAAACATAAATCAATCGGATTCAGTTCACGTTAGCCTACAAGCGGAATTTGTTCTTTTGATTTGTGGATAACAAAAGAATCTCAATCATCAAAACTCAAAAGGTATTATTACTTTAATTTGCAGTCTATTTTCTTTTTGGATTGTTAATATAAAAACTTTTCTGATTTTGTGGTCTTATTAATCTAACTATTTGCAGTCAGTCTACCTTTGTGGTCTTATTAATCTGATTTTGAGTTTTTGACTATATGTATATCAGTATATGATTCTAGTTCTCAGTGATTTCGATTTTTGAATGTGTGAGGGTTTGTGTTAGTATAGATTCTATAGAATCATAGATGGATCTTATTGAAATATTGAATACTGATTAAGTACTGTTGTTGAACTTTTTTTTTTAATGATTTTCTATGAATTGTGTGTGTTGGATTTGATTGATCATTATTTTTTCCCTAATTCTAGAAGGATACTTATTTGAATAGGTTCAATTATACACTACAGAAGAGCATTGTTTGCATATAGTGGACAAGGTCAATGGTTGACTGACTGGTGAAAATTAAGAAAGTGTTTTGTCAATTAGCATGAATGTCTGCAAACTGCAATGAACATTTATCTGTCGGTGGTTCATGTAGGATAACATCCATGGATGACGGTGGAGCCAATAAATTCAGCTGACAAAGGAAAACACTAAAAGGAAGAGGATTGGCCTTTTGTGATAGGATATGTAAGCAGCTAAGCATGGCATCCAGACTGTAGTAGCATCACGATCATGCGGTGAATGCGATTTACAGTTCTGATAACCTTAACTAGATTGAATTCTATTTGCAGAGAGTTTTAAATTTTTCTGTAGCTTTAAATGTTTGAGCAATTCAAGGTGGATTTTAAACAAAAAAAATATAGGATGGATGTCTAACTGGGAGTAGTACATGATCTTTTCTTTGCCAAACCCAATGTTCATTTTCAGACTTCTTATATGTCTCATAAAAACATTGAAAGCACCTTTACCTTGCATTTCATTTTTCATCGCATTATATTTGGGAAGGGACCATTAACAATAAATAAGATTCTTTTTTTTTTTTGGCAGTGTACTTGAGAACAAATTCAGTGGGATAAGAGAAGGATTCCGAAATATTTATTGGCAGTGTACCTTAAGATAGAAAGAGAGTCCAGCAAGTGAGCATCCAAGGAAGGTTCCTGTCGCAGACACCTGAAAAGCAAGTAAGATTTTATTTCCTTGACACTTGACATGTTGACACTTGACATGTTGTTGTGAATTTGGAAGATGAAAGTTTTTCAAATGTTACATTTTTGATTTCAAATGTTCTGACTTGCTTTCTATAATTGAGATATGATAGGGTGAGGGTTTGTGAAAGTAAATGCTTGTTCTTATGCTCACCATTAGGCATAAATATAATGCATCTAACTTATTGTAGTCTGCTTCTTTTATTTCCTACAAGTAAGTAAAGTAATGTACTGATTTTTGAGTCTGACCTTTTCTTTGTGGCTCCATTATTCTAGGATGTCAAGTGTACAAGAACAGTATAACGATGTTATGAGTAGTGAGGATGACGATGTTGAAATGGTAGATTCTGAGAATGTCTCTGCAACTGTTGGTTGTGCACCTACAGCTATTTCAATTGGAAAGAAAGGAAACAATTCAAAAAAATCTCGACTTAGATCTGATGTTTGGGACTTTTTTGACCGCGTTAAAGAGAAAGATGGAACAGAGAAGGGAGTGTGTAAGGCTTGTAAATTTGGATATAAATATGAAAGCAGCAAAGGCGGAACCTCATCTATGAGAAGGCATGTGTGTCCTCAGCGTCAGTCTAAGGACATAGGGCAGATGATGTTATCTGCAAAGAACGGCCAGCTGTCTACCCGCGTACGCAAATTTGATCAAATGAAGTTCCGGAATCTTCTTTCAACATTACTCATTTTGTTTCACTAGATTTTTAAATTTTGATAGTGTCACTAGTGAATCTGTTGTTGATTGAAAATTTGAAATGAATCTAAATATGAAATGAGTTATGTGAATGTTATGTTAGGTTGCAGCAGTCTTGCCCAGAAAACAGTGAATACTCTGTCAGACAATTCAGATCTGACATACGGGCGGGCTAACCCGTGAGCCCGCAAGTTCAGCCCGTTACGGGTACGGGTTGAAGAAATGTTAACCCGCGAAGAATTTCCACCCGCGGGTTTCGACCCGTATTAACCCGAACCCGTAGAACCCGTAACGGGCCAGCCCCGGCCCGCCCGGTTGCCAGCTCTAGTCCTAACTGCATTAACCAATAACTTCAACTCCAACCACCCCTGCACCTGTGAACACTAACACTGACAGTTCCATATTTGTGCAATAACACCAGCAACACATACACTCTCTAACAGTTTCAAACCACTAAATCTTCTTCCTGCCATTCACCTCAATTAACCATTGTTCTACTGACATAACCCCAAACTCTTCTCCAACAGCTCCATTAGCCACAACAATATCTCTATCCCAGATCGTTCATTCTCATCCACATTAAACTTCATTGTTAATCAACCTCATCCACTTTGCATACAACACCATTAGCTTCTTCATGTTCATCACCTGCATCTCCATTTCCAGACAACACCAACATACACCACAATGATTTAACATCTTCATTACAATTTGAACTTCATCTTCGTGTCTGCAACAACAACAACATCAATACCCTTCCTACAACTCAATTTACTTCTAGACTTATACTCACTTTTATCAACTGCAATATCAATTTCATCTCCATTAATAGAGTCCCGTCACCAGTTCACTCCATAACTGCCCAAACCAATCACCTTCGTTATATTTGAAACTTCACATCCCCTGTATCTCAAGATGAAACTAAACCACAGCCACAAACCTATCTACTCCACTCAACAGATCCCAGCTTCCTCTGGGTCACAGAAACCTAATTCTAAATCACCAACAGAAACCTACATTCACAAATTCATCTTCCTTCCAATACCAATCAATTAATCCCCAATTAAAATTTCAAACTCTGATTTCTATTCTTCTCTGCAAAACCCTAAATTAATATCCCAGCTTCAATCACCTCAATCCAGTGCATCTTCTTCATCTGCAGTTTCCGGTTCAGACATCTTAATTTACATGAACCCTAATTTCTGTTTTGATTTACGGAAGAACAGAAAACCTAATTTCTCTATGAATTCAAAATTAAACTTCAACTCTACTTCAATAAATGACAAACCCACCTCTAATTTATCATCCCAAGGAAATTTCATAAAGCAATTACGATAAATAAGAAAACCCTCAATTACTTACCCTTTTGATCTTCTTCCTGTAATCAAACAACTGCAGCACCATCACATTCCCATCGATACAACTAACTAATTAAGCATTGATGAATCACTCACATCAAATCCAGCTCGCTTCGTCGACTTGAAATCGACTGAATGAAGAAAGAGAGAGAAAAGATAATGGTTTTTCTTCTATCAGGTTTGGGAGATAATACCAAGAAAAGATTACTGCTGTAGCAGTGGGGGGCGACGAAGAAAGTGGCCTCTATAATAATTTTGAACAAATACGATACATTAGCCGTTATTGTGCGACAATGTTGTGCACGTTAGTGCCTTGTTCACTAAATACAATATCTAGTTTATTACTTAGAGTGGGCTATGGTTTGTGTTATTAACAAGAACAAAGTACCTACGACTTCGCAACGGGGATAAATTGGCAAATTGCCAATATTTGTGACCTACATTTTTCTCGTGACAGGCAGCATTCCTTTTCTTGATTTGGCAAAAGGTAATTGCAATGTTGCATCACCCCCGGTCCCAGACCAAAAGTGCTCATTGTAATTTTAATATCTCCCCATCGGTTTATGAGTTGCTGACTCTGTTGCAGTCCCTTGTTAAACGGCAAAATGAAGAATAGGCTTTTGACTATGGGTGAATCACCGCATAAACTTTCGACACGTGTAGAAATATTTATGGAGATGTTAGCACTGCACAAGACTAACTGACGCGTGTTGGTTACAAGACATGTGTCAAGATATGTAGAGTTAAAGAAAAACTATAAATTCACATGCCCCGTGATTGAGTTCTACATCATCATAAAGCGAGAATCATATTTATTTAGAAGAAGAACCGGGGAAGAAAAACAGGTTAATTACTCAAAGTTAAGATGGCAGATCACTCTCAAAGCATGAGCTACAATGCTGGTGAGGCCAAGGGCCAGGCTGAGGTAAATGTCGCTCTCTATCTGATACGAATTGTTTGCTCAACTTGAAAAAAATTCATCATTGAGATCTTTCTCATGAAAAAAATTCATGTATAGGTAAAGAAGGATCAAATGGTGGACAAGGCATCCGGGGCTATGCAATCTGCAAAGGAATCGTGCCAACAGGTTATTCATTTCGACCAACGCATTGGCTAAGCATCTCAATTTTATTGTTAGGCCAACTACTCCCGGGCCTGTGGAAATAGTAATCACACAGGTTACCTCCAAATGCACTCGTAATGGCTCGAGAGACAACTTACGGGGACTAGTGGACAATCTCTTGTGGTTTAAAATGCATTCCACTTTGTGGAAAGCTTATACTATTTACTGATCTTTTTGAACCTTGTGAAATGTAGGCCGGTCAGCAGATGAAGGAAAAGGCACAAGGAGCTGCTGATACTGTGAAAGAAGCAACTGGAATGAAGAAATGAACTTAGTTAAATTGATCGATGGACAATCAGTTGTCATGTTTTTTGTTTGCTAGTATATTCAGTCTTGTTAGATTGCTTTAAGGCTTAAATTTTGATTGAGTTTATTATGTTGCCAAAAAAGAAGAAGTTTCTTTTTCTTATACAAAACTAGTGACAAAACCCCTAGGTGAACAAACTAGTGATAAGAAAAAACCGGTCATATTATTTTTAACAAATAAAAACCATTTCAAACAAAACTGGGACAAAAACCCCAATTCAAATAAAAAATTTAAAATTTAGTTTTTATTTGATTTATAAATTCCAAAACTGACCTTCCCTATATAAAAACATTTTTCAAAGGAAAGTTTGGCCAAAAGAAAACAGTAAAAACAATATTTGTTCTCTCTGAATCCAAACAAATCTGATACTAGTCTAATTACGATTCTTCTTTCCTAGTTTTCTTCGTTTTTTTCAGTTCCATATCTCAAAGATTCGTCATCGTCATTGTCTTCTCCCAATTTCTTCGTTTCAAATTCAAAGATTCGTCATCGTCTTCTCCCAATTTCAATTCAAAGATTCAGAGGGCAATTTTAGGTTTGATTGAAGAACCGGAAGAGAAGCTACAAGTTTTGAGATCTGTTTATTCGAGATACGTAGAAGAATCAAATTCAGTTGTTTATTCGAGATCTGGTTGCAATTCAATTTAGCTGAAATCATATTTCCGCTTTTCAAGTTGAAATTGAATCTCGAATTGAAGAATCCAGCTGAACAATCAATCAACTTCGTGTTGATCATCTTCGTTTTCGTATAAATCTTCGTCTTCAATGAATAAATCAACTTTTCAGGTATTCAATTCTCTTTTTTGTGTTGATTTTTGATTTTGTTTGTGTGAATTTTCTAGTCACTCTTGTCGAATAAACTGAATTGATGTTAGCATATGATTTTTTATGTTTGTGTTGATGTTCTTATGAAGGATTCCATCTCTTTGGAACTGTTTTTCAAAAAAAAAAAATTGTTGTTGATATTCACATCTGGTGAAACTGTTTTTGGTTTCATCATTTTGTTCTGTAGATTATGGATTCTGTTCTCGCACTTGTATGTCACAAAGAAGATTGTTTAACTCTTCGTATTGGCCTCCAAGAGTCTTTTGCTAATTTGAAGACTAGTATATGCTCAAGTTGGTGTGAATTCTCTCCTCCTTCTATGGACATTTTTCACATGGTTGATGATCAGCAAAAGGTCATTCATTCTGATTTTGATCTTCAATGTTTGGCTCTATTTAGTATGTATAATAAAGAAGGGATTATGGAGTTACTCGTTAGTCATAAAACTGAGATTTCTGGTTCAATAAGTTCAGGAATTATAGCTTTTGATGACCAACCTCAAAGTTCTGGAATTATACCTTTTGAGAAGCCACGGATTGATTATGATGTTCCAGATAAAATTAAGGAACCGTTGAAGTCTGCTCACTGGTTACATCTCTTTCAAGGAGTTGAACAGTTGTTTCCGGGAGGTGTTGAACAAGTTCGTTGTGATTTACAGAAGTATCACGCAGCAGCTGGTTATGAATACATGGTATATAGGAATGAGAAGTTGAGGATTGGTGCACGTTGTGCTAATAAGAACAAAGAGGAGAAATGTGACTGGCATTTATATGCTGTGTCTGTTGATGGTGTTGTAGGAAGTCCTTTTATTATCAAGGAACTAAATAATCAGCATACTTGTGTTGGTGGATTTGTTAACATGCCACGGATATCGAAGAAACTAGTTAGTAGCTTGATTATTGATGAAATTAAACAGGATCCTAATAAGAAAACTAAGCATATTATGGAATCTTTTACGAGAGACTTCGGCTTTGACATTAGTCGTTATTATGCATACGCAGGTAAGAAGCATGCACTGAATACTTCATGGGGAGAGAACGAGAAATCTTTTATGTTCTTGAACTGGTAAAAAACAAGTTGATTGAAACTAATCCTGGTTCTCACGTGGTTTTGGAAGTTGAAGAAGGGACCCATAAATTTCAGAGGATGTTTATCTGTTTTGAAGCTTGTAGTCGTGGATTCAATTTCTGTCGTCCTGTATTATTCGTTGATGCGGCTCACTTGAAAAGCAAGTACCTTGGTCATATGATGGCAGCAACAGGTCTAACCGGAAATGATGGTAAGGTTTTTATCATTTTTTTATGTTGGTTTCATCATTTTTTTATGTTGGTTTCATCATTTTTTATGTTTGGTTTTCATCCCATCTTATGCTTGTGTTATGCTTTCTGTTCATGTTACAGAAATCTTCCCTCTTGCTTATGGTGTTGTTTCATCGGAGAATGAAGCGAACTGGAAATGGTTTTTGGATAATTTGAAGAAAGTCCTTTCTCCTTTGCGACCAAAGCTTACTTTTGTGAGTGATCGAGGTATTGGATTGGTAACACAAATTCCTATTGTTTTTCCTGAGGCTTTTCATGGTTGGTGCTACTGGCATATGGAATGCAATATCAATACATGCTTACCAAAGAGTTGCAAAGTTTATAACAAATATGTATTGGGACTGTTTAAGAAATGTGCGTATGCTTCTACTCATAAAGAATTTTCAGAGAATTGGGATAAGTTGAGGAAGGTTCAAAATCAGAAGTTACAAGACTATCTAAGTAGAGCTCCTCTTGATAAATGGGCAAGTTTTTTCTTCAAGGGTCGACGATATGGTAGGTTGTGTTCAAATATTGCTGAGAGTTTCAATGGTTCGGTCGTTGAAGAGAGAGAGAAGCCTATAGCCATCATGGTTGATGAGATCAGGGTGAAGCTAATGGACCAAATGTGTAAACGTCGTGAGGACTCTGCTAACTTAATGAAATGGCGTCAAACTCTATGTCCAGAATATGAAGCTCTACTCCACGACAACAAGATGCATGGATGTAACTACCAAGTCACCAAGTCGTCGGAATATGTGTTTGAAGTTCATGCTTCATTAACACAGACTGTCGATTTGAAAAGAAGAACATGTTCTTGCAACCGTTGGCGTATTGACGGTTTCCCGTGTGCCCATGCTGTCCGTTGCATCATGGTGAATGGAGAAGATCCTTACAATTATGTTGAGCACTATTTTACAGTAAAGTTCTACCGAGAATCGTATAAACATGCAATCAATCCTGTTCCCACAGTCGAAAAGCCCGTGACAGTGTCGCCGAAATCGATGGTTTTTGGTCCGAATAATGGACCACAACCAGGACGTCCATCGAAGAAGAAGAGGATTCCTAATACAGGTTCAGTTGCCAATAAGAAGATGAGAACCTGTGGTTCCTGCAAGGTTTTGACCACCCATAATAAACGGACATGCCCTTCTCGTCAGATTTCATGAGAACTTGGGGTCATTTCGACTAGACTACAATATGTGGTTCCTGCAAGTCATCGAATTTTACTCTTAGTTTCGTTTGCTAGACTACAATATGTGTTTCATTTACTATTTCATATTTTTTGTTTTAGAAGTTAATATGCTGCAGGTGTTTTCATTTTATATTTTGACTAAGAATAATAATTTTGATTAAGTTTAAGTTTTTCAGAATTTTTACAGGCCTTTATAGTTTGGTGTAACCGAATCAGGTTTCATCATTTTTTTGATGAAACCACAAAGGGTTTCATCATTTTTTTGATGAAACCAGAAAGGGTTTTATCTTATTTTTGGTGGAACCATTGTTTTACTGTCACTTTTTCTTCTATATTTTTTGACAACACAGTAGATGATGTTTTGTCTACTGTTTATTGGTGCCGCAAATATATGACACATCATTTATGGATAGTTTTTATAAAAATGAGACATCATATTTTTGTAGACATAAGCTTTTAAGGAAATACAACTGAAATAGCACGAAATCGTTTTTTATATAAACTGTAACCATTTCACAAGTACATTAAACTTCAACTAAAACTTGAATCTGCAAGGAGAACTGTATGTCAAGGAGTATCATCATTACAATAACCATTTCAAAAGTAATTTAAAATTCAACTAAAACTGAATGTTCAATAGGACTGGCACGACATGCGAGTATTATTCTATATTGTCAAGGAGTATCTTCAACGCCAACTTTGGTCTCATATTATGCACCTTTTCTCGTATATCATTGTAGACATGTTTCCTTTCAAGAGGCTCTTCATGTAATAGCAAACATGCAGGCCACAATCGTTCCTGAAAAACCAAAACAATGTCTCAATTGTTACAAAGTGACTAGCTGAGAGTGTTCTGATATTAGTATCTATATGTAAAGCATTCGGTTACAAGTGATGTAATGATTTCAAGCATATGCATATGTGAAATATAAACTTCCAAACATAACTTACCCTATTTGTTCACAACATGTAGGGTTGTGCAAAGAGTATGTTGTTGGCTGACTTGCCTGCTGATCACAGGGGAGCTTTGCGTCGTGCTGTGCAAATGCTGATACTATACGTTGTTTCATGCTTTCAGCACTTTTTCTGCATTCCTCTCCCGTGGAAGCCAAGGAGTTGTAGTGATAAAATTCCCCGGTTTCAAAATCAAAAGTAAGCAATGTCCAATGGTTTACATCTCCAAGTGATGTCAGCAACGGAACGAACAAAAACCGCACGCTATAATCCATTTTGTCGATGAAGCCTTCTATTACAGCACCACATTTCTTTCCTAATGAGTGACATGTCTGAAACAAAATACCAGATAAAAGCTCCTTAATTAGTTACAGACATGCAAGTTTGATGAAACCAAACTTTGTTCCATCAAAATTAACCATATAAACAACATCATTTTTTGTTTTCCACAACTATTTTTTATGCCAAAAAATTTACATTAAACAATTTCGGAGTAAACTTACATAGGCAAATGTGCTTATAAACACAGCTCTCTGGTACTTTGGAGAACCATCTTGTTTCAACTTATTTTTTTTGATGTTGTTTTGCAGCTTCAAAATGTAGAACTCTATAATGTCTCCTGCGACGTCACCCTCTCTCATCAAATTATCCATCATCTTCCCCGATATATGTAATTGAAGATTTAAATGCTCCCACGCCGTTGACCTGTTAATTTTATTTTTTAAAAAGCTAGTCAATGATGGATAAAAAAAGGAGAAACAATGCATAACTTGGAACAAAATTTTGATGAAACCAGTCTTGGTTACATCAGTTATTTCCCAATTACCTTTCATTATTCTTTCTGAAAAAAGTGGTCACGAGGGGTTTCTCATTTCTGTTGAGTACTTTCAAGATCTTCAAGTTATCAACTGGTTTCAACTTCACCCCCTGTACTTCCTGCACCTTCTTGTTCTCCTTGCACTTACGAGCTGTAACCTTTCTTCTTTTTTCACACTGGTGTTGTAATCCTGCATTCTGATAGGTGGAACCAAATTCCTTCTGTCTTCCCTCATTCTTGTAACCATGTTACTCATCCTTTGCGCAGCACTGAGTTCTCCATGTCCTTTCTCTTGACTGTCACACTGCGACAGTCCTAAATCAAATCCAGGTTGTTCATTCTCTAACTCAAGTAAATCATTCGCCATCTTTACAGCTGAGTAGTAGTATACGCTTCCAACATTTGGCTTTGACGACGAACAACCTTTCTTATTGTATTCATATTCCATTTTCCTGATAACATCTTCATCAATTACAAATTGAGTTTCGTTTTCTTCTTGTTCAATAATTTGCTTCATTTCAGATTCTACCCGCTCTGCCACCTTGATATCCTCAACGGTATTTGGAGTCAACTCAGTACCCTCTCCTTCTTGTTCATCATTGGTGACTGGCATCGACGAAGAAGCTTTGCTCATTTCAGATTCCACCCGCTCTGCCACCTTGATATCCTCAATGGTATTTGGAGTCAACTCAGTACCCTCTCCTTCTTGTTCATCATTGGTGACTGGCATCGATGAAGTAGCTTTCTCCATTTCAGATTCAACCCGCTCTGCCACCTTGATATCCTCAACGGTATTTGGAGTCAACTCAGTACCCTCTCCTTCTTGTTCATCATTGGTGACTGGCATCGATGAAGTAGCTTTCTCCATTTCAGATTCAACCCGCTCTGCCACCTTGATATCCTCGATTATTTGGAGTCAACTCAGTACCATCTCCTTCTTGTTCATCATCGGTGACTGTCTTCGACGAAGAAGATATGACCTGCTCTTGTTCAGATTCTTGTTGATTTATCATGTTAACATCCCTTGTTATCACCTGCAATATTAAGATACCTAAGTTATTTTACTTTTCATCTTCCTGTGTCAAAACCTAATGCTGTAAAAATCAAAAACTTCTGAAAGAATAAAAAGAACTGGCCAATTCATCAAACAAACATTAACTTGAAATGATGAAACCAAATCTGGTTTCATCAAAAAAATGATGAAATGTATAAGAAAATTGTAATATATGCGAGTAATTCAATTGTTACTAAGAAAAATCAAATCTATCTTTGTACCAGTTGTTGTTCCCTGTCCTCGGCATCATATTTTGCTAGCAGTGATTCTTCTTCTTCAGAAAGAACATATGTAGCATTGGTCCTAAGCTTTTCAATCAATGATCGCGCAAATTGGTATTTGGCTTTGAAGGAGTTAGCTTCACTGCTAGCACCAACATTTTCTTCATCTTGCACTTTGACCGGCACTTCATTTTCTTCATCTGGCACAACAATTTCCACTTCATCTACGGGATCAGCCAAGCGCATTTCTGATTCGTCATACTGAAGCAAGAATGATCCCTTTCGGTGACCAATATTCTCCTCTGCAGTACACAAGAAAAATTGGTTTCAGCTAAAAAATTTGATGAATCCAAAACTGGTTTCATCAAAAAAGTAAATCTGAACAAGAAAATATTTACCAAAATTCGTTTAAAATAAAACAGACGACATACCAAGCATAGCATTTTTAATGGTAACAAGTAATGGTAACAACTCATAGCAATAATCTAATAAAACCCTCGAAGATTTCGAATATTGTCTAACAAAAATATCAAATAAAACCCTCGAAGTTATCTAAGAAACAAAAATTCAGCTAGAATTTTTGATGAAACCAAAATTGGTTCCATCAGAAAAGTAAATCTTCTAAGTAAATATTTACCTTAGACCAAAGTTCTGTTTTTTCTTCAAGATTCTCAAAGTTAGACAATACTTGTTGACAGATGTTGCTAAGGTTCCATCTAGCAAACCTCGGATACTTGTCTAGCCCATGCTTTCTTTGTGCGATCTTTGTCATCTCTGCCAACCAATACTGCAAAAAAAAAAAACAACCAATATTCAAATTAATCATCAAAAACAAGTCGCTTAATATTCAACAACCATTATTGAAAAAAAATACTGAACTTATGAAAAAAAGAACAAATCTTAACTTACCAGAGGGTATATTACACAACCAACAACATTTTCTACGTCTGTTCTGTTTGTCATTATCGAATCAAGTACATAGTCATGGAAGACTTCCGGCCAGCACACCTTGTTCATATCAAACACCATATACAAGTACTTTGCTGCGAGAGTCTGCCCACATTTGTTAGGGACAAATACTGAAACCAACAGAAACATTACGAAAAACTTGACAAAGTCATCCGCTCTGGTTTCATCATTTGCGGCTTCCAGCATACGCTTTTCAATATCGGTTTTTTTTGTCTTTTTATTTCCAGCAAAATAATTAGCCACAAAGACGTTAACCTTTTTAACCAGATCTTCATCAATGTCGTCTGCTTCTACATAATTCACCATTTGGAAACCAAAAGTCACAGCAAAATGTTCTGGAATTGTCCGCAAAATCATTTTCCTTGATCTTGCTAATTTGAAACAATACGGGAGCTTACCATCAAGTCTGTTTTCAATTGTACTTAAAAACATTATTACTGCTTTTGTCTTTTTGATGAGCTCATCTTTGCTCATTACGCCATCATAGAACGGTTCAAAGAAACGCCAGAAAGGACATGATTTAAGAGCTTTCAAATGCAGTTGCTTATTTTTTATCAACTCCTTAATTTTCACTGCTAGCTCGCACAAATGATGCAACGAGCACCTGTATGGTTCCTTATCTCTTTTTTTACCTATTGTGAAACCAAAATTAAACCATAAGAGAATAATAAATAATAATGATGAAACCATAAGACATAAACTTGTAATGATGAAACCATAAGCACGAACAAAGTGATGAAACCATAAGCATAATTGAAACTTGTATGAAACCATAAGATTACGTAACATATCGCCAATCTCCACAGTTTGAATTCAAATCAACAGCCAATAACAACTCTAGAAGTAAACCAATAACTAAAAATGATGAAACCAATTTTGGGTTTCATTAAGAAACAGAAAATGATATCTGGTTTCATCACAAATCTGTTACATCATTCTTGCAGACCTAAACCTAACAAATGAAAAGTGATGAAACCCAGAATTGTTTCATAAAAAAAAAACAGATTATACTTTGGTTTCATCAAATAAACAACAAATGAAATATGGTTTCATCAAATAGAAAAAAAAATATCTGGTTGCATCAAGTATACAAACAATTGAAATCTGTTTTCATTTGGTTATATCAAACAAACTGAAACCTAAACCTAAACCAAAGAAACGATGTAACCAAATGAAAACAAAACCTAACCTAAGAAATGAAACCTAAAAGCAAACAGAAAACCAACCCATAAATCAAATGAAACCTAATAATCTTTTGAATTCAAACTCGAAATCAACTTGAAAGCAAGTTCGATTTCTTACCTTTAGGAGATGGTTTCGCTATTTTCTTTAGCTTTTCATCTTTCTTTTTCGCCTGTTGATTTTGTTTCTTCACCATTTGTGGTTGAAAAATTAGGTCAGATTTTGTAGCAGTGGTTGAAATACGCAACCTTAGAATAAGAGAAGAAGGTAAAATCGAGAAGATGATGACGAATACAGATTGATTTTGAACGATTTTGGCTTAGGGATGAGCAGATTGATTTTGAATGAATACAGGAGCGGATTGATTTTTGAACGAACAGAATGATTTTGAACGAACAGGAGCGGAGGTTTTAAGAAACTTTTTCCGTTAGTGGGTCGTTTTCTTTCTCAGTTTCTTTTGGGTTGAATTAGGGGAGGGTAGTTTAGACAGTTTATGATATTTGGGGTTTTTTTATCACTTTTGTTTGGATGGGTTTTTTGTAGATGGGTTATAACCCCTTTGGGGTTATAACCCGCGGACCGTTTCTTATATGTATGTATGTATGGTGGTGATAAAGTCCAATAAACTCATACGAGTTTCGGTTTCAGCTGCAATCCCCAGGCTCACTATTTTATATTCTCCGCATTGATGGCTATTGTGGACTATTTTGCAGTTGTTCCCCTGGATATACTGTATAGACAGTGAATCCAACTTTGTGTTGGAAAATGGGTTCAAATAGAGGATGAAATAAACAAAAAAGAAATTGTTGTACTCCTGACTTTGAAGGCTCGAATAAATTTTTTTTAGACGATTATTTCTACCCTCCCAATATCAATTGGCGATGGCAACAGGTATGTGAAATAATGCCTTCATGATACAATGAAAGCTCTACAACAGAGAAATTGGATTCAAGGTTTGCACCCCTTGACCCAACCAAGAACACACGAGAGATATTTCTGATGATGCTTTAGAAAGAGAGAAAACAAGTTGAATTGATGGTGAAGAATGGGAGAACGTCTTCGCTACTTATAGTGATATTCATGCCTGTTGGTTATGTCGTTTCATCACCAACAGACGCTTCCAAAAGCCATTAATGGTGACTTATGGGAAGAGACGAGTCTATTCAAGTTTGAAAGGAAACTTCTAGGTTTTCCAAAGTAAAACCAGAAAAAAATTCCACGAGACGCTGTCTCGGACTCTGCTAGGGGGTGTTGCCCCCTAAACCCCCACGACCTGACTGGTCAGGTCGATCACCGTAAACTCTGCGTAGCGGCAAACAATATTTAAAATATCTAACACTTTGTTCTTAATTCTTGGTGTTGACTCTCCTGGCAACTTTGTTAGACACAAAGAGCACAGTTTAGCTTACTCTAAATGTCTAGGATTGTTTCCTGTCAGACAACATGACTAGAGAAAAATGGAATCAGGAGAAATCAGCAATTTACCTCTATTAGATTTAAACATTCGTCGTCAGATATATCATATATCATTTAACTTTTGAATTTTGTGCGTAACATTTCAGATTGTTTTACAAATAGTAAGGAACTGAACATTGGATAGTCGTTTCATTTTTTATTTGTTTTTACTAGCCACGGGTATATACATTGCTTCAAGACATTGCAGATTTTATTGATCAATTTCGACAAATAGCTCTTGATGAAAATAAAGATAGAATGTACATGAAAAAGATAGGACAACTAGTACACCACCAATTTTTTCGTTCGGAAACCTATATGGAAATCCTTGTACACTCTATACATTCGGTTACAAAACTGTATATTAAGATTGTTTTAACAAGGTAAACCTAGTGTATACCTGAACTGTCCACGAACCGAATTCCAACAAGAATAAGTCTTATAGTCTATATTTCAAGATACTAATTTAACAAGAACGAGTCGTGTAGGTTTTTTACAGTTGAGTTAATACTATCTAGGTTTAAATACGTACAACCTGTGATATTTTCAATTATAAAGATTAAAAAATATAATGTGGAAAAGAAATAACACAGACACTAGAGATTTTTGTTAACGGGGAAAACTACAATCTTGTAGAAAAAATCTCGGACCCGGTCCTGATTGAACACACACTAATATAAGTAGTTACACTAATTACCTACTACCGAATTTCGGATGAGATGTAATACCTGCTTCAGAGATCGAGTAAACAAGAGAATCAAGTGTTTGTTACTAACCTTTAATGAAGTTCTCTGAGATTTCTTCGTGTAGTCTTCAATCTCTATTCTTCAAGGATAGCTTTGATTTTATATTCTACTTCTTAAAAATAATCAAGTCCGAAACTGACTTTTATGAGACTAAATCAAGAATATGTTTTGTCATCTAAATTTGACAACTAACTTGATATACCAACGCTAGTAGGTTCAACCGAGCAATGCTCTAACAATCTCTTTTTTTTGTCAATTTTAGTGAAAAAACCATTTTATATATGTGTTTATTCCACTATGCTTCTTGATTTCTTGAATCTTCAACGTTTTTTATTTTTCATGTGTTCATTCTATAGTTGTTGGAGATCAGTATCATATTAACAACTTATGAGAAAGACTCTACTCGGGTTGTTAGGACAAAACATAGTATTTTTGTCCCCATTAGTCCTTACTTACTTCTTCAGTATCTTTTACAATTTCACATCCGCTCTCCCCACAAAGATATGACAATTAAGCACAAGTTCAAAAGAACCTTCCCCCATTTGATGTCATTCCTGAAAAAACAACAAAAGCGACCTTTCTCTTAAAGATAAGGATTTTTATATTGGATTTTATCAATTCCACAAGGAGATATGAAATAAGAATCAATCATTTAAAGTTTCTCATGAGATCGTGCTACTAAAAAAAATCATAACTATCTCATGGTAATGAAATAATACACAATATTTAGTCATGAGAATCAAGTATTATGATCATCTTTTCTAAAATACAAACTTGTAAAAACAAGATTTGATTTAATCTTAATGGAATAATCAATCTTTTACGCAAGGATTTATACCAAGAATGTCTACCAAAAGCGTATAAAAAGATTACTTGACAAAAAAGAAGATGCACATATGAGTCAATAAAAACCGTACACCACAAGTTCACATATGGACCAAGAAAGTTGTGAACGTTCAAGAACTAATCGTGTTCAATCACACTCAGGACTAAACGAAAATCCACAAATACAGAGTGATTTAGTGAACAAAGTTGTCTTAGAAGTGTCTATGAGAGTTATATAGCAATGCCAACTGTTAAAGCACTGCTCAGTCGAACTCGCAAACTTTGTTATCTCAAGTTTGTTTGTCAAGTTTAGTTGTCAAAACTATAAGTCTTGATTTCTAGTCTACTTATAGTTATGCCTCAGATTAGGATAAAATGTGTAGTTGAGCTTTAGACTTCACGTCGTTCATCGATTGAAGACGAATAACTACTGAGGGGAGCTTGTGGAACTTCATCAACAAAAAGTATTTGGAGACTTGAACTCATCTATCACTCAGAAGTCTATTCTATTATATCTCCAATTGAGACAAAAAGTCGTATAGCTATAGAATCTTTACATTATGCACATTTGATATTTCGAGCTGAGTTTAACTCGCTTATATCTTTCTCGAAATATGTGTTGGAAAGATTTTTGCTTTAACTACGTTCATCATTATTCTTGACGAATGTCAAAAGATGATCATGTGAAAATCACCTGGTAACATCTTGAAAAAGCGGGGCTACAACAACCACACCCAACAATTCGATTAGAAATATGTATGGACAAACTCCAATATACTTTCTAGAGAATCAATTAGACAGTCAGACTCAATCTAGATAAAAAGTATATCAAAAAGTTTATTCTCAATCTCTCGATTTCATCTTTACTCAAGCAAATAGAAATCTGTGAGTCTTTATCAAAGAGAGATAACTTGGATGGTACCAAAGACCAATATCCAAGTGTCAATCAATTTAAATCAACAACCAAAAGGTCGTATATTCTAATTGATTGAACAACGCACAAACTGTGATATTTCAATTATATAAACAAATATAATGCGGAAAAGAAATAACACAGACACCAGAATTTTGTTAACGAGGAAACCGCAAATGCAGAAAAACCCGGGACCTAGTCCAGATTGGACACACACTGTATTAAGACGCTACAGACATTGGCCTACTCCAAACTAACTTCGGTCTGGACTGTAGTTGAACCCCAATCAATCTCACACTGATCCAAGGTACACTTATGCTCCTACGCCTCTGATCCCAGCAGGATGCTACGTACTTGATTCCCTTAGCTGATCTCACCCACAATTAAGAATTTCTACAACCCAAAGTCGAAGACTTTAATAAACAAATCTGTATCACACAGAAAAGTCTGCGATAATAGATAAATCCGTCTCCCACGAATATACCTACGAGTTTTGTTCCGTATTTTGATAAATCAAGGTGAAAAGGAACCAATTGATAAACCAGACTTATATTCCCGAAGAACATCCTAGTATTATCAATCACCTCACAATAATCTTAATCGACGTTTTGGAATCACAAACGATGAGACGAAGTGTTTGTGATTACTTTTCTATCTTGCCTATCGGAGATATAAATCTCAAGCCAATTATTACAATTGTACTCAAAACGATAGAAACAACAAGATCAGATCACACAACTACAAAAAAAGTATTACCGGTCTGGCTTCACAATCCCAATGAAGTCTTTAAGTCGTTAACCTGGTTTTAGAAGAAGAAACCAAAGGTTAAAGGAGAATCGACTCTATCTTATGAAACTAGTATCACACGTAAGGTGTGGGGATTAGGTTTCCCAGTTGCTAGAGTTCTCCTTTATGTAGTCTTTCAAATCAAGGTTTGCAATCAATGTTAGCTTGGTAACAAAGCATTCAATATTCACCGTTAGATGAAAACCTGATTAGATTCAAGCTAATATTTCTCAATTGTTGGATCGAAACCTTAGCTTGTTACACACAAATGAAATGTCCAATTTTGGGTTTATGTAACCGTTCCCAAACATTAACATTTGTTGGTTCAACGATAGTTAACCAAATGGTTAGCCATATGATCACTTTCATATCCACCATATTCTTCTTCACCATAACTAGTCCAAATGACTCAAATGAACTAGTTAGAGAGTTGTTCAGTTGCTTAGATCTTATGTAACTACACAAGACACAATCGAATCAAAAACGGTTTGATTCACTCTAATCGGTTCATGAACTTTATAGCCACGGTTTGCAAATGCATTCCTTAGTTTATATAAACATGAGTTCAAGAACAACCGGTTTTAGATATAACCTGCTCAAGTTCGCGGACTAGGTTCGCGGACTTAAGCTCACGGAAGGAGTTCACAAACTCCAGCAGAAATTCTCGGGTCGAGAACTTCCGCCAGTTCGCGGACTTGGCTCACGCCACATTCCTTTTCTCTTGATCAACAAAGTTCGCAAACTTTGGTTCAAGGAATAAGGACTTATACATATATGTGTTTCCACAAAAATGTTTATATCCTACCAATGTTTATGTAATCTAAACTCTCATTTCAATCATTGAAACATTCTCAGAGGAAATTATATAGCCGTTATTCACATACCATTTTTCGTCAGAGCACTTTCCAAAGTGATTGAAACATAACATGACATTCGTCATTAGGTAAAGATGAATTTGGTTAAAGCGAAATCTTACCAACACATATTTCGCGAAATAGATAGGCGAGTTAAACTCGGCTCGAAATAGTAAATGTGTATAATGAAGTCTATATATCAAAACGACCTTTGTCTCAAGAATATGAGATAGAGTAAATATACTTTTGAGTGACAGATAAGTTCAAGTCTCCACATACCTTTTAGTCGATGAAGTTCCACCAGTTTCTTGAGTAGCCCTTCATCTTGTATGATGATTGCCATGGAGTCTTGAGCTTAACTACACTTTATATCCTAGTCCGAGACCTTTAGCTATATAGGCTAGAAATCAAAACTTATAGTTTTGATCACTAACATTGAAAAACATGCTTGAGATAGCAACGCATGCGAGTTCGACCGAGCAATGCTCTAACAATCTCCCCCTTTGTCAATTTTAGTGACAAAACTGTTAATACATATGGAATACAAAAAATAAATAAATTAGATTTTGTAGCTCCTATTACACATGTCTAATCTTCAACATTACTCGAAATCTTCGTCACTTCCAAGTACTCCAATGATCCCAAAGGTTGTAAGTTTAGCATCATCGTTGTTGAAAATCCGTAGCTATAACAACAAGAAAACAATAATTCTCAATCATTGTTATATAGTGTCATAGTATCATTACACAGTGTCAAAGTCCAGCTGTATCACAACTTCAACAACAATACTATGGTGATATGTATCACTCCCCCTTAGTCAATACTCCATCTCACATGTAAACCACTCCCCCTTACATAATGATCCGAAAACCATATGTATTTGTAGTGTGAACTACATATTAATTCTCCCCCTTTTTGTCAATAAAATTGGCAAAGGTACAAGAACGGGATCCTAATGAAATTTCCGAAAGAGACATTTCTTGACCAAAAGAAAGCAAAAGTATATCATCTTATTTAGATGCAATCATAAAGCCGAAGCTAAATGCATTCATCAAGGAGTTTGTAAAGATACAAGATAACCCCTATAATATTCCACAGCCGCACTCCCCAAAAATATTTGGCAATTAAGCACAAGTTCAATTAAGAACTCTCCCCCATAAAATGTCATTCTCGAAAGAACAACAAGAGCGGCCTTAATTTCGAAAGAAAAGAAGGATTTCTTTGGACATAACAAATCATATACAAGTATGAATTTGAATCCAGAATACTCAATTAAATTAACCATAAGAGAACCCATGATTAATTTAATTGAAAATGCTCAACATAAGTGAACTTCTGGAGACTCAAAAATATACAATTAGATTAATCACAAGAGAACCATAGTTAATCTAATCGAAATATACAACCAAACTAATCACAAAAGTAATCAATTTAATTGGTCATGCTCATCATAGGAAAACTTACGGAGCAACAACTAAATAACCAAACAAGATGACTAATTTAGTTGAATATGCTCGACATAAAGTACCTTACGGATTAACAACAAAGCTAATCATAAAAATAAGCAACTTGGTTGTTTAGTGCTCAACATAAGACACTTTACGGAGCCTCACAGTAATACATAAAATATGGATCAGGGAAGATCAATTACTTCAGAATACACAAGGATTCATTTTATTTTCCATCACTATTCGCATAACGACATTCAATAGACATAATCCTTGAAAACAAAAGATTTTAACCTATCTTCCATCAATAATTGACAGTATAGGCTTAACTTTTGTATTTGTCAAAAGTCCATTCATTCTTTTATCAATACATGCATATCGACATACGAAAGACTTTACTTTTGACAAGATATGGGACAATCATAGTTCACGGACGCAAACACACATGTCCCATAAACAACTGCAATATATAAAACCATAAATATTAATACTGCAAAGATCATCTTCCAAACATATTTAGAATTTAAACCAATAAATCTAAAAACATGAAGATGAAAATGTTGGACATAGCTATACGTAATCACAATGATGGCTATTCCAAACTCTAGTTATTCTTCTAAACAGAAAAATAGAAGATTTACTAGGCAAGCTAAAAAGAACAAGCTAAAACAAAACCAGACTCCAAAGCCAAAGCTGGACACGAACTGAAGTCAATTAGACGGTTCAGGATTCTCATGAGTCTTATCGTCTTTGAGCTTGTGAGCGACAGTTTCCTCTGCAACATTAGAGAGAAAATCCGTATTGGGAAGTTCTTTAACACGGGTCTTCATGAGAACAAGGTCAGAATTAACCTTTTTCAACTCAGTTCTTACCACATCAAGATACTTCATTGTATCAACAAGCTGCTGTTTTGCATCCTCAATTTTTTTGAGAAAGTCAAGAACTACTTCATATGAAATCTCTTCAACCTCCTCAATATCCGAATAAGAATCAAGATATTAAGGAAAAGATCTTTCAACTTCAACAAAGGTTCCCTTCTCTTTATCGAATTCGAAATATACCGCATTATCAACAAAGTCTTCAAGTAAATCCCAAGAGCAGGAAGGTGAAGCCATTGATAACAAAAATCCTAGAGTGAGAATATTCAACTCAATAGGATAGGTATATAAACAAGTTTCGAGAGACTTAGGGTTATCAGGATTGGTTTATGAGAGAACCCAAAAACCGTACGTGTATCCGTAAGAAGGAGGTTCCATAGACATCTTCCAAAAGGAATGTTTGGAAACAACACTTTGTTGATTGAAAAAGTCCATGCTTTTAATTTTCAAAAACAACAAATAAAAGAAGAAGGCATAGAGCTTAGACTTACAACAAATACTTATGTAAAGGTGCTACCTGATGATCCATCTAAAAACGATAAGAGATAAGCTAGATAATCAGTGACACTTCACAAAAGTATACCTAAGCAATTCTCACTTAACTAGGATTTCACAAGTGAGATATCAACCTTGTGATTATTTAACACAAGTATGAGCCATTGGCTCATTAAATGAACATTTCTCTTGGTTATCCTTTTCTTTACAAACTGTTGGAGGAAAACCATTATGATGTGAATGGTAATCATAAAAATCATCCTTACAGAAACATGACTCAGAGAATTGATTCTTACCTGAAGGAAATCGGCTTTTTCCTGATATCTTGTTCACATCAGATGTATCGTTAACTCCCCTTTTTAAGATGGAGAGATTCTGATCTTCTCTTAGATTGTTAAGAAATTTGTTCTGAGTCAGAGCATTTAAGGAACTCATAGAACTGACTTTCCTGGTAGGATACACAGGCTGAGTACTGAAACCAATTGGTTTAGACATATGAAAGTCAGTTATTCCTTTGAATATTACGTCAAAGGTGGGTTGAAGATGAACAAAGTGATTGTTACTCAACCTAGAGTTTCTCATTTGTCTGACAGGTCCTCTTGAAACATAACAAGGACATACTTTCTGAACGTTAGAAAGTACTATCTTAACACTCTGTGAGGATTTCCTCTTTTCATGTGATATGCATCATTTTTGACAAGAGGGTATAAGCACGTCTTTTACACAGGAAGAGGACACTGATTTTTCTTATGGATCTTCCTTAGACACATCAGTTGATGACGAAGGTCTAGAGAACTCTCTGAAACATCCTTGAATTGAGAGCTTGTTCAAGAGATGTTTAATTTCCAAGATATCCCTTTCGAGACTTGCCTTAAGAAGAGATAAAGGCAAAGCTTCAGAGTTTTTGGAATTATAGTTTCTTATTTCTCCAAGAAGAATTTTGACATGTTGTTTCAACCGATCAGCTTGAACTTTAACATAATTTAACATAAATTCACACTCTTTAGCTGTTTCTCGTTCAATTAGAGAGAATAAATCTTTTGAAGGGAAATCGTAAAAACAAATGTCGAAGCCTGTCTGTCTAGTTTGAACACAGGATTCGTCTATATTTGAGATTGAAGAATATTTCTCTTTAATAGAATTAGACAAGACAGAACTTTTATTTCTGGTGATGTGTTTATCAGAGATAATACTCTTGTCCATAGAGTCAGATCGCTACAAACACAGACTTGTAAGGTCTTGAACGTGTTTGCCAGCTCTGACACCAATTGAAAAAGCGGGGGTACAACAACCACACCCAACAATTCGATTAGAAATCTGTATGGACAAACTCCAATATACTTTCTAGAGAATCAACTAGACAGTCAGACTCAATCTAGATAAAAAGCATATCAAAGAGTTTATATCTCAATCTCTCGATTTGATCTTTACTCAAGCAAATAGAAATCTGCGAGTCTTTATCAAAAAGAAATAATTTGGATGGTACCAAAGACCAATTTCCAAGTGTCAATCAATTCAAATCAACAACCAAAAGGTCGTATATTCAAATTGATTGAACAACGCACAACCTGTGATATTTCAATTATATAAACAAATATAATGTGGAAAAGAAATAACACAGACACCAGTATTTTGTTAACAAGGAAACCGCAAATGCAGAAAAACCCCGGGACCTAGTCCAGATTGAACACACATTGTATTAAGCCGCTACAAACACTAGCCTACTCCAAACTAACTTCGGTCTGGACTGTAGTTGAACCCCAATCAATCTCACACGGATCCAAGGTAAAATTATGCTCATACGCCTCTGATCCCAGCAGGATGTTATGTACTTGATTCCCTTAGATGATCTCGCCCACAACTAAGAGTTGCTACGACCCAAAGTCGAAGACTTTAATAAACAAATCTGTATCACACAGAAAAATCTACGGTAATAGATAAATCCGTCTCCCACGAGTATACCTACGAGTTTTGTTCCGTCTTTTGATAAATCAAGGTGAACAGGAACCAATTGATAAACCAGACTTATATTCCCGAAGAACAACCTAGTATTATCAATCACCTCACAATAATCTTAATCGACGTAGAGAAAAAAGATATTGTGGAATCACAAACGATGAGACAAAGTGTTTGTGATTACTTTTCTATCTTTCCTATCAGAGATATAAGTCCCAAGCCAATTATTACAATTGTACTAAAAATGATAGAAACAGCAAGATCAGATCACACAACTAAAAAAAAAGTAGTATCGGTCTGGCTTCACAATCCCAATGAAGTCTTTAAGTCGTTAACCTGGTTTTAGAAGAAGAAACCAAAGGTTAAATGGGAATCGACTCTAGCTTATGCAACTAGTATCACACGTAAGGTGTGGGGATTAGGTTTCCCAGTTGCTAGAGTTCTCCTTTATATAGTCTTTCAAATCATGGTTTGCAATCAATGTTAGCTTGGTAACAAAGAATTCAATATTCACCGTTAGATGAAAACCTGATTAGATTCAAGCTAATATTTCTCAACCGTTGGATCGAAACCTTAGCTTGTTACACCCAAATGAAATGTCCAATTTTGGGTTTATGTAACCGTTCCCAAACATTAACATTTGTTGGTTCAACAATAGTTAACCAAATGGTTAGCCATATGATCACTTTCATATCCACCATATTCTTCTTCCCCATAACTAGTCCAAATGACTCAAATGAACTATTTAGAGAGTTGTTCAGTTGCTTAGATCTTTCGTAACTACACAAGACACAATCGAAGCAAAAACGGTTTGATTCACTCGAATCGGTTCATGAACTTTATAGCCACGGTTTGCAAAAACATTCCTTAGTTTATAAACATGAGTTCAAGAACAACCGGTTTTAGATATAACCTGCTCAAGTTCGCGGACTGGGTTCGTGGACTTAAGCTCACGGAAGGAGTTCACAAACTCCAACAGAAATTCTCAGGTCGAGAACTTCCGCCAGTTCGCGGACTTAGCTCACGCCGCATTCCGTTTCTCTTGATCAACAAAGTTTGCAAACTTTGGTTCAAGGAATAAGAACTTATACATATATGTGTTTCCACAACAATGCTTATATCCTACCAATGGTTATGTAATCTAAACTCTCATTTCAATCATTGAAACATTCTCAGAGGACGTTATATAGCCGTTATTCCCAGATCATTTTTCGTCAGAGCACTTTCCAAAGTGATTGAAACATAACATGACATTCGTCATTAGATAAAGATGAATTTGGCTAAAGCGAAAGCTTACCAACACATATTTCGAGAAATAGATAGGCGAGTTAACCTCGACTCGAAATATCAAATGTGTATAATGAAAGTATATATATCAAAACGACTTTTGTCTCAAGAATAGGAAATAGAGTAAATAGACTTTTGAGTGACATATAAGTTCAAGTCTCCACATACCTTTTAGTCTATGAAGTTCCACCAGTTCCTTGAGTAGTCCTTCGTCTTATATGATGATTGCCATGGAGTCTTGAGATCAACTACACTTTTTATCCTAGTTCGAGACCTTTAGTTATATGGGCTAGAAATCAAGACTTATAGTTTTGATCACTAACATTGACAAACATGCTTGAGATAGCAACGCATGCGAGTTCGACCGAGCAATGCTCTAACACATATTACATGATTTGTGTGAGACATTCATTTGATTTAGGCTCGGAATGTTTTGTATTGATCATTCGATCACTTGAAAATTGCTTATAAGCTAATAGTTTGTATGAGACAGCTATTGTCGTCTTCTAAGAATGTTTCAATGATTGAAATGAAAGTTAAGACTTAAAACCCATGTCTGGATACATTACGGTTTGTGTACTTAGTGTACGAACTTTTTTTGTCGGAATTCAGGACCGGAAGTTTGCATACCCGTTCGCAAACTTATTCAACTGTTTAAGTCAGGGTACTTAAGTTTGCATACCTATTCGAAAACTGATTTAACTATTGAAGTCCTTGAACCAAGTTTGCGTACCCGTTCGCAAACGGTTTCAACTGAGTTCGGTCCGGAGCTAAAGTTTGCGTACCAGTTTGCAAACTGTCGGCTTGTGACCAAAGTGCGGAACTTAAGTTTGCGTACCCGTTTGCAAATAAGTGGTTCAAGTTATTAAATCGGTTAAGTATGATATCATACTCATGAACAAATACATTTATAAAAAATTAAGGAATGCAATCTTTGCAAATCGTGGCTAAAATGTTCATGAACTGATTCTTTTGAATCAATCCGATTTTGCTTCAATTATGTCTTGTATACTTCTACGAGAATATAAACAATTGAACAACTCTATGAGTAACACAATTAGATTCATTTGATTATCAATTGATCTAGAAGGGCTAAGATGAACATAGTTAAGAGAAAAGTGTTCATATGGCTAACTTCGGTTAACTGTTATTGAGCCAACTAAATATACACGTTTAGGTACGGTTACCCATATCTAAATGAAAGTATATTTCATTTGTGCGTAACAAGCTAGACCATCTAACGGTGGAAAGATATTA
The DNA here is from genome assembly GCF_003573695.1 of Papaver somniferum. NCBI lineage: Eukaryota > Viridiplantae > Streptophyta > Magnoliopsida > Ranunculales > Papaveraceae > Papaver > Papaver somniferum. Next base: position 74,162,125 of record NC_039362.1, read on the forward strand.
GCTTGAATCTTAATAAGGTTTTATCTAACGGTGAATATTGATTGCTTTGTTCCAAAGTTATCAAACCATGATTTGAAGACTATATAAGGGAGAACTCTAGCAACTGGGAAACCTAATCCCCACACCTCCTGTGTGATACTAGTTGCGACTAGAGTCGATTCTCCTTTAACCTAGGTTTTTCTTAAAACTATTATAGGTTAACGACTTAAAGACTTCATCGAGATTCTGAAGCCAGACCCAACTATTTTATCTGTAGTTGCATGTTCTGATCTTACTTTTTTCAATCATATTGAGTACAATCTTCTCTAAGATTTACTCGATATTTATCTCCGATAGGTAAGATATAAAAAACAATCACAAATCTCTTGGTCTCATTATTTGTGATTCCACAATAATTTGTTCCATTGTCATATAGTTAAGTTATTGTGAGGTGATTGATATTTTCTAGGCTATTCTTAGGGAATATAAGACCGGATTATCAATTGGTTCCTGTTCACCTTGACTTATCAAAAAACAGAACAAAACTTCGTAGGTATTTCTGCGGGAGACAGATTTATCCATTCAAATAGACTTTTATATGGGAGACATATTTGTTTATCAAGTCTTCGACTTTGGGTCGTAGAAACTCTTAGTTGTGGGTGAGATCAACTAAGAGAATCGAGTGCATAGAGTCCTGCTGGGATTCAGAGACGTAAGGAACGTGACTGTACCTTAATCAGGGTGAGATTGTTTAGGTCTCAACTACATTCCAGTCTGAAGTTAACTTGTAGTAGGCTAGAGTCTGTAGCGGCTTAATACACGGTGGTGTTCAAATATGGACTAGGTCTCGGGGTTTTTCTGCATTTGCGGGTTCCTCGTTAACAAAATTTCTGGTGTCTGTGTTATTTATTTTCCACATTATATTTGTTTATATAATTGAAATATCACAGGTTGTGCATAGTTCAATCAATTGGTAAATCCAATCTTTGGTTTTTAATTCAAATTGATTGACACTTGAACATTGGTCTTTGGTACCGCTCAAGTTGTTTCTCATAATAATCAGGCTCGCGGATTTCTATCTGTTTGATTTGCTGATTACATTGAGAAACAGAGGTATAACTCTTGGATATATTTTTCTTGATTGAGTCTGACTGTCTAGTTGATTCTCTTGGAATTATATTGGAGTTAGTTCATACAAATTTCCGAAATGAAATATTGGGTGTGGTTGTTAGAATCCCGCTTTTTCACCAACTATTTATAAAAATAGTTTGTGAGCATCTGCAAAATTTAGTACTGGACGGTTGGTGAACCTTTGATTCACGGTGTTACGAGTTCGTGAACTAGGTTTTTAAACCGTTGGCTATTTTACCAATTCAGATCACCACGGTTCGTGAACCGGGTTCGTGAACTGTCCCATTCTGAACTTAAGTTTTCCAAACTGGTTCGCCAACCTTCTTTTATTCCAGAAACTCATATATCTATGGTTTGCGAGATGGTTGGTCAACCTACCCTGAGTCCATATTACAGTAATTCTGAATTTCTCTCTTGATATTTGAAACCGTCATATTTTTCCATAGATCATTGCTTGGGAAATTTTCAAATGATCAACTTGAAGCAAAATTAGTTCATGAACAATAAATTATTCTTAACTAAGGTTGTTTAGGATCTATGAATATCCATTGCTTGAATCATATTTCGAGATGTTTAACAAGACAAGCTTGACTCGAGATTTCTTCTTTGCAGTAACAACCAAAAGCCAAAAGTCATCGAGATTGTTTGTATCTTTTAACCTGTATATTTAAGAACTTCAACACAAATCAAGTTAGGTAAACAAGAATCATACTCGAGGTATATGGATGATTAGCCGCATTGGTTTGTCTATCATGAGTACTTTAGATTTGATGCATTATATCTTAACAAATGGTGAATGATGTACCTGTAATCTGTATGATTATCATGTCTTGAGAGTTCTACCCAGAAATCGCAACTTAAGTTTTAAATATCAACATTATGACTAGATGGATTATCTAGCGCATATCCTTCTCAGCTTGTTATATACAAATTCCCATGGATCATGTTCTCATCTCTTGCTTAGGAGTGAGATAGGCAGGGAGAACTCTACAAGGAGCATAAGAAGTGTTGATACACACATCGAGTCATTACAATTTGGACTCACAAGCGATGTGGTGCAGCTTGAGTCGTATAAACCTATATTGACTCTTATATATGCATAGAAGAAAATTATGTCAACCACTAAGGGATTTTACAGTCATAATCATTCTCACAATCTTGGCATGGATACATCTCTATGGAGCAATGTCTCAATATGAAAAAGATATGAAGATTATTGTCTTCTGAAACATTGGGTATTTAACTTCAAGTAAGTGTTTAAAGAATTAACCATGATGATACTCGGATTTCCACCAAATCACTTAGCGAAATATAAGAGCACCAATAACAAAAAAAAGATAAAAAAATCATATAATGAATCATGGCATCAAGCATATAATAAGAAAGTCATAAAGCATGCTCAAGTTTATAGACACACCTTTTAGAAGAATTCAATCATGAATCCTACGGCTTCACCAAATATTCAATATCTTACCCAACATAATATGTGCACCCTAGTTCTTGTGCCTTCCTCATCATGTTTCATACGAGGGTCTTTCTTGGTGAGGATGCACTTTCAACACAATCAAGTTGTGTTAGGGTAAACATCATTTAGTTCACCACATGTAGCTAAATAAAAGTCATGCATGATCTTTAGGAATTGTACAACTTCCTTGAAACTTTCAACAACTTTTCCGTACCTTATTAAGATGTTGTCCCTTGTCGTGCTCTTTTATCAGAGATCCTTTTTAATGACATTTGTTGCTTTATTGATCTTCTTTTGTACTCATTTATGAGTAATTTTAGAAGCAACGAGTTTCTTTTTCTCCCAAGTGTTATTAAAAGCCTTCCTTGGGGGAATTCTAGAAGAACTAATATTATGCAACTAGTTTTTATCCAGTTGGAAGCATCAGATCTTGTCATTTTATGAATAAAAGCATATATGGCTTTATCTATTTTTCGGAATCTGCATCTCATTTGCAAATGACCTGGTTTTCCACAGTAAAATCAATTTTTAGTAGAACGAGAAAAGTGATGCTTATTGTTACTTGGATGTATATGTACTTGGATTGGAGCTTGATGTAATTTCTTATTTCCATTGTTAGCAGATGGTGGAGATACTTCACTCATCAGTGACATCTTTTAACTAAAAATAATCTTTAGCCTTGACAAAATTTCACTTCTTTGCAAATACTAGGTGCATATATTCCTTCATAGCCCAATCCCCGTGTATCACAATGACTTCTACATGTTCCCAATATCAAGGTTATTTTACCTGAGCTACTATTGAGAGATAAGCTTTCGTTTAAGCTCATATTTTATTCTTTCAACCTTTTGATCTTTTCAAGCGCACTAACTAGTTCATGTTGGATGATTGAAATTAAACTTTGAGATCTTGTTGTTCTGAATCAAATAACAAGTTCATTTCAATGTTCTTCAAATTATCTAATTTTGCTTGAAGTACGTTCTCTCGATCACGTCCTTCACAGATTTATTCTTTAAGACCTCGTATTTGTTTGAGATTATCTTATGCACCAATAGACTCAAGGTGGTCTTGCAAGTTTTTATTCCCACTATAAAGTCTGTCATATTGAAATTTTTCACTGAATAAAGAGCTTTCAGTTTCAGATTTTTTTTGATGAAATCACTTTAGAAGTTTATTAGCAACTGGATCACCATGGAACACTTCTTCACCAGAGTCACAACTGTGTCCGAAAAAACATCTTCCAGAAGTTAATGCAAACTCGCTTGTATTCTTTGGATAATCGCCAAGCATATCATCAAGATTTGGGAGAGTTGCAGTCTATGCTGGTTGTCTACGATCCCTGCTAGGGCATATCGAAAATAAATGCCCGATCTCACGACGGTTGAAGCATCGAACATCATCCTCAACACAAGTCCAAGATTTATGATCAGGTTATATATGTTGTATCTTTTGAAAATCTATTTTTCATGTTTTTCAAGATTTTTCAAAATTGTCGTGGAATATCATCCTTAGTCCCCGGAACAATAGTTTTACCTCAGAGGGCTTAGTGTTGTTTACAGCCTTAAGAGAAATATTTTTATTTTTTAGGAACAATGTTCATTATCAAAGATCTTTAATTTACCAACTAGATCACTATTTGTTAGTCTTAAAAGATCGTTTCCTTCTGTGATGACATGTTTTTAAAATCGTATCTCGATTGTAGAGAACTGAGAATTTTGCACACAATATCTTTCCCTGGAATAGTTCCTCCTAACGAATTTGAGGAGTTAACTATTTGAGAGAGTTTTTGGTTAAATTCATCAAAGGTTTCATTATCAGACATACGAAGGTTTTCCCAGTCAGATGCTAGGTTTTGAAACCTCGCTTCTTTCTCCACAGTATTCCCTTCGAACACAGTCTGCAATATATCCCAAGATTCTTTCGAAGTTTCACATGTAGTCATATGATGTTAGAGATCTTGGCTTATGGCATGTATAATAGCATTCAATCCATCAGAATCATGCTTTGGAGCACTGATTTCAGTTTTGCTATATGTATGTATGTCCTTAGCCACAGTATTCTCACCTTTACGAATTGTGGGAGGATTATACCCCTTTACAAAAAGTATCCATACTTGAAATCATGAGCTTGTAAGTAGGAGCGCATAACAATTTTCCACCATAAGTAATTTGTGCAATCAAATCCTGGTGGTTTGTAAATTGAACTTGTTTTTGACACAAGATCAAATTTATTTTTATAGGTTCAGATAGCTATTAACACATACTTATTAGGTCTTTATGGTGTTTGCCTGCGTTCTAATACCAATTGAAAGGGAGAGGTAACTAATACACTGCCAACTTTCCGTTCGGGAACCTATATAGACAATCCTTATACAATTTATATGTTCGGTTACGAAACTGTATTTAAGATCACGAACAGAACTCCAATAATAACAAGTCTTGTAATCTATATTCCAAGATATGAATTTAATAAGAACGAGTCTTGTAGGTTCTTTACAGTTGAGTTAATACTATCTAGGTTTAAATACGTACAACCTGTGATATTTCAATTATAAAGATAAAACAATATAATGCGGGAAAAAATAACACATACAACAGAGATTTTTGTTAACGAAGAAAACTATAATCTTGTAGAAAAACCCCAATACCTAGTCCAAATTGAACATACACTGATTTTAGCTGTTACACCAATTACTTAATACCAAATTTTGGACTAGATGTAATACCTGCTTCAGTTGTATTCGTGCACCCGTGGAACTCATAGTAGAATATCAATTATCTTTAGGAATTGATCTTGATACTCTTAAAATCTTCTAGCAGAACGTTAATTCTCTTTCGAATATGCTCCTCAACAATTAAGGTTTACCGTTCCGTAACCTAATTGATTCTTCCTCACAAGATCACCTAGAATAATCTGGAGATATATTGATCAATCAAATTTAAGGTTTATGAAAAACACATGGAAACAAGTTATGTAACTATCAAAGAATATAGCAGGGGAACAAAGATATGGAAAACAACCTTATCCAACACACACACAATTTTTCAAGGGGATAGTTTGTGTGGTTACACCAAACCTCTATTTATAATGAATTATCAAGGCTAGGTTTGGAGAAAAAAAAATTCTACATTGTCTAGGAAAGCAAACACCGAGTATTTGATTAAAAAAATAATTTAGTCACCTATTTTCTTTTTTAGTGTGTGGATTGTTGCAAAAAGTTCATGTACAATCTCTTTTTTATGAATTGCTTTAGAAACACATAATTAGTTTTTCTCTAAGAAATCACCTGTAACTTCTTCGTTATAACTCGGAATTAAGTAATTCTTAGCTAGTTGGATTTTTATTCTCATTCACTACAACATGAGGATCTTTCCAAGGAAAATGGTCATTCTCACACAAGTCTTGGGCTCAAATATCCTCGAGTGTATACATATGTGTATATTTACCGTCATAAGGATTCTTCCATTGAGTGAGCACTTGTTTCGATAGATAGAGAGGTGTTTGCGGTAAAAAATGGTTTACTGGTTTTTTGGGTAAAAGTGGTGGAGTAGGCAAGTGCTCGATGAAGAAAACCGTCTAAACTTTAAACAAATATACTGCATGGGAATATTTTAAGTTCTAGATTCCAATTTGTAGGGTTCTGGCCTAAACTAATATATTGGTCGTTCCAGATTCAATTCGGTCACAAGGAAGAAGAAAGGGTCGGTCTGTAGGGAGGGAAGATGAGAATGTATAAAATCAGTGGAAATTTATTGATTGATGTGTAATGCTAGGTTGCACTGATGCGAACACGTTGCGATGCAGACACGAGCAAATTCTCAAAAAACTAGGACGCAGACACGTTATCAAATTAATGATATTCTCCGCTAAAATATATATATTTTGAATGTAATTTCTCAATAATGCTAATAAATAAAAAAATTATATAAAAACAAATAATTTTATATAATAATTAATCAAACAGCAGAGGTTTTAGTTGGCAGCCGAGCAACAAGTTGGGCTCCAACCTCTTTTTGAATAACAACACCCAGTCTATGAAAAATAAAACTACCTAAACCACTACCAGCATCATTGCTAACTAAGCAATTCTTTAGACGTTTGAAAAAACAAATTACATCATCACTAAGCTCCCCTAAAGTAGTAAAAGCTAAAATGCCCAAACCATAACCATGCGAAGCACAATCATCCAAATATTTAACACGTTTGCATGAAATAGCTCTCGAAATAGCCTGGCCTAGAATGAAAGCACGAACCCCATCCGCTAGACTAGATCCTTGTTATCATCCGATAAAAGACCCAAAGCAACTTCTTTGCGCGCAAGTACACAATCCTTGTAACAGATATCGAAAACTACATCACGAACTAAGTCATGACGAAATTTAATTCCAACATATTTAGCACAATGAAGCGCATGATCACCAAAGATGTCCATAGGTTTATTGCAACAAGAGCATAACCCATCTTTAGCGAACAAAGGAATACCAAGATGATAGCAAACTACAACTCTGAATTGTCTGGGACCAAGGCATTGATCTAACCCACTGATAGGAATAGCCAAAAGATAGTCTTTAGCATGTTTAATCCGGTTACACTGTCACAACATGGAGTCTCTTGCTGAAAATGTAAATTGGACAGAGATTTGCTTCTTTACTGCATCAAGTAACTGCCAAGGAGTGCATAGAGGGGGGGGGGGGGGGGGGGGGGGTTGACATCGACACAATAAGTAGAAGGAAAACCACATACCTGAATAAATTTATGAAGAGCCGAATGATAGGCAGCACCACTATCCGTTGGGAATAAACTACCAAGAATCATCTTCCGCACCGAAGTAGTCTGACACTGAGAGGCAAGATAATAGTAGGTGCGAGTGTATGCGATAGTATATATACCAAGGCCACCATCTTTGATAGGTAGGGTAGCCAATCTCTGTTGCAACGGACCAAAACCAGCTCCATCTCCCATGATTAAAAGTCTCAAATACTTGAGTAAATTATCGTCAAAGAGCTCAGTGGCCTGTTGTATAGCAGCAGGATTGGTAGTGTGCATATCAAAATATAATCTGGATACACCGACACAGTTACAGAGCAGTAACATCTCACTCTGAGGGTCCTTGAGTTTCTTAATAGATGACATTAATTGAATAGTCTTGTTCACCCTACTCAGAACCATATCACTCATGAAATCCAAATCCAAACTCACAGGCCTCCCAAAAGCTTAACCCCTTTGCTAGGCCTCCAAATGTCTTTGGGGAAAACACCCTCAGCAATGCTACGTGGATCAAGTGTAGGCCAGAAGACCTCAGTTTTCTTGATATTGAGATGTAAACCCCTACTCGGTCCTTCAGATTCTATAATACTCAAGGCTTTGGCCACCTCCACGGTGTCACCGATGATCGTGCCATCATCAAGGTTCCAGGCGTGTAAATCAATCTTACAGTGAGAAGCAATGGACTTCACTAGAGGGTGAAGTGTCAGAGCAAACAAAAGGGGACCAAGAGGATCACCTTGCTGAACGCCAAGCGCAGAAGACAGGATGCATTGATCATAGAAAAGTCTAGCAGGCCTGGCATAACAAAATTCAACCCAACGAAAAATACCTGGACAATGAAGCCGAACCTCCCTGATGAGATGAGGCATGCACACCATATTGAAGGCATTCGAAAAGTCAATAAGCAGCATTGACATCTTATCCGAGTTCCCTCTCAACTCCAGCAAACCATTTACAGTGTGAAGTATACTTTCCCCCCAACCGGCACACCAACCCCAAACTGATGATCTCATAAGTACGATGTCATGGTCTTACCGACGGAGAAAGCAGCCACCTTAGATACCAAACGACGCCAAATAGTACCAACCGCGATAGGCCTAAGCCATCCCCCCGGTAGTCTTGAACACCCTTTCATTGCACACTGCAAGTTATCCAGAACTATGATAGTGATGTAAAAACCTCAACTATGTGTTTTTCCATAGAAACACTGCACATCTTATAAGCCATATCAATAACTCTACTTCTCATACTAACCATAATCCCAACCATGGTCATTGTCAAACATTGAAAGGTTTCATTGCGGAAAACATCGTAGTTTTGCACAGAACTAATAACCAACCTCCGGTTCGTACCAAATAGACAGACTGTCACTTTATACATGACTTGTGCTTTTTGTGGATATTTTGGTGTCGATTTTAAGGAAAAAGCTTCCATCACCAGAACTGCCATTGAATCCCCCATCATTGATCTATTTGTTCTGAACTGGATTCCTAGAGTGATCATGTGAATAGTGAGTTGCATATATGAAGTAATCTATCTAGAATTTTTATAAATTCATCTGGTTTTAATGTTGTCGTGTTACTGGTAGACCTACTGGTTTGTAAACTGATTTTAGCATCTACTATGTTATCTTGCTCTTCAATTTAGTGGTTGAATATGTTATATAGCGTACGTTTATTCATTGTCTCATGTTGGATCTTTTTCTAAAAAATTTCAACTAAAACCATGTAAGTCAGGAAAACTATTTTTGTGATGGTGGGTTGTCTACTGAGTATTTGATTGATAGTTCATTAATTGGGAAAATGTAAACTGTATCCTCTTTAGAAACAATTTAAGAAAAAACCTTAAAGGCAGGGAATCATCAGTTCAAAAAAACAATTTAAAATTTAATCACCCAGTTCAAAAAAAAACAAACAAAAAAAAAACCTTGAGGTCTGGGCTTAATAATGCAGGGAATCATCAGTGAGCTGGGTGCCTTGCTGCGGTACGTAGCTCAAGATGAAAAGCAAACTAGCTCAAGTTATGATTCTGTTATTTATGAAGATTCTTTTAGAGGAGGTTAATTTACTGCTGATACTTTGTCCAATCGAGGTTGTTCGCCAGCTGATGTTGATAGTTCTAATGATAGACCCGACTTCATTAACTGTTGTTCGCTAGCTGATGTTGATAGTTCTAATGATAGACCTGACTTCATTCACTCTGTCGAATGATCAGAAATAATTTATTATGGTTTTAAATAGTTTTACAAGTTTTGGGTGTTATTGCATAACATCAGAAGACATAATGACAAAGGGTCATTTTGAAGTAATTTTAAAGACCCCTTAGCTAACTATTTCTCTTAATGACTAATTTATCCTTGTTTAATTGGGGTCTTAAAAACTAAGTAGGGGCCACCCACTAGAGGACAAAAAAGGTCACCCAAACCTAATTTGAGTCACCCCTTATCCAAATATTATCTAATTAGCGATAATTCACTTAATTAGTGTTAATCTTATTTAATTAGAGTGTAATCTTTTTTTTTTTTTTCAAATTTTACGTTTGCAATTTTTTTTTCTCAAATTTGTATGAAAAGTCGTCATGGTATTTTTTAATTTTTTTTAAATCAATGACGACTCTTAAGAGTCGTTAATGTTTTCAATGACGACTCTAAGTGTCGTTATTGTTTTCAATGACGCTTCTAAAGTGTCGTTATTGTTTCAATGACGACTCTACAGTAACGAAATTTTAGAGTCGTCATTGAAAAACATTAACGACTCTAAAGAGTCTTCGTTGAAACAATAATGAATTTAGAGTCGTCATTGAAAACAATAACGACTCTTTAGAGACACTAGCCTACTACCAATGAATTTCGGACTGGAATGTAGTTGAGTCATAATCAATCTCGCACTAATCAAGGTACGGTTGCGCTCTTTACGTCTCTGAACCCCAGCAGGATTCTACGCACTTGATTCCCTTAGATGATCTCACCCACAACCAAGAGTTGCTATGACCAAAGTCGAAGACTTGATAAACAAATCTGTCTCACACAGAAAAATCTATTGGAATAGATAAATCTGTCTTCCACAAAAATACCTACGAGTTTTTTTTTCCGTCTTTTGATAAATCAAGGTGCACAGGAACCAATTGATAAAAGGGACTTATATTCCCGAAGAACAGCCTAGTATTATCAATCACCTCACAATAATCTTAATCGTATGGAAGCGAAACAAGATATTGTGGAATCACAAACGATAAGACGAAGATGTTTGCGACCACTTTTAATCTTACATATCGGAGATAAATCTCAAGAAAATCTTAGCAAAGATAATACTCAATCACGATAGTAGAAGTAAGATCAGAACACACAACTATAGAGAAAATAGTTGGGTTTGACTTCACAATCCCAATGAAGTCTTTAAGTCGTTAACCTACAAGGCTTCGTGAAAAACCTAAGGTTAAAGGAGAATCGACTCTAGTCGCAACTAGTATCACATAGGAGGTGTGGGGATTAGGTTTCCCAGTTGCTAGAGTTCTCCTTTATATAGTTTTCAAATCAGGGTTTGCAATCTAAGCTACCTTGGTAACAAAGCATTCAATATTCACCGTTGGATGAAAACTTGATTAGATTCAAGCTAATATATTTTAACCATTAGATCGAACTTAGCTTGTTATACACAAATGAAATGTACCTTCATTTAGGTTTGAGTAACCGTACCTAAACGTGTACACTAGGTTGGCTCAACAGTAGTTAACCGAAGTTAGCTATATGAACACTCTCATATCAACCTTATTCATTTTAACCATAACTAGTTTAAATGACTCAAATGAAACTAGTTAAAGAGTTGTTCAATTGCTATATTATCATAGAAGTATACAAGAACACAATTGAAGCACAATCGGTTTAATTCACTCGAATCAATTCATGAACATTATAGCCACAACTTGCAAAGAATGCATTCCTTATTATATAAATGTATTAGTTCATGAAAAAACCAATTTTAGAACCTTAACCACTCAAGTGCAAACGGGTACGCATACTTAAAGTAGACGGTATGAGTTTGGGTTCGCCAGTATGCAAACAGGTACTCATACTTCCAAGCACAGCAGAAATTTCTGGACCCAAACCCTTCGCCAGTACGCGTACGAGTATGTGTACTTAGGTACTCGGAATTTCACAACTAACGGGTACACATACGGGTATGCATACTATAGTTCCGGTCATGGATCACATACACGCAAGAACGCATACTATGTTTATAAACCAATGATGGTTAAGTGTTCTAAACTTTATTTCAATTATTGAAACTTTCTTAGAGGATGACAATAGCTGTTTTCACGAACTATTAACATCAAAGCAATTTTCAAGTTATTGAAATAATCATAACGAAACATTCCAAGTCTACACCAAATGATTGTATCACACAAACCATGTAATATGTTACTCGGCGATTTTCATATGATCATCTTTTGACTTTCGTCAAGAATATAAGATGAACTTGGTTGAAGCGAAAGCTTATCAACACATATTTCGAGAAATATATAAGCGACTTAAACTCAGCTCGAAATCTCAAATGTGCATAATCGAATACGATATAATAATACGACTTTTGTATCAAAGTAGGAGATAGAGTAGAAATAGACTTTCCAAGTGATACATGAGTTTTAGTCTCCACATACCTTTTGTTGATGAAGTTCCACACGCTCTCCTTAGTAGTTCTTCGTCTTCAATTGATGAACGCTGTGAAGTCTAATGCTCAACTACACAATCTATCCTAGTCCGAGACATCACTACAAGTAGACTAGAAATCAAGACTTATAGTTTTGATCACTAACATTGACAAACAAGATTGAGATAGCAACGCTTGGGAGTTCGACCGTGCAGTGCTCTAACAATCTCCCCCTTTGTCAATTTTAGTGACAAAACTATCAATACATATGGATTACAAAATAAATAAACTTTGTAGCTTCTCATCCAAATGCTTTCCTTGGTTCTTCAACATCACTCGAAATCTTCGTCACTTCCAAATACTCTAATGATTCCAAATGTGTTCAATTCCGCATCGTTGTTGAAAATCCGTAGCTATAACAATGAGAAAGCAGTTGCTCTCAATCATTGTTATACAGTGTCATAGTATCATTATACAACATCAAAGTCCATTTGTATCACAACTTTGACAACAATACTATGGTGATATGTATCACTCCCCTTTAGTTAATACTTCATCTCAATATGAAAACCACTCCCCCTTACATAATGATATGTAAACCATATGTATTTGTAGTGTGAACTACACATTAATTCTCCCCCTTTTTGTTAATATAAATTGGCAAAGGCACGAAAACTAGTGGGATCCTCATGAAATTTTCATAGAGATACTTCATGACCAAAAGAGAACAACATACCAACTTGTTTCAATGATTTCACATAGTCGAAACTTAGTGTATTCATCAAGGAGTTTATAAAGATACAAGATAACTCCTACAATATTCCACAACGCACTCCCCATAAATATTTGGAAATTAAGCACAAGTGCAAATAAGAACCCCCCCTCCCCCCCCCCCATAAAATGTCATTCCCGAAAGAACAACAGGAGCGACCTTACTTTCACAAGGAAAAAAGGATTTCTTTGGACATTAAAAAATCACATGAAACATGAATTTGTATCCAAGAATCACAATTGAATTAACCACAAGGAAAATGATCAATTAAATTGGTCATGCTCAACATAAGAAAACTTATGGAGCAACACATTTCATACACAAGGATGTGGATCAGGGGAAGACCAATACTGCGGAATAAACAAAGATTCATTCAATTTTCCATCACTATTTGCACAATGACATATAATAGACTTAATCTTTGTAAACAAAAGTTCATCCTTTCTTCCATCAATATTTGCATAATGACATAAAAGGCTTAACTTTTGTAGTCAAAAGTTCATTCTATCTTTTATCAATACTTTCATACTGACATATAATAGAGTTAACTTTTGAACAAATATGGGACAATCAAGGTTCACGGACGTAAACAACATATCCCATAACAATTTGCAATAAATAAAACCATAAAGATTAATACTGCAAAAATCATCTTCCAAATAACTTTAGAATTTAAATAAATCTAAAAAAATTGCAAGATGAAAACGTTGGAAATAGCTATGTGTACTCACAATAATGGCTATTCCAAACCCTAGTTATCCTTCTTAAAAACACAAGAATAAATTCTCATAAGAAGTTTCCTAGACATTAAGACCTCTAAAAAATTCTTTATCGTCCTCGAACTCCTTATCGTCAACAACCATATTGTTAGAGCATTGCTCGGTCGAACTCGCATGCGTTGCTATCTCAAGCATGTTTGTCAAGTTTACTTGTCAAAACTATATGTCTTTCCGTTTAAGACAGTTTAGTGTAGTTGAGCTCCAGACTCCATGGCGATCATTTAACGAAGACGAAGAACTACTCGAGGAACCAGTGGAACTTCATCCGACTAAAAGGTATGTGGAGACTTGAACTTATCTATCACTCAAAAGTCTATCTACTTTATCTCCCACTCTTGAGACAAAGTCATATAAGTATGATAGTTTCCATACATAGACATTTGCTATCGAGCCGAGTTTACTCGCCTATCTTTTTCTCGGAATATGTGTTGGTAAGCTTTCGCTTTAACCACTTATCATCTTTACCCATGATGAAAGTCATGATGATGTTTCAATCTTGAAAATAGCTTTGATGACGATAGTTGTGAATAGCGACTATTATAACATTATAGAAGAATGTTTCAATGATTGAAATGTAGAGTTGAGATTACGTAACCAACTATGGATATAAGCATATATAGTGTGTTCGCACATAGTGTATAAATCCATTGTGCCGGAAACCAAGTGTGTGCATATATGTGCATACGGTATTGGTGAAGGAGACAGGTTGGGTACGCGTACCAACGAAAGTTTTCGAACCGACAATTTCTACTGAGTTTGTAAGTTTGCAAACTGTTAAAACAGTCACCTTAGGTATACGTACCCACAGAAGTTTTCGACCGAAAATTTCTGCTGAGTTTCTAAACTCAAATCCGGTAGCTATGACACACGTACCCGTACGCGTACCCAAGCTGGTTATATTTCTCAAATCGGAAGTTCATGAACTTAAACAATAAATTAATAAGGAATGCAATCTTTGTAAACCGTGGCTATATTGTTCATGAATTGATTCAAGTGAAACAAACCGATTTTGTTTCAATTGTGTATATTCATAAAGACCTAAGCAATTGAACAACTCTTCAACTAGTTCTTATGAGTCATTTGAACTAGTTATGTGAAGAAGATGAATACGAATAATATGGAAGTGCCCATATGGATAACCATAGTGAACCAACTAAGTGTACACGTTTAGGTACGGTTACTCAAACCTAAATGAAATACATTTAATTTGTGTGTGACAAGCTAAGTTTCGATCTAACGTTTGAAAGATATTCACTTGGTTAAATCAGGTTTTTCATCTAACGGTGAATATTGAATGCTTTGTTACCAAGGTAACTTGGATTGCAAACCCTGATTTGAAAACTATATGAAGGAGACATCTATCATCTGGAAAAACTAATCCCCACACCTCTTGTGTGATACTAGTTAGTTTTGCTAGAGTCGATTCTACTTTAACCTTAGGTTTCTTCTCGAGATCCTGTAGGTTAACGACTGAAAGACTTCATTGGGATTGTGAAGCCAGACGAAACTACGTCTCTTGTAGTTGAGCGATCTGATCTTGTCATTTTCTATCGTATGAGTTCAATTGAATAATTGACTTGAGATTATATCTCCGATAGGGCAAGATAAAAAGAAATCACAAACATCTTCGTCTCATCGTTTGTGATTCCGCAATATCTAGTTTCGCTACCATACATTTAGATTATTGTGAGGTGATTAATAATTCTAGGATGTTCTTCAGGAATATAAGCCCGGTTTATCAATTGGTTTCTGTTCACCTTGATTTTATCAAAAGACTGAACAAAACTCTTAGGTTTATCTGTGGGAGACAGATTTGTCTATCATCATAGACTTTTCTGTGTGATACAGATTTGTTTATTAAAGTCTTTGACTTTGGGTCTTAACAACTCTTGGTTGTGGGTGAGATCAGCTAAGGGAATCGAGTGCGTAGTATCCTGCCGGTATTAGAGATGTAAGGAGCGCAACTGTTCCTTGAATCAGTATGATATTGATTAGGGTTCAATTACAGTCCAGACCGAAGTTAGTTTGTAGTAGGCTAGTGTCTGTAGCGGCTTAATCCAGTTGGTGTTCAATCTGGACTAGGTCCCGGGGTTTTTCTGCATTTGCGGTTTCCTCGTTAACGAAATTTCTGGTGTCTGTGTTATTTCTATTCCGCATTATATTTTGTTATATAATTGAAATATCACAGGTTGTGCGTTAAGATCAATCAATTAGAATATCCAACCTTTGGTTGTTGATTTAAATTGATTGACACTTGGATATTGGTCTTTGGTACCATCCAAGTTTATCTCTCTAGTATTTGATAAAGACTCGCAGATTTCCATTCGCTTGAGTATAGATCAAATCGAGAGATTGAGATATTAACTATTTGATATACTTTTTATCTAGATTGAGTCTGACTGTCTAGTTGATTCTCTAGAAAGTATATTGAAGTTAGTCCATACAGTTTGCTAATCAAAATATTGGGTGAGGTTTTTAGACCGCCGCTTTTTCACAAACGAACATAAGGTTCATGAAGAAAGGAGTTAATTCCAACAAACCTTTTATACTGATGCCGAACCAGGGCCTTCTGAATTCGAGAGTCCTAAAAACAAAAGCCTTTATTTCCTGAATCTCCTTTCTTGTTTCCTTTAACTCTTCAAGAATCTAAGAGAACTTCTGTTGATTAGACGGAACAGCTCTTGGTTTTCTTAGATTTCTCCCTTTTCTTTTCAAAGTTGAAGATACATGAGATTTATTTTTTTCCTTCATGATTGATGGCGTAACAATCATATTAACATCTTTTCCATCAGAAGACATAATGCTTGGAATCTCCATACACGTATGAGATTGTGGGAGGAATTCACAAATCAGACTCAACAAGCAATCTTGTGATAAAAAGAGTTTTCCATAGAAGGAAAAAGGAATGTAGGGTTACAGAAATTTTAAACACACAAGTTCACGTACACACAGTTCTCAACCCTAAAGAGGGTAGAATTATCGAGAATAACCCTCTTTTATTAATTTAATTAAATAGGGAGGTCCCTTCCAATATCAATTAGATATGAAAATAGGAATGAATTCCAGACTTGCAAAGCACATCAAATCTAAAAGAGAAAATCAAAACAATCTAAAAACAATTCTCTTTTCCTAAAGCCTGACGTGTGCAAAATTTTGTCTCTTTTTATCAGGCATATGAGACAAGATGCACTAACCAACACAATCAAGTTGTGATGGGGTGAACAATAATCTGTCCACCATAACCATCTGGGGTGAACAATACATATCTCTGATGATTTTTGAACAAGTTTGAGCTTGTTAGCTAATCGATTTGCTCTTCGATGAAGGTTGTTGACGTATCTTATTTGTGTTTGTACTTGAAACACTTTGAGAGTTCATGACCTCTGAGAGAACAATAATAACACGTCAACATGGAAGATGTTCCAGACGCTCGAGATGTGTAAGCAACTAGACACATAGTGGAACCTGAAAAATCAGAAAGAGAGTTTCCAGCAGAAACAAATAAATCTATTTTTTCTTCCAGACCAGTTGTTCTTCTGAAAGAATATCAAGATTGATGTATGTATATATTGCTACAATTATCAAAATCAATATTTTCACAAAGAAGTGCAACGCTTGACTTTTCGTCTTCATTAGAATCATAGTGTCAGACATTTCATCAAGAGTTGCAGCTAGACCTTTGTTCCTAGTGTATTTTTTCCGATTTGGACACTCATTTGCAAAATGACCAAAACCTTTACACTTAAAGCACTGTGGCATATCCTCGTTATCAGTTTCATCAATATCCCTCTTTTTAGGAGGAACACGATTATGAGGTTTAACCGATGACCTAGGTTTATCTCTGGAGAACCGTTTACTTCTCTTCAAAATAAGATCCCTAATTGTCTTGTGATCAGGGAGACTGACTTGTCAAGATCTTCATCTGATGAATCAGCCTCAAAAAGATCATCTCCAGAGATGCAAACACTCTTACTTTTGTCATGTAATTTAGTGTTCTTTTGTGCTTTGGAAGCAACATCCTTTCCGGATTTGGATGTATGCTCATGATCAAATATCTTTAACTTCCCAACCAGAGTATTTCTGGAAAGTGTTGCAAGGTTATTTCCTTCATCGATGACATGCTTCTTCGAATCGTATCTGGATGTCAACGATCTGAGGATTTTCATCACAATGTCCTTTTCAGAAATAATCTTAACCAAGGCAAAAGATGCATTAACAATTTCTTACACTTTGAGATTAAATTTATCAAATGAATCTTCATCTGCCATACGAAGGTTTTCCCAATCAGAATTTAGGTTTTGAAGCCTAGCTTCCTTTTCACAGGTATTCCCTTCAAATATGGTTTCTAAGATATACCAAGCATCTTTAGACGTTGTGCAAGTAGTCAGATGATGCTGGAGCTCTGGGGTAATGGCATGAATGATGGCATTTAATCCATCATAATTTTGCTTTGCAACAAGAATCTCGACAGCATCATATCTACCAATATCCTTTGGAACTGTTACATCGCCTTCTGTAACTTCCGGAGGATTATAGCCATTAACCACATAAACCTATGATTGAAAATCATGCGCTTGAAGAAAGCACGCATAAAAATTTTCCATCATAAGTAATTTGAGCCGTCGAAGACTGGTGGTACGTTTATAGAGATAACACTTCTATCCATATTCAGATCACTACAAACACAGACTTATTAGGTCTTAAATGTGTTTGCCTTCTCTGATACCAATTGAAAAAGCGAGGGTCTAACAGCCACACCCAATATTTCGTTTGGTAATATGAATAGAAAAACTCCAATATACTTTCAAGAGAATCAACTAGACAGCCAGACTCAATCTAGAGAAAAGTATATCAAAGAGTTTTATATCTCAATCTCTCAATTCAATCTGCAACCGGCAAATATGAATTTGCGAGCCCGATTGAATATAAGAGAAATAACTTGAACGGTACCAAAGACCAATGTTCAAGGATCAATCAATTTCAATCAACATCCAAAGGTTGAATTTCCCAATTGATCGATTCAACGCACAACCTGTGATATTTCAATTATATAACAAAATATAATGCGAAAAAGAAATAAAATAGACACCTGAAGTTTTGTTAACAAGGAAACCGCAAATGCAGAAAAACCCCAGGACCTAGTCCAGTTTTGAACACCACACTGTATTAAGCCGCTACAGACACTAGCTTACTACCAATGGGCTTCAGTCTGGAATGTAATTGAGCCCTAATCAATCTCACACTGATCAAGGTACAGTTGCGCTCCTTACGTCTCTGAACCTCAGCAGGATTCTACGCACTTGATTCCCTTAGATGATCTCACACACAACCAAGAGTTGCTACGCCCCAAAGTCAAATACTTGATAAACAAATCTGTCTCACACAGAAAAGTCTATTGGAATAGATAAATTTGTCTCCCACAGAAATATATACGAGTTTTGTTCCGTCTTTTGATAAATCAAGGTGAACATGAACCAACTGATAATACTAGGTTGTTATTCGAGAATATAAGTCCGGTTTATCAGTTGGTTCTTGTGCACCTTGATTTATCTAAAGACGGAAAAAAAATAAGGGGAATATTGGGTGTGGTTGTTAGACCCCCGCTTTTTCAACATGAATTGTTGTTTGTATCTTAGGTCCAACAAGAGACACCATCGGCAGAAGACCAAGGGGAACCAAAACTCATGGCAGAGAAGAGGCAGATTGCTTAGTTGCTTAGGATGTTATAGATTGGGCTTCTCAACTCCACTGCAGATCCTTCAATCTTCTAGGAAGCAACTCAAGAATCACAAAAGCTCTACAAGGTGGCAGTAGAAGCACCAACTGGAAGAATAATGATAGAATAGATAATCTCCTTTTGTGTCTGAAAACCTTGGATAGCATTTTCTGTAAAACTTTTAAGCATATCACCTTCCCTGATCTCCAACGGTTGGCTAAAACCGGAGAAAAATCTCAAAGTCCTCAACTGTGGGAGGCACTTTCTCTTTTTGATATTTGTCAGTAACTCTTTCTTTATCTATAAAAAAAAGAAAAAAAAAGGGTGCAATTTTTTAACAGAGGAATCGTGCCCCAAAGAATTTCTGGTAATCCGACTATTTATTTGTGAACATGAGTGGGAAAAGTTGCGTCTGCATAAGAAGGTTTCTTTTGCTCGATAAATAAATTATTTAATTGACAAAAAAAAAATTAAGAGAAAAAAGAAAAA
Source organism: Papaver somniferum (assembly GCF_003573695.1). Lineage (NCBI taxonomy): Eukaryota > Viridiplantae > Streptophyta > Magnoliopsida > Ranunculales > Papaveraceae > Papaver > Papaver somniferum. Next base: position 74,181,869 of record NC_039362.1, read on the forward strand.
TCAAAAGTACAGTATATTTATTTTTTCTGAAGCGATAAAAAAGCAAAACAATAAAGTCTCGAGAGAGAGAAAAAAATGAATCAACTTTTAAGGTTTTGTGTGTGCAGATCAGTCTTAAGAAGAAACCCATTTGCATCAAAACCCATATCTTCTTCATTGATCTCGAATAATCCGACTTCTTCAAACCTAATACTACCACTCATCTCAAAATCCCACCACACTTTTGATTATCCTCCACAAATCTTTTCAACCCATGGAAACCAGTTCCGAAAATTCAATGGAGATCTAGTCGGTGGAGACCCAGCAGCAGCAGCAGCAGCAGCAGCAGCAGAAGCAGAATGCAACTCTGACGATGATGATGAAATTTCTGAAGAAGATGATCTGAAATATGAAATTTATGAACTTCACATGGATATAGGCGGGGCTCGGGACAACATTGAATTATGTAGCTTACCTCCTCTTGAGGCTGTCAAGATTCCGGCGGACAACCTTAAGGCCTTACTGAAAAAATTCGGTCTTGACAATGTAAAATATCGTGATTATCCCCCTCACCTGCAGAGCTTCAGAAAAGAGATAGCACTTGCCAAAGAATGCGTTCAGGAAATCGTGGATTTTGGGAGGGTACGTAATTTCTGATAGCTTTCTTTGTTTTTGATCGTTAAAAATTTGGAGTATGAAAAAGTGGAAACCCTTAGGATTGAGTTGTTAATCTGTGCTAGTTGATCTGGGAACGAAGAAACAAGACCAATTATGTATTTCGGTCAGTTTTACAAGCAATATTGCAGTAAGAGTTACTTAATCATGAGAATCCATTTCTATGTAGTATGCTGCACTTGGCAAATATAGGGGTGGACGGCCTAATTGGAAATACTTCACAAAATGGTATTACGATGCTGGTGGTATGGAGGAGCTAGAGAGTTTTATGAATGTGACACTTTGCCAACTGCTCAGGACCAGATTCCAATGCCTGTGGATGGTGCTTCTTCAGTTGCTGGCAGACATTAACTATCTCTATTTTTGTGTTTGATTTGATGTTGAAGTTAATTTAATTGGTAGAGTCTTCATTTGAAACAGGAGCGGTCGGTGGAGATCCAGCAGCAGCAGAATGTAGCGATGATGATCTGGAAGATGAAATTTCTAACAAAGGTGATTTGAAAGATGAAATTTCTAACAAAGATGATCTGAAAGATGAAATTTTTGAACTTCTCCTGGAAATAGAAGAGGCTCTGGACAACATTGAATTACGTACCCTACCTCCTCTTGATGTCAAGATTCCGGCGGACCAACTGGAGGCCTTATTGAAAAAATGGGGTCTTGACAGTGTAAAATGTGGGGATTATCCGCCTCACCTGCAGAGCTTTGGAAAAGATATAGAATTTTTGAAAGTACGGGATCGTGAAACCGCGGATTTTGGGAAGGTACATAATTTTTGATAGCTTTGTTTGTTTTTGATTGAATCCAGGGTTGGTTAAAAAATTGGAATGCGAAAATGTGGAAATCTTAAGGATTGGGGTTGTTAATCTGTGTTAGTGGATTTGGGAATGAAGGAAAAAGGCCAATTATGTATTTACCCCTCAGTTATTTTAAATCTACTCACGGAGGGTCAGTTTTCAGGAGAAAATACACCTTTTATGTATATTACAAATATTGCAGTAAGAGTTACTTAATCATGAGAGTCCATTTCTATGTAGTATGCTGCAGCTGGCAAATATAGTGGACGACGGCCTTATTGGGTTGACTTCAAAAAATGGTATGATGCTGGTGGTATGGTCGAGCTAGAGAGTTCTGAATCAAAAAATGAACGTGACGCTTTGCCAACTGCTCAGGACCAGATTCCAATGCCTGTGGATGGTGCTTCTTCAGTTGCGGATAGACATTAACTATCGGGTTAGTTCTTCTTCTGCTATATTAACCACTATTGTTTCTTTCACTTTCTGTGCATCTTCTGTTTCGTATGCCATAAGCTTAATCAAGTTTAAGAAAAATACACTATTATAGTCAACTGATTATAAGTTTAAGAAAAATATCATAAAAAGTCATCTTCTAAAGGACACGATAATTGACTATTTAAACTAGAAAGAAACCCCTAGGAAAATATACGCAATACTTATGACTGAAACGCTCTCCTATAGGATGGAAACTATTAAAACATTCTAAATAAGCACAAACGCTCACATAAAAAATGTATTATGTGATATTCTTGCTGCTTTCCCACGATCCAAAACAAAAAACCGCTGAACTCCTTGTTGTGATTCCTTATACCTTTGGATAGCATATGGTGTATCTTTGTTCTGCCCGTTATTCTTGTTGGTTGTATCACTTAAAACAGGTTCCCCTAGTCACTAGTCACTAGTTGTTCCTTGGCATCTATTACCTTAAGAATAACATCTGCCAACAAGTTCTTTAGGGTTGCAACCAGATCTTTCAACCAAAGGGTAACACAACTCTTCGAGAAGACAGAAACTGTCCAGAATCACTGCATACAGTATGTCAAGTTAGTGGAGATACTGTCTAACCTTTGCTGTTACGGTAGGTTGTAGACCTTCATTGTTTGTAACAAACAAGGTGGATCAGGAGCAAGCTTTTCAGCAACCACAGTAGTCTTGGACACCCTTTCATTGCACCCTGCAAGTTATCGAGAACTATGATAGTGCTGTAAAACCTCAACCATGTCTTTTGCCATAGAAACACCGCACATCTTATAAGCCAAATCAAGAACTCCACTTCTCATACTAACCAGAATCCCAACCATGGTCATTGTCAAACATTGAAAGGTTTCATTGCGGCAAATAAACAGGCTGTCACTTTATACCCAACCTGTGTTTCTTCTGGATATTTAGGTGTCGATTTTAAGGAAAGAGCTTCCATCACCAGAACTATAATTGGATCCCCCGGCATTGATCTATTTGTTCTGAACTGGATTCCTATAGTAATCATGTGGATAGTGGATTGCATATATGAAGTAATCTATCTAGAGTTTTTTAAAATTGATCCGGTTTTAATGTTGCCGTGTAACTGGTAGCCCTACTGGTTGTTAAACTAATTTTATGATTTATCACTTTTTCATAATGAGTTATAATGGTTACATCTAATAGATTATGTTGTTTCTTCAGATTTGGTGGTTGAACTGTTGTATGGCGTACGTTTGTTCATTGTCTCGTATTGGATTTATTTATTTATTCTCATGTTGGATTTTTTTTTTTGTTTTAAAATTTTATTTTAAGTAAAGCCATGTAAGTCAGGAAAACTATTTTTGTGATGTTGGGTTGTTTACTGATGATTTGATTGATAGTTTTTGGCACACAAAGGTAAAAGATTTTTAATTTAGTGTTTTGATTCCATTAGATGGCCTGAAAATCTTTGGGGATACAGATAAAGGGAAAACACCCCCAGGACATGTTCGGTTGCTGCAGTTGCGTTTGTAACATTGTAAGAAATGTAAGGTATTAACTTCTTATTTGTAGCATGGGTTGATCAATATGCATGGTTGTTTTCCAGAATCCGCGGTGAAGAAAGGATAAGTAACTAGGTACTAGTAACAAGTAGAAAAACAGAACTAAAAAGTTGCAACAAATTTTAACTTTATTGCTTTAGTGAAAGAATTTTACTATTTTTTCCTTTAAGGTATTCTCTGCCTTATGTGCTAATTGTCCTTTATGTTTAATATTGCAGGGAATCCTCGGTGAGCTGGGTGCCTCGCTTCAGGATGGAAAGCAAACTGAGGCAGTTGCGGCTTTGGAAGCTGTAAAATTGGCCTGGCAAAAGCTGATTCTCAACCATCACTTAGAAGGGAACTATCATAATGTTGGTGAATGCAATCAGCAGTAGCTTAGGGCTGTTGTATAGACAACAAGCTGTGTCATCTAAGACTGTCTAGAATTGCTTAACATTTTGAATAAGTGGGTTTGTAGTTTGTACACATGTACGTTGAGACTGTTGAGGTGGCTGATAATCTAGCAAAAGATGCTAAAGATGTTAGACTCGTCATATCTCAATTTTCTGGGGTCGTGATTTACCTCTTTGGTTAAGAACTCTCGTTAGAAAGAAACTGGGTGTGTGTTTATCTGTGGCTTGGAAGGATAATCTAAACAATAAAGCTGTGCCAATTTCCAGACCTTACAAGAATACAAGTTACCAGTTATAAACCTCCAAAAGGCATTCTGTTAGTAGGGAAGGTCTCTTGAACAATGTTAACCTAATGCGTCCACATTTTACACTTGGGTGGACGTTCTAGCCTGTTAATATTGGTGACATACTGCATTCTTTTGCAATGTTGCATTATGTCTAGATGTCGACAACAAAACCTTGCATTCATTGCTATTTTTATCTTTTTGATCTTGCATCCAGTTTATGACTGTTGCAGTCCCTCGTCAAACGGCAAATGAGTATTACAAACTGGTGAATCACCGAATAATGCTTTGACACATGTAAAAATATTGGTGGAGATGTTAGTACTGACTACCTGACGCGTGTTAAAACAAGACATGTGTCAAGAAAATGCAGAGGTTAAGAAACTATAAATTCAAATGCCCGTGATTGAGTTCAGAATCAGTAATAGTAATTGCGAATCAGATTTACTTGGAGAGATTAGAAGAAGAAGCAGGAAGGAAAAATAAGAAGTAATTACTCAAAGTTAAGATGGCAGATCACTCTCAAAGCATGAGCTACAATGCTGGTGAGGCCAAGGGCCAGGCTGAGGTAAATGTCGCTCTCTATCTGATACGAATTGTTTGCTCAACTTGAAAAAAATTCATCATTGAGATCTTTCTCATGAAAAAAATTCATGTATAGGTAAAGAAGGATCAAATGGTGGACAAGGCATCCGGGGCTATGCAATCTGCAAAGGAATCGTGCCAACAGGTTATTCATTTCGATCAACGCATTTCTAAGCATCTCAATTTTATTGTTAGCCCAACCCATTGGCTAAGCATTTTAGTGTTATTGATGTAACCTAAGTCCTCAAGTTAGCCTAAGTTGGCCAACAAATCCTTGGGGCCTGTGGAGATAGTAATCGCACATTTTACCTCCAAAATGCACTCGAAAGGATTCGAGGGCACGGGGACAAGCTAGACATGGGACCCCTCTTGTTAGTAAGAACGCATTCAAATTTGTGGAAAGCTTAGTCTTTTTTACTAATTTTGCATTGTGCGTATGAAATGTAGGCCGGCCAGCAGATGAAGGAAAAGGCACAAGGAGCTGCTGATACTGTGAAAGAAGCAACTGGAATGAAGAAATAAACTTACTTAAATGGAATCAATGGACAATCAATAAAACAAGTCCATGTCCTGTTGTGATTTTTTTTTTTTTTTTGCTAGTTGTCACTTGTGAGTTTTTTCCGATTGCTTTTTAGGATAAAATTATGATTGAGTTTATTATGTTGCAAAGAAGAAGAAGCAGGAGGTTTCTTTTCTTATATGCATGTATGGTGATAATTGATGAAGTCCAATAAACTCTTAGAAGTTTTTAGTTTCAGCTACAACCCCCGTCTCTCTATTTTTTTTCTGGGTTATTCTGGACAATTTTGCAGTTCTATCCCTGGATATACTGTCTGTACAGTAAATCTGAATTTGTTCTTATTTCTTGGTGCTAGCTCTCCTGGCACGACATAGAGCACAGTTTAGCTTATTTCAAATGTTTAGGACTTCTTTTTGTTTTTCCAAAGACATGCATAATAGAAAATACTGTCAATATGAGATGCTGCTCACAATATGAGAGAACCTGGATTTACATTAAATTGGTAACCATAATCAAAACCAATCTACAGCAACAAATAGGGAAGAGCAGGCGAAATCATAAACAGAAGCAATTGTCAATAAAAGGAATAGAGAGATAAAAGGAATCAGTAGAAACCAGCAATTTAAGTCAGATTAGATTTAAACATCCATTGTCAGATATAACCAGGATTCACCAGAGAGTCACTAGCTATTACACTCGGTTAATAAACATCTATGAAATAAACAATCCAACAAGATAATTGTGAAGCTCCTACTGGGTGGAAATCACATAATAGATAGAAACAAGTAAATAACCATCGGCAACCACTGTGAAGAAGCCAGACAGAACCATAAAAGTAATGGTAGATGGTGCACGGCATCTCCACAAGCCAAAAAGGATCTGAGCGCCGTCCATCATGGCAAAACCTGTAAATGTGACTCCTGATATGATACCAATAGTGCATAGGAAGTATCTATAGTTGAGCTTCGATCTCAAACGTGCCAGCTGCAATGCTGATAATCCTCTGATGCGTTGCTTCGTGTTCAGCACAACGGCGGCAAGAGTAAGTAAGAACATTGACACAAATCCTTTGCCAAACATTTCATCAATTTGATCACTTCCTGCAAGGCAACTAGGTGAAGGGTGGTGGTGTTCTGCCACAAGTAGACCCAAAAAGAAGATACTTTCTGAGAAGAGCATAACACGAAGAGCAAATGTCTGCAACCAACTAAACGTCTGAAGCCATTTCTCTGCAGCCGGTACACTTCAAATAGAAAGTAAAAGAATTAGAAAACCATATGAACTCACTACTCATCTCGTTATAACGTTCCAGCGTACACAAACTTAAGAAGCATAATATAGTTATGGTGGTATACATAAATCAAGTTATAAAGTCTTTATAACATCAAGTTACAGAAAGTGAAACAATTACAAACAACAAGATATGAAATTATGTGAAACTACGAGTAATGAGGAAAACATCTCATAACAAACAACCAATTCAATTTAGGCTTTTACAGAAAAGATAGAGACTACAAACTATCAGCACCACCAATACTAATTTTTTCATTCATTGAAGCTTCTCAATGGTATGTACATACCAGTACTAAAAAAAACCCATTTTCCATTCATACAAATCATTCATCAACATATAACAAACATAAGATGAAAAAAATTGCTGCATAAGAACATTGCCCTGTCTTCATCTCAATGATGCATTTCTAGTTTCTTGAAAATTGAAAATTTTGAAAAATGGCAAACCTTGAATTGTTATTAGCAGCTGGTTCTCCATTGTTGTCCATCTCGATCTCTAAATTCTAGCAAAAAGATCAAACAAGACAAGATGTCAGTAAAGGAGCTTACATCAAAATCCATTATTTTACAGACGAAACAGATTTTTTTTCATAAATCTAGCTCAAGTACTCTTCCTACACACAGTAATAATACAAATGATGAACTTATTGTGTTCCTAAATCTTCAACACAAACAACAAAAGATGTAAGGAAACCAACCTAGATTTAGTTTCAATTTAGTTATACTTGCAAAACTATGTACCCGTTCAACCATGTTTTGACATTAAAGTTGTGTCATCTTGATTTGAGCTGTTTTTTCAGTAATCAAACAAAACCCCAACCAGTACTAAATACCCAATTCCTTATAAACCCAATTTTAATAATAGAAAGCACTGAATTTTTTTGTTGAAAGTGCAGTAGAACCAACATCATTGTAGAGACTCTGAAGAAACGTAAAAGAGAAAAAGATTAAACCCCCAAATCTGTATAGATAATCAGAAACTTATTGAAGACTAAAACCATAAACCTAGATTTTAACCACACCAAAAAGGATAGTGAGAAGAACATACGTACCAAAGTAGAAGATACAAGTGAAAATCCCAAACCAAGAAGAAGAAGAGGATTAAGATGAAGAACCAAAAATCACAAAATTTTCAAAGTAGCTGCAATGGAGAAGGAGAATGTTATTATGATTAATAAATGCTTCTGTGTTATTGTGGGTTACATCATGCATGTGTCTACTTGGTTTCACATTACTAGCATTTTCTTGGACTCTTTCTTTTGTTTCCCACTCTAATTCCGTATCCTATTTCCTGAATTATACTCTCATTTTCAGGAGAGTCTTTGGTGATGCTGGAGGGAAAAATTCCCAAAGCGGGAAAAAGGAAAGGGACTCAGGACTCCAATGTGTGGTCGGTCCCATTGGGCTACTTCCTTTACACATGATGGGCAGGGCAGGGCAGTGCATTAACAAGCTCAATAACTATTTAGAGATTTCTGGTGGGGACTGCGGACATAGTTTCTTTTTTGAAAATAGAAATGTATTAAAAAAAAATAAAGAGGGAAGATACAACGAAAGATCAGAGAAGGGAGAGTAAGGCAGGCACTCATACGTCCCCTCTAATGGATTCAACAGCCCCTATAATGGGTTTCAAAAAGAAGTCCAAGTTCTGTTGTGATGCTTTTTGTTTTTGGTAGGTTTTCAATCTCTTTAGATTGCTTTAAGGCCAAAGTTTTGATTGAGTTTGTATGTTGCAAAAAGTAAAAGAAGAAGAAGGCTTCTATATATATGTATGGTGTCATGGTGTCTAACAATAAACTCATAAAATAGATTTTTTTGAGTTTGAGTAATGTGAAAAACAACATACATTTTGAGATTGAGTCAAGGCAGAATCTTCACTACATCTATTTTGAAAGAAGCTATGAACCTGTTGGAAGGGTGATAACTTTTTGGGTTTCGCTTTCTCATCAAGGGATAGCAATAGTTGGCAAAGGAGGCTCCAAAATCTTCACTACATCAGATTTGGAGTCTAACAATGCCAAACCTTTTATGTTCTGTTTTTAATTTAGATAAGCTTCAACGAATCCTAAATGAATTCAGTGGCGAAACCTTTTAAAACATCAGCACCATGGTTCCGGTTAACACCTGTAGTTATTATTATAAGTGAATCATGATTTTCATCAGAAAGAAACATACATGCAATATACGGCAAGTTCTAGAACCGTTCAGTTGTTCGTAAAATCGGCAATAAAATCTCCAAGAAGTTGCAACTCCACCGCTGGGAGACCTAAAAAGGAAAATAAAGACGTACACTTCAGTTTCCTCATATTTTCTGCAATGGAATATGTAAGATTATATAATCTTCCATTAAATATGTAAGATAACAAGTTAACACAGTTAAGTTTCCACCTTTACTCTGCTGCTGCATCATATACTGTCCTTCTGTTGAGTCAAAAGTTATCGCATTAAATTCTTCACCCTTACGCTGCTCTTTCGTAATGCGTTCAAATTCCTCCCTTCTTTTCGCATTCATTTTTGCCAATTTCTCACGAAGTCTTGCTGCTGCTCTAACCATCTCTAAGACAACAAAACATAGTCAATTTGTATTTCTCTAATACAAAGTTATGAGCAGAATAAAGTGAATTCATTATAACTGCAAGTCTGCAAATAAGTTATGCTTTGTCGCCATATTAGTTGACAGAGATATTTTCAGTATGATTAACAAGATGGTCTACTCTACTGTCATTCTTCAAAAAATTAACCTGTGGATGGTAATGGTTAATTCTAAAGAAATGGTTTTTACTTGTTAAAAGATACATGTTGCAAAAGGCTGCAACTGAAATGACTGGTGCAGATTCTTTCATTTATTTCTCTTAAAACCACCTACCAGAGAGATTTAAAATACCAATTCCAAAGTAAATTCATGAACAGAATTTTGTTCATATGGTTGCAAAGCCTCAGTAACTGCCTCAGATTTTTTTTTGGCTTAAATCATTCTGGAGCTTTAATCCATGGAGCTCCCTCTGCAGCTCAGCTGACTCTTTTCTAGCCTGAATGCAAATAGTTAGGAGTCTTTAAGGCATGAAAGCAATCAACACGCAACAGTGATTGACCATAAATCAAGTTGATCTATTTCTTACCGCATGAAGTTTCTCCCTCAAAGAGTTCAACTGATCGTCTAAGTCTGCATCAGCAAGTAGATTGTCTTCCATCAAAGAGTCACCAGAAGTGTTCTGTTTAACAACCACAAAAAAAGAATCCGTCAAACTAGAGTGAGAATCATGTAGCATCAATGCCTATGATAGAGTAAACATAGTTCGATAAACATGTTACTTACAGCTTTGTGCAATGTAAATCCTTCAGGAACAACAAAACAATGTCGAAGACAGTATTTCTCCCACAAATTTATCTATTTGTCTAAAGCTCCTTGACCAACACTGCGGATAGAAGAGACGCCCTACAAACAAACCACGGTATGTTTAACAAGTAGAACGCGTGCTGCATTTTCCATAAGGACAACACAAACACCATTTCCCAAACTAGACAAAACATAAGGGCCTCACACCTTTAACCATAGAGCATGAAAACAATATCGAAAACACTAAAATTGATACAAGTCAGGTTCAATTGAGACAACTCAAAATCACGACTCTTTAAGTAAATGATTTAGGATTTCCAAATGCTTCATTTAGTTTTCCAGAATTATATTGGTTGTGCTTTTCCGTCAGATTGAATTGAAGTGTTTGATTTGGTATTACACAATTTCACTTCACCAGAACAATATTGTAAAAATTAAAAACAAATATCCATTGTTGAACTAGACAAACGCAATAACCTACTCTATTTTTAAGCATCAGCAAACAAAAACACATCCAATTTCAACACCCTAAACCCTAGATTTTCAAAAATGATAAACTCCACAAACTTATGTCTTAGCATAATATAAAAACAAAACCTCTCTAGTATCCTTCACAGAATTACCTTCTTTAGCTCATTTGATTCATCTTCCGTCACAAGCTTCAGTGCCTCTCTGTAAATAACAACAAAAACAAAATTAGGGTTTCCATTTTACAAAGTAAAATCGGGGAATGCCCGAAAAAGTAAGTAAAAATAAAAATTGAATACAAGATGAGACGGGGAAGGAGAGAAAGACTTACTCTTGGAAAAACTCGAAATCCCCGTCGACTGTATAGTCAATTCTATTAATGACTTCATTAACGAAGAGTTGAGGATTCAGATTCAATTTTTCGAAAACTTTTTCGCTCTCTGTACCTTCCATTCTAATAGATCTTAAGAATTATCCTTCCACTTTTTTCACTCTCTCGGCTATTCGTATTTAGAAATTTTGGAATTTGAAGTGTTTTTCCCGCCTTCCGTGAGATCTGGTGCCTGCGAGGTGTATTTTAAACTCCAGTGAATATGAAAGCTACGAGAAGAACTTCTAGGCTTCCGGCTGAGAGTTCTGGAAAAGCCGCGTAGACATGCGGAAGTGATAGACTCACCGCGGGCTGGATCCCGCGGTGTGTCCCGCAAGAAAGAAAAGGGCAGTTCCTTTATGACCAGGCAGGTTAGCAGGGGTGGGTTAAGTTGGGTATATTAATTATATGTCTCTATTTTTAATTTCCTATAAATATATCCTTATGCAACAATAAATATGTCCCTCCTTTTTTAATAACCTTATCCATTTAATATTAAATTACCTTAATACCTCATTCATATAATATTTTTTCTTCATTTCAAAATGGAACAAATTTCTTCCACTACCACTTTACCACCACCACTAGCATCACCACCACCACCAACATTCAACTACCATTCCACCATCACCGTTCAATAACCACCACCTACCAACCGCCACCACCACCATTACACCACCACCAGTCCTCCACCACCACTAGTCTGTTGCCGCCACCACCACTAGTTAGTCGCCACCGTCACCACCGTCACCGCCGCCGCCACCACCACCACCGCCGCCACTGGTTCAAATATTTTTGTATCAACAACAATAGTTGATCCAAATAAAAATAGAACAAAAAGTAGAAGTTTATCTAGTTTAGGGGATCAACAACGATAATTGATCCAAGAAAAAAAGGATAAACAGTAGAAGTTGATCCAATTTTAGTGGATCAACAATGGAAGTTAATCCATGTAAAATTGGATCAACAATGAAAGTTGAACCATGTTAAATTGAGTGAACTTGGCGTGAGTCGAACACGCATCATCTGACATGGAGTCAGTCATGCTACCATTGCACCACAAGTTCAACATTGGAAGAAATTTACATGATTTAAACTACAAAGCATGATTTAAACTACAAGCATAATTATAGTTATTCAATGAAATATCGTCAACAATAGGAGTTCAAAGGATCAACAATAGTAGTTGATCCCATATAGATGAATCAACAACCATAGTTGATCCAATAAAAAATTGGGTCAACAACATGAGTTTATCCCACAAAATGGATAAACAACAACAATTGATCCCATAAAAACATATAAACAACAACAAATTGATCATTACCTGTAGCTTCATAAACACCAACAGCTCCAAGACCAGCTTCAAAACCAATCTCGACAACTACAACAACCAGAACCACCATTCTACTACTATTTCCATGACTAATTTCTCATTCGTACCTCTCCACCATTACCGCCACCAACAAATCACACATCTCCAGCATCACCACCACCACCACCACCACCAAAACAACCAGAACCAAAATCCAACACCAAATTCATCATTCCAACCAATGTAGTTAATATCGGATATCGGTTCATCTCGGTCGGGACCGATACACTGGTACGATTTTATATCGGGGATATTATCGTTGAAATATCGGTATAATATCGCTTCTAGATTTAGAGACTATAATTTTATATTAAACATTTTCTCCACACATTTTCGGATAAGATATAATAGATAACATCAATTTTATCAAAAAAACAAAAGAGTAACTTTAGTAACTTGTTTCGAGAGCTACATGCACCTCTACTACCACCTGGAAGACTTTCTTCGCCAAAATTACCCTTAAACTTTATAGAAAACGACCAATACCGTCTCATATCGGGAAATGTAGGAAAATTTCGTATCGACCGATATTTGACCGAAACGGCCGATATTCGACCGATACGGCCGATATTATCGGGCGAATATCGTATCCCCGATATCCTTCTTATCGTATCGTTTTGGGCCGATATCCGAAATATCCCCGATATATCGGCCGATACGGCCGATATTGACTACATTGATTCCAACCAAAACCACCATAGTTGATCCAATAAAAAATTGGGTCAACAACAGGAGTTGATCCAAAATATATGGATCAACAACCATAGTTGATCCAATATCACTACCTGCTTCAACCCAGATAGCCACCATATTTCATTCAGCAACAAGCTTCAATCTCTGTAACAACAACTCATACTAACACTGCCACCAACAAATCACACATCTCCGGCACCACCACCACCAAAACAACCAGAACCAAAATCCAACACCAATTTTATCACTTAAAATACCACAAGTACCGAAAGAAACATACCTCATCCGCCATCGCCGCTACACCACCACCATAAATCGTAACCTGAAACAGATCTCGACCTATTTGAATCCGATTTCAAATTCAGTTTTTAGAAGAAGAAGAAGAAGAAGAAGAAGAAGAAGAAGAAGAAAGTGTTCGTAATTGCAGAGGTGGTGGTGGAGATGTTGTTGATGATAGTTCGATTAAATCTGAATCCATTAGCGGCGGAGAAGGTGGTTGTAGTTGCAGAGGTGGTGGTGGTGGAGATGGTTGTTTTAAGAAGAGAATGAGAAAGTAATTTTCGATCTGGAAAGATGGAGATGTAGATCGTGATTAAGGAGATGGTGGTGGTAGTTATGGTGATGGTACTTGTGGTGTTGGTTGTGGTGGCGGCAGCCATGATAAACTGTGTTGCTCGTTTTTGCATCCGAAGTGAAGAAGAAGAAGAGTATATAACGCATAAAAGGTTAAAAATGGAAACACATGAAAATAAATCTTTTAGATAAAATTTCAATTTTGCCATCAGGGATATATTTATTGTGTGATAAGGATAATTGTATAGACCATCAAAAGTAGGGACAAAAATTCAATTACCACGGTTAAGTATGGGTCCCACCCCTTCTCTCTCACACTCTCACTCATCAGGATGTCCCACGGGATTCAACCCGCGTGAATAAAGCATTTTGTAAAGTAAAGAATGTCGGGAGTTATGCGATTATTATTTTCCAGAACCAGGTAAAATAAAATACTCTCTCCGTTCAAGAAAAGTGATATTTTCACTTAAATTTTTTCAATTTGGCATATTTTTAGGTAATAATGAAAAAGTGAAAGCACCATTTTTCCTAAAGAGAAGGTAATAAAGGATCAGGATTCCGACCTTGATGATAAACATTGTATAATTTTTTGACAATATCCAAAAAGAAAAAGAGATTGTGATAGACCGAAAATAAACTATATTTAGCGCGCTAGGAAGCGCAAGCCATAACTCCCTAGTGCATGTCCAACCAGTATGATGCAGCTAAACTTAACTTCCACACCGTTCCAACTTACCACATAACAAGGGTATAAATCCTTGAAGGCTAAGGCCGATGCATCTTGCATGCACTGGCTCCAAGCATTGTCCATGCACAAGGCATGTCCTGGACTTGCACATATGCCATTGTAAGCTTATTTCCAGCTTCCTTAGGCTTATGCAAGTTCCGCTAACTTGCATACCAAAATAAGTGCATCGAAGAAAGTGATATAAGATGCAGCATTCCCCTATTCCCTGCAAGATATGACCTGAAGTATACTAGGAAGCACACTTAACAACAACAACTCTAGCGGAAGATAACATAAACCCAAAAGAGACAAGAGTCTTGTATTACGCATCAGTTATTCAATAACCTAAACTGCAGTCACAGATAAACAGGTTGCCAACACTACTATATTGCAAACACCAATTACATTAGGAGCAGTTGAGAGCAGCAGATAAAGGACATCAACATATGAGCAAGATGCCAAGATTGATAACTGCCTTACTTTATTCAGCTCATTAGTACTTAATAAAGTACCCGAAATTATTCACTCACATAAAGTATAACTTGAACTGATATCCATCAAACAATAGTGGAAGCAACTTATTGCAGTACCGAAGAAAGTACCCATTATTATGCACTGGAAGAAAGGGAAAAGCAACTAAAAAGGATAAAAGATAAAGAATTGTAGGCTGCACATAGAATCATATGTTGATTCATCAAAGAGAACTTCAACTTGTACTTAATATATCTCACCAATTTCAATTGCATAACAACATCTTCAGTTATTCACCATTAAACGTGCAAGCCAACTCACTCGTGATCTCACACATGACAAGGATTGTACTAAAACTAACGTCAATGGGATGAAATAAAAAATAGGCAATCTAAGCACATAATGTGCAGCAAACACTCACCAATGTACATCTACGATTCAAGAGGAGATTTTTCTCACTTTCAATTGGAACAACATTAAGCTTTTCTCTAATCTAGACTATGTGTAGCAGAGATAGGCATGCTCAGGTTTAAAAGCTCCAGGTATCAGCACAAGTATGACTTGATTAAAAAACTAGTTGCCACAAATCTAGTTATGATGAAAACAACTTTTGAAGACGGGATTGTCTGTTGTTAAGGTAGTGATGTAGAAGTGGAACACATGAGATTAAAACTAAAGTAATCTAAAGATAAATTTAAAGATTACCAGCATAGACTCAGATGATAGTTGATGAGGAAAGAGATTTCAACCCAAACACCAAACATGAAACTTAAATAACCAAGAGCTCAAACACTAAAACTGAATTTTAAACTTAAAATCATGCTTAATCCTCTTGACGACGTTGCAATATAGCATCAGGATCAAATTCAACTTCGCACTAAGAACCATCAGTAATCACAACTCCATACTAGATCCATGAAAACTTCAAGTTAAACTTTATAAGCAACACAAATGAAATAAATAGAACTCTAACATTTTGATTCGTACACACACCAACTCCAATACAAAATTCAGTCACATAAACGTCATTAGAAACACAAGGTTCTTCAACACCTTTTTGATGACTGCCTTGAAATAAGAATTGAGACCAAAAAATTCTCAATCTTCTGCTGAATCTAATCAGTGGAACGACTTTAGGTTTTCGCCCTAACTAGACCTTGGTGTTGCGAGCTAGAACACGCTGAGACTCTCTCGGCATCAGGAATCAAGAATAACAATCTTGATTAAGAAATTAGATTGCATTTTGAAAAAACTAATTATGAAGATAAACTTATGTTAAAGATGAATTTAGAAGATGCGAATGTAAGAAAATCTAGACTGAAATTTTAAATCTTTGTAAGATGAAGAACAACTGCAGATTTGTGATGAAGATTAAGTAGAATTTGATGAAGAACAACAACAAATGAAATTGAATTAAAGAAAATTAAGGTTCTTGCAGCGGAAAAATGAATCGATACCCAAAAATTGTGAATCTTAGGTATGATATCTGATACCATACTAACATTCAAATTAATTGAATATCAACATTGCATTGAGATGATTTGAATCAATGAATTGATTGAATAAAATAAGATAATTGTTTACAAGACAGAGACAAGATCATATACTCTTGGCTCTTTTCTTTTGACACTAGTCTCCCACGTGCTCATTGCACTGCAAACTCACAACTCACACACTCACACTCTCTATTATTAAAACCAATATATCAGCCTTTCCCCTTTCCATTACAAATATAAAAGTTAGTCTAGACTCTAGAGGAGTCAAAATTCCTTGATAAAATCAAGGAGGACTACGAGTATTTAAATCATGCATGATAATTTACTCAATCATGATCCATTGGGACATGAATATCACATAGGTGTCCGAGTATATGGGTCAAACAACTAGTTTACCATGGTTACTGAGGCGAGATGCAGAAGATGGAAGGATATAAGTCTCAATATAATAAATATATATTTTCCAACACCATAACAAATCCTAAACAATTATTACAATATTAATAAATATAACTCTGAAAGCTTCGAAAAAAAACGTAAGTCCCAATAAGTTTTCACTATTTTGCAAAGGCAAGAACGTGACCAAAAGACTTGCACCAATTTCATAGACCACCCGATTATGGAGAAACACCACCTGATCGTGGAGCAAGTATGAGGTCGTTGAAAAAGTCACCTATAATAATAGCATCCAAGTTCCACTTTGTTCGATTTGCAGCATTTTCAAAGAATCACTCCACAATATTGTAACTTTTTATCAAGTAGTGTGGGTATCGGTTGTTAAATTTAGCCCAAAATTCATCTGGATGTGGAAGTAATTTCTCCTGAAATATAAAAAAACTATATAAAACAAAAAAACACATCTTTACTATTTTCATATTACTCAGCCAACATGTTTCATATAAAAGAGAATGGTAAAATTCCTGTATCAAATCAGGTCTTTGAAGAACATATTTATAGTTTTAACTAAACTCGATCACGTTCCCGATTTGTTTATCAGGAAACCTTTCAATTAATACCTCTTTCACAATTTTTTTTCTATTAGGAAACCAATTTGTAATGATAAAATGGTTCATATATTAAATAAGAAAAAATAATGAAGAATTTATCGAAATAAAGAGAAGTAAAATAGTTAAAAGGAAAACCTGTTGTTGGGGGTGTATCTTGTGGGTAATGCGTACTGCGATGGCGTATGCCCATGGTGTAATTTGCAGAATCAGAGTGATTGAAATCTGCAATCTTCTCCCGACAATTGGCTGGGAAAACCTCATCCCAACTTGACTATGATAGTTTTCATCAAAGAAATAAATCGTCTGGGCATCTCCTTTCTATTGTGTTTGATTCATGATGTTGATGCTATGACACCCGCAGGTTTATAAATGAAGTCGACACATCGCCTTAGTTCCCAATACAGAGGATGGAGATCTATTTGTATACATGTTAGTTGCCGACTAAGTTTTCGTGTTGGACGATTCTTTTTTATTTATTTATTTGAACAGATGATATCAATGCATATACACTACAAATCGCGGACAACGTCGAATAATCAAATAGTTAATTACTCTAAACACAAGTGTATGTTAACATCATAAAGCAATGGATATTATATGTTCACGTTGTGGAGCAATGAGTCTCAGTAATTAAAGATCGACCAAATTAACAATATAAAATTAGGTCTCAGTAGTAATTTTAAGTAGTTGGAAAATGTCAAACAAGCTTTAACCATTACATATTTAACTTTAAATAGTTGTCTTAACTAAGTAGGTCATACTCACCGTAAGTAGCTGTCTTAACTAAGTAAATAAGGTGATATTTCGTATAATGTAACAGTAGGACTTAGGCGGTTATGGTAACGAAAACAAGGTTTACGTATGCATTTAAACATGACCAAGCTAAAAAATAACAGTCTTATTGACTTAGAAAACATAATCAAACATTGAAAAAATATAGATTCTAATCTTTATCTCCTATAAATTAACTTTAGATATTTAAGAAGGTGGTTTAGAGTCAAAGAACATAATATGCAATACAGAAAATAAACACACATCCATACTTAGTTAATCAAAAAAATTACAAAAGTAAGAAACTAAAAGAAAATCAAGAACATGAACTTTGATAGGAAATAAAATAGGACCGAGTTAAAATAAAATGCCAAAAACGAGCGACCATGTTATAGGATATCAAAGAAAAAAGCCAACCAAGTTAGAGGAGGCCAAAATATTAGTACATGAATTAGTTTGGAGGGGTTTGAAGACTTCTTCAACCATGTAATGGCAAAATATGATGAACTTACTTTGAAGAATTACTTCGGATGTTTTGAAAAATAAGCAACAAAAGACCGAATCAAGGTCGGGAAACATAAAAACAAGGATATTGTTTTTGCTCATGATATTATTGATTGATATGCATTGATAAAATTGATGGGCAAGAATATTTTTTTCGTGAATGGGGAATTTATTATCTGTTGGTAGAATTAGGACAATTGTAAATGAAAATGAATATCTCAGTTTTTTATGTGTAAGTTGGTGAATGATTATAAATTTTTTTTCTTCCTTTTTTTATGTGTTAGTTGTTGGACGATCTTCGACGTTACGAATATAATTTGTTTTTTTAAGAGAAAACTTGAACGGGTAATGTAGGGTGGCTTTACTCTCATTTAAGTTCAAGTTTAATTCTAAAATCTTCAAAGCCATGAGATTTCTGAGCACCATAGAGAGTAGAACACAATTTATGATCTGCATCTTCGATTCCTTCTGTCAACATTTTTTTAATGGATTCTTATTATCATATGATCCAAACATGCATATTAACATACATTTAATGAGTTCTATGCTAGTTGAATAAAACTTTAGAAATCTGATATCATTGTTGTTGTTTTTTTAGCATATCGACGTGTAACTGATCCAAAAAATCATGAGCAATCAAATTAGTTTCTTAATTAGGAAACTAAAAAACAAATAGTAACATATTAGAAGCTTCTAGAAGCTTATTTTCCTAAGAAAATAGTCTATATATGGACTCAAAGTATTATTGAAAATGTAGAAGTAAACACATGCATCATTCATTGTTAGATTAGCAAGTAATATGTTGAATAACCTTGACTAAAAAGCAGTATACCGAGATAAAAGGTTGAATTATAACAAAATACATCCTTGAAATTGCAAAAAGATTTAAGAAACATTTAATGGTGGTACCTGGATATTAACAGAAGCACATCAATGATATTTTTAAAATATTTTAACGGGACATATAAGGTTAAAAATAATAAGTTATATACGAAAGACTTCATGTATCATGACAATGTAAGGCCCTACTAATACCTAGTACATTTACAAAGATCAACTTTTATGCAAATGAAGCTAGGAGTGCATGGGGTTGTGGGAGGCAGTGAGCTGCGCAAAAAAAGTCGGTTAGAAAGAGTGAATTTTGAGCTTCACTCCAAACTGGTGGTAGATGCAGTCAATAAGGAAAATCTTTGCCTTGATTGGAGACTTTATAATTTTTTCACAAACATTAGATTAGTGTTCAGGGAATTTTCCTCCTGGCAGTGTACCAAAGAAGAGGAATAATATAGTAGATATTCTTTCTAAATTAGCTAGAGTTGAGAGAATCAATAGACTATGGAACAACTCACCCTAGTAGCATCAAATTGCAACTGCCGGAGGATACGCGTCATGTAATCCAGCAACTTTATCAATCGATTTTCTTTCTTGTTCAAAAAAATAAATAAACCTTGAGGTCTGGGCTGATTACGTTTAATAATGCAGGGAATCACCTAAGTTTGTACACATGTACCTAGAGATTATTGAGGTGGCTGATAATCTAGAAAAATATGCTAAAGATGTTAGGCTGCATAACTCAATTTTTTGAGTCATGATCTATCTCATTGGTTAAAAACTCTCGTTACTATTTTTGTGGCTTGGAAAGATAATCTAAACATTATATCTTTGTGAATTTTTAGACTTTACAAGAATACAAGTTACCGGTCCCTTGAAATGTTAGACTACATAAACCTCCAAAAAGGGTATGTTGCAAAAGCTCATTATAATCCAAGGCATCCTGTTAACACCAAATTGATTGAATAACCCTCAAAAACTTTTTTATGGGTATAAAAGACGTGTAAATTTTTTTATTGTTCTAATATCCTAGAATCTGAAAGATTCTGTTTTAATATCCAATTTGGGTATTCTGCCCAAAGACGTGTAAATTTTCGACTAAATTATCATTTTCTCTTCCCCAACTAGATCGTTTAGCTACACATATGTTTCAAATAAAATCTTAATAAGTATCGGCAGAAAACTATCCAAATCCAAAAATCTTTGAGATCTGAAGCTCAATCATGGTGATTGAAGCATTGTGAAATAGATGTTATATATATATAAATCAATTCAGTAAGTTTTCAACAAGAATCATAGTGTCGATTGTGGGTGTGTGTATATTGATTTCAATTCAAGTTTCTGAAATCTTCTCATATCTTCTAGCTCAATCACGATGGTCGAAATTGACGTTTTTTTGTTCAATATAATTCGACGTTTTTGATATGATTTATAGATGGATTTTTGCTTGATTACATTTTTTTATTAATTACATTATTAGTTTGAAATTGATTCAAATTGTAATCTGTTTTATTCTTTGATTTAATACTAGAACACTGCTAATATGACGGTCCGTCAAGTGAGCACAATGATTGTGCGTTACAGAGTTGCAGACCAAGTCAGTGTGCAGCCAGAATGGCGCAACACTGCGTCGACTGTCAAGTGCTAAGGATGGCATAACCCCGCAGGGCCAGTGAAGTGCAAAGGTGGCGCTATACTGTAAAGACATTTGGCTAAGTAATGAAGCTTATTGACCGACACAAAGAAGCTTCATTGAGAGATTGGCAAGACATGGCCAAAGTTGACATATGCAACATGCGATCACTACGGGAAAAATCATCATTGACAACACTGTATTAGCGTTGTAGTACACCTACGACAACTCCATTTTATGCATTGTGTAGTGGGGGTATTGTAGAAAGTCCAAGCTTTTCTACAATACTTGACTAAGAGTTGCAAAGGGTGATGTGATTCATAGTTCGACATTATTTTCCAAAGTTGTGATTCTCTTTCGATTTTTTTTTGAAAGCCTAACATGACCCTTGCTTATGTTGTAGGAATATCTTGGACAACAAAAGATGCGTATCGTAAAAATATGTAACACAACACTTGTATAAGTTGAAGGTCTATCTTTGACAAGCTAGGATGTTATCGTAGAAATATGTAACAACTCTTATTAGTATTATGAATAAGATTTGCACGACATTTGTTAGAGTTGTAGAACTATCTTGGACAACACTTTGTTAGAGTTGTAGAACTATCTTAAACATCACCTAGTTATGTTGTAAAGACATTCTTTCACACCTCTGGTTTGTGTTGTTGAAATATGGAACACAACTCTTATTAGAAGTTGTGTGCATAAAACTATTTTGAATTTTTTTTTTATAGATGGAACCGAATTGCCGAAAGTATTTCACATTCACATTAACCTGCCAATGCAACACATTTACATTCATTCTAAGTTACAAAAAATGACAACCTTACAGTGTTAAGATTTTTACCACTATTTCTTCTTTCCACTACAACATCAGCAAAAAATCATATCACAAAAAGAAAAAGAGAAACTATAACCCATGGGATCAGGGACAAGTTCATTTCTCGCAGTACAGAACCTGGCATCAATCCCACTTCTCTTTATCAGTCAGAGTAAACATTGGCTCCAAATTCCTTCTTACAAAGCACTAGTCATCAGCGCAAATCAAACCTTCCTCCACTTCATCCTTTTGTTTGTTATACCCTCCTTCAAATCTATTAAGGCTGTGGCTACAACTGCGGCCCCTCAAACCAGGGTCATCCTCAAACCCAGAACTGGATCTCCAGTTACCTGTACAACAGTTCCCATACTTTTTCCTTTCAGTATTATCTGTGCGTCATGATTAAAATCAAGAACGACACGCTTGGCCACCACCTGTACTCTCTGCAGCTCCATCTCCAAATGAATCTGCCATCATTCCCTGCAATATTCATCTACTTGCAGTACCAAAACTCCACCAAGCATGAATCAACCTCAGATTCAAACCTCCATCTCATCAGCAATACCATTTCACAGTCAAACATCCATACAGACTCAGCATCATCCCCTCTTCGCATACTCAACCCACAACAAACTTGCATCACCTTCTTCACTTTTTTCTCAATTTCAGCTCAAGTGCACCATCTGGTTCAACAAGAACAACATCAATACATTCTAGTTCAAACCATCTATGCAATTCAAACACTGAGCACAACCCTAATTTCTATATCAACTATTCATCGCCATCTGCAGCTTGTTGTATTCTTTCCTGGCTTCTCAAATATCATTGAGTACATGAATCCAAGGTGGAATATGAGAACAACCCCTGTAATAGAATGAAAATGTCAGCTTATCCACTCGTAGCTACTAGAAACATACAACACTCGGTATTCATTTTCCAAACTAAAATAACAAGCCCTAATATTAAAGGTAGTCGCCATTGCAGAAGGGAAAGGGGTGAGGAAAGGGATTCATTTCAATAACAAGTTTGTAATTGTTCATTGGATTGCAAAATTCAGAACAGTAGGCAATTGAGTTGTGAAACTGAGTTGGCCCAAACTCAAGGATGATGCAAGAGTGAAGAATAGGCCAGGAGTTGGTCTATGGCATTAGTTCAAGGCTGGCCAAAGCTTGAACAATGCAAACAAGCTAGTATACAAGAGTGGCATTACTATTGTCAAGTGATCGTTGTCGTATGCGTCAAAAATAAATTACTTTCTCACTACTCAAAATATATAATATAGCAAGGGCAAGAAAGGATCGTTCCCACAGAGAGGACTAGGTTGTCAATATATTTTCGGTTTCCTATAAATAACAAGGGGTGATTTTTCTGATTTTTAATAAACTAGACAAATATAAAAGCAAAGAAACAAATAAAACAAATGAAATTAAGTATGCGAAAGTATTGGTTAAGGATTTAGTTTTCATTCACTAACATGCTCTTGTCATAATAAATAGAATTGATATTTAATCTCTCATTATCAAAGGCCCTAGGATACCTTGATCGCAAGAATATCCCGCTAATTTCCTCTTGTCATCAATAAACACATTAAAAGATGCGAATATGAATTCTACCTGAAAGAACAACCTAACGTGTAAAAACACTAATCAAGTTTAATTCCCTAGATGCACTAAGTTCAAAGGAAATCATGCCAATCAAAGCAATCGAATGTGTAAAAGCACTAATCCGATTTAGCAAAGGTCAAGGTTCACATATGGTTACTAGGATATATCACTACAAGCAATAACCATATTTGTGCTACTTGTATTCAAGATGCATCAGTTTTACGTATGAAACACCCTAAACTAGCATTAGATGTGAATACAAGTTCAATCAATTGGCCACTCAACTAAACAAATATTCAAATCATACATGGCGATAAATATAGTAAATCAAGATCGATAATTATGAGACAAAACTAATTTATTAATAAAAGAAGCATGCTTTGTGAAATCAAATTAAACCATAACCAACAATAAGATTAACTACTCATATCAATGGAGTTCATAACAAGAAGGAAAAGAAAACCTATCATGTTTCTAAACCCTAGAAATGAAAGTAGAAGAGAGATATCTTTAGAATGGATGTCTTGGCTCTTTTATAATCTTTTTTCCTTCCTATTACCGACTTTTAAAGTTAACCCAAACTGTAGCTGTGGCTTAGAAACATCCCACAATTCAGAGCCCATAATTCAGAGCCCATCAGGTCCATGACTTGATATGGTTGTCAGTTTTGTGAAACTGACAAGCCAACTTAACCTGAGCTATCACCCATATTTCCGCCAGTTCCATCTCCAGCCGCACCTGCCTCTTGACTAGCACCACTTCTTAGTCATTTGAATCCCTACAACAGCTTCCACACCTTTGATCAGCTGCACCACCTCTTCAAAGCCATCAGTTGCTCAAACCCATTATAACAACCAGCTCACAGCTGTGCCTGTAACTCCATTCTATGCACATTGTCAGTAACACCATTCTTAACACTGCGCTACTGCCTTCCATTAAGTTTCTTTGCTGACTGCAATAGCTACAGGTCCTACCAACATAGCACCATTCCTTCCCTGTATCACCCATCAATTCTGCAACAACCACAGCATTTGAGCTCAAGCTGATTTCAGCTGCGCAAGGCCCTCTCCATTCATTCCTGCACACCACCAGTTCCACTAACTGACTGTCAAAACCATTATGCAACTGCAATCTCCACCAGTTCACAATAGCTATTACTTCTTCTTGTCAGTCTTCTATCCATTTTCCTCTATGCCATTTCAACATAACCAACAATACTGCACTCAATCTGTAGCTGCAACATCACTAATATCATTACCATTTAACCACCACTGCTCTAGTCTTGACAGCAACAACTCCTGTGACTCCAACTTCAGTTCGCTTCATAGTTTCACCCTTAACTCAGGCTTTTGCCATCGACACTAACAGCATCAACTCATTTTCATTGCCGTTCTCTGCAGCTAACCAACAATCCTGTAACAGCAACAGGTCTTCAATTCCATTGCACACACCATTGCACTCCGTAATAACCCATATCTCCAATTTCATAATCAACCTATTCACTGTGACCACAGCAACACTATCTCTTGCTCATTGCAACTACATAATCTTCTCCATCTGTAATTGCAGCAGCAACCCAATTGCAGCTTCTGCATCATCATCCCAGGCAGGCTCAGTTTTATCTCCACCTGCAGCTGCAACATATAATCCCCAAGACCTCATCAACCTGATACAATCTCAGTCAGTGATACAATTTCTATTCTGTCTTCTCGAGCTCAAACATCACCATTTCCTTAGCATCCAAGTTCACTTCCATTTGTTCCCTGCATTGCATTCAACATTCATACACATTTCTTCATTCAAGCCATTCACAAGCAATGCATCAGTCTTGACTCTTGAGCAACAACATCATCTCTGTTTTATCAGTAGCAGATCCTTCTCTGGTTCTTGCAAATTTCATTGCATTGCCTTCTAAGAACAAAAACAACTTCCTCAATTTCTCTTTCTTTGTGTTGAATTACACAGTTTCTTCAAACCCTAATAATCACCAATTTCAGCAGAACCCTGAAAATCACTCCAAACTCGAATCCGAGTTAAACCCATCTACTATTGAATCAATCTGAACTTCCATCTTCAAATTAACAGCAAATATCATCTCCTAACACAATCATCAAACCCATCTATCTAAACAAAATCGATATACAAATTCTTCTCATCCTGGTCTTGAATCTATCTTCTTTATATAGCTCGAACCCTAATTCTTCATTGTAATCTTCTCTATTAAAGATACCCGTTAACAGAAAATTGACTGAATCTTCATCTACCCCATGTGTTCTTTGATTTCAGACAGCCGCCTCCGTTTCTTCACTTCTCTGAATTCTAGACGGCAAGATGAATAAATGATAAGAGAAAACGACCCCGAGGTTTTCTGTAGGAATATGCAAGTGGATATAGCCACCCATGTAGAGTAGTTAAGGGCCACCAAAACTATTTGGCTTGTCAGTTCCAGATAACTGACAGTTCATTCTTCAGCTCCTCCTTCGTGCAACCTTAGCCCTTTTTGCCATTTTCGCTCCAAGTAGCTCATTTCTCCTTCTTTTGCTTCAAACGACTCCATTGCACCTAAACACTCAAAAGCAAACATAAAATACATAATTTACAAGAAAACTTAGCAAAGAAAGCATAAACAATAGATAAATATTAAGGTGTTTTAGACACCTATCAAATTCCCCCACACTTAGACTTTGCTAGTCCTTGAGCAAATCAAACAAAATAATTATAAAACATACATACAACTCCGTCTCGTCGAGGCTACGGTTACTCTTAGCATAAATAACAAGCCTTTGAACCCCTAGGTGTCCCTAGTGGACGAGTTATAGTCTCGTGAGGGTTTACTAGAGATATACCCACAAAACCTACTTTACCAACTGACTAGTTCTCCGAAATGATAGCATCCAACGCGCTAAGAAGACATATAGATTCTGCATACTAGTCATAAGAAGTTAGACACATATATGAACACAATCTCATTCTTAAAAGTTGAGAGAGAAATAACCATCCCTTATCGAAAGAAATTTCAGGTTCGGAGTGATCAAAAGTCTTGACTCTGCCTCACAAGAAAGGGTTTTATGAATTTGCTCTCAATAATAAATAGCTCTTTATGGGTCACACATGTGTCCAGGTAGGAATGAAGAGAGAATCCCGCGACACGTTGAATGGTAGGAAGGCAAAACCCTCCGAATTGTTTTGAAAACCCACATCTTTTATTGTTTTGAAAACCCTTTTTCTGACGATCTCTAAGAAAGCAAATCAACCACTTAACGAAGGTGGAATATGCTTACTTACCTCGTTATCCGTTCGACTTGCAGCTAGCACCACTCTCACAACATCCATAGAAACGTCTTCGGTCTTCAATCGGTTTCTTCATCTTTGTCTTCGGTCTTCAACTGTCGATGATAATTCTTGAACTTCGTAGAATCTTGACAATATAACTCTTCCCTCTAATTCCTTGTTTCTTGAAACTTCATTATAGATACTTCTTCTTTCCATTGGGTTTATTGAAAGAACAAAAATAAAAACAAACAAAATATGATACAACACATTTTTCTTGTCTCTTTTTTTCTTTTTTTTTTTCTTTTTTTTTTCTATTTTTTTTAATTGAGACAAGAAAAATAATACAAATACAAAATGAAAACAAAATAATAAAACTAATGATGAACCTAACAAAATTTTCTCTTGTCTCTTTTTTTTCTTTTTCATTTTTTTCTCTTTTTTCCAATCTTTTTTTTTCAATTCTTTTTTTTTGTTTTTTGCTTTCTTTTTCTTTGCAGACAAGAAAAAATAAAATACAAATAAGATAAAATAAAAATGCAAGTACAAAGGCCATGGTGTAAGTACTTTACCGCTTGATTCTTCACAACTTGTATGTCTTGATATCATAAACTTCTCGAACTCTCATCCTTGATAATCTTCACTCTTGTACATAAAGTCTTCAACTTGTAAAGATTCTGCTTCTTGTCTTGTTGATTTACTTGAATCTGAAATCTGCTCATTTCTGTACTGTTGCTTGTAAACCTTGAACGTCTTGAACTTTCTTTCGAATTTGTGATGCTCCTCTTGTTGATGATGATGTTGTTTCTATGGACCTGTTGGTGTAGAGAGAGATAAAGTGGATGGTGGTAACTGCGAACAAGATTACAAGTGGTATGTAAGTTAGCAATTCGATGTCACCATCATGATTGATAAAGTAGCACTCAAGAGATCAAAATAGTGCTTCTATTGGTGGGAGGTTGGGTAGCTCACCATTCTACCCGGAGTTTATGTACGGTGACACACACTCTAAAAACACAAATTTAGACAGGTACAAAGAAGTGAAGGTTGGTGCCTCTCATGATGTAACAAGGGTAGTCTCCACTACAGGGGACCACAACTCTAATACCGAATTCAGTATGCACCTCATTTGCCATTGGCATGGTTAAATCCCACTTTAACTCTCATACAATTAAGAAACCCGATCACGTTCTCTGTCATCTCTAAGTTCAGTCACTCTTGTGAGAATCTCGATGTAATCTTAGCGACATGTATATTATGTGACTCTAAACTAACTACAAGTTGGAGTTTGTTTATTCACTATTTTACACAAAAGTTGAAAATTTCATGAAAAATTTACAATGCAAATGCTTAACCACTCCCCCACACTTAAACTTTACATTGTCCTCAATGTAAATTGAATCGTCCAAAGAAAGTCAAGGTGGGAAATCATATAATGATATGCGACAAGAAATCAGAAAAAGTAATACAAGACAAGAAAAGGCTAAAAGCGAAACAAGAATATAAAAATAAGACAAGAAACACTCATCGTATGGGTTGCCTCCCATTTAGCGCTTGGTTTAAAGTCGTCAGCCCGACTTGCACGACGAATTCCCCATACACCAATAATCTGAAAAGTTGAGGATCCTTCCATAGAACCTGTTTTTCAAACACTAGCTTCACACAAATATTAGTAATATAAAACAGAAATGAAGCTATTAACCGATAAAAGTTTCCCCCACACTTATTCTTGTCCACACTTGGAAGTGTATAAAGAATATAGAAGTCAGGGACTACCACGGTTTCTTGTTCCAAAACCTGCATAGTATGAGAATCAAGCATCTCTAATGGAGGATATCGAGAAACAAAGTCATTTAACAATATTCTCGAAGCACATACATTCAAACCAATAAGAGGTAAAGGAGAAGAAACAAGAGGCAAAGGGTTAGAAAAACCTTGCACAATCTCTTGTATCACGGAATCCTCTCCATCCTTGAAAAACTCAAGTGAATTATTCACCTCTTGAATATCATGGTCCTCTATCAAACCTTGCAACCATTCTTCGTCGTTTTCTGCCTTAACCAAAGTCTCGACATCAACATCATCAATACAATCCTTTGCAAACTCAATTGGGTCTTCCACAATATTGGTTATATCGGTTTCATTCTCAACACACTCCTCTTCATTGTAAGGCACATACTCTTTTGCGGCTCCAAATTTCGCTATAAGGAACTTTTTTAGAAGACTCAAAAAATGCATCATCCTCAAGCTCCACCCTTTGAATAGGCTCTTGATCATTATTAAGATCAATGCTTGAGTTATCTACAGAAGTGTCATCATAGACTTCTTCGTTTTCATTTTGATCCCAAAAAGATTCTGTGGTACACCTTTGGAAAATGTCACCATGAGTTGGTTCAAGCGATGTATCTTCATAATCATCATCACTTTCATATTAATATAAAATTAGTTCTGAAACATTAGCATCAATCAAATATTCATCACAAACCACAGGCACATTAGAATAGTTATTGTTTTGAAAACAAAGTTCTTCTTCATACCTTTCTTCTTTGTCTTGATCAATATCTCTTTGTAAGTTAGCAATACCTTCACGAAGTTCTTGGAGTTGCTCGTTTGTAGTCTCTTTAGCATTTTGAAACTCTTGTTGTACAAAGTTGGAAAATTTGTCCAATAAGTTATAGACTTGTTGTTCACGAGCATAAGAATCTTCCAATCCTTGTGGTTGATCAAACACATACCCGCCATAAGGTTGTTGATACGTATGAGGACCACAATATTCCATAGGATATTGATCATAGCCAATAAATTGGTTTTGATTATACTCATGGAATGGTTGGAAGTTGTCATGTTGTTGAGATTGTTGGAAACCGTATCCATTATTCCAATATGCTCCATCCATGAGAAATAAGTATCTGAAACACGATTCTCAAAACAAGGTTAAAAACCAGAAAATAAAACAAAACTAAAAACAAGAAAATAAGAAACCAAAAACAAGTGACAACCGCTGCCTCCTCGGCAGCGGCGCCAAAATTTGATCGCTGTCGTATGCGTCAAAAATAAATTACTTTCTCACTACTCAAAATATATAATATATCAAGGGCAAGAAAGGATCGTTCCCACAGAGAGGACTAGGTTGTCAATATATTTTCAGTTTCCTATAAATAACAAGGGGGATTTTTCTAATTTTTAATAAACTAGACAAATATAAAAGCAAAGAAACAAATAAAACAAATGAAATTAAGTATGCGAAAGTATTGGTTAAGGACTTCGTTTTCATTCACTAACATGCTCTTGTCATAATAACTAGAATTGATATTTAATCTCTCATTATCAAAGGCCCTAGGATACCTTGATCACAAGAATATCCCGCTAATTTCCTCTTGTCATCAACAAACACATTAAAAGATGCGAATATGAATTCTACCTAAGAGAACAACCTAACGTGTAAAAGCACTAATCAAGTTTAATTCCATAGATGCACTAAGTTCAAACAAATCAAGCCAATCAAAGCAATCGAATGTGTAAAAGCACTAATCCGATTTAACAAAGGTCAAGGTTCACATATGGTTACTAGGATATATCACTACAAGAAATAACCATATTTGTGCTACTTGTATTCAAGATGCATCACTTTTACGTATGAAACACCCTAAACTAGCATTAGATGTGAATACGAGTTCAATCAATTGGCCACTCAACTAAACAGATATTCAAATCATACATGGCGTTAAATATAGTGAATCAAGATCGATAATTATGAGACAAAACTAATTTATTAATAAAAGAAGCATGCTTTGTGAAATCAAATTAATCCATAACCAATAATAAGATTAAATACTCATATCAATGGAGTTCATAACAAGAAGGAAGAGAAAACCTATCATGTTTTTGAACCCTAGAAATGAGAAGAAGAGATATCTTTAGAATGGATGTCTCGGCTCTTTTATAATCTTTTTCCTTCCTATTACCGACTTCTGAAGTTAACCTAAACTGTATCTCTGGCTTAGAAACATCCCACAATTCAGAGCCCATAATTCAGAGCCCATAAGGTCCATGACTTGATATGGTTGTCAGTTTTGTGAAACTAACAAGCCAACTTAACCTGAGCTATCACCCATATTTCCGCCAGTTCCATCTCCAGCCGCACCTGCCTCGTGACTAGCACCACTTCTTAGTCATTTGAATCCCCGCAACAGCTTCCACACCTTTGATCAGCTACACCACCTCTTCAAAGCCATCAAACCCATTATAACAACCAGCTCACAGCTGTGCCTGTAACTCCATTATATGCACATTGTCAGTAACGCCATTCTTAACACTGCACTACTGCCTTCCATTAAGTTTCTTTGCTGACTGCAATAGCTACAGGTCCTACCAACATAGCACCATTCCTTCCCTGTATCACCCATCAATTCTGCAACAACCGCTGTGATAGACACATTTTTGTGTCTAATTTGATCTCAATACTTTATATTGTTGGCACTCGATTTTGTACTAATTTTGATGTTTTATGTGTTTGTAGGAATTTTTTGGGAAATAAACATTTTTGGAGAAATCGGCTCGAAAAATTGCTAAAGGCACCTCCGGAGGACACCTGCTATTCAGACCCCCATTTTGGATAAGGGGTACCCTAGTGATAAGGGGCATCCATAGTTGTTTGCACCCTGGAGCTACTATTTCCACCCCGAGGCTAAGTGCACCCCTACTCTGGTTAGGGCGCGCACCTTCTTCATTTTCAGAAAACCAGATTTTGGCGGGAAAAGTGCACAGTTTACTACCAGATTAGGGTTAGAGTTTTGGGCCATTTCTGAAGAGATTGAGTCGCTGAATTTAATGGGATAAGCCTGTTATGGATAAACAAAGATGGTATGGGTGTTTGATTGGGCCGGAATTGGCTAAATCGTCGTGTTGAAACTAAACAGGGGAGGACATAAAACTCGGGTTTTCTGTTGTTGAAGCCGTGAGATTTTGGGAAGATTTTGTGGGTTTTGTTTCATGGATTTGGACTTGTATGGCCCTGTTAAGACAAAACAGGTCAGGTAACCCGGTTGGTTTGAAGAAAGAAGGAAGTTTCCTCGTTGTTTCAATCAAACAGGGAGACGTGAAATATTCACGATGCTTTTTTTTCTTTCACGAGTTTTTCTCTATGCTGCGTGTGTCTGGAGAAAGTTTAAGTCACCTGGTACGTAAATTCACGAGATGGGAGCGTGTTAATCAGACACAGACATGTGAAGAAGTTAAACAGAGTAAGAAATCTCGGTTATATCCGTAATAGTAAAGAGAAGATTTTCTGGCATTAAACCGAGATTATATGGAGGCTGTCGAGTATATAATGAGTGTTAGAATGTCAGAGAAGGGCTATGGAGTGATGAACAGAGCATAGAATAGAAAGGCGCGGAGTGTTTTTCTGCTGTTGCTGCAGAAAACTAAAGAACACGAAGAACAGACATTGAAAAACTGTCGCAGGGACTGTCGTTTATGAACAGTAATTTCGACAGTCTTCTGTAACAGTTACATTCAAATCTACATCATTGTTTGAATTCACAACATATGCTTTGTAACAGTGATTCTGCAACTATTATTTACGTTGCAAATTGAATGCTTTATTAGTTTTCACCTCTTGTAAACACTTTTCAAACTATGAATATCAATTTTGAGCGTGTTTCCAACGTGCTGAGCTAAACCCCAATACTGGAACAACGGAGGAAGACGAATTTCATACACGTGTAAAATTATTTAATTCTTTTTAAGACTTTTGCATGAATTTTAATTGAAATTTGAATTAATTGGTTGTCATTTAATTTGATGAGGTATGCTTAGCTTAAATGTTTTGATACATCATGCTTAGGATTTACAACTAATCTTTTGAGAATCTATCTTGGAAAAATCAGAGTCCATGTTAATTTAATGAGCTTTAATTGTTGAGAATAAATAAATTGAACCCTATGTTATGAATTCGGCGAAATCCTAGTCCCAGTAACTCTTTTCATCCAGTGATAATATTTTGTATATATTTTTCTTTTATTTTAGTTTATTAATTCTTAAAATCAATTCATCAAGTCCGAGTGAACGACAACTTTATTTACCACTATCTAAAATTTGGTTACACTGCATTTGAGCTCAAGCTGATTTCAGCCGCGCAAGGCCCTCTCCATTCATTCCTGCACACCACCAGTACCACCAGTTCCACTAACTGACTGTCAAAACCATTACGCAACTGCAATCTCCACTAGTTCACAATAGCTATTACTTCTTCTTGTCAGTCTTCTATCCATAATTCCTTTATGCCATTTAAACATAACCAACAATACTGCACTCAATTTGTAGATGCAACATCACTAATATCATTCCCATTTAACCACCACTGCTCTAGTCTTGACAGCAACAACTCTCGTGACTCCAACTTCAGTTCGCTTCATAGTTTCACCCTTAACTCAGGCTCTTGCCATCGACACTAACAACATCAACTCATTTTCATTGCCGTTCTCTGCAGCTAACCAACAATCCTGTAACAACAACAGGTCTTCAATTCCATTGCACACACCATTGCACTTCGTAATAACCCATATCTCCAATTTCATAATCAACCTATTCACTGTGACCACAACAACTCTATCTCTTGCTCATTGCAACTACATAATCTTCTCCATCTGTAATTGCAGCAACAACCCAATTGCAACTTCTGCATCATCATCCCAGGCAGGCTCAATTTTATCTCCACCTGCAGCTGCAACATATCATCCCAAAGACCTCATTAACCTGATACAATCTCTGTCAATGATACAATTTCTATTCTGTCTTCTCGATCTCAAACATCACCATGTCCTTAGCATCCAAGTTCACTTCCATTTGTTCCCTGCATTGCATTCAACATTCATACACATTTCTTCATTCAAGCCATTCACAAGCAATGCATCAGTCTTGACTCTTGAGCAACAACATCATCTCTGTTTTATCAGTAGCAGATCCTTCTCTGGTTCTTGCAAATTTCATTGCATTGCCTTCTAAGAACAAAAACAACTTCCTCAATTTCTCTTTCTTTGTGTTGAATTACACAGTTTCTTCAAACCCTAATAATCACCAATTTCAGCAGAACCCTGAAAATCACTCCAAAATCGAATCCGAGTTAAACCCATCTACTATTGAATCAATCTGAACTTCCATCTTCAAATTAACAGCAAATATCATCTCCTAACACAATCATCAAACCCATCTATCTAAACAAAATCGATATACAAATTCTTCTCATCCTGGTCTTGAATCTATCTTCTTTATATAGCTCGAACCCTAATTCTTCATTGTAATCTTCTCTATTAAAGATACCCGTTAACAGACAACTGACTGAATCTTCATCTACCCAATACTGGGACAACGGAGGAAGACGAATTTCATACATGGGTAAAATTATTTAATTCTTTTTAAGACCTTTGCATTAATTTTAATTGAAATATGATTTGAATTAATTGGTTGTCATTTAATTTGATGAGGTATGCTTAGCTTAAATGTTTTGATACATCATGCTTAGGATTTACAACTAATCTTTTGAGAATATATCTTGGCAAAATCAGAGTGCATGTTAATTTGATTTATTGAGCTTTAATTGTTGAGAATAAATAAATTGAACCCTATGTTATGAATTCGGCGAAATCCTAGTCCCAGTAACTCTTTTCATCCTGTGACAATATTTTGTATATATTTTTATTTTATTTTAGTTTATTAATTCTTAAAATCAATTCATCAAGTCCGAGTGAACGAAAACTCTATTTACCACTATCTAAAATTTGATTAATTTTTGGCGCCGCCGACGCGGACTTGTTTTTAGATTTGTTTTTAGGTTTTTGTTTTTATTTTTATTTTTATTATTTTTGTTCTTTTTTATGCGTTTTGGTATTTCTGTTTGCTTTCAGACTTGGAGCTGAGATAAAGTAAAAGAGAAGAAGTGTTGAAAAGTAAAGCGAAGCCAAAGAAGGAAAGAAAAAAGAAATCCAAAGGAGTAAAGAAGAATATTTTTGTATATAGTTAATTTATTTTTATTAGATTTTTTTTTTAGAAACTGTAATTAGGGCCATATTTTTGCAATCTTTTATTTTTGGACATTCTTTTTGGACTTTATTCTTTTGGGACTTTCTTTGGACATTATTTTTAAAACCCTAAGGAAGGGTTAATTTGAATAAAACTGTTGTAGGGAAGGACGACAGTTACGATACTGTCTCGGACCCTCGGGTTCGTACATGATATTGGAGTCGTGGCCCGAGTCGAATTCAACAGTTCATCCCCCATCTGGAACGGGAGGTAAGTTTTTCTGAACACCCGCGAATCCCCTGTCAGTGGGTTTTATTTTGGGAATGTCAAACTGGTATTACAATAATAGCCAATACAACGAATATCCAACTGAACAATATGGACATCACTCTTATTATGACCATAGTGTGAATAGTGGTTGGGAACGCCATCCTTTTGAAGGATATGGGTCATACCACGGTGAGCCCAATTACTATCCACACACGCATCGGTCATACGAGCAAGAAGATTATAATACTAGTTCTT
Organism: Papaver somniferum; assembly: GCF_003573695.1. NCBI lineage: Eukaryota > Viridiplantae > Streptophyta > Magnoliopsida > Ranunculales > Papaveraceae > Papaver > Papaver somniferum. Next base: position 74,216,891 of record NC_039362.1, read on the forward strand.
CGTCTTTAGAGGATACAATGAAAATTTTGAAAAGTAGTCCTTTTTATGATCCTTTTGTTCCTATTCCTTCTTTAGAAGAGTCCCTCAGAGATTTAGCTGAGTCGACACGAAAGTTAGCTGAATCGACATGTAAGTTAGCTGGGGTGAATAACGTGGTTGTGGACGAAAGGACTGCAACAACAACTGAATCTTTAGAAGATATCCTCAATAGATTAACTCAAAACTTAGATCCAACACTAAGGGAACTTTCTTTGGAAGAGACCCTTGAGAGGATAGCTGAGTCGACACGTAGACTTGAGTTAGAGACGAACGAAACTATTGCTCGAAATAACATGAATTTCCAATATAGTGTATCCAATAATACCCTGAGAATGAAGATAGTTATTCACATAATCAAGATAACGAGGTTAAAATTGGTAACACTACATGTTTAGATGAGGTTCGATCATTTTGTTATTATAATGATGATTATGATGAGGATAGTGTTGATGAAGAATCAGACACATATAGGCATAGTGATCAGGAATTTGTTACTCCAATTGAGCTTTAAAATGATAATATTATTTCTAGTTCAAATCCAAATAATTTTAATAATTATTCACCTATTCAAAAGGAAGAGGATTTGACTGGAAGTATCCCCGTTTTAGACGACGTAGTATTTCCTTATTACAAAGCCAATGATGGTTTAGAGGAAAGGGTATATTTTGAGTCTGGCGATTTATAAACTATAGAATTAGAAAAACAATATGAACCCATCGATGTGAGTGAGGATGTACCCGACTTAGAAGAATCAATTGACCATTTTCAGGAATCTGATGACCTTGAAACTAGGGAAGTTGTGACTAGTCTTTCTAGAGACACTAAAAACTCTAAGTTTGGAGGTGATTATCATTCTCCATGTGCTTTAACTCTTAGAAAGGTCCCTCACTTGGGACTTGACATATTTGCCTCAACCATTTTACAAGATTATCTTCATACGCGTTTTCCTGAACCTAATGATGTCCAGAAATAAGTTCAGTTGTTAGGAACCCATCCTCTGGTTGATGTGGTTAGCCCAGGCTACGATACCTCGATTGACTTCGTTTTCCCACCAAAAACTTTTTCTTCTATTGTGGGAACTTATGAAATTCAAATGTGTCAAATATTAAGTTTTGAGACTAAACCTAAGTACTTTAGAAGGTTAGAATCAACACATTGCTTAAAATTGACCACCACTTTCATCGTGGTCAATCGTGTGAGTCAAAACTGATTGACTTTAAGGATCCACAAATATTTAGGTTATTATTATGTGCTTCTAAGTCTTTACTTGAGTTTTTCCAGACTTTAATACCTGAATCGGATCTTAGCAACGAGGAAATGCAGTCCATGAAAATATTTTATCTAGACCCAGTTATAGAACCTGAACCTGAACCACAGCTAGATGTAGTTATCTTAAAAAGGAAACTAGACAAGGGTGTGCTTTATTTGCTAATTTTCTTGGAATGTTGCAGATTCCTTTTACTTGTGATAGCCCTATTTGGTTTTGGTGATCCTCAGTTATTCCGACTATTACTTTATGATTTTATAAGGTGACTAATCCTTTCTTAGTCTGGCGGAAGACTTTAAACTTAGCACTTCTTGGGAGGTAACCCAATATTTTTGCGACACGGTAATACTTTTCCTTATCTCTTTTGCTTCAAGTGGTAACAATTTCTCCTTGTTCATGCTTTTAATTTTATCTTTAGAACATTAAGGACAATGTCAGATTTAAGTTTGGGGGTATGGGAGAAACTTTTTAGTTGCAATAAATAAACTCCAGAGCCTAGAAATTTATGCTTATTAAGGTCGGCACTAACCAATCTAAGTGGATGGGAACATCTTGGTTGTAGGAGTTGAGGAACCAATCTGATTAGATGGAAACATCTAAAGAGTCTATTCATAAAAGCACAGAGCTCAGGTGTTAGAATTAAAAAAAAACATGGTAGTTTCGCCATATCTCGTCGAATCCTTTTCACCTTCTGTTTTTATTTTTCTTTTCTTATAAGTGATTGGGTGAAATAGAGTGATTGAGATAAATAAAAAATAAAAAATTGAGACCTGACCATCAGACCAACCGGAATAAATTCAATAAAGTCGACCACTAGTGCCCTTGTATATGCTAGTTGTGTTGACCTAGAGTTAGGATTATCACCCGCTGGTTCCCTTGTATATGCCAGCTGTGTTGATATTAGTCAGACCGGTATCTCAGTCCATTAGGATAGGTTCACCTTAGTCAACATCAAAACCATCTACGTTTTTCTCTACATCCATCTTCTTAATCTATCCATGTAATTGGTTGACTCCGGTTATGATGTCCAGAAACTATCTAACTAGAGCTCTGTCACTTTATATAATTTTAGTATGCTTGAGTGCAAACTCGTGTACAACAATTGGAATTTCGCATCAGGGTACTTCCTCCTATAGTCAATGATTGTATGCCAACCAAGGAGATTTTTTAGTGCCTTCCAAGGTTCTGCGTAGATAACTAGGGACTGGAGTAAAGGTTTTGTGGGTACACCTCTGGTAAACCCTCCCGAGACTATAACTCGGTCACTAGGGCCACCTAGTGAGTTTGAATTTTCTTTTCTAGAATGAATTTGCTCGAGGACTAACAAATAATAAGTTTGGGGGTATTTGATAGACACATTTTTGTGTCTAATTTGATCTCAATACTTTATATTGTTGGCACTCAATTTTGTACTAATTTTGATGTTTTATGTGTTTATAGGCATTTTTTGGGAAATAAACATTTTTGGAGAAATCGGCTCAAAAAGTTGCTAAAGGCACCTCCGGAGGACACCTGCTATTCGGACCCCCATTCTGGATAAGGGGTAACCTAGTGATAAGGGACATCCATAGCTGTTTGCACCCTGGAGCTACTATTTCCACCCCGAGGCTAAGTGCACCCCTACTCTGGTTAGGGGGCGCACCTTTTTCATTATCAGAAAACCAGATTTTGGCGGGAAAAGTGCACAGTTTACTACCAGATTAGGGTTCGAGTTTTGGGCCATTTCTGAAGAGATTGAATCGCTGAATTTAATGGGATAAGCCTGTTATGGATAAACAAAGATGGTATGGGTGATTGATTGGGACGGAATTGGCTAAATCGTCGTGTTGAAACTAAACAAGGGAGGACATAAAACTCGGGTTTTCTGTTGTTGAAGCCGTGAGATTTTGGGAAGATTTTGTGGGTTTTGTTTCATGGATTTGGACTTGTATGGCCCTGTTAAGACAAAACAGGCCAGGTAACCCGGTTGGTTTGAAGAAAGAAGGAAGTTTCCTCGCTGTTTCAATCAAACAGGGAGACGTGAAATATTCACGATGGTTTTTATTCTTTCATGAGTTTTTCTCTATGCTGCGTGTGTCTGGAGAAGGTTTAAGTCACCTGGTACGTAAATTCACGAGATGGGAGCGTGTTAATCAGCCACATACACGTGAAGAAGTTAAACAGAGTAAGAAATCTTGGTTATATCCGTAACAGTAAAAATAAGATTTTCTGGCATTAAACCGAGATTATATGGAGGCTGTCGAGTATATAAAGAGTGTTAGGATGTCAGAGAAGGGCTATGGAGTGATTGGGGCGAGAACAAAGCATATAATAGAATGGCGCAGAGAGTTTTTCTGCTGCTGCAGAAAACTGAAGAATACGAAGAACAGACATTGACAAACTGTCGCAGGGACTGTCGTTTATGAACAGTAATTTCGACAGTCTTTTGTAACAGTTACATTCAAATCTGCAACATTGTTTGAATTCGCAACATATGCTTTGTAACTGTGATTCTGCAACTATTATTTACGTTGCAAATTGACTGCTTTATTAGTTTTCACCTCTTGTAAACACTTTTCAAACTATGAATATCAATTTTGAGCATGTTTCCAACGTGATGAGTTAAACCCCAATACTGGGACAACGGAGGAAGACGAATTTCATACATAGATAGAATTATTTAATTCTTTTTAAGACTTTTGCATTAATTTTAATTGATTTGAATTAATATGTTGTCATTTAATTTGATGAGGTATGCTTAGCTTAAATGTTTTGATACATCATTCTTAGTATTTACAACTAATCTTTTGAGAATCTATCTTGGCAAAATCAGAGTCCATGTTAATTTGATTTATTGAGCTTTAATTGTTGAGAATAAATAAATTGAACCCTATGTTATGAATTCGGCGAAATCCTAGTCCCAGTATCTTTTCATCCTATGACAATATTTTGTATATATTTTTCTTTTATTTTAGTTTATTAATTCTTAAAATCAATTCATCAAGTCCGAGCGAACGACAACTCTATTTACCACTATCTAAAATTTGATTACACTGCATTTGAGCTCAAGCTGATTTCAGCTGCGCAAGGCCCTTTCCATTCATTCCTGCACACCACCAGTTCCACTAACTGACTGTCAAAACCATTATACAACTGCAATCTCCACCAGTTCACAATAGCTATTACTTCTTCTTGTCAGTCTTCTATCCATTTTCCTCTATGCCATTTCAACATAACCAACAATACTGCACTTAATCTGTAGCTGCAACATCACTAATATCATTCCTATTTAACCACCACTGCTCTAGTCTTGACAACAACAACTCCTGTGACTCCAACTTCAGTTCGCTTCATAGTTTCACCCTTAACTCAGGCTCTTGCCATCGGCACTAACAGCATCAATTCATTTTCATTGCCGTTCTCTGCAGCTAACCAACAATCCTGTAACAACAACAGGTCTTCAATTCCATTGCACACACCATTGCACTTCGTAATAACCCATATCTCCAATTTCATAATCAACCTATTCACTGTGACCACATCAACACTATCTCTTGCTCATTGCAACTACATAATCTTCTCCATCTGTAATTGCAGCAGCAACCCAATTGCAGCTTCTGCATCACCATCCCAGACAGGCTCAGTTTTATCTCCACCTGCAGCTGCAACATATCATCCCCAAGACCTCGTCAACCTGATACAATCTCAGTCAATGATACAATTTCTATTCTGTCTTCTCGAGCTCAAACATCACCATTTCCTTAGCATCCAAGTTCACTTCCATTTGTTCCCTGCATTGCATTCAACATTCATACACATTTCTTCATTCAAGCCATTCACAAGCAATGCACCAGTCTTGACTCTTGAGCAACAACATCATCTCTGTTTTATCAGTAGCAGCTCCTTCTCTGGTTCTTGCAAATTTCATTGCATTGCCTTCTAAGAACAACAACAACTTCCTCAATTTCTCTTTCTTTGTGTTGAATTACACAGCTTCTTCAAACCCTAATAATCACCAATTTCAGCAGAACCCTGAAAATCACTCCATACTCGAATCCGAGTTAAACCCATCTACCATTGAATCAATGTGAACTTCCATCTTCAAATTAACAGCAAATATCATCTCCTAACACAATCATCAAACCCATCTCTCTGAACAAAATCGATATACAAATTCTTCTCATCCTGGTCTTGAATCTATCTTCTTTATATAGCTCGAACCCTAATTCTTCACTGTAATCTTCTCTGTTAAAGATACCCGTTAACAGACAACTGACTGAATCTTCATCTACCCCATGTGTTCTTTGATTTCAGACAGCCGCCTCCGTTTCTTCACTTCTCTGAATTCTAGACGGCAAGATGAATAAATGATAAGAGAAAACGACCCTGAGGTTTTCTGTAGGAATATGCAAGTGGATATAGCCACCCCTGTAGAGTAGTTAAGGGCCACCAAAACTATTTGGTTTGTCAGTTCCAGATAACTGACAGTTCATTCTTCAGCTCCTCCTTCGTGCACCCTTGGCCCTTTTTGCAATTTTCGCTCCAAGTAGCTCATTTCTCCTTCTTTTGCTTCAAACGACTCCATTGCACCTAGGCACTCAAAAGCAAACATAAAATACATAATTTACAAGAAAACTTGGCAAAAAAAACATAAATAATAGATAAATATTAGGGAGTTTTAGACACCTATCATCAAGCAAATTGGCTAAGTGAAGCATATGACGCATGAGCAACCAGAATGAGTTTAAGGAGCTGGCCTCGATGATTGAAGCACAAGGATTGTCTGTGCATTAGCTTAGAGTGATAAGCATGCAGGTCTAAGGTGGCTGAGCTTTGGAGCTAGGCAGAATTCAGTAAAGCGCAACAGTTGTGCAATACGGCTCAGGTGGTGGTTACAAGTTGGCTATTGGATTCACAAGCGTGCCAAAGGTGCGAGACAAGTTGGAAGGGTTATGAAATGAGTTCATAACCCTATTAGAGTGTCCCTAACCGCTCAATACAAGTGTGGCTTCAATCTGCATGACAACACAAAAGGTGGGACACATGGATGTTCTATGCATGTGAAAGCGGTTGCACAGAGTTTTGGCCTGATCATTAGCTTGTATAAATAGCTTAGGGATCAATAAGTTTAATTTTGTTCAACTGAGAGAAGAACCACTAATGTAGAGAGTGTTTTAGGCATTCACCAAGAGGGTGAATGGTCTGTTTTGGTCCATGTGATGGACGAGTTTTGTAATCTTCCTTTAGTGCAATAAAATGGGTTTGTTGTAGTATTCTTTGTATTTATTGTGCTACTGATTTGTGTGAGAATTGTTCAAGTACATGGCAGAACCTCTTATGTTTATGGGGGGCATGAAGAGTTAGAGAGAAAGAAGAAAAGACTTCTGTTGTGCAGAGCCTTTGGAGTGAAGGCAGATGCGTACTTTGATGCGAGTATACAAGGATGAGTGATTGTTGGTGAAGTTGATTCACTGAACCACAATTATTGCCGATCATGTTCCATGAAAATTTTAGGCGATTAAATGGGCATGTGACAGCAGGTATCAAAGCTGTGTTAGGGGACACAGTTGCTGATTTTTCTCTCTTTTACTCAAGTTGGTGTCATTTGTTTGTCAAATTCAGTGGTGAATTGTTTGGGTTTCACTAGTATGGAGACTAGAAGAAGTTGGTTTTGTATAGAAAGATCAATTGGAATGAACTTTGATGCTTGAGGTAGCAACATGCATGAAAGTTTATGACAAAGGTGTCAAAATTCCAGCCCAAAGTATTAGACGAACGCGCAAGAATCATTAAAAGCCGGGTTTTCAAGTGATGGCATGACAAAACTAAGGAGTATGCTGACTTCTATGGTGCAAGTCAGGTGTTAAAGTCCATGTTTCTCACAAGTATACGAAGATGATACATTAGGAATGCATAATTTCATAGTGTTATCAGTAGCGAGTACTCAAAGAAGTTATTGGCCTTTGCAGTGGAAAAGATGATTGATAACCTTTCTATGCGATATAATTGAAGGTGTCTCATTTTAGCCAGTTGATGGAAGATTATAGTTATCTCTCTCGAATGCATGTAACTTGGTGGTAATGTAAAGTCTGGTTGCGAACCAGCATGCTTGTGGCAATGTGATGCCATGAAGGAAGAATTGGATGACCATTCTTATATAACATAAAGCTTATGGAAAGGCTGAAGAAAGAAGCGCAAGTTAGGGAAAAATCGATACACCACGGTCTTGTGTTTGCGAAGAGTTATTCGTTGATGCTAGATGTGCACAAGGAGTGTGCTTGCACCTGGTTTATGAGTGGGATCAGTATTGAAAAAGTTGGGGTACAACAACCACACCCAATATTTCGCTTAGCAATCTGTATGGACAAACTCCAGTATACTTTCTAGAGAATCAACTAGACAGTCAGACTCAATCTAGATAAAAAGTATATCAAAGAGTTTGTATCTCAATCTCTCTATTTGATATATACTCAAGCAAATAGAAATCTGCGAGTCTTTATCAAATACTAGAGAGATAACTTGGATGGTACCAAAGACCAATATCCAAGTGTCAATCAATTTAAATCAACAACCAAAAGGTCGGATATTCTAATTGATTGAACAAAACACAACCTGTGATATTTCAATTATAACAAAATATAATGCGGAAAAGAAATAACACAGACACCAGAATATTGTTAACGAGGAAACCGCAAATGCAGAAAAACCCCGGAACCTAGTCCAGATTGAATACACACTATATTAAGCCGCTACAGACACTAGCCTACTCCAAATTAACTTCGGTATGGACTGTAGTTGAACCCCAATCAATCTCACACTGATCCAAGGTACAATTATGCTCCTACGTCTTTGATCCCAGCATGATGCTACGTACTTGATTCCCTCAGCTGGTCTCATCCACAACTAAGAGTTGCTACGACCCAAAGTCGAAGACTTTAATAAACAAATCTGTATCACACAGAAAAGTCCACGATAATAGATAAATCCGTCTCCCACGAATATACCTACGAGTTTTGTTCCGTCTTTTGATAAATCAAGGTGAACATGAACCAATTGATAAACCGGACTTATATTCCCGAAGAACAACCTAGTATTATCAATCACCTCACAATAATCTTAATCGACGCAGCGAAAAAAGATATTGAGGAATCACAAACGATGAGACAAACTGTTTCTGATTTCTTTTATATCTTTCCTATCGGAGATATCAATCTCAAGCCAATTATTACAATTGTACTCGTACGATAGAAACATCAAGATCAGATCACACAACTACAAGAAAGTAGTATCGGTCTGGCTTCACAATCCCAATGAAGTCTTTAAGTCGTTAACTTGGTTTAGAAGAAGAAACCGAAGGTTAAAGGAGAATCAAATCTAGCTTAGCACAACTGGTATCACACACAAGGTGCGAGGATTAGGTTTCCCAGTTGTTAGAGTTCTCCCTTATATAGTCTTTCAAATCAGGGTTTGCAATCAATGTTAGCTTGTTAACAAAGCATTCAATATTCACCGTTAGATGAAAACCTGATTAGATTCAATCTAATATCTTTCAGCCGTTAGATCAAAAACTAGATTGTTACACACAAATGAAATGCACGTTTCCAGGCTTGTGTAACCGTACCCAAACTTGTACATTTATTGGTTCAACAATAGTCAACCAAATGGTTATCCATATGATCACTTTCATATCAACCATATTCTTCTTCACCATAACTAGTTCAAGTGACTCAAATGAACTAGTTACAGAGTTGTTCAATTGCAAGGAAATCTTATGTAACTACACAAGACACAATTGAAGAAAAAACGATTTGATTCACTCGAATCGGTTCATGAACTATATAGCCACGGTTTGCAATTTGCATTCCTTAGTTTATATAAGAATAAGTTCACAAACATCGTTTTTAGATATAACCTACTCAAGTTCGCGGACTGGGTTCGCAGACTTAAGTTCCCAGACGGAGTTCACAAACTCCAGCAGAATTTCTCGGGACGAGAACTTCCGCCAGTTCGCGGACTTGGCTCACGCCACCATTCCGGTTCTCTTGATCAACAAAGTTCGCAAACTTCGATTCAAGGAATAAGGACTTATACATATATGTGTTTCCACAACAATGCTTATATCCTCCAATGGTTATATTATCTAAACTCTCATTTCAATCATTGAGACATTCTTAGAGGACGTTGATATTCTATAGTTGTTATTCACAAACTATTTTTCATCAAAGTAAACAATTTTCAAAGTGATTGAAACTTGTCATGACTTTCGTCACTAGGTAAAGATGAACTTGGCTAAAGCGAAAGCTTACCAACACATATTTCGAGAAACAGATAGACGAGATAAATTCGGCTCGAAATAGCAAATGTGTATAATCTAAGTCTATATAAAAAAACGACTTTTGTCTCAAGGTAGGAGATAAATAGACTTTTGAGTGATAGATAAGTTCAAGTCTCCACATACCTTTTAGTCGATAAAGATCCACCGGTTCCTTGAGTAGTCCTTCGTCTTATATGATGATTGCCATGGAGTTCTTGAGCTCAACTACACTTTCTATCCTAGTACGAGACCTTAGCTATAGTAGACTAGAAATCAAGACTTATAGTTTTGATCACTAACATTGACAAACATGCTTGAGATAGTGAAAAATCGGGGGTCTAACAACACCACCCAATATTGCGCTTAACAATCTATATGGACTAACTCCGAAATACTTTGCTAGAGAATCAACTAGAGAGTCAAACTCAATCTAGATAAAAGTATCTCAAGTAGTTAATATCTCTCTCTTGATTTGATTTTTACTCAAGCTAAAAACAATAACGAGTCTTTATCAAACACAAAGAATACTTGGACGGTACCAAAGACCAATGTCCAAGGATCAATCAATATCAATCAACAACCAAAGGTTGGATTTCCAATTGATGATCACGAACGCACAACCTGTATTATTTCAATTATATAACAAATATAATGCGGAAAAGAAATAACACAGACACCAGAAATTTTGTTAACGAGGAAACCGCAAATGCATAAAAACCCCGGGACCTAGTCCAGATTGAATACACATTGTATTAAGCCGCTACAGACACTAGCCTACTCCAAGCTAACTTCGGACTGGACTATAGTTGAACTCCTATCAATCTCCCACTGATACAAGGTACAGTTTTACTCCTACGCCTCTGATCCCAGCAGGATACTGCGCACTTGATTTCCTTAGCTGATCTCACCCACAACCAAGAGTTGTTGTAACCCAAAATCACAGACTTGATAATAAACAGATCTGTCTCACACAGAAAAGTCTATCAAAGGATAAATCTGTCTCCCACAGATAAATCCTAGGTTTTGTTCCGTCTTAAGATTGTAGATGGTGGATTTTCGACAAGGGATAAAATCGTAAACTCATAATTATACGAAGCCCTGATCCAGCGATCAGACGTGAATATTGAGACACGGGTCTCTCATCGAATTCTCAACGGAGAGTACTTTCTCTCAGAGTACATGTAGATATGTAGTCTCACGACTGGACAACGACATATCTCATGAATACTGAATACTTTCAGTGATTATTTCTATATAGTATCACGAGATGGACGGCTCCTAGACAGCTTGCTCTGCTAGTATAGAGCGATAACGTCTTCAGGAACAAACAACGAGTTTACCCTAACTATATAAAGGATATGACTTACCGACAAGCTCATATCGGGATAATTAATGCTCCTAGACAGCTTGCTCTGCTAGTATAGAGCCACAAAGTTAATTATTCCTAATTACAATTGCTCCTATTCCATGGTCGAATACACGACTGGTCCCATGGAATGGCAATAACAATTGCTCCTATTCCATGGTCGAATCCACGACTGGTCCCATGGAATGGCAATAATAATTGCTCCTATTCCATGTTCGAATCCACGACTGGTCCCATGGAATGGAAATAAACAATTGTTCTGATTCTATGATCGAATCCACAACTTGATTTCATAGAATAGCAATAACTATATTATCTCATTACTCCGATTTCATGATCGAATCCACGACTGGTCTCATAAATGGTAATAGATAAATCTTAATTACTCCGATTCTATGGTCGAATCTATGATCCCATGGAATGGTAATGCTCACTTTATTATTCTGAATTCGTAGTCGAATCCTCAGCTGATCTTATGAATTAATAATAAACATCTTATTGCTCATTTTTGTGAATTATTCTCCACCGAATTCCACAATTAGTAATAAATAATCAACAACCGGGCGTCTGAGCTACCTCTAAGTAAGCCCCGATTCAAATGGTGAAGGTGTATTCAACGACGATACACTAACAGTCACCGCACGAACGAGTATTTCAAAAATACAACGAAACGATGAACCTATGCAAAATAGAGAAGAAAATAATAAATAATTAAAAATATTGACCAGGGTGCTGGGAGCACGGACACACGACCGACCGACCATGTCGTGGTCAATCCCATGCCAGTTTTATATTTTTTAATGCATTTTTATTATTTTCCATGATTTGATGAAAATTCTCTCATTTTATCAAATCTCTTTCGTCTCGAGGAAACTCCTCGGTTTCATGGTACTTCCATAAATCCATAAAAATAATATAAAATTAAGGAAAGGAGTGTGGGGCGTGACCATTGGCCAACCGGCCATGCCTTGGTCCCAACCGGCCCCACACCCCACGGTTCCTTATTATTTTATTATTTTTATTATTATTTCTCTAATTTCATGAAAAAACTCCTTGATTTCATGGTATTTTGCACAAATCATCAAATAATCATAATAAAATAAAATAAATTATGAAAACTTGTGGGACCGGGCCTTGGCCGGCCGGCCATGCCCTAGCCGGTCCCACACACCCCTTTATTTTATTATTTTATTATTAGTTTTCCTTGAATTCATCAAATTCCTTGATTTCATGGTATTTCTCTCAAATTAGGAAAAATTCCCTCAAATCATCAAAAATACCTAAAAAATATTAAAAAATTATGGAAAACTCGTGGACCGGTCCATAGCCGTCCGGCCATGCCTCCATGGTCCCACACGCCCTTGTTTTATTATTTTAATATTTTTTGCTTCCCTGAACTCATGAAAACTCCTTCAATTCATGGAAACTCCCTAAATTCATCAAATTTCTCAAAATTCATGAATTTTTCATAAAATCATCAAAATATTATAAAATTAAGAAAAAGGCACCACGGGACCGTGGTCACGACCGGCCGACCATGATTTGACCACGGCGGTCCCACGCCTCCTCATTCCTTATTTTATAATTATTTTTCATCATCTCATGGTGTTTTCCTCAGTTTCGTCGAAACCCTAATTTTGGCATATTTTCTCGAATGGATGCTCAATTGCACGCCAGAAAATATCAAAATTCTCAGGACTGAGACATGTACGCCTTGGGGACACGAGCACGCTATCTTGAACGACCAAGATTGGCTCTTTGGCCCACGGGAGCCGGTCCTATCAATTTTCACAGTTTTGACCTAATTTGCACAATTGCTCGTATTAGGTCCAAAACTCTTCCAAACACTTTGGATTTTCATGAAGTGATCGTCAGGCGGTCACGTGACAACCCAGGGCCGGTTTCAAGACTCCATGGTCGGTCCATCGCCTCGTCATAATTAATTAGGTTTTCTCACCTAAGGCTCAGACGAGCATTTTTGAATAAATGATTAAGCCAGCATTTAATCATTCTCCCACCAACAAATCGTCAACTCTTCAGGAGTTCTTCGTATTTTCTCACGTGAGCATATGGACACCACATGGTTGATCCACGGTCCCATGTAGTCGCTCCCTCTTTCGTCCCATGGTTAAACTTCTGACGAACCATGAATTGATCATCAATTGATCAAATTAGGGTTTCTGAATCCAAGGATCATCATTCCAGATTCCAACCTTAATAATTTTACGACGACCTCATGGTCATTAATTTTATTAATTATGCTCGGTTCAACGACCAGTATTCTAATTAATATTTTTGGTACGCTAACAATAATCCATCAGATGAGCAACACATGCTCAGACGATCAAATATTCAACAATTCATCACATGAGCAACACTTTCTCAGATGATAAATATTTTCTCAAACCAAGGAATATTGGTTCAACAATCAATATTCAACGATCCATCGAATGAGCAATACTTGCTCACTTCATCGTAAGAACTATACCTCTGTCTCATGACATGTTCAATTCATGAGTTTCAGAACATAATGTTCAACTCAGCAACTACATGGACTCATCGTCCCATCAAACCAAGAAGTCATCAATTGACTAACAAACCACGAGACGTTAATCGTGTCACTTGGGGGGATATCACTTAGGGTTTTGGTCTGGCGGTCTACCACACGTGTGTTCAAATACACGATGGAATATGAGCAAGTCGTGCAATCAGTTGAAGGAATTCACGAGGTAGTGGGTGGAAAATCGACCAAGTCTCCACACGTTGAGCAACTGGTTTCAAACACGATCTCCACTTCCCCACTCCTTGATTCCATCAACTGTCACACTTCATGGAATCATGGTGTCTAAAATTCCAGCAATATAAATAAGTCTCTGAATCATGATTGAAGGATCAACATCAACAGTATCATCGATCTCACGTCTCATCGACAACACGAGATAATCAACTCATCAATTGAGCAACTACTCTCAATTGAGCAATTTCAATCACTCAGAGCTTATCATATTCAGAATTCACAAACCTACAATTATTTTTGATTACCATTGATTCCACACATTTCCCAGCTTCCCTCCTACAGATCAACCCATCCTCTCTTGTGACCGAATTTACTCTGGAACGGTCATTGTCTTGATTTAGGCCGGAGTACTACATATTGATATCTCGAATCTAAAGCACCCCCTTTGCAGCGGTGCATCTGTGTGAGGTTTAACATTTCACTCGGTTCGAGGAGTCTCCTCCGTTCGGTCGTCTCCTCAATTCCTTAAAAACCAGCAAATCGTTTTTCCCCATCTACAAAGATATAAAATCAAGGTGAACAGGAACCAATTGATAACCCGGTCTTATATTTCCGAAGAACGGCCTAGATTAATCAATCACCTCTCTACAATCCTTCCTGACTACACAAGCGGATTGTCGAGGAATCACAAACAGTGAGACGAAGATGTTTGTGACTTCTTTATCTTGCCTATCGGAGAACTCTCACGATCTCAAGCCAATCAATTGATTGTACTCGTACGATAGAAGATGCAATATCAGATCAGACAACTACGATAAAAGTAGTATCGGTCTGGCTTCACAATCCCAATGAAGTCTTTAAGTCGTTAACCTGATTTTAGAGAAGAAAATCAAAGGTTAATGGAGATCGACTGTAGCGAGCGCACTAGTAGCACACATACGTGTGGGGATTAGGTTTGTTCAATGCTAGATGTCTCCTTTATATAGCCTTCAAATCATGGTTTTGCCTTAGGTACAAATCAATCCTTATTCACCTTTAGATGAAAACCTGATTTAGATTCAAGCTAATATTTCTCAACCGTTAGATCGAAAACTTAGCTTGTCACACACACTTGGGTAAACGTTTACTGGGTTCGTGAAAACCATGCCCAAACGTGTACGTTCATGTTGGTTCAACATAGTAACCCAAAAGTTCAACCATATGAGCATTATATATTAACCTCGTTCTTCTTCACCATAACTAGTTCAATTGACTCAAATGAACTAGTTAGAGAGTTGTTCAATTGCTATGAGATCTTATGTAACTAGACAAGACACAATTGAAACAAAGATGATTTGATTCGATTGAATCGTCTCATGAACATTATAGCCACGGTTTGCATAAAGCATTCCTTAGTAATTTAATGCTTCTTGTTCAGAGCACATATTTAGATCATAAACTCTTAAGTTCACAAACAAGTTCACGGACTTAAGTTAATCGGTTGAGTTTTCCAAACTCAGCAGAAATTCTCGGTTCGAGAACTTTCGCCAGTTCGCGGACTAAGCACACAAACGAGTTTTGGAAAATCCAGCAGAAATTCTCGGTCGAGAACTTCCGACAGCTTGCGGACTTGGCAAGCCAATTCCACAATCCTCCTGATTTCTCTTGATCAACAAAGTTCGAAAACTTCGGTACAAGGAATACATGGTTATGTAATCTAAACTCTCATTTCAATCATTGAGACATTCTCAGAGGACGCTATGTATCCGTTATTCACAAACCGATTCACGTCAGAGCAATTCTCAAAGTGATTGAAACTTTCATGACTTTCGTCACTAGGTGAAGATAAACTTGATCAAAGCGAAACGCTTTACCAACACTGATAAGCATGTAAATGCTACATTTTATACCCATATTTATATTTGCTAGGATACAATATTGTGGTTACTAATACTATTTAGTGATTTTGTAGAAAGTACAAGTGAATTCGATCATCCAGCGAATAAACAGCAAAATGTGAGACATAATGGTGTTTGCGACGAAAGTGGCAAAATGTGGTTGGCATGGTACTTCCATATATCAGCAACCATAATGATCAAATATGCTGGCCTGGTATTTCTATATATCAGCAGCACTTATTATGCTGGCCTGGTATTTCTATATATCAGCAACATTTATTATGCTGGCATGGTATTTCTATATATCAGCAGCACCTATTGTGTTGGCCTGGTATTCTATATATATCAGCAACACATATTATGCTGGCCTGGTATTTCCATGTATCAGCAGCCGTTTTGGCCTGGTATTTCCATGTATCATCAACCACAGTGATAAAATAGGGTTGGCCTGGTATTTCAATATATCAGCAACCACACTTGAGTTACTCAGACACCAAACGGATGCTAAGCCTCAAAGAAGAAATGTGAGACGACATCAGTTGTGGGAGTGTTGATTGGTGTCAATCCCGTCATTTATTTAATCTGTCGGACCGTGAAGAAACAAAACGTGTACCAAATGGGTCTGAGGATCTGTCAAGTATTCAAGTTGCCACATCGTCTATCCAAGTCACCGACAAACATATCTCGTTCTTATCAGAGAAAAGAACTCTACACATAACTTTTGTTATCTCCCCATGAAGCTGCTGCCATTTACCGTATCTCGGAGAGGAAAATTCATGGTGAAGGATGGAGGTTAAAAGAGCTTTTGCGATTGGTTGCAGTTGGTAGTGAAGGTGGCAGCAAAGGTAACTCGAACATGAAAGAAACCCAGGCTATGAATCAAGTTGTTAGTGTATTGCGAGTCTTCAGCCGATGGTTTCTTCTTTCTGAAGTAGTGGTGCATCTCTGGTACTTTACAACAGAAAAAATGGGTGTTCTCCGATGGAGAAGAGGTGTATGTGTGTTAACTTAATTGGGGTTGCTGCCGAGTTCGAAAAATCAGCAAGAGAACATCAATTTTTAAGCTTACGAAACAGCCACGAGCTGCTGACTTTGCCGCTGTTTTGTGGTGTTGAACCGCCAAGACTTGGTAACTTTGATAGTTGGTGTATATGAATAAATGTGATATGTGTATGATTGTGGGACTTGCAGGTCAAGCAGTCTATAATGATGAGCTTAAATCAGTCTCAAAGTTGCTTTCAGATGCAGAGAAAGCTGCTCATAAGGTGTTTGAACAATTGCCTGAATGAAGAATTAAGAAGAATGCATGAATGGTGGCTCAACAACGACAGTGGGGTTCATATGCTACTGTCATGGGTGCATTCGATGGTAGTTAATGGTGATGGATGGATTCTGGTTCGATGAGTGGTACTGAAGTTTGCTCGTGCCCTGAATTTGGCAAGGAGCAGTTGGTGTTCGAATTGCAATTGGCAGCAACAAATCTTGGGAGGCTGCGGCTGGGAGCCGACGGCAGCAGCAAAGGCTGTCTAGGGTTTGGAGTTTCATTTTCTCCCTTTTGATTTTGATTAGCTAGAGTTTGATTTGAAAATGTTTATGGCTTTTGAGAAAGCCATGTCTAGCTAGATTCATGTTAGGGTTTAGGTAGAACCCAATTTTGTTATGAAAACTCTACATTTATATGCTTAATAATGAGTTGATTGATTAGTAGTTTTTCTTCATTTGACTTGGTATTCTATTGTTGATGTGATTTTCTAGATTATTTATGCTTTTGAATTGATATTGCGTGCTTCAGTTAAATCCCTAGACGTAGTATGCAAGGATTGATAGGTAATGCTTTAGAATCACTACCCATGAAGCGAAGAAACCTAGAGCGGAGAAACATTATTTGAAAATGCATGGAATAGATTTTTAAAGATTAGTAGAGTTTGCATAATTAATTGGTGGAAACCGAAAATCCTAACAACCTTCTATCATTCTGTTTTTCGTTAAAATTATTTATTATTTCATTTTTGTCCGAATTTCTGAAACCTCTCAAAAAAATCATCTTTGTTAATTAGTTGATTCTTGATATTAGTTGGTTGGGTATTTCACACTCCCCGTGGGAACGAACCGCATTTGCTATCTATATTACTATTGACCTGTGCGCTTGCGGATATAACCGGGTTTCATTTAATCATTCATTTTGGTTATATAAAATATGTATCAAACACACGATTTCGAGATAAAAGATAAGCAATGAATGCTCAGCTCGAAATATCAAGTGTGTATGATCTAGTCTATATAGCATACAACTTTTGTCTCATAAGAAGTAGGAGATAGAATAGATAGACTTTTGAGTGATACATAAGTTCAAGCCTCCACATACCTTTTTCTTGATGAAGTTCCACGGTTCCTTGTATAGATATTCGTCGTTGTATGATGAATCGCCATGAAGTCCTTGAGCTTAACTACATTTTTCCTATCCTAATCCGAGACTTAGCTATGAAGGCTAGAAATCAAGACTCATAATTTTGATCACTAACATTGACAAACATGCTTGAGATAGCAACGCATGCGAGGTTGATCGAGCTATGCTCTAACAATCTCCCCCTTTATCAATTTTAGTGACAAAACTATTAATATATATGGAATACAAAAAAAAAGATAAACTTTAGTGGCTCTTATTCCATAGTCTAATCTTCAACGTTCCCTGAAATCTTCGTCCTTCCAAGTACTCCAATGATCCCAAAGGTTGTAAGTTTAGCATCACCGTTGTTGAAGATCCGTAGCTATAACAATGAGAGAAATCGAGATTCTCGATCATTATTATACAGTGTCATAGTACTATTATGTAACATCAAAGTCCAATAGTATCACGACTTCAACAATAATACTATGGTGATATGTATCCCCCCCTAGTCAATACCCCATCTCGATCATGGAAACCACTCCCCCTTACACAATGATCCGAAAACCATACGTATTTGTTGTGTGAACTACAATATTTCTCCCCCTTTTTGTCAATAAAATTGGCAAAGGTACAAGAACGGGATCATAATGAAATTTCCACAAGAGACATTTCATAGACTAAAAGAAAAAAATACATACCAACTTAATTTAGATGCAATCATAAAGCCGAAGCTAAATGCATTCATCAAGGAGTTTTAAGATACAAGATAACCCCTATAAAATTCCACAGCCGCACACCCCGCAAGATATTACCATTAAGCACAAGTTCAAAAGAACTCTCCCCCATTTGATGTCATTCCCGAATGAACAACAAGAGCGACCTTAATTTCGAGCGAAAGGAAGGATTTTTTTATTGGATACCAAAAACCATGAGAATGATTTTCTATATCCAAAACTCAACCAAATTAACCACAAGTAAAACCATGATTAATTTAATTGGAATACACAACTAAATCAAATCACAAAAGTGATCAATTTAATTGAAGGTGCTCAACATAAGTAAACTTACGGATCTACGACTAAGGTAATCATACGGAGATGACTAACTTAATCGTTCACATACTCAACATAAGGAAAACCTTAAGGAATATACGACCACATTAACCAATAGAACATGATTAGTATAGCCGTTCATATACTCAACACAATAATTTGTGGAATATATGAAAACTCAACTAGACTAATTACAAGAGAACCTATAATTAATCCAATTGGAATACCAATAACCAAACTAATCACCGAAGTAATCAATTCAATTATTTTGGGCTCAACATAAGAGAACTTAGGGAACCCCGACTAAGTTCATCATAGAAAATGACAACCTTAACCGTACATGTACTCAACATAACAAAGAAAATTTATGGAGTACAAACTAAATAACCAAACTAGTTGATTAATTTAGTTCCTAATGCTCAACATATAACATTTTATGGAACAACCAATAAGCCAATAAGAAAAATCGACTTAGTTGTATCGTGCTCAACATAAGACACACAATGGAGCCTTCACGGTAGAACATAATAAAATGGATCAATGAAGATCAATACCGTGGATAACATACAAGGATCTATTCTATTTTCCATCATAATGATATAATAAACTTTATCCCTGTCAAACAAAATATTTTATCCTATTTTCCATCAAATACATGATTGTATAGGCATAACTTTTGTAATTGTCAAAAGTCCATTCGTCCTTTCATCAATACGAATACCAATTCATGAACGACTTTACTTTTGACCGCAATATGGGACCTTCAAGTTCACGGACACAAACAATACATATCCCATAAAAATATTGCAATATATCAAACCCTTAAAATACTGCAATAACATCATCCTCCAAATATTTTTAGAATTTAATACCAATAAACCTAAAAATAACATAAGAAGATGAAAACAAAAATAGCTATGTGTAGTCACAATCATCGCTATTCAAAGCACTAGTTATTCTTCCAACTAATCCAAAAAGAAGACATACTAGACGACAAAATCTGGATGACAAGCTTAAACGGATGCCGATGTATCCTCAACAGTGAACATGAACACATGAGGTTCAGGATCCTCACGAGACATGAAATCAATGAGCTTGTGATCTACAGCCTTCTCAGTATCAATGGAGAGATGATTATCTTTTCGAAGATCCTTGATTTGGTATTTTATGAGACCAAGGTCAGACAAAACCTTTTCCAACTCAGTTTTCACCTTATCAAGACCTTTAAGAGTATCAACAAGATGCAGTTTTGCTTCCCCAAAGTACTTAAGAAAGTCATGAACAACTTCAACAGAGATCATATCATCCTTTTCAGCATCTTCATGAGTATATGCAAATAAGCATGAGGCATTGAGATGATCTTCATCCACAAGAGTTCTCTTCCTATTTGAATCAACCTCAACACCTTTGTCAAGAAATCCTTTTGCAAATCCACCATAGCAAGAAGAGGAGGAAGACATTCTTGAAAATCCAAAAACAACTAGGAGTACACGTACGTGACTTGTAACCCTAAGAAGTTGGATATTTAAACTTTGGGATGACCATTTAGGGTTTAAACAAAAACGTTGACTCGGGCCAGAACAGAATCCGTTCGAGTACAACAACTACCCATAGAAAGTAAGGTACTTAAGGAATTTAACAACATGACCTAAACACAAAATATAAGACTTTGTGCAACAACAACTTTTGACTTAACAAATACTTGTTCTTGGTGAATCTGTCAACATAAGTTTTGCTATGGACGTTAAGAAAATAGCCTAACTTATCAGATGCAAGCAACAAGTATACTTGTTTCTAACACAGACTTACTCAACATGGTTTTTACGAGTAAGCTCTCGAACCTTGTGATTAATTAACACAAGTACGAGCCATGGGCTCATTAAGAGTTTTGTGTTTTTGATTAAGTTTGTTTTTCCTCTTAGTCTTAGAGAGGGATCCTGTTTGACATGAGAAATTATCATAAAATTTACTTTCATCAAAATAAGAGACATAGTTAGAGTTCTTACCAGAAGTGCCTTGACATGAGGAAGAAGATAACATATTGACAAGCTCTTTGTACTTAATAATTATCTCTCTAATATCTTTTCTCATCTCGCCGATTTTCCTTTCTTCTGGGATGACATTATCAACAGAACAAGGTTGCTTCTAGACACATGGATTTGAGCTTCCTTTGGATGATGTTTCTTAAGACGTCTATTCTGTCTTTGAACATTGGAGGAACTCACTGAACTGACTTTCCTGGTAGCATACACAGGATAGGTATGAAAACCAATTGGCTCAATCATACGTATGTCAGTCACACCTTTGAGAATTAAATCTAGGGTGTGTTGAAGTTGAACTAAAGAATCTTTATTCAACTTGGAGTTTCTCTTTTGTCTACCAGAACTCTTGGTCTCACAAAAGAGACATACCTTTTAATCATAAGAATGATTGGAGGATGTTGTCTTAATATCATCATTAGAGGATTTGTCTCTTTTACAGACTGTCCCAAGTATGGTGGAAACATTAGGAGCACTTGTTTTTACTTCCGAATGAAGAGCATAAGAAGTTCTTGGTATATTAGATTTCTTTGAACAACCTTGAACGGAGAGTTTATTCAAACAGTGTTCATTATCCAAGGCATTTTTTTCGAGGCTGGCCTCAAGAGACAAGCATGGAGATTGACCTTCAGCGTTGCTATGGACTTTGCAATCTCTTACAATACCAAGAAGAACATTAACATGGTGTTTTAAATGATCCAATCTAGCATCTTGAATTCTAACAAGATTCAGAACTAATTTACTCTCTTCAGCTGTATCTCGTTCATTAGAAGAGAAGGTCTCTTTCGAAGGGTAATCAAGAACACACATGTCATTGGTAGTCTGTCTCGTCGAACCACAAGGTTTTTCTATATTCGAGATAGAATAACTTTTCTCTTTAATAGACTTAGACGAGAGAGTATCTTTATTACTGGTGACGCGTTTATCAGAGATAATACTCTTGTCCATAGAGTCAGATCGCTACAAACATAGACTGATGAGTTCTTAAACTTGTTTTCCTGCTCTGATACCAATTGAAAAAGCGGGGGTCTAACAACACCACCCAATATTTTGTTTAGCAATCTGTATGGACTAACTCCGAAATACTTTGCTAGAGAATCAACTAGACAGTCAGACTCAATCTAGATAAAAGTATCTCAAGGAGTTAATATCTCTCTTTGATTTGATTTTTACTCAAGCTAAAAACAATAGCGAGTCTTTATCAAACACAAGGAATACTTGGACGGTACCAAAGACGAATGTCCAAGGATCAATCAATATCAATCAACAACCAAAGGTTGGATTTCCAATTGATGATCACGAACACACAACCTGTATTATTTCAATTATATAACAAATATAATGCGGAAAAGAAATAACACAGACACCAGAAATTTTGTTAACGAGGAAACCGCAAATGCATAAAAACCCCGGGACCTAGTCCAGATTGAATACACATTGTATTAAGCCGCTACAGACACTAGCCTACTCCAAGCTAACTTCGGACTGGACTATAGTTGAACTCCTATCAATCCTCCCACTGATACAAGGTACATTTTACTCCTACGCCTCTGATCCCAGCAGGATACTGCACACTTGATTCCCTTAGCTGATCTCACCCACAACCAAGAGTTGTTGTAACCCAAAATCACAGACTTGATAATAAACAGATCTGTCTCACACAGATAAACCCTAGGTTTTGTTCCGTATTAAGATATAAAATCAAGGTGAACATTAACCAATTGATAATCCGGTCTTATATTCCCGAAGAACAGCCTAGATTAATCAATCACCTCTCTACAATCCTTCCTGACTACACAAGCGAATTGTCGAGGAATCACAAACAGTGAGACGAAGATGTTTGTGAGTTCTTTATCTTGCCTATTGGAGAACTCTCACGATCTCAAGCCAATCAATCGATTGTACTCGTACGATAGAAGATGCAAGATCAGATCACACAACTACGATAAAAGTAGTATCGGTCTGGCTTCACAATCCCAATGAAGTCTTTAAGTCGTTAACCTGATTTTAGAGAAGAAAATCAAAGGTTAATGGAGATCGACTCTAGCGAGTACATGATGAGTGCTAAAAAGTGCATATTTCTATATATTTTTCTTGGCATTTAACTCATCTTTTGTGCATTAATTCCACATTTTATCCCATATTCTGTATTTTCATTGTTTTCAAGAATAAATATTTTTCTTACTTAATTTTGCATTTTTAGGTAATAAATAAAGATTGGATGAGTTGCGGAGCAAAAAGAGCAGAAAAGTAGTGAAAAGCCTGGAGGAATTACGCAAGGAAGCCGCGAAGAGTGATGTGCGGAAGACCAAAAAAAGGATAGAAATGGGCTTGAAGAAGAAAGTTGTTCTTAAAAAAGAAGTGGGCTCAAGGTTCTCCAAGCCCAAACTCATTTCCCAAACCCATATTCTATACCCAAAAGCCTAAAACCCAAATCCATACCCGCCTGCGTCTTCAGCCGTCAGATCAGTTCTCAGAAGCATCCGACGGTCGCTCCCTTGATGTGCATCGAAGTTTGATATCTCCGCCTTACACTACAGTACCTAACTCCATCAAGTACCGTTCGTTTTGTTGTATTCCTTTATCCGACGGTCGCTCCTATATGCTCCTATCTCACCGTTAGATCCACTTACCATCTTCGCATCCAGTGGCTTACCTTCGCTGGACATCGAACCTTGATATCCCGCCTAACACCCTAGCAACCGAATCATTTAACCTCAACCAAACATCCCCTCCTTCCTCTCCATCGACCTCATTTTCTCTTCCACCCCCTCACCTCTGCAGAGACACCATGTCCTGCCACCACCAGAACACCACCTCTGCCACTGCCGCTTCGCCACCAAACACCACCAAACCACTCTACCTTTTCCATAAAATCAAAACCCATCATCACCCCCTCTTTCTAGCCCCCTATTTGATTGATATTTCTTCTCACGGCTCTCTGAAACCCTAGAAGAAAAATCAATCGATTAGGCGAGTCTAGAGTAGCAATTGACACATGGGAATGGAGCAGGAGAGTCAGAGGAAGAATGGGTCGACGCATGGGGGAGAGATTGTGCCATCAAATTAGGTAAAGCCGAACCCTAATTTCAACTGCCAATTTGGGGGAAAATTGTAAACCCTAAAATTTGGGTATAAATAGGATGTATGTTGTGTTGAAGAGGGTATGCCTGGATTAGCCAGTGTGTCCAGAACCAAGTTCTGTTAATGATCATTTTTGTGCTGTTAATGTTGTGTTCATGTTTAGTGTAATATCCTGTTGTGTTCTGTGTGTGATGTTTGTTCCTGTGATGTTTTGTATCCATCTGTCATGTTATGTTTGTGTTAATTAGCATGTTTGTAATGTCTCTTCACATGATCATGTATTTTCCCTGTTTAAACCTCAGAGAAGACCTTTGAACCATGATGGTTAGCTATTAGGATGGTTTTTGTTGAACTCAAAATAGCTTAGGCTAGTTAGATTCCTAAAAGCCCAACTGATTTGTGATTAGTGGTGCTGTAAGAAGACCACTAATGCTAGGGGTCAGTGGTGGCTCTAAGGAGTTAATCAGCTACATTAGTTAGTAAGCCACTGCCTAGTTAGTCTGTGATTGGTTGTGCCTTAAACAGACAGCCAATACTAGGGGTTAGCTAAGGCTGTAAGGTTAGTTAACTAGACATATGACAAAAACTTAACCTAGATGAACTAGCTAGGTGAAGGGAATTCTCATCCATCTCCTTACACTTCCCATCCACAATTTCTTTTCCATGTTCTGTTTTGGTTAAGCTGTTCTTAGTTTCTTTCATTCTTTACTTCACTGCCTTTGGCTCATTGCCATTGTAACTGTCACTATCTCACTGCCACTTAGTTACTTGTTTAGATAACTTTAGTCTAGGAAACTTCAATACACCCCAAGTCTCTGTGGAATGATCCCTTGCTTACTTTCTATACTAAAACTTGGCCTTGTATACTTGCAAGAGTTTTTGTGTGTTTTCTAACCATACCAGTACACTAGTAGCACACAGACGTGTGGGGATTAGGTTTGCTCAATGATAGATGTATCCTTTATATAGTCTTCAAATCAGGGTTATGCCTTAGGTACAAAGCAATCCTTATTCACCGTTAGATGAAAACCTGATTTAGATTCAAGCTAATATTTCTCAACCGTTAGAGCGAAAACTTATTTTGTCATACACACTTGGGTAAATATTTAATGGGTTCGTGAAAACCATACCCAAACGTGTACGTTCATGTTGGTTCAACATAGTAACCCAAAAGGTCAACCATATGAGCATTTCATATTAACCTTGTTCTTCTTCACCATAACTAGTTCAATTGACTCAAATGAACTAGTTAAGAGTTGTTCAATTGCTATGAGATCTTATGTAACTACACATGACACAATTGAAACAAAGATGATTCGATTCGATTCGATTCGATTCAGCTCATGAACATTATATCCACGGTTTGCGTAAAGCATTCCTTAGTAATTTAATGTTTCTTGTTCAGAGCACATCTTTAGATCATATCCTCTTAAGTTCACAAACAAGTTCGCGGACTTAAGTTAATCGATTGAGTTTTCCAAACTCAGCAGAAATTCTCGGTTTGAGAACTTCCGCTAGTTCGCGGACTAAGCACACAAACGAGTTTTGAAAAATCCAGCAGAAATTCTCGGTCGAGAACTTCCGACAGTTCGCGGACTGAGTCTGCAGACTGGGTTCGCGGACTTGGCAAGCCAATTCCACAATCCTCCTGATTTCTCTTGATCAACAAAGTTCGAAAAGTTCGGTTCAAGGAATACATGGTTATGTAATCTAAACTCTCATTTCAATCATTGAAACATTCTCAGAGGACGCTATGTAGCCGTTATTCACAGACCGATTCACGTCAGAGCAATTCTCAAAGTGATTGAAACTTTCATGACTTTCGTCACTAGGTGAAGATAAACTTGATCAAAGCGAAACGCTTTACCAACACACGATTTCGAGATAAAAGATAAGCAATGAATGCTCAGCTCGAAATGTCAAGTGTGTATGATGTAGTCTATATAGCATACGACTTTTGTCTCATAAGAAGCAGGAGATAGAATAGATAGACTTTTGAGTGATAGATAAGTTCAAGTCTCCACATACCTTTTTGTTGATGAAGTTCCATGGTTCCTTGTATAGATCTTCGTCGTTGTATGATGAATCACCATGAAGTCCTTGAGCTTAACTACACATTTCCTATCCTAGTCCGAGACTTAGCTATGTAGGCTAGAAATCAAGACTCATAGTTTTGATCACTAACATTGACAAACATGCGTGAGATAGCAACGCATGCGAGGTTGACCGAGCTATGCTCTAACAGATAGAAACGCATGCGAGTTCGACCGAGCAATGCTCTAACAAGTATGCTTGGACAAGGGTGTCCAAAGACCTTCATTTTATCATAACCACAAGCGGATGTTCTTGTCGACTGCAAATCAACAATTGTTGCTACTGAAGTTGATTTTGGAGAAGGGAAAAGACAAGACTAACCAGACGTGCGTGGACAGTAAAAATGAGTTCTAAGTTTGAAGAAGAATGCGGCATTCTTGGTTCATGGAACGTAGGCAGTGACACCTCATTTGCAAGGATTATGGCCTTGTTTGTAATTGTCCAAAGTGTTTGTCCGCGGAAGTAATTGAGTGATATGACTTTGCAGAGCTCTATAGTGATGCTCAGAATCACCAAGTTAAGTCTGTTCCCAGTTGTGCAAAGGTGCACAAGTTTGTGTCAAGATTTGGATGCTAATTGGCATAGTAGGAATGCAACAGTAGCATGCGCCAAATGATATTTGGGCATGGCCAAGATGCATGATGCGTTTGGAGATGCAAGTTAGGCGAATTGTAGATGCATGGAGAAAGAAGGAAAAAGTAGTGGTAATGCATAAAGATGGTGTGTGGCCATTATTGAAGAAATCTTCATCAAAGCTAAAGCAACACGATGACATCAGTTTGAAGGAGTATTCAACTAATTGTCAATTATATTGTGCTTTATTATGGGAGTTGCATAAGAACGTTAATAGTTGGAAGAGTGCATGTGGCAAAGTAAATTGCTACATTGGGGATAGTAGGTGCTGTCTCGCTTCCTTTGTTTCTTAGAAGAGAAGATGAAGTCAGTATTTCAAGGCTTGTTAGGTCTTACAAGTTGCAATCAGTTGGCACGAGTATTTTCTCAAATTTGAGTATACTTTCAGTTTGGGTCGAGTGGACCTTGGTGTTGGAATGAAGTCTCTCTAAGGTAGTAGTGAATGAGGGTATTTGAAGCGAAAGTTCTCGCCTCTTTCGTTCAAAGTAAAGCTAGTTCGCGTGGAAGATGCTACATAGCATATTAAGCCAAAATATGCAATAAAATATGCTGAAAGTGAAAGAAGCAAATAGAGTTGGTGGCATAGTCGAGTTTGCTGTTGAGAGTTATGCGGAAGTGCGAAAACATTTGGCAGTGGTAGCATGGAGTAACACATCAAGAATGATGATGTAAGTCCATAA
The DNA here is from genome assembly GCF_003573695.1 of Papaver somniferum. NCBI lineage: Eukaryota > Viridiplantae > Streptophyta > Magnoliopsida > Ranunculales > Papaveraceae > Papaver > Papaver somniferum. The sequence goes on from NC_039362.1 coordinate 74,244,441, forward strand.
AGTATATGAGTTAAGAGTAACTCATAGTTTGGAAGAACATGATGTTGTTTTACCGCTAAATTAAAGCATAGCAGTTCGAAAGAGCAAGTGATGCTTAAGTTGCTGGTTTCAAAGGCGCGTGAAGAGGATCCCTGTCCAGTGAGGCGGTGTGATGTCACGGGTATCTTAAGTCGTGGATAATGTCATGCATTTCAGTCGATTTTGCACAAGAGTGTTGCAAAATGATTGAAGAACACTTAGTCTACAGTAAGGCCTGTTGAATTGCAAGAGTGTAATGTCCGCAGGAATTGAAGGCAGTAAGCTAAGTTATGCATATCAGGGTGATATGTTAGCTGTTTGGCGTGTACACTTAGGCACGGAATGTCTGGAGAAAATATTTGTGATGTTCATGCAATAAGATTTGGAAAATTAGCTTAGGGTTTAGCTAAAGGAGTACTGCTGGATTTCAGAAAAGTTCTGAAAGTGCATAGCAACAGATCACAAGTGCATTTGGGTATTGATATGTGATTGTAGTGGGAGTTGAAGCGTAGGCCAACGTGACAACAACAATGCAAGTCAGTAGGATCAATGACAAGGCAGTCATCTAAGTGATGGCATATGGTACTAAGCATAAAGTTTTGGCAAAGAAGGCCAAGCAAGATTGCTGATTTCTGAGAAGGGCTTAAAAGCGTACAAGGCCAGAAAACAAGTATAACGAGTATAATTTGTTGCGTTCAACGAGGGCGTTGAATGGATTAAGTGGGGCAGGTCTATGACCGGTCCGATAAGTGAGCACAATGATAATGCGTTACATAGTTGCAGGCCAAGTCAGTGTTCATCCAGAATGACGCAACACTGCGGTAGAATGTCAAGTGCTAAGGATGGCATAACCCCGCAGGGCCAGTGAAGCGCAAAGGTGGCGCTATACTGTAAATACATTTGGCTAAGTAATGAAGCTTATTGACCGACACAATGAAGCTTCATTGAGAGATTGGAAAGACATGGCCAAAGTTGACAGATGCAACATGCGATGTTGGCAGTGATGCATATCCGTGTGAGTTGGCCCAAACTCAAGGATGATGCAAGAGTGAAGAATAGGCCATGAGTTGGTCTATGGCATTGGTTCAAGGTTGTACAAATCTTGAACAATGCAAACAATCTAGTATACAAGAGTGGCATTACTATTATCAAGCAACTTCGCTAAATGAAGCATATGACACATGAGCAACCAGAATGAGCTTAAGGAGCTGGCCTAGATGATTGAATCACAAGGATTGTCCGTGCATTATTTTAGAGTGATAAGCATGCAGGGCCAAGGTGGCTGAGCTTTGGAGCGAGGCAGAATTCTGTAAAGCGCAACAGTTATGCAATACGGCTCAGGTGGCGGTTACAAGTTGGCTACTGTATTCACAAGCGTGCCAAAGGTGCGAAACAAGTTGGAAGGGTCATGAAATGATTTCATAACCTTATTAGAGTGTCCCTAACTGTTCACTACAAGTGTGGCTTCAATCTGCATGACAACACAAAAGGTGGCAGTTGAAAAGCAGATTGGCGGTTATGGAAACTACCCTATGGGACACATGGTTGTTCCATGCAGGTGCAAGCGGTTGCACAGAGTTTTGACTGATCATTAGCTTGTATAAATAGCTTAGGGATCAATAAGTTTAGTGTTGTTCAATTGAGATAAGAACCACTAATGTAGAGAGTGTTTTAGGCATTGACCAAGAGGGTGAATGGCCTGTTTTGGTCCATGTGATGGACGAGTTTTGTAATCTTCCTTTAGTGCAATAAAATGGGTTTGTTGCATTATTCTTTGTGTGAGAATTGTTCAAGTACATGGCAGGACCTCTTATGCTTATAGGGGCATGAAGAGTTAGAGAGAAAGAAGAAAAGACTTACGTTGTGCAAAGCCTTTGGAGTGAAGGCAGATGCGCACTTTGATGCGAGTATGCAAGGCTGAGTGATTTTGGGTGAAGTTGATTCACTGAACCACAATCATTACCGGTCATGTTAAATGGGCATGGTGGGAAGGGCCAACCGAAAAAAATCGAAACACCTTTATAGTAAGACTAAAAAAAAATGTGATTCCTGAAGACAGATGCAACCAATTTGCTTTTCTCTCTACACTAATAAGCTGTAATTCTCTCTATGGTTATAAGTTGTAGTGGATAACCGGTGGACATTTCATCTCTAAGTGTTGGAAACTCGTTATGTATGGTTCCAACATAAATAAATTTTATAAATACTGAACAAAGAATACGGTCGTGATAATTTTCCACAACAACATAAGAGATGGACACGTATCTATCCAAACAGAATGTTTGGAAATCCACCTGTTAAGGATAATACAGTACTTTACAATTTCTATTGTAAAGTCGGCTTCTAGAAAATGTGGCTGACCAACCGACTCTCTAACACTTGATAAGGATGATTGGATTAAGTTGATCTTAATCCCACCACGAGTACCAAAACGTGGCAATGTAATATTGCATTTCAGTTTTTCTCATGGCTATAAATAGACGAGACACCAATGTATACTGTAGTTGAAAACTAATTAGTAAGAAACGAAACAACATGCTCCCACTTTCATTCCCTTGTCATCTTTACAACTCTTCATGTTTGTATCTACCATTTTATATATCCCGTGTTAATTAAATACGTTGAAGTGCATGCCATTAGTCCTACCCTTTTAGTTGGTTGAACATCATACTACCTTTTGCTACCGTTTAGTATATGGGTACAGATAATTTATAACACGTTATCAGCACGAATTGCTCCGTAGCATCCGGTATGGGCGGACGATACGGAAAAGGATAATTCCTTTTGACCTTTGCATATTTTATTTAACTATTATTAAGTAATTTTATACATAAATTTTTGTAGTGTCTAAATTTGTTTCCTATTTTGATTAGGACTTGTTAAAGTGAAAGTTAAACATCTTATCGTGTCTTATATGTGTTGTTTGGAGCACAAGTAATTAAACAGTATATGAAGATATATTCAAAATAGGTACGAATTAGCAATGACTCATATTTGTGATATTATTCGATTTCCGAATTTAGCCAAATATTTGAGTTTTGCAGTGTTTTACTATTTTTCCTCTCTAGCCAACCGACGGAAGGTTTTTCCGCGTCCTTTTGGATAGCATAGAGAATAAAATCACCTTTGTTGGTACACCAATAATTTTTGTGGTGTTAACGGGCTGTAATACCGACAGAGCGAGGAATTGTTGCATCCTGAGGGATAACAAAATTTTAATTGTAATCCTTTGTTGTAGTAATCTCTAGAATTCAAAGTCGTTTCACCTAAGGTCGGAATATGATGAAAAATGAACACCGGGTTAACATGGTTAGCCAGTCTCTATCAACGGTCCTTGAAATGACCTACAATTGATATCGAGACATATTATTTTAAGGTATAAAGAATGTGTTCATATTTTTTAACTTTGATAAATTAATATTTCGTCGACCCTAATAGACGAAGTTGGAGATTTGTCGGTATTATGTTAGAACCGTATATATAACATTTGAAATTTTTTTTTCCTTGTTTTCACCATTGATTTTTGTGGTAAATAATTTGGATTAATTTTTGGAGAAGATATATGCATCGTATAAAATGTTGTGGTGAGCAATAAGGAGAGTTGCATATTTTGCGCCGTTATGTGTTCCCGCTAGCTTTACGACGTGCATTATATGCATCGACGAGCTTTAAAGAGCTAGAGCTTAATTTGCACTTTGTATATGTTGTGTCAACAACAACGAGTGTTGCGTATATTAACCGCGCATCGTACATATGCAAACGTCGAGCGATAATGAGTGTTGCATTTTTGTAAATGATATATAGAGTTAATATCATGTTTTTTTGTCGCCTGAGCTATTACCTAAAATCCTGAATTTGGTGAATCAAATTTGCAGCATTACTCATGCAAATAATAGTCTCTTTTTGGTAAATGAATAGATACGAAAATGAGGAAGATGCAATTGTGGTAGGCATATCTGAATATAAGAACCACAATAGTTATCAGGTTTGAGAACCTGGTAAACCCCGAACCACCGGAGATGGAGAAATATGGAACGGTAGCATAATGATTGGCTTGAATGAGTCTCCTTTGAGCCTGGAAGAGCTCTGCTATTGTTGTGACATAAAAGACACGGTACGTGCATTTGAAATATCGTTCATTGTTGTTGATCTCTATCGGTCGTCTTGGAAGGACTGAGACTGATATTGAGATAGTGACTATGTTCACAGAATTTAATTTACAGTTTACTGTTGATTTTACATGGAAATGTAAATTCTTAAACTTTATCCCAGATGGACAGTAAACGAGAGAGAAAACCTGATCAATTATCTCTCCTGGGTTGCATGTTATTGTTGTTTTTAGCACCCAATTCCTCCCTTGATAGGTAGAGTCATGCAGAACTGAATTTCTGCTGATGAGACATTTCCTCCTTAGGATCAGGGGGAGAGTTGTCGACGATATTGGTTAATTCCAATTGTGTCTCATCTACATTCTCACACCAAGAAATTCCTGAGGTGTTGGAGATTACTTTGTTGCTATATTCAGTAAGAGTACGCGCGCTTGCTTGATTCGACATAAATTAAAGTCCTTGCAAGGCTGCCATGGAATCGCAGCGATTGTTTCGTCTAAAAATATGCTTAGAGGCATAGACGAAAAACCTCTTGTAAGAGGTATGCCAATCTAATCAGATAACGTCCATATTCTCTTTGAGTGATGAGTTGATAAATTGTGTTGATATTTTACGGAGACGAATATCCGCATATTGAAGTTTGGTACCAATGGATTAGAATATCCTCTTACTCGAGAGAATGATGTGAGATCGTTATTAACTGATTATCTAGTTGTTGATAATATTCAGAGTAGCTACTGAAATTGTTGTGGATGGATATCCCCCCTTTGCAAAGGAATTATCGACAAAGTTTATATGATTACCAGATATGGACCTCGGTCCATATTGAGTTGTTCTCTCACTTGTATCTGCTTTCAGGAGCTCAGTCCTAGCATCCACGAGCTTTGGTTACAAAATTTGACGCTTATAAAAGGGCGTAATGAGAGAATTAAAGTCGCTTGTTGTAAAGCCCCAACCTTGACAACGAGTTTCCACAGATACTAACCAGGTTGATGGAAGTATGGTCTGGTAGTCATAAATGACTCGACATATCACATGGGTGGTAACCGTGTATCTATACTCATATAAATTTTAAGTGAAACTCTTGCTTGTCAGTCGTTGATGTTGTATAAACCTAGTGATGCTCTGGGCATTGATGTGGGTATTTTATTGTTCTTTTGCATTTATTGAATGGTTCAGTTAATTCATAAAGCATTTTGAACTTATTACTCATGAAATTATTGTCATGTTTTCTGTTTGAGACGTTCTATATTCCACTACCTTTACTACTCTATTACAATATTTGCAAATTTGATGAGAAAGTCTTCCCACCATTTGGGGGAGGAAAGGCTATAGCCTGGAAACGGCGTAAAGTATCCTGATTTGCACAAAGATAAACCAGGATGTATCTCATCTTGATGTTTTCATCATTGAAAGACATGTCGAAGATTTGACATCTTCAGAAATTGCAAATCAAATTGCTTCCTTGAGAAGCTTTGAATGCAGTAGCAAGTGTGCCATTTAAAACACACCATAACGTGGATTAATAGTTAATTTAAAATACTCTGCACCTCCTAAAAGGAAGAACCAGTCACAATCATTTAATGATAGTACTCTCAAAGAGACTATCATGGGAAGATCTGATTTCTCTGAATATAGTTCTCTTAACAAGGGAACTTCTTTGCAAAGGCTGTGGAACTTCAAAATGAAGGGATTTCCGTATGGCATGCTTGAAATAGAGAAATCGTGGATCCTAATACAATGATGTTGGTGACATATTTCAAAGTATCTATGGATACTTCCATAGATTATGTTGGCGTTAAGCCATTCTCTATAGGGAAATGTCATCAAAGGAATGATTGGTTAAACTAGAAAGGAGAGATATATGCAGAATAACAGTGTCTCGCAAAGATGCATAGTTTTGGTATTGCATCCGGAACACTCGATAATATGTGATATTATTGGCCATGGACATGTGTTCGCAGTACCGACATCTAATAATGTAACCCCTGATGGATACATATGGGTGTTTGCGCATAGTGAGAAAAGAAAAGTCAATTAATAGCAGAAAGTCTTTCACAGAAACCTGAGATGGATTACAAAGAAACATATTCCCTATTATGGATGCAACTACCTCTTTGGTATTTGTCTGGTAGTCGTTTAAGGACTCCACGTGCATCTAATGGATATGGTTGCTACAAATTTGTTTGAAAGACTAGATACAGATAACAACATACAAATTCCTGAAGGTTTTCACCTATCATTAGAATTACCATGTCAAATGCATTTGTTCAATAAAGACGAAAATGGTCAATCGTCTAAGTGAATGCCTATATTATACAGGAATGTGTGAACCATCTTATGTGCCCATATACTATGCATTTACTAGATTTGTTTTATGCGACATCTATTTGATTGGAACTTCCGAGGAATTCTACAAAGCACAAAAATGGTTAAAGCAGAAGTTCGAGATGAAAATCTCGGTAAAACAAGATTTCAGTCCTTTTGTTGAGCACTTTGGTTGGTCGTCCATTAATTTCCTTAAAGGTTTAGACGTATTTAAATGGACAAGCTGGCACAATTGCAACTACGAGATCTCTTACTTTTCAGATTAATCCGTTTACATCTCAACAATGGAGATGTATCACTATGTGGTTTGTATTACACAAAGGATGTGTAAATTAATGATACATTAACTGAGACATGTTATAGATACCTGATATTTGGTTCGTAGTAAATATGAAAGTCTGGCTCTTCCCAACACCAATATCGAGCATTGGTCAGAAGAAAACCCCTTAATCTTCGTGGTACCATTAAGTTTGATATTTTGCATGAAAGATCACTATACGTCTCCCACAGAGAAAATCCAATCAGATAGTTTGGGTTTTGATTATTGGCAGGTTTACTAAAGCAGCTAAACATTTTCGTAGCTAATAGTCTGGTAGTAGAGGATATTTTTTTTTCCTCTGATCGATTATGATTGTTCAGACAAATCTAGTGGAGAATAAAAGGCTGGCATAACCAGATGATCATCAAGAAATTGCACATAGTAAAATCAAACCAACTTTCTCAAGTAAAGAAGCCGCTGAAGACATTAAAAGATGGTTCGTGGTATCTATGCAATATTATCAGGCACAATGATCAACTGAGAAGGCTACTCATCAGGGGTAGTAAAGCCATGGAAGATTATGGATATGGGCACATTGGACATTAAGCCATGTACTCTTTTTCCTTAGTCAAGGTTTTGTCCCACCGGGTTTTCCTTGCTAAGGTTTTAATGAGGCATGCGAGTCCATTGCTATCCGTAGTTCGAATTGTGGTACTCTTTTTCTTTATCCTGGTTTTTTTCCCTCTGGGTTTTTCCGGGAAAGGTTTTAACGAGGCAACATCTGCGGGTTTATCATTGTTCTAAGTACTCATGTTTTCTTACGTTCAGGTTTTGTCCCTTTGGATTTTCCTGGCAAGGTTTTAATGGGATAATGATCTTAGAACGGTGATCATGACGTATATACATACCATTTCTCGAGACGCGGTTATGGGATAAACCTTAGTATTATCTGGTTCAGGTTTTTACCACACACGGTTTTCCTGATAAGGTTTTACAAAGAAAAATGAGCAGCGTCGTCGATACAGTTGTCAGCTTCCAGCGTTCAGATTTTCATAACTAATTTATCCCGACAAGGTTTTAACAAGGAAGCACATGTATGTTCAGCATCATTCTAAATTTCTTTAGCGTTACGCTCTTCATCCAGATTTTATCCTACTACGTTCTACCGACGAGTTTTTAACAACACAACACTATTGAAGTGGTGATCGGCCAAGGGGGAGTATTGTAAAGTCGGCTTCTAGAAAATGTGGCTGACCAATCGGCTCTCTAACACTTGATAAGGATGATTGGATTAGGTTGATCTTAATCCCACCACGTGTACCGAAACATGGCAACGTAATATTTGCTCTTCAGTTTTTCGCTTGGCTATAAATAGCCGAGACACCTATATACTGTAGTTGAAAACTAATTAGTAAGAAACGAAACAATATGCTCCCACTTTTATTCCCTCATCATCTTTACAACTCTTCGGCCATGTTTGGGAACTTTGACAACATAAAACTTAGCTAGGGAAGAATTTTCTCTAACTCGATTAGAGTTATCATAAGATGTATTAGTAAAGATGTTGTTTGTCCTTCTATTGTATCCATCACAGGTTTATTATATATTATGTTTGTCTCACCATACTCTAACCCCATATTTTTACAAAATAGTCCTATATTAAGGAAAAAATTATATGGAGGAAAATATGAAAATATAAAAATTAATCAAAAATTAATAAAAAAAAATGAAAAATTAAAATAACTACCTATATAACCGCCTAACCTAGGTAAGGATATTGGTATCCTAGCTATTTTGGAGAATACCATAACCTTACTTTTTTGGGTTCCTAAAATCAAGGAAGATTTAGTAGTTCCAGTTCAAAATTAGGATTGCAGTGAGACAAACATATTTTTATTGTATTTTCTTGATAACCCAACCTAGGATAGAAATTTCCAAGGGACCAAACACGACCTTCGTGTTTGTATCTACCATTCTATATATCTCGTGTTAACTAAATACACTGAAGTGCATGCCTTTAGTCTTAGCCTTTTAGTTGGTAGAACATCATACTACCTTTTGCTACCGTTTGGTATATGGTTACAGATAATTTATAACAATTTCTTTGTTTAACCTTGTTTTTTACAGAGTAAACATTTTTATCCTGTATCTTTACTCGTCTCCTCCTTTCTTTCTAACTCCATGGATGCACAACCATCTTCAACCTTTTTTGCATGAATTTATTTTCCAAATCACAAAGCATAAATTTGTATTTTAGTTCTACTGGCACCTTGTTCTTTTGCAGAAATGAGGAGATAATGAATTTGTTAAAGTGGATCTTTTCTAATTTAGTAGATATCATATTTATCAACATTTTCTAAATGCAAGAAATTGATGCACAATTTCTCTTATTATCATCTTAAATTGATGTACACGCGCGTATCATAAATTGAGAAACCAATTTTTCTGCATTTGAAAAAATTGGATAAGAAGTGGATCTAATTCGATCAATCTGATTATGTTTGAGGAATTAGAACCTTATACTGTTGTTTTTAATCACACGTAATAGAAATTGAAAAATAAATTGCTTTGATTAGATTTATTTATTACAGTTTGAAATGATCAAAAATATTGAAATATTAAAGATCTGCTGGCGTGATGCTTGTGGTGGGTGATGGTGGAACTTGTTGGGTGGTGGTGTTCGTTATGGCAGCAGAGACGGTGCTGGTTATGCGAGTGGCAGGTTAGGTCCTGGTTATGCTGGTGGCGGTGGATGTGTTAGTGGTGCTGTTGGTTAAGGTGGCGGTGAGGTAAATACTTGATTAGAAGGTGGTGACGGTTCCTTTCCTGTCGGAGGCGGGGGTTCTAGTGGTGGTGGTGCAGTTCGTCAGGGTGGTGGTGTTGGTATAGAACTTCCAAACAATAGTATTGTTTCGTTCAAATTTTCGAATGACATTTTCGTACGCAAAATTTAAATCGAAAACACCAAATGCTACAGTGGTGTTGGTGGTGGTTGAAAAAAACGGGGGTCTAACAACACCACCCAATATTTGGCTTATCAATCTGTATGGACTAACTCCGAAATACTTTGCTAGAGAATCAATTAGACAGTCAAACTCAATCTAGATAAAAAGTATCTCAAAGAGTTATTATCTCAATCTCTCGATTTGATTTCTACTCAAGCTAAAATCAATAGCGAGTCTTTATCAAAGAGAGATAACTTGGAAGGTACCAAAGACCAATGTCCAAGGATCAATCAACTACAATCAACAACCAAAAGTTGGATTAGAGAAGTTGATGATCACGAACGCACAACCTGTATTATTTCTATTATATAAAATATAATGCGAAAATGAAATAACACAGACACCAGAAGTTTTGTAAACGAGGAAACCGCAAATGCAGAAAAACCCCGGGACCTAGTCCAGATTGAATACACACTGTATTAAGCTGCTACATACACTAGGCTACTCCAAGCTAACTTCGAACTGATCTATAGTTGAACCCCTACCAATCTCCCACTGATACAAGATACAGTTGTACTCCTACGCCTCTGATCCCAACAAGACACTGCATACTTGATTCCCTTTGCTGATCTCACCCACAACAAAGAGTTGCTGCAACCCAAAATCACAGACTTGATAATAAACGAATCTGTCTCACACAGAAAAGTCTATCAAAAGGATAAATCTGTCTCCCACAGATAAACCCTAGGTTTTGTTCCGTCTTTAGATATAAAATCAAGGTAACATGAACCAATTGATAATCCGGACTTATATTCCCGAAGAACAACCTAGATTAATCAATCACCTCTCTACAATCCTTCCTGACTACACAAGCGGATTGTCGAGGAATCACAAATAGTGAGACAAAGATGTTTGTGATTTCTTTATCTTGCCTATCAGAGAACTCTCACGATCTCAATCCAATCAATCGATTGTACTCGTACGATAGAAGATGCAATTTCAGATCACACAACTACGATAAAAGTAGTATCGGTCTGGCTTCACAATCCCAATGAAGTCTTTAAGTCGTTAAATCGAGTTTAGAGAAGAAACTCAGGAGTTAATGGAGATCGAATCTAGCGAGAGCACTAGTAGCACACAGACATGTGGGGGATTAGGTTTTCTCAATGCTAGATGTCTCCTTTATATAGTCTTCAAATCAGGGTTTTGCCTTAGGTACAAAGCGAAATCTATTCACTGTTAGATGAAACCTGATTTAGATTCAAGTCAATATCTCTCAACCGTTAGATCGAAAGACATAGATTTCCACACACACTTGGGAACACGTTTACTGGGTTTGAGAAAAACCATGCCCAAACGAGTACATGTATGTTCGTTCAACATGATAACCCAAAAGGTCAACCATATGAGCATCTCATATTAATCATGTTCTTCTTCACCATAACTAGTTCAATTGACTCAAATGAACTAGTTAAGAGTTGTTCAATTGCTATGAGATCTTATGTAACTACACAAGACACAATTGAAACAAACATGATTCAATTCGATTAGAATCGGCTCATGAACATTATAGCCACGATTTGCATAAAGCATTCCTTAATAATTAATGTTTCATGTTCAGAGCACATCTTTAGATCATAACCTCTTAAGATCACAAACAAGTTCTTGGACTTAAGTTAATCGGTTGAGCTTTCCAAACTCAGCAGAAATTCTCGGGTAGAGAACTTCCGCCAGTTCGCGGACTGAGTTCGCGGACTTAGCACACAAACGAGTTTTGGAAATCCCAGCAGAAATTCTCGGTCGAGAAATTCCGTCAGTTCGCGGACTTGGCAAGCCAATTCCACAATCCTACCGATTTCTCTTGATCAACAAAGTTCGAAAACTTCGTTTCAAGGAATACATGGTTATATAATCTAAACTCTCATTTCAATCATTGAAACATTCTCAGAGGGCGATATTCAGTCGTGAAGAACAACAAACCTTTCTCGTCAGAACAATTTCCAAAGTGATTGGAACTTTCATGACTTTCGTCTCTAGGTGAAGATAAACCTGATCAAAGCGAAACGCTTTACCAACACAAGATTTCGAGTAAAAGATAAGCAATGAATACTCAGCTCGAAATATCAAGTGTATATGATCTAGTCTATATAGCATACGACTTTTGTCTCATAAGAAGTAGGAGAAGAATAGATAGACTTTCGAGTGATATATAAGTTCAAGTCTTCACATACCTTTTTGTTGATGAAGTTCCACGGTTCCTTGGTGTAGATCTTCGTCGTTGTCGTTGAACCACCATGAAGTCCTTAAGCTCAACTACACTTTTCCTATCCTAGTCCGAGACTTAGCTAATAGGCTAGATCAAGACTTTATAGTTTTGATCACTAACATTGAAAAACATGCTTGATATAGCAACGCATGCGAGGTTGACCGATCTATGCTCTAACAATCTCCCCCTTTGTCAATTTTAGTGAAAAAACTATTAATACATATGGAATACAAAAAAGATAAACTTTAGTGGCTCCTATTCCATAATCCAATCTTTAACGTTCCTTGAAATCTTCGTCCTTCCAAGTACTCCAATGATCCCAAAGGTTGTAAGTTTAGTATCACCGTTGTTGAAGATCCATAGCTATAACAATGAGAGAAATCGAGATTCTCGATCATTATTATACAGTGTCATAGTATTATTATGAACATCAAAGTCCAATTGCATCACGACTTTAACAATAATACTATGGTGATATGTATCACTCCCCCTTAGTCAATACTCCATCTCGATCATGGAAACCACTCCCCCTTACACAATGATCCAATAACCATATGTATTTGTAGTGCGACCTACAATATTTCTCCCCCTTTTTGTCAATAAAATTGGCAAAGGTACAAGAACGGGTTCATAATGAAATTTCCACAAGAGACATTTCATGACCAAAAGAAAGACAACATATCATCTTAACTTAGATGCAATCTTATAGCCGAAGCTAACATCATTCATCAGTTTTAAGACGCAAGATAACCCCTATAAAATTCCACAGTCGCACTCCCCGCAAGATATTACCATTAAGCACAAGTTCAAAAAGAACTCTCCCCCATTTGATGTTATTACCAAAGGAACAACAAGAGCGACCTCAATTTCGAAAGAAAAGAAGGATTTTTATTTGGACACTAAAAACCATGTGAATGATTTTTTATATCCAAAACTCAACCAAAATACTCACAAGTAAACCCATGAATATTCTAATTGGAATACGCAATTAAATCAAAAACACAAAAGTGATCAATTTAATTGAAAGTGCTCAACATAAGTAAACTCACGGAGCAACAAGCTACGACTAAGTTAATCATATGAAGGTGACTAACTTAACCGTTCAAGTACTCAACATAAGGAAAACCTTACGGAATATGTGACTACATTAACCAATAAAACATGATAGTGTAGCCGTTCATATACTCAATACAAGAACTTGTGGAATATATGAAAACTCAATTAGATTAATTACAAGAGAACCTATAATTAATCTAATCGGAATACAAATAACCAAACTAATCACCGAGGTAATCAATTTAATTATTTTGGGTTCAACATAAGAGATTATGGAACCCCGACTAAGATTATCATGAAACATGACCATCTTAACCACACATGTACTCAACACAAGAAGGAAAACTTATGGAGTACAAAACTAAATAACCAAGGATGATTAATTTAGTTCATAACGCTCAACATATATCATCTTACGGAACAACCAAGGTTAATCGACTTAGTTGTAAGGTGATCAACATAAGATACACAATGGAGCCTTCACGGTAAAACATAATAAAATGGATTAATGAAGATCAATACCGTGGATAACATACAAGGATCTATTCTATCTTTGCATCATTATATGCATAACAACATAATAGACTTTATCCTTGTCATACAAAGATTTAATCCTATTTTCCATCAAATACATGATTGCATAGGCATAACTTTTGTATATGTCAAAACTCCATTCGTCCTTTCATCAATACGAATATCAATTCATGAACGACTTTACTTTTGACCGCAATATGGGACCTTCAAGTTCACGGACGCAAACAATACATATCCCATACAAATATTGCAATATAACAAACTAAGAAAATACTGCAATAACAATCATCCTCCAAATATTTTTAGAATAAACCTAAAAATAACATAAGAAGATGAAAACAAAAATAGCTATGTGTAGTCACAATCATCACTATTCAAAGCACTAGTTATTCTTCCATCTAATCCAAAAAGAAGACATCCTAGGCATTTAAAAACAAGACAAAAATAGACTCTTAAACAAGGACCAGACAAAATAACATCCGATGGACGACTCTAAAGGTTCAAGAGTCTTATGATTATTGAGCTTTTGAGAGCCGGCATCATTATCAACCTTAGAGGAGACATCCTTTGAGAGGGGATCTTTGTCATTATTCAAAAGAGCCAGGTTACAGTTAACCTTTTCCAATTTAGCTCTTACATCATCAAGACACTTTATAGTCCCAACAAGTTGCTGAGAATCAATAATCACATTAGATGGAATCTTTTTCCCAAAATCTGAGAGGAAAACAGGAGATTGAGAAACATATCCTTCAACTTGGACAAGAGTTCCCTTCTCTTTATCAAACTCAAAATATATACCGTTGTCAACAAAGTATTCAGGCAAATCTCATGAAGAAGAGGCCATTAAAGAGATACCTAGAGTGAAGAGCTCAAACTCAATAGGGAGGGTATATAAATGGTTTGAGATAATTAGGGTTTGAAAGGTAGGTATAATAGGAAGAACCCAAACCGTATGCAATCCCTTACGGGTACTGAAAAACCAGTAACCGAAACTCTAAAAAATAAATAAATAAAAGGAATAAAAAGAAAAAGGCAAAAACAACCTATCAACGATTTTAAAAGCAAGGCCAAAATACTCATGTAATAGTAAGTGACTGATTATCCACCTAAGAACGATAAGAAAATAGCTAGATAATCAAGGTTACTTTGCAAGGAGTATACCTATTCAATTCTCACGCCACTAGGATTTTTTGATGGGTGAGAGATCAACCTTGTGATTAATTAGCACAAGTATGAGCATTTAGCTCATTAAATGACCATGGCTTTTGTTTAGCCTTTATTCTTTGGTTATTCCTCAGTCCAGAAAGATGAGACACGTCATGTTTAGCATGTCCTTCTGAAGACTCTTTTTGAGGACTAAATCTAGGACCTCTTGCAACTGGTTCAAGAGGATCAGAATGGATGGGAATCCATTTTCTAGATTTAGGTTTACCAAAGACTTTCTTATAAACATATGGAATATTTTCATCAGAAATATGAGTATATATGTGGTTAGAATGTACCTGTGCCATGTGATCATGTTTATAAAATTCTTGGTTTTCTGTGGGCATATGACTTACTGCATTGGTCGACAGACTATTTACTCCATTGATAGTAGAAAGAAGCAATTTGCGAAGTCGAGAAACTTGTTTCATTCTAGCAAAGCAATGGATAGCATAGTGATTTCCTTTTCCACAGAAGGTACAAGTTTGTGGAGGTGAAGTAACAATAGGCACTTGTTTAAACTTCATAGCCACCGGAGAAGATCGTAAGTTATAAAAATTTTCTTGACACAACCTTCATCAGGAGAACCTTTCATTCTGTACAGTAACTCATGAGAATTAGAATGTGCAGAAGAAATTTTCTTTAAGACAGAGTTTTCCTTTTCCAAGGATTTGCACTGTTCATGGGCTAAGACAAGCGAAGCATCAAGTTTCTCCTTCTCAACACGAAGTTTGTCTAGATCATATGAATGCGTCTTGATCAAAAAATGTTCTCTAATTGAGCCTTCTTTAACCATCTTTTCAAGATCACATATCTTTTCACGTTGTATATTGTTTTTTTGAAGAAGTTTCTCAATTTCCTTAAAGAAAGACCCTATAATGTCATAGAGCACTTGTTCACGATCAATAGAATTTTCAAATTCATCAATGAGTTGTACATGATTCTTGAGATCAACAAACTCTGTAGAATTTTTTGAAATTCTAGTGAGCTCCATTTCAGATTTAGCCATTGTTTCCAATGTCTCGCTGGAAGAAGAATGATTCACACATGATGGGACATTCTTCTTACCTCGGGATTCGGAAGAATCAGCTAAGGAGTGACCCTTTGAGGTATTTCCGAGACTTTTGTCAAAGTTGAAAGCTTTAGGAGGCATATTGGTATGCGTATGAGATTCTGTCCACAGAGTCAGATCGCTACAAACACAGGCTGATGAGGTCTTAACGTGTTTGCCTGCTCTGATACCAATTGAAAAAGTGGGGGTCTAACAACACCACCCAATATTTCGCTTAGAAATCTGTATGGACTAACTCCGAAATACTTTGCTAGAGAATCAACTAGACAGTCAGACTCAATCTAGATAAAAAGTATCTCAAAAGAGTTATTATCTCAATCTCTCGATTTAATTTCTACTCAAGCTAAAATCAATAGCGAGTATTTATAAAAGAGAGATAACTTGGACGGTACCAAAGACCAATGTCCAAGGATCAATCAACTACAATCAACAACCAAAAGTTGGATTAGAGAAGTTGATGATCACGAATGAACAACCTCTATTATTTCTATTATATAAAATATAATGCGGTAAAGAAATAACACAGACACCAGAAGTTTTGTTAACGAGGAAACCGCAAATGCAGAAAAACCCAGGGACCTAGTCCAGATTGAATACACACTCTATTAAGCCGCTACATACGCTAGCCTACTCCAAGCTAACTTCAGACTGATCTATAGTTGAACCCCTACCAGTCTCCCACTGATACAAGGTATAATTTTACTCCTACACCTATGATCCCAGCAGGACATTGCGTACTTTATTCCCTTTGCTGATCTCACCCACAACAAAGAGTTGCTGCAACCCATAATCACAGACTTGATAATAAACGAATCTGTCTCACACAGAAAAGTCTATCAAAAGGATAAATCTGTCTCCCACAGATAAACCCTAGGTTTTATTCTGTCTTTAGATATAAAATCAAGGTAACAGGAACCAATTGATAATCCAGACTTATATTCCCGAAGAACAGCCTAGATTAATCAATCACCTCTCTACAATCCTTCTTGACTACACAAGCGGATTGTCGAGGAATCACAAACTGTGAGACGAAGATGTTTGTGACTTATTTATCTTGCCTATCGTAGAACTCTCACGATCTGAATCCAATCAATCGATTGTACTCGTACGATAGAATATGCAAGATCAGATCAAACAACTACGATAAAAGTAGTATTGGTCTGACTTCACAATCCCAATGAAGTCTTTAAGTTGTTAACTCGAGTTTAGAGAAGAAACTCAAGAGTTAATGGATATCGACTCTAGCGAGAGCACTAGTAGCACAAATACGTGTGGGGATTAGGTTTGCTCAATGCTAGATGTCTCCTTTATATAGCCTTCAAATCAGGGTTTTGCCTTAGGTACAAAGCAAACTCTATTCACCGTTAGATGAAACCTGATTTAGATTCAAGCCAATATCTCTCAACCGTTAGATCGAAAGACATAGCTTGTCACACACACTTGGGTACACGTTTATTGGGTTTGAGAAAAACCATGCCCAAACGAGTACACGTATGTTGGTTCAACATGATAACCCAAAAGGTCAACCATATGAGCATCTCATATTAATCATGTTCTTCTTCACCATAACTAGTTCAATTGACTCAAATGAACTAGTTAAAAGTTGTTCAATTGCTATGAGATCTTATGTAACCACACAAGACACAATTGAAACAAAGATGATTCGATTCGATTCGATTAGAATCGGCTCATGAACATTATAGCCACGGTTTGCATAAAGCATTCCTTAATATTTAATGTTTCATGTTCAGAGCACATCTTTAGATCATAACCTCTTAAGCTCACAAACAAGTTCGCGGACTTAAGTTAATCGGATGAGTTTTCCAAACTCAGCCAAAATTCTCGGGTTGAGAACTTCCGCCAGTTCGCGGACTGAGTTCGCGGACTTAGCACACAAACGAGTTTTGGAAATCCCAGTAGAAATTCTCGGTCGAGAACTTCCGTCAGTTCGCGGGCTTGGCAAGCCAATTCCACAATCCTACCTATTTCTCTTGATCAAAAAATTTCGAGAACTTCGGTTCAAGGAATACATGGTTATATAATCTAAACTCTCATTTCAATCATTGAAACATTCTCATAGGGCGATACTCAGTCGTGAAGAACAACAGACCTTTCTCTTCAGAGCAATTTCCAAAGTGATTGAAACTTTCATGACTTTCATCACTAGGTGAAGATAAACCTGATCAAAGCGAAACACTTTACCATCACAAGATTTCGAGTAAAAGATAAGCAATGAATACTCAGCTCGAAATATCAAGTGTATATGATCTAGTATATGTAACATACGACTTTTGTCTCATAAGAAGTAGGAGAATAATCGATAGACTTTCGAGTGATAGATAAGTTCAAGTCTTCACATACCTTTTTGTTGATGAAGTTCCACGGTTCCTTGGTGTAGATCTTCGTCGTTGTCGTTGAATCACCATGAAGTCCTTGAGCTCAACTACACTTTTCCTATCCTAGTCCGAGACTTAGCTAATAGGCTAGAAATCAAGACTTTATAGTTTTGATCACTAACATTGACAAACATGCTTGATATAGCAACACATGCGAGGTTGACCGAGCTATGCTCTAACAGTGGTGACAGTCGAAGTGAATTTCAGATCTACTGATTTTACCGATAATTTGCTTGTCGGAGAAATACCGGATGGGATTGAGAAGGCGTTTAATCTGAGAGCTGTTAGTTTAGGGAGGAATAAATTGAATGGTGTAATTTCGGTTGGGATCGGTGGGTGTGCTCCGTTGAAGGTGATTGATTTCAGTGAAAATTCGTTGACCATAGCAATGTCGAATTCATGATGGCGGCAATGATGATGATGATGTTAGAGGCGACGGTGGTGGTAGCAGTTGTGGTCTGGCGCTACTGGTGGTGGAGAAGCTATTGGTATCGATGTGAACAGAAGCGCTGCAGGTGGTGTAGGAGCTATTGGTGTCGATGTGAACTGAAGAGATTGAGAAAAAGAAAGAGACGATGGAGGGCTATTTTGTCTGTGAAAAAAAGTAACTAAAAATAACCACTAATTTGTGTGTGTGACGGGAATCTAATTAGAATATTCTTTCTCAATCTTTTTATCCAATTAAACATTTGAGTTACTCTTCAATTTACAAAAAAGTGGCATAAAAGGGACTCTCTCCCTTCGGGCCCGTTGGGCCCTCAGGTCGGTCGGCCCAATAATTTGATATTCATTAGTGATTTATGTTGAGTTTATTTTGTTGATTTTTGGGTTTTCTTCATAATTGAATATGTGGTTGTCTGATTGTATGATGGCGTAATTTTTTAAAAGCATAGATGAAACCAGTTTCAACCTGTACTTTTTAAAGCATAGATGAACCTATGGTTATCTGATGAAACAGTTTCGTCGCGTTTTTTCTTCCTGCAACAGTTAAACCATATTTCATTCATAATAACCGTTTCAAAACTGGATGAAACTAGACTCATCCAGTGGAAAAAGACGATACAACCGGTTTCATGTAGTAATAACACATGATGTACGAAGATTTCATATAGTGGAATCACAAGATGAAATTGTGTTTCATTCATTAGCAACACATGATGAAATCAGTTTCATCTTGCAATCGTACAAGATGGACAACAAAAGAGAAATCATTTTAAAATTGGATGAAACTAGGCTTGAAAAAGCGGGGGTCTGACAACCACACCCAATATTCGCTTACCAATCTGTATGGACTAACTCCAATACACTTTCAAGAGATTCAACTAGACAGTCAGACTCAGTCTTATAAAAAGTATATCAAATAGTTATATCTATGTTTCTTAATGTAGTTAGCAAACCAAACAGATAGAAATCCGTGAGCCTGATTATTATAAGAAACAACTTGGACGGTATCAAAAACCAATATCCAAATGTCAATCAATTTAATCAACAAACAAAAGTTGGATTCACAATTGATTGAACTTACGCACAACCTATGATATTTCAATTATATAGAAAATATAATACGCGAAAAGGAAATAATACAAATACCAGAAGTTTTGTTAACGAGGAAACTGCAAATGCAGAAAAACGCTGAGACCTAGTCCATATTTGAACACCACACTGTATTAAGCTGCTACAGACACTAGCCTACTCCAAGTTAACTTCAGACTGGAATGTAGTTGAGCCCTAACCAATCTCACACTGATCAAGGTACAGTTGAGCTCCTTACGTCTCTGAATCCCAACAGGGCTCGACGCACTTGATTTCCTTAGTTGATCTCACCCACAACTAAGAGTTGCTACGACCTAAAGTCGAAGACTTGGTAAACCAATTTGTCTCACACAGAAA
This sequence comes from Papaver somniferum, assembly GCF_003573695.1. Lineage (NCBI taxonomy): Eukaryota > Viridiplantae > Streptophyta > Magnoliopsida > Ranunculales > Papaveraceae > Papaver > Papaver somniferum. The sequence continues at coordinate 74,264,517 of NC_039362.1, forward strand.
AGTCTATTGTATAGATAAATCTGTCTCCCATAGATATACCTATGAGTTTTGTTCCGTCTTTTGATAAATCAAGGTGAACATGAACCAATTGATACATCAGACTTATATTCTCGAAGAAAAACCTAGTAATATCAATCACAATAATCTTAATCGTATGGTAGCGAAACAAGATATTGTGGAATCACAAACGATGAGACGAAGATGTTTGTGACTAATTTTTATCTTGCCTATCAGAGATTAAATCTCGAGTCAATTATAGAGAATATAGTACTCAATCACGATGAAAAACAACAAGATCATAACATGCAACTACAGAGAAAATAGTTGGGTCTGGCTTCACAATCCCAATGAATTCTTCAAGTAGTTAACCCACAGGGTTATAGAAAAATCTAAGGTTAAAGGAGAATCGACTCTGGCCGTAACTAGTGTCACACGAGAGGTGTGGGGATTAGGTTTTCCAGTTGCTAGAGTTCTCCTTTATATAGTCTTCAAATCAGGGTTTGCAATCAATGTTACCTTGGTAAAAAAGCATTCAATATTCACCGTTAGATGAAAACATGATTAGACTTCAATCTAATATCTTTCAACCGTTAGATCGAACTTAGCTTGTTACACACAAATGAAAGGTGACTTCATTTAGACATGAGTAACCGTACCTAAACGTGTACACCTTTGTTGGCTCAACCATAGTTAACCGAAGTTAGCCATATGAACACTTTCATATCAACCTTATTCATCTTAACCATAACTAGTTCAAATGACTCAAATTAAACTATTTCTAGAGTTGTTCAATTGTTTATATTCTCAGAGAAGTATATATACAAGACACAATTAGAGCAAAATCGTTTTTGATTCAGTCGAATCAATTCATAAATGTTAGAGCATAGCTCGATCAACCTGGAATGCGTTGATATATCAAGCATGTTTGTCAATGTTAGTGATCAAAACTATAAAGTCTTGATTTCTGGCCTATTAGCTAATTCTCGGACTAGGATAGGAAAAGTGTAGTTGATCTCAAGGACTTCATGGTGATTCAACAACAACGACGAAGATCTACACCAAGGAACTGTGGAACTTCATCAACAAAAAGGTATGTGAAGACTTGAACTTATCTATCACTCAAAAGTCTATCTATTCTTCTCCTACTTCTTATGAGACAAAAGTCGTATACTATATAGACTAGATCATATACACTTGATATTTCGAGCTGAGTATTCATTTCTTATCTTTTACTCGAAATCATGTGTTGGTAAAACGTTTCGCTTTGATCAGGTTTATCTTCACCTAGTGACGAAAGTCATGAAAGTTTCAATCACTTTGGAAATTCCTCTGACGAGAAAGGTCTGTTGTTCTTCACGACTGAATATCGCCCTCTGAGAATGTTTCAGTGATTGAAATGTGAGTTTAGATTATATAACCATGTATTCCTTGAACCGAAGTTTTCGAACTTTGTTGATCAAGAGAAATCGATAGGATTGTGGAATTGGCTTGCCAAGTCCGCGAACTGACGGAAGTTCTCGACCGAGAATTTCTGCTGGGATTTCCAAAACTCGTTTGTGTGCTAAGTCCGCAAACTGACGGAAGTTCTCGACCCGGGAATTTCTGCTGAATTTGGAAAACTCAAACGATTAACTTAAGTCTGCGAACTTGTTTGTGAGCTTAAGAGGTTATGATCTAAAGATGTGCTCTGAACATGAAACATTAATTATTAAGGAATGCTTTATGAAAACCGTGGCTATAATGTTCATGAGCCGATTCTAATCGAATCGAATCATCTTTGTTTCAATTGTGTCTTGTGTAGTTACATAAGATCGCATAGCAATTGAACAACTCTTAACTAGTTCATTTGAGTCAATTGAACTAGTTATGGTGAAGAAGAACATGATTAATATGAGATGCTCATATGGTTGACCTTTTGGGTTATCATGTTGAACCAACATACGTGTACTCGTTTGGGCATGGTTTTTCTCAAACCCAGTAAACGTGTACCCAAGTGTGTGTGACAAGCTATGTCTTTCGATCTAACGGTTGAGAGATATTGGCTTGAATCTAAATCAGGTTTTCATCTAACGGTGAATAGAGTTTGCTTTGTACCTAAGGCAAAACCCTGATTTGAAGGCTATATAAATGAGACATCTAGCATTGAGCAAACCTAATCCCCACACGTATTTGTACTACTAGTGCTCTCGCTAGAGTCGATCTCCATTAACTCTTGAGTTTCTTCTCTAAACTCGAGTTAACGACTTAAATATTTCATTGGGATTGTAAAGCCAGACAGATACTACTTTTATCGTAGTTGTGTGATCTGATCTTGCATCTTCTATCGTACGAGCACAATCGATTGATTGGATTGAGATCGTGAGAGTTCTCCGATAGGCAAGATAAAGAAGTCACAAACATCTTCGTCTCACTGTTTGTGATTCCTCGACAATCTGTTTGTGTAGTCAGGAAGGATTGTAGAGAGGTGATTGATTAATCTAGGATGTTCTTTGGGAATATAAGTTCGGATTATCAATTGGTTCTTGTTACCTTGATTTTATATCTGAAGACGGAATAAAACCTAGGGTTTATCTGTGGGAGACAGATTTATCCTTTCAATAGACTTTTCTGTGTGAGACAAATTCGTTTATTATCAAGTCTGTGATTTTGGGTTGCAGCAACTCTTAGTTGTGGGTGAGATCAGCTAAGGGAATCAAGTACGTAGTGTCCTGCTGGGATCAGAGGCGTAGGAGTGCAATTGTACCTTGTATCAGTGGGAGATTGGTAGGGGTTCAACTATAGATCAGTTCGAAGTTAGCTTGGAGTAGGCTAGTGTCTGTAGCGGCTTAATACAGTGTGTATTCAATCTAGACTAGGTCCCGGGGTTTTTCTGCATTTGCAGTTTCCTCGTTAACAAAACTTCTGGTGTCTGTGTTATTTCTTTTCCGCATTATATTTGATATAATATAAATAATACAAGTTGTGCGTTCGTGATCATCAATTGGAAATCCAACCTTTGGTTTTTGATTGATATTGATTGATCCTTGGACATTGGTCTTTGGTAACGTTCAAGTTATTCCTTGTATTTGATAAAGACTCACTATTGATTTTAGCTTGAGTAGAAATCAAATCAAGAGAGAGATATTAACTCCTTGAGATACTTTTATCTAGATTGAGTCTGACTGTCTAGTTGATTCTCTAGCAAAGTATTTCAGAGTTAGTCCATACAGATTGCTAAGCGAAATATTGGGTGGTGTTGTTATACCCCCGCTTTTTCATTTGGTATCAGAGCAGGCAAACACGTTAAAGACCTCATCAGTCTGTGTTTGTAGCGATCTGACTCTATGGTCAAGAGTACTATCTCTGATAAACACGTCACTAGTAATAAAAAATCTCTCTCGTCTAAGTATATTAAAGAGAAAAGCCTTTCTCTCTCAAATATAGAAAAACCTTGTGGTTCGATGAGACAGGCGAACAATGACATGTGTGTTCTTGATTACCCTTCGAAAGAGACATTCTCCTCTAATGAATGGGATATAGCTGAAGAGAGTAAATTGATTCTAAATCTTGTTAGAATTCAAGCTGTTAGATTAAATCAGTTAAAGCACCATGTCAATGTCCTTCTTGGTACAATAAGAGATTGCAAATTCCATAGCATTGCTGAAGACCAGTCTTCATGCTTAACTATTGAGGCCAGCCTCGAAAAAGATACCTTGGATATTGAACACCGTTTGAATAAACTCTCTGTTCAAGGTTGTTGAAAGCAATCTAATATACCGAGAACTTCTGATGTTTTTCTTTCGGAAGTAAAAACAGATGTTCCTAATGTTTCCACCAAACTTGGGACAGTCTGTAAAAAGGGGAAATCCTCTGATGATGATATTGAGACAACATCCTCAAATCATTCCGATGATCAAAAGGTATGTCTTGTTTGTGAAAGCAAAAATTCTGTCAAACAAATGAGAAACTCTAAGTTGAATAAAAACTCTCTGGTTCAACTTCAATACACTCTAGATTTGATTCTCAAAGGTGTGACTGACATCCGTATGATTGAGACAATTGGCTTTTGTACCTATCCTGTGTATGCTACCAGGAAAGTCAGTACAGTGAGTTCCTCCAATGTTCTAAGGCGGAATAGACGTCTTAATAAACATCATTTCAAGGAGGTTCAATGCCCGATCTCTAAAAGCAACCTTGTTCCTATTGAGAAAGTCATCCCAGAAGAAAGGAAAATTGATGAGATGAGAAAAGATATCAAGGAGATAATTGTAAAGTACAACGAGCTGGTCAACAGATTATCCTCTTCCTCGTGTCAAGACTCTTCTGGTAAGAATTCTATCTATGTCTCTTATTTTGATGACAGTAAATTTTATGATAATTTCTCATGCCAAACAGGAACCCTCCCAAAGATTAAGAGGAAAAACGAACTTAACCAAGAACGTAAACCTCGTAATGAGCCTATGTCTCGTACTTGTGCTAATTAATCACAAGGTTCGAGAACTTACTCATATAAAATCCTGTAGAGTAAGTTGGGTTAAAAACAGGTATACTTTTTGCTTGCATCTGTTAAGTTAAGCTATTTTCTTATCGTCCATAGATAAACTTGTGTTGACAGATCTGCTAAGATCAAGTATTGGTTAAGTCAATAGTGTATGTTGCTTAGAGTCTTGTTTTCTGCGATTAAAAGTTTGTTTTAATGCTTAAAGGACTGTATTTTTAATGGGTATTTGTTGTATTCGAACGGATCGTGTTCTGACCCGAGTCAACATGTTTTCTGATGAAACCCTAAATTCTTGTCCCCAATAAATATCCAACTACTCAGGGTTACAAGTCACGTTCGTGTACTCCTGGTAACTTTTGGATTGTCAAGAATATCTTCCTCCTCTTCTTGCTATGATGGGTTTGCAAAAGGATTTCTCGACAAAGGTGTTGAGGTTGATTCCAAGAGGAAAAGAACACTCGTAGATGTAGATCATCCTAGTGCTTCATGTTTCTTTTCTTATACTCATGAAGATGCTGAAAAAGATGATATGATCTCTGCTGAAGTTGTTCATGACTTTCTTAAGTATTTTGGGGAAGCAAAGCAACAACTCGTTGATACTCTAAAAGGTCTTGATATGATGAAAACTGAGTTGGAAAAGGTTTTGTCTGACGGTCTCATAAAATCTCAAGTCAATGATCTTCGTAAAGAGAATCACCTCTCTGAGGCTGCAGAGAAGGCTGTTGATTTCAAGCTTGATGACTCCATGCCTCGCAAGGATCCTGTGCTGCCCGTATCTTTGTTTGTTGTCTAGGATATAATGGAGTCTGATTCCTCTTAGCTTGCTTTGCTTAGATGCCTAGGATGTCTTCTTTTTGGATTAGTTGGAAGAATAACTAGTGCTTTGAATAGCGATGATTGTGACTACACATAGCTATTTTTTTCCATCTTCTTATGTTATTTTTTAGGTTTATTTCTTTAAATTCTAAAAATATTTGGAGGATGATGATTATTGCAGTATTTTCTTGGTTTGTTATATTGCAATATTTTTATGGGATATGTATTGTTTGCATTCGTGAACTTGAAGGTCCCATATTGCGGTCAAAAGTAAAGTCGTCCATGAATTGGTATTCGTATTGATGAAAGGACGAATGAACTTTTGACATATACAAAAGTTATGCCTATGCAATCATATAATTGATGGAAAATAGGATTAAATCTTTTGTGTGACAAGGATAAAGTCTATTATATTGTTATGCATATAATGATGCAAAAATAGAATAGATCCTTGTATTTTAACCACGGTATTGATCTTCATTGATCCATCTTGCTATGTTTTACCGTGAAGGATCCATTGTGTGTCTTATGTTGAGCACCTTACAACTAAGTCGATTAACCTTGGCTTTGTCGGTTGTTCTGTAAGATGCTATATGTTGAGCATTATGAACTAAATTAATCATCCTTGGTTATTTAGTTTGTACTCCATAAGTTTCTTTCTTATGTTGATTACATGTGCGGTTAAGATGGTCATGTTCCATGATAATCTTAGTCGGGGTTTCATAATCTCTTATGTTTATCACAAAATAATTAAATTGATTACTTCAGTGATTAGTTTGGTTGTTTGCTTTTCGATTAGATTAATTATAAGCTCTCTTGTAATTAATCTAGTTGAGTTTTCATATATTCCACAAGCTCTTGTGTTGAGTATATGAACGGCTACACTATCATGTTCCATTGGTTAATGTAGTCACCTATTCAGTAAGATTATCCTTATGTTGAGTACTTGAACGGTTAAGTTAGTCACCTCCATATGATTAACTTAGTCGTAGCCTGTTGCTCCGTGAGTTTACTTATGTTGAGCACTCTCAATTAAATTGATCACTTTTGTGGTTTTGATTTAATTGCGTATTCCAATTAGAACATTCATGGGTTTACTTGTGAGTATTTTGGTTGAGTTTTGGATATAAAAAATCATTCACATGGTTTTTGGTGTCCAAATAAAAATCCTTTTTTTTTTTACTCTTGAAATTAAGGTCGCTCTTGTAGTTCCTTTGGGAATGACATCAAATGGGGGAGAGTTCTTTTAAACTTGTGCTTAATGGTAATATCTTGCGGGGAGTGCGGCTGTGGAATTTTATAGGGGTTATCTTGTATCTTAAAACTCCTTGATGAATGCATTTAGCTTCGGCTATAAGATTGCATCTAAATTAAGATGATATGTTGTCTTTCTTTTGGTCATGAAATGTCTCTTGTGGAAATTTCATTATGAACCCATTCTTGTACCTTTGCCAATTTTATTGACAAAAAGGGGGAGAAATATTATAGGTCACACTACAAATACATATGGTTTTCGGATCATTGTGTAAGGGGGAGTGGTTTCCATGATTGAGATGGAGTATTGACTAAGGGGGAGTGATACATATCACCATAGTATTATTGTTAAAGTCGTGATGCAATTGGACTTTGATGTTCATAATAATACTATGACATTGTATAATAATGATCGAGAATCTCGATTTCTCTCATTGTTATAACTACAGATCTTCAACAACGGTGATACTAAACTTACAACCTTTGGGATCATTGGAGTACTTGGAAGGACGAAGATTTCAAGGAACGTTGAAGATTGGACTATGGAATAGGAGCCACTAAAGTTTATCTATTTTTGTATTCTATATGTATTAATAGTTTTGTCACTAAAATTGACAAAGGGGGAGATTATTAGAGCATAGATCGGTCAACCTCGCATGCGTTGCTATATCAAGCATGTTTGTCAATGTTAGTGATCAAAACTATAAAGTCTTGATTTCTAGCCTATTAGCTAAGTCTCGTACTAGGATAGGAAAAGTGTAGTTGAGCTTAAGGACTTCATGGTGATTCAACGACAACGACGAATATCTACACCAAGGAACCGTGGAACTTCATCAACAAAAAGGTATGTGAAGACTTGAACTTATCTATCACTCAAAAGTCTATTTATTCTTCTCCTACTTCGTATGAGACAAAAGTCGTATGCTATATAGACTAGATCATACACACCTGATATTTCGAGCTGAGTATTCATTGCTTATCTTTTACTCGAAATCATGTGTTGGTAAAGTGTTTCGCTTTGATCAGGTTTATTTTTACCTAGTGACGAAAGTCATGAAAGTTTCAATCACTTTGGAAATTGCTCTGACGAGAAAGGTCTGTTGTTCTTCACGAATGAATATCGCCCTCTGAGAATGTTTCAATGATTGAAATGAGAGTTTAGATTATATAACCATGTATTCCTTGAACCGAAGTTTTCGAACTTTGTTGATCAAGAGAAATCGATAGGATTGTGGAATTGGCTTTCCAAATCCGCGAACCCAGTCCGCAGACTCAGTCCGCGAACTGACGGAAGTTCTCGACCGAGAATTTCTACTGGGATTTCCAAAACTCGTTTGTGTGCTAAGTCCGCGAACTGGCAGAAGTTCTCGACCCGAGAATTTCTGCTGAGTTTGGAAAATTCAACCGATTAACTTAAGTCCGCGAACTTTTTTGTGAACTTAAGAGGTTATGATCTAAAGATGTGCTCTGAACATGAAACATTAATTATTAATGAATGCTGTATGCAAACCGTGGCTATAATGATTCATGAGCCGATTCTAATCGAATCGAATCATTTTTGTTTCAATTGTGTCTTGTTTAGTTATATAAACCAACATACGTGTACTCGTTTGGGCATGGTTTTCTCAAACCCAGTAAACGTGTACCCAAGTGTGTGTTACAAGCTATGTTTTTCGATCTAACGGTTGAGAGATATTGGCTTGAATTTAAATCAGGTTTTCATCTAACGGTGAATAAGGATTGCTTTGTACCTAAGGCAAAACCCTGATTTGAAGGCTATATATAGGAGACATCTATCATTGAGCAAACCTAATCCCCACACGTCTGTGTGCTACTAGTGATCTCGCTAGAGTCGATCTCCATTAACTCTTGAGTTTCTTCTCTAAACTCGAGTTAACGACTTAAATATTTCATTGGGATTGTAAAGCCAGACAGATACTACTTTTATCGTAGTTGTGTGATCTGATCTTGCATCTTCTATCGTACGAGCACAATCGATTGATTGGATTGAGATCGTGAGAGTTCTCCGATAGGCAAGATAAAGAAGTCACAAACATCTTCGTCTCACTGTTTGTGATTCCTCGACAATCTGTTTGTGTAGTCAGGAAGGATTGTAGAGAGGTGATTGATTAATCTAGGATGTTCTTTGGGAATATAAGTTCGGATTATCAATTGGTTCTTGTTACCTTGATTTTATATCTGAAGACGGAATAAAACCTAGGGTTTATCTGTGGGAGACAGATTTATCCTTTCAATAGACTTTTATGTGTGAGACAAATTCGTTTATTATCAAGTCTGTGATTTTGGGTTGCAGCAACTCTTAGTTGTGGGTGAGATCAGCTAAGGGAATCAAGTACGTAGTGTCCTGCTGGGATCAGAGGCGTAGGAGTGCAATTGTACCTTGTATCAGTGGGAGATTGGTAGGGGTTCAACTATAGATCAGTTCGAAGTTAGCTTGGAGTAGGCTAGTGTCTGTAGCGGCTTAATACAGTGTGTATTCAATCTAGACTAGGTCCCGGGGTTTTTCTGCATTTGCAGTTTCCTCGTTAACAAAACTTCTGGTGTCTGTGTTATTTCTTTTCCGCATTATATTTGATATAATATAAATAATACAAGTTGTGCGTTCGTGATCATCAATTGGAAATCCAACCTTTGGTTGTTGATTGATCATTGGACATTAGTCTTTGGTACTGTCCAAGTTATTCCTTGTATTTCATAAAGACTCGCTATTGATTTTAGCTTGAGTAGAAATCAAATCAAGAGAGAGATATTAACTCCTTGAGATACTTTTATCTAGATTGAGTCTGACTGTCTAGTTGATTCTCTAGCAAAGTATTTTGGAATTAGTCCATACAGATTGCTAAGCGAAATATTGGGTGGTGTTGTTAGACCCCCGCTTTTTCAATAAAGGTTATAGCCACGGTTTTCAAAAGATAACATTCCTTATTATATAAATGTATTAGTTCATGAATAAACCGGTTTTAGAACATAACCTACTCAAGTGCGCAAACAGGTACGCATACCTAAGTGGTCGCACTAAGTTTGGGTTCGCCAGTACGCCAATGGGTACTATACCACCAAACTCAGTAAAGTCCCGGAACTTGAACCTCACGCAAGTACGCATACCGGTATGCGTACTTAGTTCCCGGACCTCTACTAAACCAATCAGTACGCATACGGGTATGAATACCATGGTTCCTGTACTTGGAATAACTTGCAACAGTTAGCATAGAAGTACGCATACTGTGTTATATCCAATGATGGTTATTTGTTCTAAACTCCCATTTCAATCATTGAAACATTCTCGGAAGACGACAATAGATGTCTCACACAAAATATTAGCTTCAAAGCAATTTTCAAGTGATCAAATGAGTAATACGAAACATTCTGAGTCTACAGCAAATGACTGTCTCATACAAATCATGTAAGATGTTACCAGGCAATTTTCACATGATCATCTTTTGAATTTCGTCAAGAATATAAGATGAGCTTGGTTAAAGTGAAATATTACCAACACATATTTCAAGAAATATGTAAGCGAGTTAAACTCAACTCGAAATATCAAATGCGTATAACCAGAGTCTATATAAATATACGAATTTTGTCTCAAATACGAGATAAAATAGATAGACTTTTGAGTGATAGATGAGTTCAAGTCTCCACATACCTTTTGTTGATGAAGTTCCACAAGGTCCCTTAGTAGTTCTTCGTCTTCAATCGATGAACGCTGTGAAGTCTAATGCTTAACTACACTTTCTATCCTAGTCTGGGACTTAGCTATAAGTAGACTAGAAATCAAGACTTATAGTTTTGGCAACTGAACTTGACAAACAAGCTTGATATAGCAACGCTAGCGAGTTCGACCGAGCAGTGCTCTAACAAAAAGGGAACTTGTAAACAAAGAAGAAAGTTGTAAGACAACTATTGTAAAAATCAAGGTCATACCACGGTTCAAGAGATAACTTCTTACTAGTTTGTTAATAAGAATTAACTCTGCAAAGAAAAGAGATGTTTTGAAGTCGCCACCTGACTAAGGGTAGTCAGGACCCTTTTTAACTAGTTCGAATTCTTTTGGGAAAACAAAATCTAGTTATGACTTACATGTTCAAGATCTGCTATCAGAGAGTTCTGGGTAAGGAGATTCTAGTATGAGATGGGAAGGTGTTAGGCACCCATCAGTCGCTCAGTCATATGATTGGCCTATACTTCATGATTAAATGGGAATAATATTAAAAATTTCTTTAAAAATGTTCTATACTGACTCATGGACTAATATATATAGCCAGCAGAACAACTCATAATTATTCAAAGGTACCTGGAACCTAAATCAATTCCTAGCATGTTGAGAATATTAATAGGCCAAATCTAAAGTTGTAATTTATCGATGTAAAGAGTTTAGTTTTATTCTAGATATCCTTGGATGATGATATAAAGGTATATCCTCGTACCAAATAACAAAGTTTTCACAAGATTTTTCATCATTTGCCAAAAGATGCGCAACCTCATTGGTTTCCCTTGGGACATAACAACACTCCCACTTATTAAAACATTTAATAAGTGGGAGTATTGGTGGAGATGCTGATAAGTCGCTGCATAATGCTTTGGCACACGTAAAAATATTGGTGGAGATGTTAGAACTGCATTTTGACTAACTGACGCGTGTTAGAACATGCCATGTGTCAAGAAAATGCAGAGGGAAGAAACTATAAATTCACCTGCCCGTGATTGAGTTCTGAAACAGTAATTTAGAATCAGATTTATTTGGAGAGATTAGAAGAAGAACCAGGAAGAAAAAAATAAGAAGTATTTGCTCAAAGTTAAGATGGCAGATCACTCCCAAAGCATGAGCTATAATGCTGGCGAGGCCAAGGGCCAGGATGAGGTAAATGTCTCTCTATAGTCTATATGATTAAAATTGTTTGATCAACTTGAATTTATCATCCTTGATCTTTCTCATAATTTTTTTTATGTACGGGTAAAGAAGAATCAAATGGTGGACAAGGCATCCGGGGCTATGCAATCTGCAAAGGAATCATGCCAACAGGTTATTCAACTAACCCATTGGCTAAGTTTTATTGATGTAACCTAAAAATTCAAGTTAGCCAAAGTTGGCCGATAAATCCTTGGGGAATGTGGAGATAGTAATCGCACAGGTTTCCTCCAAATGCACTCGAAAGGATCGAGGGCACAGGGACAAGCTAGACAGTGGACCCCATCTTGTTAGTAAAAAATGCATTCAAAATTGTGGAAAGTGTTGTAGGGCCTACGGCCCAACTAGAAGCCTAAGGGTTTCTCTTTACATGTTTACAAATGATACTTTACCTATGTAATAGCTTAACCAATAGAAATCCTTCTCTTCCCTTCCTCTTTACTTTCCCTATATTTCCACTGCAAAACGTTATCATGCACGAAGCTATATCGCAGAGCTAATGTTGAAATCCCTGGAATCAATCAGCTAAGTTGGATCTATTTTTTTTCCTCCCCCTGTTTTTGATTTTGGCATACCAATATAATTGTGACCATGTATATACATACCACCTATTAAATCTGTGGTGAAAATTGATTTGATCCCTGTAGATGGGGGAAAACGATTTGCTGGTTTTTACGGAATTGAGGAGACGTCCGTGTGGAGACTCCTTGAACCGAGCGAAATGTTGAACCTCACACAGATGCACTGCAAGAAGGGAGTGCTTTAAGTTCGAGAGATCAATCTGTAGGACTCCGGCCTAAACCAAGAACAATGGTCGTCCCAGAGTCAATTCGGTCACAAGAGAAGATGGGTTGATCTATAGGAGGGAAGCTGAGAAATGTGTGGGATCAATGGTAATCTAAGATTGTAGGTGTCTTATGAATTCAGCGTAAGAACGCTATGAATGATTGAATTTTACTCAATTGAGAGTGATTGCCCAGACGATAAGTTCGTGTAGACGAAAGATTGTCTGTATGAACTCGTCGAGAAAAATGCTTGTCCCTTCAATCATGATTCAGAGGCCTTTTATATTGCTAAGTCGAAAACACCATCATCCCATGAAGTGTGACAGTTGATGGAATCAGAGAGTGGGGAAGTGGGAAATCATGTCAAAACCAGTTGCTTATCGTGCGGAGACTTGGTTAACTTTCCACCCACTACTTTGCTGACTCTTCCAACTGATTGCACGACTTGCTCACATTCTCGTCGCGTGTATGAACACACGTGTCGTAGACCGCCAGACCAAAACCCTAGTTAATATCCCCCATGTGACACGATTGATGTCTCGTGATTGTGGAGTCAGTTGCTGACTTTATGGGACGATGAGTCCATGTATTTCTGAGTTGAACATGATTTGCAAATGTTCTGAAACTCATGAGTTAAATACGCTCGCTGAGACGAGGTATTATCATGTTGATAACCTAAGGCGAGCAAACTGTGTTGCTGAATTGTTGAATATTGATAGTTGAACCAATATTCTTTAATCTGAGCAAATATTGCTAGTCTGAGGGAATATTGCTAGTTTGATCAAATATTGCCGGTTTGAGAAAATATTGCTCGTTTGATGAATTGTTGGTAGCAGGACCAAATAAAATATTAATTTAAGATACTAACTACTGGGTCGAGCATAATAAATAAAAGTGTTGATCATGGAATCAACATAAAATTATTAGTATTCGAATATACTCAGAATCATGTTTTTGCAGAGTTCTGGATTCAAAATCCTAATTTTAATGAATTGATGATTTATTGAAAATCAACTGCAGAGTGAAGCAGGGACCGGCCACATGGGATGATGAGTCCACCATGTAACGCCCAGATGCTCGAATGAGCAAAATACCAAAGTCTCTTGAGGACCAGTTGGTGAAAGAATGATTAAATGTTGGTTTAATCATTTATTAAAATAATGCTCGTGTGAGCGGTAGATAATAAAACCTAGCCGTGAAAAGATGAGGGACTGATAGGCTTTCGGGATTGCCTATATAGTAATAACCACAATCGCACGGTGTCTAACAATTAGACAGAGGAAAGTACGGGTCGAACCCACAAGGAGCGGTGAAAATATCAAAAATCAATATTCTCAATCAACTAATAAATTAATCAGGAACAATATTTTTGGATTTTTAGAGATATAAAAACAAAGAAATTAAACTAAACTAATAGAGTGAATCCAATGGAAAAGCCGGTAACCAGGGTTTTATGTATCCACCACTATTTCCTATTCAATTACTGAAATGAAATATAACTCATGAATATTTAATTATCATTCGTTCTATCGACATCACCTATTATAAGTATTAGAATCGCAAATATCGTTGGGACACCCTAAGCATGGCACATCAAAAGAATAAACCAAAGCATGCACCGTCAAATTGCATTAGCGAGAATATTATACGAAACTAAAATATCGATTCACAAACATTATCTGGCTCTTCTAAGCATAACTCATCAAAGAAATTAACCCAAATATCAAATATCAAATAATGAGACAAATATATTTTTGAACCTAACAATTACACACAAAGGTTATAAGAAACCGGTGAAGCGACAACTCATATTATCATTAAATCAATAAATAATTATTCAAGAACTAATCACATTCAAATCATAATGGTCTATTGCTATATAATCCAATCAAAGTAGCCCAATCCCCAAAGTGGTTTCAAACATTAAACAACCCTAGTTATAAAAATCTAGCAATACATGAGAATGGATTTCTCAAAACCCATAAAAACGAATAAGTCAAAGATAGAGAGATTAAACCGAAGGAGTCGTCGTCTTCTCTTCTCATTTTATGCTCAAATCTTTCGCCGCAACACTGTTCTTCTTGGCGGCCAAAGAAAACTCCGAATCGTAATCCCAGTAGCCGGCCTCTCCTTTCGTTTCTATTCGATTGTCTTCATATATGCTGTCCTGGAGTCGCCAAAAGACCTATCGAAAACTCTACCTCTAATGGGCCCAGTCCAGCCCAATTCAATCACCAACCCTCGTTTTCAAATCGAACAACAGAACCAACTCCTCCTTTACCTTTATTCACCACGGTCACAACACCACTAACTTCAGTTTCTACTTTCTGTCCGTGTAAAACACTTCCCTGTACGTACTCCAATAACAAGCTCATACCCTTACTGCCAGCCAAGCTCTTTCCTCCACCGTTCAGTCAAGCCATCACTGCCATCGTCACCTGCAAACCCAATTCCATGTTCGTCTCCGCCTGCAGATCATTAATCAATGCCACGAATGGGTAAACCCCATCTCTGCAATATCAACCCTTATTATCTCTGAACTCCGGCTGTGTCTCTGACATGCAGACCCTTCATCTTCGAAGCTGCACTGTGAACTGACCACAGTTCATACTATCTCCAGACTTCACAAATTCATCTTCATTTACGCCTTGAAATGACCGAGAAACAACAGTGAACGACTGTAATTAATTTCATCTACTTTGCGAACAACTCCATCATCTTTAATATCAATCCCAGCATCTTCCTTGATCACTCCATCGACTCAACCACGACAACCATGGCAGCAGCACTGGTTCGTCTACACTTGAACCCACCGTAGTTTTGATGCTGTAGAGACTCTCGATTTCAATTACGACGACCTCCATTATTAGTTGTTGCCTGAATTCTTCTGTAAACAACCAATCGATGCCACTATTCCCATTACCAGCAGCTGCTCCAACGATTCTGCCAACCTGCAACTTCATTTCCTTCTTTGCTGCTGAGTGCTCTTCTTCAACGAGAATTTCGAGTTTAATCCATCCGCAGATCATGTCTTCAACTCCACCGGCTCTATTCCATGTCCACCGTCCACGATTATCACCATTGTATTGTTCTGTTGCCGATCCATTCTTCTGTCCATCTAAATTCAACTTCAATCGATCATGAGATGGGAGGAAAAAAGCCCTGAATATCAACCCCATCTATATGTTTAGATCCATGAACTCGCTGAACAAATTCATCTCTGCTCGGACATTATGAGAATCCTCTCTTTGACAAAGAACAGAAGTTGCTATCCCTCCATCAGTACCACACAAAAATGTTGTGGAGTAAGTGCCATGTGCCCTCTTTATCCTCAGGAGGCGGTGAAGTGAACAATTAAAGTCAGAGCACACTAGTCCTTCGGTTCCTTTGCATCACTGCCGTGATCCGTAGCCCTGAAATGGCTTGGTTCGGTTACCATGGGAAAATGGCAAACCATCAGCTCCTGTGGATATTGGTTCCATTCTGTGGCAAATCCCAAATGACCGCATTTTTAGTCATTTACTTTCTGGTGATCAGATTTACCCGTACTTTCTACAAAAGTACTAAAATAATGTTATTAGTAAAAATATTGAGTCCTAGCTCATATAAAATATGAGTATAAAATATAGCACTTACGTGCTTATCAACACCCCCACACTTACATTTTGCTAGTCCTCGAACAAAACAAGTAGTATATCCGCTCTACAGCTGGATAAGGAGAAACGTCTGCTAAACAGCTAGACGGAACCACTAAACAGTGGTTGAGAAATGTCTGCTAAACTAGTCGGAACCACTAAACAATGGTTGAGAAATGTCTGCTACACAGCAAGACGAATCCACTAAACAGTGGATAGAGATGTCTGCTAAACATCTAGACAGAAAGACCCGCTACACAGCTGATCAATTTTTTTTAAGACCCGCTAAACAGCTGGTCATAGAAAATACTGTAAAGATAATTATTTTGATTTTTTTTGTAGACCCGCTAAACAACTGGTCTTGTAGACCCGCTAAACAGCTGGTCATATCAAAACGCATAACCACTCCCCCACACTTAAACATTACATTGTCCTGAATGTAATTGAGTCATCCAACGTAAAATTATGATGGGAAATTCATAATATGCGAAAATAAACAAATAAAAATAAAACAAGAAAATAGAATTACCTACTGTAATATACAAACAAAATTCTCCATATATCAACAACCTAAATATTTGGGGATCAACCCAGAGCACAATATATACAACCGATGACAACCTCAAATCCTCGCTGAAGCAACTTAAAGATATAGAGATTATCAAAAGGAAAGAGCTACCCCCAAACCTGGTTTTTGCAAATGATGTATCGTTCTGATTAAAAATAACCGAGTCAAAGGGTTCGCTAGAGATGGGAGCTGAACCAATCTGAGAGACATGCACAGGCAAAGAGAAGTAACGAGACGCAAAATAATCTAGTAATACTGGAGAAGCACGCAGTTCTAATCCAAAATTAGGAATCTTCTGAAAAGTTGTGCCAACAATTCTAGGTATAGTAACTCCTCCATTGGGTTTGTGACACTGTACTAAATCATCATCATAATCCTCATCAACCAAGGAATCAATAGGAATATCACAATAAAGATGATTAGAAGTAACCTTATAGATAGAGTGTAATGTCTCTAAGTCTTTGGACTTAACTACAGTTTCCTCACAATTAACACATTCTTCATAAGCATCATTGTTATAGCACTGATATGTCACACCATCTAAAAGAATGGTGTCCTCAATCCTAAACTCATCCTTTTGAATAGGCGAGTGATCATTAATACGATCAGGAGTTGGACTAAATACACCACTTTCACTTGGTATGACAATGTCTTTATTCCTATGATCACAACTATCAAGTTCATCATTATTCTCCATACACATTGATTCATTAGTCAAAGCGGTTTCATCATAAATATCAAGAGTATAAGAAAAATTATAACTTGTATCCTCATTAAGACCACGATCTTCTACCGACTGCGTTAGTTGAGCAATCGATAAATCAGTTTGTTCAGAAAGTTGATCAATATAAGCTTGGGTTTTACTCAGCTCAGGAAAAAATAACTCATTAGCTTTGGTCTGTTCGACAATGTTAATATTGAGGCGTTCTAACAAAGATAATTGTGATGCCAATGGGTCACAGTAAGATTGATCATCTCTCTCATACTGTGACGGAGAAATGTGTGAATAATAATTGTAATCAACAAATTGTGGCTCATAACCAGGGTAAGGTTGGTAATGATCATAACCTTCACAAGGTCCGGAATGATCATACCTATGAGAATAATTCCAATCATTATTTACACACTCGGCAGGTTCTTGATAGTGAGAAGGTGCATATGCATACTCCTCAGGTGAAATATCAAATGACTCCTCTTTCTCAGCTCTTTTGGTAAGATTACAAAAAGCTATAAAAGAAGTCAACTCACTAGAAACCATTATACAAAGTAAAATTTTCCCAATAACTCACCTTGCAAAAGCTTTGTGAGAATATCAAGTACTTACTTTAGGCCTGTTGTTGACTCCAATCACCGCTCTTCAGACTAAGGTACCTGAGAAAAAATCAAATAAGCTGCGTAAAAAGAACTAAAAGAAAATATAAAAAGAAAAGAAAAATAAGTTATGTATAGAAAATAATAACTATATACAAAATACCAATTACAATATTCCACAACCGCTCCCCGGCAGCGGCGCCAAAAATTGATAGGCTTTCGGGATTGCCTATATAGTAATAACCGCAATCGCACGGTGTCTAACAAGTAGACAGAGGCAAGTAAGGGTCGAACCCACAGGGAGCGGTGGAAATATCAAAAATCAATATTCTCAATCAACTAATAAATTAATCAGGAACAATATTTTTGGATTTTTAGAGATATAAAAAAAAAATTAAACTAAACTAATAGAGTGAATCCAATGGAAAAGCCGGTAACCAGGGTTTTATGTATTCACCACTATTTCCTATTCAATTACTGAAATGAAACATAACTCATGAATATTTAATTATTATTCGTTCTATCGGCATCACCTATTATAAGCATTAGAATCGCAAATATCGCTGGGACACCCTAAGAATGGCACATCAAAAGAATAAACCAAAGCATGCACCATCAAATTGCATTAGCGAGAAAATTATACGAAACTAAAATATCGATTCACGAACATTATCTGGCTCTTCTAAGCATAACCCATCAAAGAAATTAACCCAAATATGAAATATCAAATAATGAGACAAATATATTTTTGAACCTAACAATTACGCACATAGGTTATAAGAAACCGGTGAAGCGACAACTCATATTATCACTAAATCAATAAATAATTATTCAAGAACTAATCACATTCAAATCATAATGGTCTATTGCTATATAATCCAATCAAAGTAGCCCAATCCCCAAAGTGGTTTCAAACATTAAACAACCCTAGTTATAAAAATCTAGCAATACATGAGAATGGATTTCTCAAAACCCATAAAAACGAATAAGTCAAAGATAGAGAGATTAAACCGAAGGAGTCGTCGTCTTCTCTTCTCATTTTATGCTCAAATCTTTTGCCGCAACACTGTTCTTCTTGGCGGCCAAAGAAAACTCCGAATCGTAATCCCAGTAGCCGGCCTCTCCTTTCGTTTCTATTCGATTGTCTTCATATATGCTGTCCAGGAGTCGCCAAAAGACCTATCGAAAACTCTACCTCTAATGGGCCCAGTCCAGCCCAATTCAATCACCAACCCTCGTTTTCAAATCGAACAACAGAACCAACTCCTCCTTTACCTTTATTCACCACGGTCACAGCACCACTAACTCCAGTTTCTACTTTCTGTCCGTGTAAAACACTTCCCTGTACGTACTCCAATAACAAGCTCATACCCTTACTGCCAGCCAAGCTCTTTCCTCCACCGTTCAGTCAAGCCATCACTGCCATCGTCACCTGCAAACCCAATTTCATGTTCGTCTCCGCCTGCGGATCATTAATCAATGCCAAGAATAGGTAAACCCCATCTCTGCAATATCAACCCTTATTATCTCTGAACTCCGGCTGAGTCGCTAACATGCAGACCCTTCATCTTCGAAGCTGCACTGTGAACTGACCACAGTTCATACAATCTCCAGACTTCACGAACTCATCTTCATTTACGCCTTGAATTGACCGAGAAACAGCAGTGAACGACAGTCATTAATTTCATCTACTTTGCGAACAGCTCCATCATCTTTAATATCAATCCCAGCATCTTCCTTGATCACTCCATCTACTCAACCACGACAACCATGTCAGCAGCACTGGTTCGTCTACACTAGAACCCATCGTAGTTTTGATACTGTAGAGACTCTCGATTTCAATTACGACGACCTCCATTATTAGTTGTTGCCTGAATTCTTCTGTAAACAACCAATCGATGCCACAATTCCCATTACCAGCAGCTGCTCCAACGATTCTGCCAACCTGCAACTTCATTTCCTTCTTTGCTGCTGAGTGCTCTTCTTCAACGAGAATTTCGAGTTTAATCCATCCACAGATCATGTCTTCAACTTCATCGGCTCTATTCCATGTCCACCGTCCACGATTATCACCATTGTATTGTTCTGTTGCCGATCCATTCTTCTGTCCATCTAAATTCAACTTCAATCGATCATGAGATGGGAGGGAAAAATCCCTGATATCAACCCCATCTATATGTTTAGATCCATGAACTCGCTGAACAAATTCATCTCTGCTCGGACATTATGAGAATCCTCTCTTTGAGAAGGAACAGAAGTTGCTATCCCTCCATCAGTACCACACAAAAATGTGGTGGAGTAAGTGCCACGTGCCCTCTTTATCCTCATGAGGTGGTTAAGTGAACAATTAAAGTCACAACACACTAGTCCTTCGGTTCCTTTGCATCACTGCCGTGATCCGTAGCCCTGAAATGGCTTGGTTCGGTTACCATGGGAAAATGGCAAACCATCAGCTCCTGTGGATATTGGTTCCATTCTGTGGCAAATGCCAAATGACCGCATCTTTAGTCATTTACTTTCTGGGGATCAGATTTACCTGTACTTTCTACAAAAGCACTAAAATAATATTATTAGTAAAAATATTGAGTCCTAGCTCATATAAATATGAGTATAAAATATAGCACTTATGTGCTTATCAGGGACCGACCAAGAGATCATGAGACCGATACTTGGTGGTCATGGGACCAATTGATGGTCGTTTGAGGGAACCCTTGATTGTTTGAAAAGAGTTCGGACCTAATACGAGCAATTGAGAAAATTAGGTTAAAATAACTAAAATACGTGGGACCGGCCATTTGCAAGCCTTAGGGTCACCCTTGGTCGGTCAAGGGGATGTGCCCGTGTCACCATGATGTTCGTGTCTCAGTCCTAAGGGTGTCGATATTTTCTAGTGTGCGTTCGAGCATCATTTTGAGAAAATATGCAGAATCCAGGGTTTTGTTGAAACTAGGAAAAATACATGAGATGATGAAAAATAATAAATAAAACAAGGAATTACAAGGTGTGGGACCGGCCACGGCTAGGGCATGGCCGGCCGGCTGACAAGCACGGTCCCACACTTTCCCAGTTTTATGTAATTTTATGTATTTTCTCTGAATTGAGGGAAATTCCATGAAACTAGAGAGTTTTATAAAATTAGGGAACTTCCATGAGATGAGAGAAATAAAATAATAATAAAATAGGGATTGATGGAATGTGGGACCGGCAGTGGTCAAGGCATGGCCAGCCGGCCAACGGGCACGGTCCTAGGGCACTCTTCCCAATTTTATGTAGTTTTCATGATTTTAGGGAATTTTCATAAAATCAAAGAGATTTGTTGAAACCAAAGTATTTTGTTGAAATCAGGGAGTTTTCATGGAATGAGGAAAGCAAAACAAATAATAATAATAAAATAAGAGGTGTGTGGGACCGGCTAGGGCATGACCGACCGGCTAGGGCCCGGTTCCACGAGTTTTCTTGATTTTATAATATTTTTCGTGGGTTTAGGGAAAATTCATGAAATCAGGGAATTTTCAAGATTTTAGGAAAAATTCATGAAATCGGAGAATTTTCATGGATTGAGGGAAATAATAAAATAATGGGGAACCGTGAGGTGTGGGACCGGCCACGGCTAGGGCAAATCCGACAGACTGGTGATCAGTCCCATGACACCTTTCCGTAATTTTTTTATTTTTCTTGACATAAAGAAATATCATGAAATTAGAGAATTTCCTTGAAACGAAGGAGATTTGCTCGAATGAGAGAATTTCATGAGATCAGGGAAAAATAATAAAATATGATAAAATATAAAATTGGGCGTAGGACTGGTCACGGCATGACCGGCCGGCTGGTGGGCCCAGTCCCCTGGCGCCTTTGCTAATATTTTATTATTATTATTTTTCCTTCCTATTTTTGCATAGGTTCCTCATTCATTCATATTTTTGAGATTCTCGTTTCCGCATTCAAATGCTGGTCTGTGCATTATTGCTAAGTACACTTGCACCATTTTAGTCAGGACTTATTCCGTGTTCAGATGCCTGCTCGTTGAATATTTATTACTAACCGATGGAATTCTGTTGGGAAAACCATAAATTGAAGTAACGAAACATTCGAAGAATCGTAGAATATAGTTGAATATTCAGATACGATTAGGGATAATTAATTGATGGCTCTATACTAGCAGGGCTTCCTATCTAGGAGCATTAATTATCTGAGAGTTGATCAATATGAACTTGCTGGAGTGTCATATTCCTCATGTATAATCAGGGAAAACCTGGTTGCATCCTAAAGACGTTGTTGCTCTATACTAGCAGGCATGCTGTCTAGGAGCCGTCCAATCTTTCGATTCTATACAGAAATAATTAGTGAAATTGCTCAGTATTCATGAGATGCGCCGTGGCCTCAGCTGAGAGACTACACATCTACATATACTCTGAGAGATAGCCTTCTCAGACAGAGGCTTTATGGCATGAGCTTTCACGCTTCATTGAGATACATGAGTCTCAATACTCATCCGATTGCCGGATCCGGAGTATGTATAATTATGGATATACGATTTTTCCCTTATAAAAAATCCACCATCTACATTAAGTCCCCTTCTTAGTGAGGGACAGTCATGTTCCTCAGTCAGCATTGAATGGTGATTTTCCAGGTACAGACAAAAATAAGTAATTGAACTTAGTCATAAGATATGACGTTATCGGATTTCGACCGAATGAGCAGACCATGGTTTGAGCGAAAACCCCAGTGGCATAATAGAGTGTCATCCGGTGAGCACAAGTTGGTGTAGAACCGCTGATTCGATGGTGGAACCTTGGTCGGTTTAGGATTCACGGGCCGGGCCCGAAAGGGAAATCCTTATGGAATTAGGTTTTGGAAATAAAATTTGGTATAAAAGGAATTAATTTTCCTTTTTTTTTTTTTAATTTCTCCCACACGACCACCACCTTCATCTCTCCATCTCCTTCATGCCATCAGGGAGGAGCAGAGATTTTTTTCCGGAATTTCCCAGCCGGAGCGCCACCGTCCGATCACCGTCCGACATATTCTGGCTGGCGTCGACAGGTATGCATCATTTTTTTTTCAAAACTTGTTGTTTGTTCATGATTTGTTCATCACAAAAATAATATGTGTATGTACATACTTTTGGATGTGAGTTTTGTGAAAAACCCTTGTGTTAGGAACGTACGTTCATTCGATCGTTAGTTTAAGAAACTAGCAACAATCCCTAACTTGAGAGAAATTTTTCTTTTGAAATAGACCTGTGTCCAGTGATAAAATTTTGTTTATGAACTTTCATAAAAACTAAAACTTTATCTTTAAAAGATGTGAGTCTCTCACAAAACCGAAAGAAACCTTCGTTTTAAGGAAAACCGATCGTACGAAGGAAAAGAGAATTTTTTTTTTGCATGTGAAACTGTGGAGCTTCACAAGGACATTTTTTTTGATAAACTCACGTGAGCCTGAACTCACGTCAAATTTTTTTTTACGTGAGTTAATCACGGTTTTGTAAAATTAAAACATGGGTTTTGAGTAGCCCTCGAACTTGACAATTTATTTATGATGAAATATTGTCTTGGTGTAAATTTCATAGCTTAGTTGTGGATGTTTAAACTATGAAAATTGTGTCTATGATTTTATGAAAAATCAGTTTCAAAAATTAATAAAGCTTCGTTCGTTATTGCAGGTTTCAAGGAACGAACTGATTTTGGAGTGTTAACTCTTGCGGCACAATCACTATTGTTAATGGAATTGTAAAGAGGTAAGAGTTAAGAAGTACCTTTTGTAGACGTTTCCATAAGTACCATATTGTTGCAGTTTGCACCTGGTATAATGATATACTGAAGTAAATGCTTTGTGCACATTACAGCTACTTTGCAAGGATGTCTGACTCCCAGGAAAATGACGCTTCCAGAGATGATACGTGTATGGATAGAACTTCTATTGGTGATGAAGAAGAAGAAACACCTGGAATCAAAAAATTTCCAAATATAGATGATGCATTCTTCGCGGTTCAGCAAGGCACTGAAAGACATCTCAGAACTCCAGCATTTCGTCTTTTGATAAATCCCAGAACGGTTGTTCAAAATAAATTGGTGACTCCTCAAGCAGCTATTCGGTTTTGCCTTGAACGAGGACTTTTCCTTGCTTCAATTATAGAATTCAAGCTCTCTCGACGGCCTTTAGAGAAATTCTCCGGATGGGCAAGACACATGCCGGGTTTTCCTCGTGTTAGAGCTATGCTAGATAGAGCACATGTTACCAGAGCTATTCAAGCATCCAGAGATTTGTATATTTTTCACGATGCGCGAAGTATTGTGTCCCTTCTTTCTCGCTGGTGCATTCCAATTCATACCTTTATTTGCAGCTGGGGAGAGTTGCTTGGAAGATGTAGTTGCTTTATTGATCTTCCAATCACTGGTAACTTTCCTGAAGAGCTTTCGACGGAGGAGAAAGCAATTTCTAACACCTTAACAGCTGAGATTGAGAGAATTAACAAGGCTTCTGGCAAAGGTTGTTATGCTCACTGGTTAACACACTGGTGGCCACGAGATGTCCCTCTCGACGAACCTGACGACATGTTGTCTATTGCTGCTTTCTTCTGTTTATGGCTGTCCAGAGACGTGTTTGAAGACGCCGGAACTTTGCTAAAGCCATTTGTAATCCCTTTTTCCATTAAGATGGCTCAAGGTGAACAACTTCCCATAGGTAGCTTATTCTTGGGTTCTTTGTACTCTAACCCGGACTCCTTGGTTATAGACTCCAGTGTTTCGAACGGCTTTATGAAGATTGAATGCTACGTCAATACGATGTTTCTTCAGGCTTTGATGTGGGAACACTTTGAGAAGTATGCGCCTATTCCCCGTAGTATCTTGCAAGGGTTGAATGTTGCTGATTCTCGACGTATTTTCCACGAGAAGGATAACGCCAGAATTATGCGTTGGTCAACAAAACAACCTCAATCCAAGACGCATTTTATTGATGTAGTATACAGTGAGTCTGAGTTTAACTTCTGTCCCTGGGTGCTGATTCCTCCTCATGTTTCTCAATTGGTAACTTTCAATGCTGGAGAAAGCATGGCCTTGAACTCTGGTGCTGACTTGAGCGATGGCGAAAGATCTTTCATGTTGAGCTGTACTCCAGGCTATTTAATAGCAGCAACATATGGAGATTTTTCGATGGAGGAATACAACATTGACAGAGCATCTCGTCAAATGGGTATGGATCAATGTGTTCCAACTTTTCGGAGGAGTAAACCATCGGTGGAACAGATTAATACTTGTTTAGACCGTACACATGTTGAAGGAAGCTCTTATTGGTTCCCTTGTGTTGACCGAGTTACCTATGTAACTCCGGGTTATATAAATTTCTGGAATCAGCAATTTGAACGCTTGCATGACTTTGTAAAGGTTAATCAACCTTTGGTGAAAGAGCCTCCTTCTGCTGATATGATTGCTTCTCGACCAAGATTGAAACACATCTCTGGCGGCGATAAGCGAAAGACATCTCCAGGATGTTCACCAGTATGTATCTTTCGCACATTCTTCGTAAAATTAAAGTAATTTCCTTTGATTATCACCTTAATTTTTTTTTGCAGGACGGTCGTGCTGTGAGACCTCGCCTTGAAGTGAACTTCTTGGAAGCAGAAACAGTTATTCATGGTGGAGAAGGTAGGAACAAGAATTGCAAGTTGTTGCCTAACACCATAAAGTCCCCGGTTGTTTCTTTGGTGAGTTGTCGACACTTTTCCGATGTGACTTCTTCTATCCGTATTATTGGGATCATAAAACCAATATTTGTTATTTGGTTACAGAACTTTGCTCCGTCTAGTATTGATGGTCTTCAATTCTCTGCTGCTGGGCAGACAATTTCTGATTTGAGCGTTGAAGAAGAAAATGACGTGAGTATTCTTCCTCATAGCCCAAATATAATGCTTCATATGTAAAATGATAATTGTTTGAGAACATGTCCAGGAGGATGTCGCCATAGAGGTGGAGAGTGTTGATGCTCGGTCATCCTCTGAGAATAGAGATGAAGAAAATCCCAAAGGCTCAGAACCGAATGGAAGTAATGAGCCTCTTGATGTTGACATGGGCAATTCCAACTCCTTGAACGCTTCGGAGACTCCCCAAGTAAGTATATGTATTGTAACCTCTTCATAGAAGTATGAAGTTGCTGATTTGTGAATGAATGAATGAATGAAAATCCATGTGAGTATACGAGTAATTTTGGCGAAATACGTCATCAAAAAATTTCAGACTTCAGCTTTTAGAAAAAACACCGTAAAACCTTCATCTGAAGTCGTATTTTCATGATCTGCATATGTATCTTTAAGCCCAGAGAATTTCCAAGCTTTTCCAAAGAAGATTTTTAAGTTTTGAGTACATTTAGGGCCTGAAAAAGGCGAAACAGTAAACTTCCAGGAGACTTTTAGAACTTTTTCAGACTGTATGTTGTCTAATATTTTGATCACATCTCCCTGATCGTTGATCGGATTGTTATGAAATTTTGAAATGTTGTAGAGGACATACATACAAAGAGAATGGTATACAACCCATCCTTAGATTCTTTGTAGATTGCTCCCAGTTCTTCATCTTGTACAGGGCAGAGTAAGGTTTCCTCAGGCGAGCTTGCCGCAAAACGTATTTTCATGACTTTCATGCTATTTGCTCATGCCTTGAGCGTATAATGATGGACCTTGATGATGTTGGGATGCTTGTATACTGTATTTTATGATATCATTTGGTTTCATGTTTAGATTGCTCTAACCTCATGTAATCTTCGCATTAGGTGTCAAATACCGAAGTTGAGGATATTGAAACCAATAAGGATAGTTCGAGCTGCCCTGGAATTATTGATGAAGATACAACCATCTATGAACTTCAAGGCCATGAGAAGATTGTCACTGAAGTGATGGAAACCTCAATTGTTGCTGCTTCAGTGATAGAAGAAACTGGGCCACCAGTAGAGAATACTGAAGAAGCTATTGCCCTGACTGTAGAAGCTGCCCCAGTAACTGAGAACCGTATAGTGGTGCATGAATATCCAAGTGCAGGAGTTGCTCTTGATCCTCCATTTGATGTATCACTCCCGTATCATGAACTAGTTGGTGGGTTTAGCGTTCTCATTGGATATGCTGGATTATACGAGAAAATATGGAAGAAGTTTGGCCACATAATTGTTGACAGAAATCCTGGACGTGCTTATGCTTTAACAATGCAAGTAAGTATTATCTTGCGTGTTGTAAGTGATATATGCACAAGGGCCAGAAATACTGTGACTCTAAATATACTCTTTGATTGGGAGTTTGACTTGGAGAATTCTGAAAGACTTGGACTAAACGTGAAGTGGCTTCGCAAGAAAATAAATGCAATCAAGGACTCATGTGAGAACAACATACCCTTTCTAAATGATGCTGTGATGGAGAAAGAAGACAACATTGCCAGGCTGACTGAAGAGCTGAACAAGGAGAAGGCGGCTTTGCAGGTCTTGAAGGATGCAGAGGAGCAAAAATCTTTCTTTGCTGATTTTCTTTGATTTCTTTTTCGTAATATCTTGAACTTCTGAACTTCTGAGAGATGTGAGGTTTTTTATTTGGGTTTTGATATTGGATGATTTTGGATTGGTAGATGATTGAGGATTTTCTTTTGGATTTGATAGAGATTTTCTTTTAAGTAATATGAACTGAATTTTGATAAATTGCTGAATTCAAATACAGATTCCAAGTATTGCAAAAAATTTGGAGGAATTGAAATACAATGAAAGAAAATCCTAAATGCCAAATCCAGACGTCATGAATGCTCAAACGTCCAGTACCTCAAATGCTCAATAATTTCAGACGAACGCGTTAAGCCAATTCTCATGAATTACTGGCAGGGTTCTGCCATCTGTGTTGATCAACTTGTAGTATCCCCCGGTTATGGACTTAGCAACCATAAATGGTCCTTCCCAATTGGAGATCCTTGCACGATGGAGATCACGCTTGGTTTCCTTGAGAACCAAATCTCCTTCCTTGAATTTGTTCGGTTTAGTGGTTCGCTCCTTGAATATTTTCTGTTGATTCCATGGCTGCGGCACATATGGACACTCATGCAGAGGGGAGTATCCAGCATATTGTCTGTCATGCTTAGCCATGTCTTCAGCAATGAATCTCTCTATAGAATGACCAATTTGGAGAGGCTCTGAGCGTAACCACTTGGTGTAATATTGCTGAGGTGAGACTATCCACTCGTAGCTCTTTGTAATTGCTAAGTTGTTAGCAGGGAGAAGTCCCCGGACCAGAGTAGCATGTTTGAACATTGGTATTATTGGTGCATGAAGAGGGATAAAACTTGTCTGAGTACGGAACCTTTTGACAAAGGCGTGTGCACTTTCTCCAGGTTTCTGTGTGAGCTCCATCAACGCTTTAACTTCCTCCAGATGCTCAAATGGTGGGGAATTCTCTGTTTCTTCCGAGTCCGAGTGTTCTTCAACAACAGGACATGTTGAAAGTGTTGGAGTCTTCTTCCCAGCGTGAATCCAAGTTCGTCCAAGGATCATGTCATATCCTGGATCCTCTCGAATTATGTAAAACTTGGTCTCAGTGCAGACCGAATTTTCTTTGACCTTGAGGATGATATAGCCATACACGTCTCTGGAAGCCCCTTCGTGATCCCTAACTGCCATGGGAGCGTGAGTAGCCTCTTGCCGAGTAATGCCAGCGGCTCTGAGAGTTTTCAAAGGAATAATGTTGATGGCAGTGTCGACATCAACAAATGCTCTCTTGAATTCATTTCTTTGAATATGCACTGTGGTGAGCAGTCCCCAGTCATACATTTCTTTGTGAGTGGCTGAAGGTTCAGGAGGTACTTCTGGAATCAGCAGGCGCTTTCCAGACACTATGTGGTTCAAAGCCGTCATCTCCCCTTTGCGCCTTTGACAGATAAAGTAACTCACAGACATGCTCTATCAATGACTGGATTGCTTCCTTGACTGGTTCGTCAGAGATGGAGAAAGTCCTGACGGGGAGGGGGTCTATGTGCACTCCTTCAACCCCCAGATTAAGTTCTCATGACTCAACCTTTTCCCTAAATATGCATTTCAAAACTTTGCAGCTACTTGTGGGTGATTGACGAACCTGTGGAAGCGAAAATAACGAGGATTTTCCATGTCTTCCTCAGTTGGCTCTCTCCTGACATATGGCAATTTGATTGCACCATCTTGGATCCAGGCATCCATCAGTTCGATCACTTTTCCAATGGGGAGAGGAAAGTCAGGTGCGTCTTGAACAGGAGTCTCTGTACGTTGTCAGGGGTTTGTGCCTCTGGTTTGTCATTCTTTTGTGTTTTTGGAGGAGCTGAGGTATGCTTACTTAGAGGTTCAGCCTTGCGTTTGCTTCCTTCTGCGACAACGTTTGTGAACGGCTGAAGGTTGTACTGCTTGTTGATCAAACGCCTACTTCCTCGAGTGTCTCGCGATTCTTCAGCCTTTGTAGATTTTGCTTTTTCCAGTAGAGCAGGTGCAGTAGTTGTCGATCTCTTCGCTGCTTCATGAAGCTCCGAGAAAGTTTGGACACGAAGATTTTCCAGTAAATCCCTGTAGACCGGGATCATGGCATTGATGCACAAGTCTACCAGTTGCTGCTCCATGACATTTGGATCATGGCAGTCCAGGGCATGGACTCTGAATCTTTTCACGTAGTCATTCGGATTTTTGCTGACCCTCTGAAACATTTTTCCAAGATCAGAGAGAGTGACTTGCTCTGACACGAAGAAATACTTCCTGTAGAAGGCGTTAATCATTTCTCCCCAATTGTTGATAGTCCATGGTGCGATGTTGTTGTACCAGGTATATGCGCTGCCTTTCAAAGATTTTGAAAATTCTTTGAGGCGAACAACATGGTTGTGTTCGTGTTCTTCCAAAGATTCCAGGAAAACGAGAGACATGTTCTCGCGCATTGCCAGTTCCATCATAAAGAGTGAAGGTTGGAGAAGTATAACCTTTCGGGAGAGGGATTCTTTGCGTAGCAGCGGGATATGGAGGCTGGTGACGATGAACATGTGAGGTATTATCCTTTCCACGGTTCTCCAGAAGGCATTCCAAATCTTCCCGAGTAATGGAATTTGATGATTCCTTTGCTGATGGCTCGTCTACAACTTTGCTTCGTCATCATCCTGTATGAATTGGAATCACCTCAGGATCAGCATATGAGGATTTCTACTTTCATTTTCCCTTTTCTTGAGTTTTCTCTGACATCTTGTCAGTGAGAGTCTTCAGGTAGTCGAATAGCTCCTTCTGTGCTGCATCCATATCGGTTTGATTCTTTGCAAGAGTTTCTTGCACTTTGATGAGATCAGCAATGGTAGGTGGTGGGTTTCCTCTGATTTCCTCAGGGTGTCGGCCGGACAGAGGATGGCCTTCCGTATTAGTGTGAGGAGGAGTAACATCACCACCACCGTCAGTGTTAGAGGTCGGAATGGTTTCCGGGATATCCTCGTTGTTATCGTTGTTGTTTCTAGTGCTAGCGCCGTTTTTATTGGAACCTGTAACTAACCCAGACCTAAGACCAGCCATCTTGTGAAATCGTGACATTGCAACCGAGAGATTAATCTCCCACTGTGGTCGCCAATCTGTAGATGGGGAAAAACGATTTGCTGGTTTTTACGGAATTGAGGAGACGTCCGTTTGGAGACTCCTTGAACCGAGCGAAATGTTGAACCTCACACAGATGCACTGCAAGAAGGGAGTGCTTTAAGTTCGAGAGATCAATCTGTAGGACTCCGGCCTAAACCAAGAACAATGGCTATTCCAGAGTTAATTCGATCACAAGAGAAGATGGGTTGATCTGTAGGATGGAAGCTGATAAATGTGTGGGATCAATGGTGATCTGAGATTGTAGGTGTGTTGTGAATTCAGCGTAAGAACGCTATGAATTATTGAATTTTACTCAATTGAGAGTGATTGCTCAGACGATGAGTTCGTGTAGACGAAAGATTGTCTGTATGAACTTGCCGAGAAAAATGCTTGTCCCTTCAATCATGATTCAGAGGTCTTTTATATTGCTAAGTCGAAAACACCATGATCCCATGAAGTGTGACAGTTGTTGGAATCAGAGAGTGGGGAAGTAGGAAATCATGTCAAAACCAGTTGCTCATCGTGCGGAGACTTGGTTAACTTTCCACCCACTACTTTGCTGACTCTTCCAACTGATTGCACGACTTGCTCACATTCTCGTCGTGTGTATGAACACACGTGCCGTAGACCGCCAGACCAAAACCCTAATTAATATCCCCCATGTGACACGATTGATGTCTCGTGATTGTGGAGTCAGTTGCTGACTTTATGGGACAATGAGTCCATGTACTGCTGAGTTGAACATGATTTTCAAATGTTATGAAACTCATGAGTTAAATACGTCTGCTGAGACGAGGTATTATCATGTTGATAACCTAAGGCGAGCAAATTGTGTTGCTGAATTGTTGAATATTGATAGTTGAACCAATATTCTTTAATCTGAGAAAATATTGCTAGTCTGAGCGAATATTGCTAGTTTGATCAAATATTGCCGGTTTGAGCAAATATTGCTCGTTTGATGAATTGTTGGTAGCAGGACCAAATAAAATATTAATTTAAGATACTGACTGCTGGGTTGAGCATAATAAATAAAAGTGTTGATCATGGAATCAACATAAAATTATCAATATTCGAATCTACTCAGAATCATGTTTTTGCAGAGTTCTGGATTCAAAACCCTAATTTTAATGAATTGATGATTTATTGAAAATCAACTGCAGCGTGAAGCAGGGACCGGCCACATGGGATGATGAGTCCACCATGTAACCCCCAGATGCTCGAATGAGAAAAATACCAAAGTCTCTTGAGGACCAGTTGGTGAAAGAATGATTAAATGCTGGTTTAATCATTTATTAAAATAATGCTCGTGTGAGCGGTAGATAATAAAACCTAGCCGTGAAAAGATGAGGGACCGACCAAGAGATCATGAGACCGGCACTTGGTTGTCATGGGACCAATTTATGGTCGTTTGAGCGAACCCCTGATTGTTTGAAAAGAGTTCAGACCTAATACGAGCAATTGAGCAAATTAGGTTAAAATAACTAAAATACGTAGAACCGGCCATTTGCAAGCCTTAGGGTCACCCTTGGTCGGTCAAGGGGATGTGCCCATGTCACCATGATGTTCGTGTCTCAGTCCTGAGGGTTTCGATATTTTCTGGTGTGCGTTCGAGCATCATTTTGAGAAAATATGCAGAATCCAGGGTTTTGTTGAAACTAGGAAAAATACATGAGATGATTAAAAATACTAAATAAAATAGGGAATTGCAAGGTGTGGGACCGGCCACGTCTAGGGCATGGCCGACCGGATGATAAGCACACGGTCCCACACTTTCCCAGTTTTATGTAATTTTATGTATTTTCTCTGAATTAAGGGAAATTCCATGAAACTGGAGAGTTTTATAAAATTAGGGAACTTCCATGAGATGAGAGAAATAAAATAATAATAAAATAGGGAATGATGGAGTGTGGGACCAACAATGGTCAAGGAATGGCCGGAAAGCAACACAAATAATAATAATAAATAAGAGGTGTGCGGGACCGACTAGGGCATGACCGGCCGGCTAGGGCCCGGTCCCACGAGTTTTCTTGATTTTATAATATTTTTCGTGGGTTTAGGGAAAATTCATGAAATCGGGGAATTTTCATGGTTTTAGGGAAAATTCATGAAATCAGAGAATTTTCATGGATTGAGGAAAATAATAAAATAATGGGGAACCGTGAGGTGTGGGACCGGCCACGGCTAGGTGCATGGTCGGCCGGATGGTGCTCGGTCCTATGATACCTTTCCCTAATTTTATTATTTTCCTTGACATAAAGAAATATCATGAAATTAGAGAATTTCCTTGAAACGAATGAGATTTGCTCGAATGAGAGAATTTCATGAGATCAGGGAAAAATAATAAAATATGGTAAAATATACAATTGGGCGTGGGACTGGTCACCGCATGACCGGACGACTGGTGAGCCCAGTCCCCTGGCGCCTTTGCTAATATTTTATTATTATTATTTTTCCTTTCTATTTTTGCATAGGTTCCTCATTCACTCATATTTTTGATATGCTCGTTTGCGCATTAAAATGCTGGTTTGTGCATTATTTCTAAGTACACCTGCACCATTTTAGTCAGGGCTTATTCGGTGTTCAGATGCATGCTCGTTGAATGTTTATTACTAACCCATGGAATTCTGCTGGGAAAACCATAAATTGAAGTAACGAATATTTATTATAGTCAGGGAAAACCTGGTTGCATCCTGAAGACGTTGTTGCTCTATACTAGAAGGCATGTTGTTTAGGAGCCGTCCAATCTTTCGATTCTATACAGAAATAATTACTGAAATTGTTCAGTATTCATGAGATGCGATGTGGCCTCAGCTGAGAGACTACACATCTACATGTAATCTGAGAGACATCCTTCTCAGTCAGAGATTTTATGGCATGAGCTTTCACGCTTTATTGAGAGACATGAGTCTCAATACTCATAAGATTGCCGGATCCGGAGTATGTATAATTATGGTTTTACGATTTTGCCCTTGTCGAAAATCCACCATCTACGATCCCATTATGTATATATTCCTACTGATTTTGATTTGTTCGTATACTGATTTTTGTTTATGCGTGTACTGATTTTTTTTTTTAATTTATCTCATATCAAATCCCATTGTGTGTATGCTGGGTTTTTTGATTTGTCTCATATCAAATCCCATAATCATTACATTTGTCTTATATAAGCCTGTTATGTGTAGACAAATCCCATAATCAGTACATTTAATAATAGATTTGTAATTTTTTTATTATGATTTGCGCAGTCGTTCGTCTTTTAGAAGAGAGGATGTAAATTTGTTCGTCCCTCTCTAGAAAAGAGGTTGTTTGTTCGTCTTCAGAAAAGAGGAAAAAGAAATTAGGTTAGGTAAGGAAGAGAAAAAAACCGAACCGGTCCAACCTGGTCCAACTGAACCAACCTGTCCCAGTTCCGGTTTTGGTGTCTTGTTCGTGCCTGTTTTCTGCTGTATGCAGCCAAAACTGTTCCGGTTTTGTCTATATACAGGAGGAACCAAAGTACGAGGTATGTAACTATAACGTGGGTTTTTACATTGAGTGCTTGCTAGGCTTATTTATTTGTTTGTAGAACATGCCTAGTTTCTTTTATTTTTGTCTTAAGATAAGTCCATATCATATAAACTGTCAATGTAAATTATGATTGCTTATCTTGATCATTAAGAATTTTGGTCTTAATGCTATCTTGATTTATTGAATATGATATTGTTATAGTTGAATGATGTTTATTTTTGTTCAATTGGTTGTACCAACTCAGTTCCAATCATTTGGGGATTAGAAGTAATTGAGCACCGTTATTGGATACTTGATATTTTCCCCAAATTTGAATGTTTTGTGGAATGTAATCCAAGTGCTAGACTATTAAAGAGTTAGTAGATTCAAAAGAGTTTCAAATAAAATCACATGTACTCCAATTTTTGTGGAAGAACTCACAAAAGATGATGTGAGTCAGAAAATTTTCATTTCTCTACTTCATCCATGATACTAAACAGCATATGTTGAAGTATGACAACAAGAGAACTATCTTTAGTAATCTATTCAACCTAAAGTAATTGGTTGACATGTATAGTGAGATTCTCTTGGATTGTTGAGATAAAGAAATTTCTCAAATTAAACTAAATGTAAAAAAATTAAAAATGGAAAAGAACCCCAAAGTAATGAGGGTTAG
Organism: Papaver somniferum; assembly: GCF_003573695.1. Taxonomy (NCBI): domain Eukaryota; kingdom Viridiplantae; phylum Streptophyta; class Magnoliopsida; order Ranunculales; family Papaveraceae; genus Papaver; species Papaver somniferum. The sequence continues at coordinate 74,299,049 of NC_039362.1, forward strand.
ACGTACCGACTCATATAAAGCATGTGAAAAGGGACATATGTATCATGAGAGAAAGATGTACTTTTGTCTTCGGTAGTAATAAGACCAATACACAAGTATCAACCGAGTATGGGATAAGCTAAAATGTAATTGTAGCTCCCGTCATAAATGAAAGAGTTGGAAATGTACCTGGTCATAGGTGTTGGCATTTACAGTGCAATGTGTGTATCATAGTAGCAACCAACTTTCACATCAACTTTAATGGCAACAAGAACTTTGTCGGGCCAAATGACTATCTTATTGAGTTGAAGTAGATCAAATGTCTACACTTATGGAATGAAAACACGAGACATAAATTCTTTAAAGCACTTGACATATATCGGGTGACACGTAATATATTTACTCTAAAGTACTTGAGTTGAATCCCACTTTTATTACGTAATAAGGCCACACCACTTATTAAAACTCTCAAGACCCAAATGTCTAACTCATAGTTGTTTTTCTTCTACTAGCTTAAGGAATTTAAACTAGTTGTTGAACTATTTCCTTATAATGTGACTACGAGGATTGGATCATCGAGCAAAGCACTACTCAAAATTTGTTTTCAACATAGAACAAAAACATCACAAAATCTCTACATGTACCAAGAGATAATCACACCTTGTTAAATTCCACGGAAACCCATGCAAGTGGATATCATGTGGAAACTCACAGTGATGAGAATGTAATTGAATACATTTCTTATAGTTCTAATGTATTTGAGAACCTAGTGAGTCAATCTAGTGAAATGTAAATCACTATAATATTTAGATTATTGAATCCATATTGACTCCGACGATGAAATGTTGGGAATTGACTCATACGGGCTCTGGGCATAACCATAAAGCCACTTTGGTTGTGACATGATGATCTTTTTGAAAGGACTCATACAAACATCAATTTATTTGAGTGAACAAAAACGGGAGAAAGATTGACAGACAGAATGCGAAATGACGACATATCTCTCAATAGGTGTTTTCTAAAGTACTAGATGCCCCCCCCCCCCACCACCCCTATTGCTTTTAAGTAATAAATCATATCACTCATTTCACAAAGTCTTCAGTAAAACAGGATTGAGACCATCCTAAGATGCAAATGGTAAAAAATCCATATTACAAAGAAAACAATGTGAAATTTAGAAAAATATTCATGCAGAATGCGGACCATTAATGTGACTTATGGATCTGGTGAATGTTTTGACATTTTGGACTAGTTATAGTTCCCAAAAAATTTGCATTTGAAAACTCCTAGCACATATTACACAATGCAAAGTGCAAAGGCTCACCACCCTTGTTAATGCTAGAGAATTTACATCAGAAGGTCTTGATGAATATTGCATGTTTAATAGGATCAACATAGAGCATCTTATACCCAATGGTCTTGCAGAGGCTACCATCGAAGGTTACAGATGGTGTCTAAGGAATAGGTTATGCGTACTAACCTACCTTTTATTGCTTTTGGGATATGCAATGTTACGCACATCTTTACTTAATTAGTTTTTAGACCCCAATACTAGTCAACCTTTTTTGCGTACCAGTTGGTAACTGGATTTAAGCCTGACATTCATGTTCTTACGCATTTTTGGTTGCACTATACATGTGCCATTACGATTCCACATCGTACTATGATGGATCTTCAAAACTGTTAAGTAGTTATGTTGTAAATGAGTTACCAATAATTATCCACATTTTTAAAAACTTTGGCATGAGATCTCTTACAGCTAGATTTGCGGTTTGTCATTTTAATGAGACAGTCTTCCTGTCGTTATGGGGAGATAAGAAAACGTATTTTCTAAGGGAACGACGAGAATTGTCGTGGTGTGTTCCTACTGCGTCTCATATTTATTCTTGTACTCCACAAATGTAAATGTGAAGTGACAAAGAATAATCGATTTTCAAAATGTACACTGATGTCGCTAAAGTGACAAGATCACACATACCAGCTGCAAATATTCCTACAAGGTTATCAAACCCCGGTATGGAGTACACCATATACTAAGGTGTTGCAACTACACTTGGTGGAAGTGTAGTTGAGGTCGTGGCTCCATAAAGGAAGATGGAGAGACCACCAAGTTCGATCAATGCTCACCTAGAAAGGAAGTAGATGAGTAATGCACAACCTAATTTGTATCATTAATGAAATCATCTCATTTGATTCTCTCTGATTATGTCCATGAATCAATACCGGAGGACGCTCCGGAGTTTTCAATGGTTCTAGAGAACAATGAAATCCTGATGGATTATGATAATGCACATGGGTCAATAGAAGGATCATGCGTGCATAGTGATGATATAATCCAAAAATAGTTGTTCCAGAAGTGGAGCACAATGAGATCGAACCATGCTTTATTTTGATTAATTTCAAATCAATAACATATTTGGCCTACACAATCCAGGTAAAACCTAGTTCTTTGACAAATATACGGGTATTTGGTGTGGTAGTGCTAACCAAACTAGTATAAAGCCTGTGGGACATACATGATTAATTTGTCACAAAACATAAAGAGAAGAAAGCAGTTTTAAAGTATAAAGACTCGCCTTGTGGCGTGAGGTTTCTCACAAAGCCCTGGAATTATTCTCTTGTAATGAACTTTATAGTATTTCGCTACTTAGTTAGCTTGGTAATTTCAAAAAAAAACTTGAAATGCAGCGTATGTATGTGGTTGTTACGTATCTCTGAAAGAATGAAGAGATAGAAGATATTTGCAAAAGTGCATGATGGCCTTTTGCTTCCCAAGTCGAATGAATCTAAAACCGCGGAGTGTGTTCGCAGTTACACTGGAACACTCACTTATTGATTTAAACAATCAGGCGGATGTGGTATACCCTTCTAAGTGACTATTTGATTGGGAGGGATAAACAAGTAAGGTTTTGTGCCATGCATATTAAATAAGTTCCTGATTCAGAATTATAGCTATCAATGTCAACGATATGGACATGATAAGTACTCTTAATGGAATAAGAGATGAAAAAGCGGGGGTCTAACAACACCACCCAATATTTCGCTTAGAAATCTGTATGGACTAACTCCGAAATACTTTGCTAGAGAATCAACTAGACAGTCAGACTCAATCTAGATAAAAAGTATCTGAAGGAGTTATTATCTCAATCTCTCGATTTGATTTCTACTCAAGCTAAAATCAATAGCGAGTCTTTATCAAAGAGAGATAAGTTGGACGGTACCAAAGACCAATGTCTAAGGATCAATCAACTACAATCAACAATCAAAAGTTGGATTAGAGAAGTTGATGATCACGAACGCACAACCTGTATTATTTCTATTATATAAAATATAATGCGGAAAAGAAATAACACAGACACCAGAAGTTTTGTTAACGAGGAAACCGCAAATGCAGAAAAACCAAGAGACCTAGTCCATATTGAATACACACTGTATTAAGCCGCTACATACACTAGCCTACTCCAAGATAACTTCGGACTGATCTATAGTTGAACCCCTACCAATCTCCCACTGATACAAGGTACAATTGTACTCCTACACCTATGATCCCAGCAGGACACTGCGTACTTGATTCCCTTTGCTGATCTCACCCACAACAAAGAGTTGCTGCAACCCAAAATCACAGACTTGATAATAAACGAATCTGTCTCACACAGAAAAGTCTATCAAAAGGATAAATCTGTCTCCCACAGATAAACCCTAGGTTTTGTTCCGTCTTTAGATATAAAATCAAGGTAACATGAACCAATTGATAATACGGAGTTATATTCCCGAAGAACAACCTAAATTAATCAATCACCTCTCTACAATCCTTCCTGACTACACAAGCGGATTTTCGAGGAATCACAAACAGTGAGACGAAGATGTTTGTGACTTCTTTATCTTTCCTATCGCAGAACTCTCACGATCTCAAGCCAATCAATCGATTGTACTCGTACGATAGAAGATGCAAGATCGGATCACACAACTACGATAAAAGTAGTATCGGTCTGGCTTCACAATCCCAATGAAGTCTTTAAGTCGTTAACTCGAGTTTAGAGAAGAAACTCAAGAGTTAATGGAGATCGACTCTAGCGAGAGCACTAGTAGCACACAGACGTGTGGGGATTAGGTTTGCTCAATGCTAGATGTCTCCTTTATATAGCCTTCAAATCAGGGTTTCGCCTTAGGTACAAAGAAAACTCTATTCTCCGTTAGATGAAAACCTGATTTAGATTCAAGCCAATATTTCTCAACCGTTAGATCGAAAGACATAGCTTGTGACACACACTTGGTTACACGTTTACTGGGTTTGAGAAAAACCATGCCCAAACGAGTACACGTATGTTGTTCAACATGATAACCCAAAAGGTCAACCATATGAGCATCTCATATTAATCATGTTCTTCTTCACCATAACTAGTTCAATCGACTCAAATGAACTAGTTAAGAGTTGTTCAATTGCTATGAGATATTATGTAACTACACAAGACACAATTGAAACAAAGATGATTCGATTCGATTAGAATCGGCTCATGAACATTATAGCCACGGTTTGCATAAAGCATTCACTTAATAATTAATGTTTCATGTTCAGAGCACATCTTCATATCATAACCTCTTGAGCTCACAAAAAAGTTTGCGGACTTAAGTTAATCGGTTGAGTTTTCCAAACTTAGCAGAAATTCTCGGGTTCAGAACTTCCGCCAGTTCGCGGACTGAGTTCACGGACTTAGCACACAAACGAGTTTTGGAAATCCCAGCAGAAATTCTTGGCCGAGAACTTCCGTCAGTTCGTGGACTTGGCAAGCCAATTCCACAATCCTGCCGATTTCTCTAGATCAACAAAGTTCGAAAAATTCGGTTCAAGGAATACATGGTTAATAATCTAAACTCTCATTTCAATCATTGGAACATTCTCAGAGGGCGATATTCAGTCGTGAAGAACAACAAACCTTTCTCGTCATAGCAATTTCCAAAGTGATTGAAACTTTCATGACTTCCGTCACTAGGTGAAGATAAACCCGATCAAAGCGAAATGCTTTACCAACACATGATTTCGAGTAAAATATAAACAATGAATACTCAGCTCGAAATATCAAGTGTATATGATCTAGTCTATATAGCATACGACTTTTGTCTCATAAGAAGTAGGAGAAGAATAGATAGACTTTCGAGTGATAGATAAGTTCAAGTCTTTACATACCTTTTTGTTGATGAAGTTCCACGGTTCCTTGGTGTAGATCTTCGTCGTTGTCGTTGAATCATCATGAAGTCCTTGAGCTCAACTACACTTTATCCTAGTCCGAAACTTAGCTAATAGGCTAGAAATCAAGACTTTATAGTTTTGATCACTAACATTGAAAAACATGCTTGATATAGCAACGCATGCGAGGTTATCCGAGCTATGCTCTAAGAATCTCCCCCTTTGTCAATTTTAGTGACAAAACTATTAATACATATGGAATACAAAAAAGATAAACTTTAGTGGCTCCTATTCCATAGTCTAATCTTCAACGTTCCTTGAAATCTTCGTACTTCCAAGTACTCCAATGATCCCAAAGGTTGTAAGTTTAGTATCACCTTTGTTGAAGATCCATAGCTATAACAATGAGAGAAATCGAGATTCTCGATCATATACAGTGTCATAGTATTATTATGAACATCAAAGTCCAACTGCATCACGACTTTAACAATAATACTATAGTGATATGTATCACTCCCCCTTAGTCAATACTCCATCTCCATCATGGAAACCACTCCCCCTTACACAATGATCCGAAAACCATATGTATTTGTAGTGTGACCTACAATATTTCTCCCCCTTTTTATCAATAAAATTGGCTAAGGTACAAGAACGGGTTCATAATGAAATTTCCACAAGAGACATTTCATGACCAAAAGAAAGACAACATATCATCTTAATTTAGATGCAATCTTATAGCCGAAGCTAACAGCATTCATCAAGGAGTTTTAAGACGCAAGATAACCCCTATATAATTCCACATCCGCACTCCCCGCAAGATATTACCATTAAGCACAAGTTCAAAAGAACTCTCCCCCATTTGATGTCATTCCCAAAGGAACAACAAGAGCGACCTTAATTTCGAAAGAAAAGAAGGATTTTGAAACTCAAAAAAAAAATATCAAAAAGATGACAACGAAAAACCTACCGAAACAGAACTGGAAAGTACCTACTGGGGTTTCAGACTCAATTGCCCAAAAGATAAGGATAAGCGAAGGGCAAGAGTCAATGAAATGGTTTAATGAACCAAAACAACACCAATAGACTGCCGCAAGTGTTGAAAAGTTGCAGTGTCTAAGGGTTTGGTGAGAATATCATCCAATTGTTGTTCGGAAGGCACAAATTCCATACTGATGATACCATTTATAGATGGGGAAAAACGATTTGCTGGTTTTTAAGGAATTGAGGAGACGACCGTACAGAGAAGACTCCTCGAACCGAGCGAAATGTTAAACCTCACACAGATGCACCGCTGCAAAGGGGGTGCTTTAGATTCGAGAGATCAACTTGTAGTACTCCGGACTAAATCAAGACAATGACCGTTCCAGAGTAAATTCGGTCACAAGAGAGGATGGGTTGATCTGTAGGAGGGAAGCTGGGAAATGTGTGGAATCAATGGTAATCAAAGATTGTGGGTGTGTGAATTCTGAATATATTAAGCTCTGAATGATTGAAATTGCTCAATTGAGAGTAGTTGCTCAATTGATGAGTTGATATCTCGTGTTGTCGATGAGATGTGAGATTGATGATATTTTTGATGCTGATGATTCAATCATGATTCAATCATGATTCAGAGACTTATTTATATTGCTGGAATTTTAGACACCATGATCCCATGAAGTGTGACAGTTGATGGAATCAAGGAGTGGGGAAGTAGAGATCGTGTTTGAAACCAGTTGCTCAACGTGTGGAGACTTGGTCGATTTTCCACCCACTACCTCGTCAATTCCTTCAACTGATTGCACGACTTGCTCACATTCCATCGTGTGTTTGAACACACGTACCGTAGACCGCCAGACCAAAACCCTAAGTGATATCCCCCAAAGTGACACGATTGACGTCTCGTGGTATGTTATTCAATTGATGACTTCGTGGTTTGATGGGACGATGAGTCCATATAGTTGCTGAGTTGAACATGATGTTTTGAAACTCATGAATTGAACATGTCATGAGACAGAGGTAAAGTTCTTACGATGAAGTGAGCAAGTATTGCTCATTCGATGGATCGTTGAATATTGATTGTTGAACCAATATTCCTTAGTTTGAGAAAATATTTATCATCTGAGCAAGTGTTGCTCATGTGATGAATTGTTGAATATTTGATCATCTGCGCATGTGTTGCTCATCTGATGGATTATTGGCAGCGTACCAAAAATATTAATTAGAATACTGGTCGTTGAACCGAGCATAATTAATAAAATTAATAACCATGAGGTCGTCGTAAAATTATTAAGGTTGGAATCTGGAATGATGATCCTTGGATTCAGAAACCCTAATTTGATCAATTGATGATCAATTCATGGTTCGTCAGAAATTTAACCATGGGACGAAGGAGGGAGCGACTACATGGGACCGTGGATCAACCATGTAGTGTCCATATGCTCACGTGAGCAAATACAAAGAACTCCTGAAGAGTTGACGATTTGTTGGTGAAAGAATGATCAAATGATAGTTTAATCATTTATTCGAAAATGCTCGTCTGAGCCTTAGGTGAGAAAACCTAATTAATTATGACGAAGTGAGGGAACGACCACGGGGTCATGAAACCGGACCTGGGTAGTCACGTGACCGCCTGATGATCACTTCATGAAGATCCAAAGTGTTTGGAAGAGTCTTGGACCTAATACGTGTAATTGTGCAAATTAGGTCAAAACTGTGAAACTTGATGGGACCGGCTTTTGTAAGCCAAAGAGCCAATCTTGGTCGGTCAAGATAGCGTGCTCGTGTCCCCAAGGCGTTTGCGTCTCAGTCCTGAGAATTTTGATATTTTCTGGCGTGCAATTGAGCATCCATTCGAGAAAATATGCCAAAATTAGGGTTTCGACGAAACTGAGGAAAACACCATGAGATGATGGAAAATAATTATAAAATAAGGAATAAAGAGGCGTGGGACCGCCGAGGCCAAGGCATGGTTGGCCGGTCGTGGCCACGGTCTCGTGATGCCTTTTCCTTAATTTTATAATATTTTGATGATTTTATGAAAAATTCATGAATTTAAAGAGTTTTGATGAATTTAGGGAGTTTCCCTAAAGTGAAGGAGTTTTCATGAGTTCAAGGAAGCAAAAATATTAAAATAATAAAAACAAGGGCGTGTGGGGCCGTGGGAGGCATGGACGGCCGGCTAGGGCCCGGTCTCATAAGTTTTCATAATTTTATATATTTTTCAATGTATTTTTTCATGATTTGAGGGAAATTTTCCTAATTTGAGAGAAATACCATGAAATCAAGGAATTTGATAAATTCAAGGAAGATAAAATAAATAATAATAAAATAAAGGGGCGTGTGGGACCAGCTAGGGCATGGTCGGTCGGCTAGGTCCCGGTCCCACAAGTTTTTCATAATTTTATATTATTTATTTCCTAATTTTTGCGAAATACCATGAAATCAAGGAGTTTTTTCATGAAATTAGAGAAATAATAATAATAAAAAAATAATGAGGAACCGTGAGGTGTGGGGCCGGCTGGGACCAAGGCATGGCCGGTTGTCCAATGGTCACGCCCCACACTATTTTTCCTTAATTTTATGTTATTTTCATGGGTTTATGAAAACACCATAAGCCGAGGAGTTTCCTCGAGACGAAGGAGATTTGATAAAACGAGAGAATTTTCATCAAATCACGAAAAATAATAAAAATACATTAAAAATATAAAACTGGCGTGGGATTGACCACGACACGGTCGGTTGGTCGTGTGTCCATGCTCCCAGCACCCTGGTCAATATTTTTAATTATTTATTATTTTCTTCCCTATTTTGCATAGGTTCATCGTTTCGTTGTATTTTGAAATACTCGTTCGTGCGGTGACTGTTAGTGCATTGTCGTTGAATACACTTTCACCATATAAATCGGGGCTTACTTAGAGGTAGCTCAGACGCCCGGTTGTTGATTATTTATTACTAATTGTGGAATTCAATGGAGAATAATTCACAAAACTGAGTAATAAGATGCTTATTATTAATTCATAGGATCAGCTGAGGATTCGACTACGAATTCAGAATAATAAAGTGTGCATTACCATTCCATGGGATCGGAGTAATTAAGTTTTATCTATTACCATTTATGAGACCAGCTGTGGATTCGATCATGAAATCGGAGTAATGAGATAATATAGTTATTGTTATTCTATGAGATCAAGCCGTGGATTCGATCATAGAATCAGAACAATTGTTTATTGCCATTCCATGGGACCAGTCGTGGATTCAGCCATGGAATAGGAGCAATTATTATTACCATTCCATGGGACCAGTCGTGGATTCGACCATGAAATAGGAGCAATAATAGATTATTCTGGGAATTCAGTAGTGAATGTCACGGCAGAATTAATCTTAGTTAGGAATAATTAAATTTGTGGCTCTATACTAGCAGAGCAAGCTATCTAAGAGCATTAATTATCCCGATATGAGCTTGTCGGTAAGTCATATCCTTTATATAGTCAGGGTAAACTCGTTGTTTGTTCCTGAAGACGTTATCGCTCTATACTAGCAGAGCAAGCTGTCTAGGAGCCGTCCATCTCGTGATACTATATAGAAATAATCACTGAAAGTGTTCAGTATTCATGAGATATGCCGTTTTCCAGTCGTGAGACTGCATATCTACATGTACTCCGAGAGAAAGTACTCTCCGTTGAGAATTCGATGAGAGACCCGTGTCTCAATACTCACGTCTGATTGCTCGATCAGAGCTTCGTATAATTATGAGTTTACGATTTTATCCCTTGTCGAAAATCCACCATCGACATTAGGTCCCCTGCTTACTGAGGAAAGTTGTGTTCCTCAGTCAGCATTAAATGGTGATTTTCCGGCCATAAATAACAATACCAGTAATTGAATTTAGTCGTAAGTTGAGACGTTACCGGATTTAGAGAGCATGAGAAGACCACGACTTGATGAAGGATTCAATGTCATGATTGGAGTGTCGTTTGGTGAGCATAAATTTGTGTGAACCGCTGGTTTGGACGATGGAACCTTGGTCGTTTAGGATTTGCGGGCCGGGCCCAATAAGGAAATCCTTGGAAAATTAGGTTTTGGAAATAAAAAATTGTATAAAAGGAATTAATCATCTTTTTTTTTTTAATTTTTCACGTCCAGCTCTCCATCACCTCTCCTCCTTCACGCCAGCAGCTTGAAGTTCCGCCGCCACCTGATCGTCGTTGCCGCCGACCAACTTCCGGCCGACCAGGTGCGTGCGTTTTTTTTTTGTGTTTGATGATGTTGTGACCTTCATGAGTTTTTCATGTTTTTATCATGATGAAACCATATACATGTGTGTATATTAGTGTGAGTTTTATGAAAAAACCCTCGTTTTTGAAAATGTATGTTCGTTCGATCGTTAGTTTTGAAAACTAACTATAATTCCTGATTTAGGAGAGATTTTTTTTTAGTATATGAACCTAGGTCCAGTGATAAAACTTAGTGTATGAGCTTTCATGTATGCCACGGTTTTATCATAAAAGGAGTAAATTTTCACGAAATCGAAATAATCCTTCGTTTTAAAGACAAATTACGACGACTCGAAGGAAAATCCATATGATGAACTTGTGTCCAGTGATAAAATTTTGTTTATGAGCTTTCATGTAAATACAAAACTTTACCATATGTATGAGATGTGAGCTTTCACAATATTTTTGAAATAATCCTTCGTTTTAAAGACAAATAACGACGATACGAAGGAAAAAATAGTTTTTTTTATATGCAGCCGTGACATATATTGTGCAAAATATGATGATATATTTTATTTTTATGAGTTTGTTTTCATTAAATAAATTTTTTGAGAGTTCATGTATGCAAGTTGCATTAATTGCTGTTTTTTTCGAAAAATCAAAGCGTGTGTTTTGAGGAACCTTCGAAGATAGAAGATATATTTATGATGAAATATTTTATTGCTATAAAATTCATAGGTCAGTTATGTGAATGCTAACATTATGAAAATTGTGTCAGTGATTTCATGAAAAAATCAGTTTCGAAAATTAAATAAAGTTTCGTTTGTTTTTGCAGTTTTCGAAGGGATGAACGATTTTGAGGTGTTAACTCTTACGACATAACTACTACCATTAGTAGAATTATAAAGAGGTAAGAGTTCAGAGTTACTTTTTTTTGATGTTGGTTTGTTTACATAGTAGTAATCTTTGATCTTCCGGTTCCAGAAAATGTCGACCAACAATAACAGCAATTACGATTACTGGTATTCCTCTTCTTCCTATGGATCTTCTGATGAGGATTCTGACGCTCCTGTAGCGAAATCAAAGGCTAGTGTTACCCATGAAGGGGCGAAGAGTCTCTTTTGCTGAACTCAAGAAAAGAGGAGTTGAAGACAAAAAGGAGGATGCCCGTCAACGTGAGAAAGATCGCACCCGGCGTAAGAGACAGAGGGTTGAGGAGAAGCGTCGATTCTTGGAAGAAGAGATCACATGGGAACCATCCGAGCGTTACATCAAGCCTGATCGATATGAAAGAGAGCATCAGAGGATGATGAAGAAAATTGAAGCTGAATCTGCAGCAGAAAATGACTCGGATTCAGATGATGATGATGTCATCTTCCGTCCACCGGACTTCACCAATGATTCTGACAGTGACTCTGAAGAAGATGATTCCGAGAAGGATAGTGACAATGAATCTGACAATTCGGATGAGTCCGACGAGTAGTTTTACTTCCATCCTCTTTAGACGTTAGAGCATTCCATTTTAGTTTTCATAGTGGATATCTTTCTTTTGACTGTTTAAATGACTTTACTTCAATTAGACTTTTCTTCTGAATGATGAACATTTTGTTAACGTCGATTTCTTCTGATCCCTGACATGGACCAATGTCCATACATCCAAATTCATCATGACTTGTCGATTTTCATGAGAAGCAACATAACACACGTATGAGAATTCATGACGTGTACAAGGACGCGTGGCCTATCCTTTGACCCGTGATGTTCAGTCCCCAGTGCGTTATTTTCCTCCGCGTCTTCAGTATCGATCTTTGAAGCCTAGGGTTTCAGTGAAACTCGTAACTGAGTTGACTATTCGCGAGTGATGACTATCGCCTGATATATATATCTTCAAGACTCTAAATCTATGATCCACGCAAATATTTCTTCTATTCCTGAGTCAGTTTCATCGTGCAGAGAAGTTTCGATCCTACCTCCTTGACATCATGTCGAGAAATAACATTTCTTCTCAAGATGATCTTCAGTCGAAGCGTGAAATAGTAACGTCTATCTCAGTAAGTTGTACACTTCTTCTTCTTCTCCTTTCTTGTCCCTGTTCGATCGAGATTGTTGATCACAAGAGAATGATTTGTCGTAGGACTGTAAGAAGAATGCTACTCCTCATAATGCAAGGCCTAAGCGGACTGTTAGAGATCCTGCCTGGTATGGATCGGCTCGTGCTGAATCTGGATCGTCTGTAAGTAAACCTATGACTCTTGAGATTGTACTGAGTCCCGGGATTAACACTCCTTCGTTTCATCATAGGAGGATTTCCGTGTCGTCTTCGATGCTAGACGAAGAAAGAGTGGAAAGTCCGTGACCGTGGTTGAGGTTGAAGAAAGCACCAACCAGGCATGTGAAGATTCTGCAGGATCCGTGGAGACTGGAGACAGTGTCCATGTTCGTGAATACCCAACCGTTGGACTCTTATTTGAAGCTCCATTGATTAATACCTTCCCAGACAATGAAGTGGTCGGTGGATTCGTGATTCCCAAATGTCATGCGCCTTTGTACACCAAGATTTGGAAGAGGTATGGTCACATTGCTACCACAAAAGTGTGGAAAGGTTTTCTTCCAACTCTTTTAACCACGATAGCAGGGCTATTGCCGATCATCGAGGAAATGAACCAGATGCATTTGCGAGACGTCAAAAACCATGAACTTCACAAATGGGATGAAATGATCTCGAATTGTGAGATATTACGATTCAATGTAAGCTGGCTCCGTCGTCGTCTTGAGATAATCAAGGTTCATAAGGCGGCAGAGGCTGCCGATGTAATTTCCATGAATGCCGCTTTACTGGATGAGGAGAGGATACTGGCTCTGGAGTCAGCAAGGGTTGAGAAAGCGGTCGAAGACTTTAAGGCAAAGACTAAGATTTTTCAGAAGAAGCTTGATGAGGCTTCTTACATGGATTATCCGTTGCTGGATGGTTTGCTCTGAGTGAGCATTTGTGGTTGTTTTTTTTTGAATAAATCTGAGTTTCTAGTTAGGTGAAACAGTTGATCATGGTATGAACGAATTTTGCTCATTTATGAAATGTTTAATGAACAAAGGAGCATTCGCATGCTCTTTGGAGGAATGAAATTACATTTTTGAAAATGCTTGAAATGATGAAGAGGTAGTTTGTTTCATGGATCAGGCATAATAAGCTTTGAGCCATTTGCCATTGATGATGTTTCCTTCCTTTCCTCCATTGATTGCTAAAATTTTGTAGTATCCGCTAGACACTGCTTTGATAAAACATATGGCCCTTCCCATTTAGGAGAGAACTTAGGAGCAGACATGTCTTGTTGAATGTGCTTTGCCGTCTTTAATACCAAATCTCCTACTTGAAATGTTCGAGGTCTTACCATTTTGTTGTAGGCTCTGGAGATCCTCTGTTTGTAAGCTTCCACATATTTTTCCACCTTGGTTCTCCTTGATTCAAGCATATCTAGCTCAGCGATTCTTGATCTGGAGATTTCAGCCTCATCCCATTGTACACCACTGGATGCTGCAATCCTGGCTGAGGGAACTTTGATTTCTGCTGGAAGTATGGCGTCGGCTCCATAGACAAGGGAATATGGCGAAGTACCGATCGAGCTCCTTGGTGCAGTTCTGTAAGCCCATAGAGCCATGGGTAATTTCATGCCATGATCGAGGATTGTCATGAATCGTCCGACTGATAATCCTGATCAAAGTCTTGTTGGTACTTTCTGCTTGACCATTTCCTTGTGGATAGTAAGGCGTGGAGAAGATTTGTTTGATCCCATATTTATTGAGCAGCTTCTCAACATCTTGATTGGCAAAAGGAGTTCCGTTATCTGTGATGATATGCTTAGGAACTCCGAATCTGCATATTATGTGCTCTTTGATGAAGGCGGCAATCGTAACTCCAGTGGTGCTTCGAAGAGGAATAGCTTCGACCCACTTGGTGAAGTACTCTGTCGCAGTGATGATGTATTCATGTTGTTTTGAAGATGCTGGATTGATCTTCCCAATGATATCTAGTCCCCAGCTGTAGAAAGGCCACGACTATTCACAGAATTCAACGGGAGACAAGGAGTGTGGATGAGATTACCATGGGTTTGGCATTGGTGACACCTCTGAACGTGTGCGGCTGCATCATCTTCCATGGTTGGCCAATAATATTTCTCATGAATTTGAAGAAATAGTTTCCTCTTTCCTTGATGTTCTCCATCATGTACTTCCTTCAGGATTGTAGGGATTTCATGTTCGGCTAAGCACCTCAGTAAATTCCACCAAAGCTTTTGCGGTATAAGATCCCATCGAGATAGACGAATCTCTTAGCTTTCTGAATGAGTTTGACTGCTTGCTTCTTTTCCAGTGGTAGTTCGTTGTCCCGGAGGTATTTGATGTAAGGCTCCTCCAGTCCCCAGTGTGGTGGACCGTCAAAACCTCCAAGTGATGAGGAGGTGTTTGGAATCAGGACAAGATCCTTGTAAAGCTCTTGACTGAGTCTCCATGGATGGCCAGTAGTACCCCATTCTTTGAAGCTTTCTGTAAAGTGTTACCACTAACGTTTGCCCGCAGACTTCTCATGTATGCGCTTGAGTGTTCTTCCGCTTCGTCGCTCCCAAGACATCGTGATAGAGATCCATCAGGGTTTCGATAGTATAGCCCTCCATGAAAAAGTAGTTCTTCAATTCCTTGAGGCTGACTTGGCCTTCTGAAAGAGCTGCTCAATTCATGAATGATGGGTGCTCGCCAATCGTTCGCTGGAATGTCTTCGATCTGAGTGAGCCAAGTTGAAGATACTGTACGCCTCTGTACAGTGATCGTTTTCTGTGCTCCTTCGAATTGCAGCTTGGAGGCGAGAGTTTAGGCAATCAGCATGCCTATTGTTAGTCCGTCCAGTATGGACGATCGTTGCGTCAGCAAAATAGGTCAACAGTCGCTGAGCTTCGGTTCTGAATGGAGCAAGTGTGATTTCTTTGAGAGAATACGTTCCATTCATCTGGTTGACCAATAATTTTGAATCTCCCCTTATCTCGAGGTGTGTTGCTCCTGCTTGCTTGGCCAAGGATAATCCTAATAGGAAGGCTTCATATTCCGCTGAGTTGTTGGTGCAGTGGAAATCCAACTTGAACGAATGTGAGAAAACTTCACCAGATGGAGACACCAGACTATGCCCGCTCCTCCGGTGTCACTACTAGGGGTGGCAGATCCATCAAAGTATAGAAGCCATGTTTCTTCCTTGATGACCAAGATGTCTGGGAATTCGCCGGGCACTTCTTCATGTAGTGTTGTTGTGTCTTCCCCTGGAAAAGCAGCGAGCAAGTCTGCGACCGCTTGACCTTTGATGGCTTTAGGTGGCGTGCAAGCTATGTCAAATTCTGACATCTGGAGTAGCCACTTCGCTGGTCTCCCTATCAAGGCTGGCTTTGATAGCAAGAACTTTATGGGATCAGCTTTGGAGATGAGTACGACCCTGTTAGATAGTAAGTAATGTCTGAACTTCTGGATTGCATGTACCAATGCCAGGCATGCCCTTTCGGCCTTTGGATATCGGAGTTGAGCATCTCTCATTGTGCGGCTGAAGTAGTAAATCGGTCGTTCGACGCCTTCGTCGTCTTCCTGAGCGAGGAGTGCGCGATGGCGACGTCACTGGAGGCTGTGTAAAGAATCAGAGGTCGTCCCTGCACTGGAGACCTCATGACGGCCGGTGACAATAATATCTGTTGTATTTTATGGAAAGCTTCTTGTTGAACAGCTGTCCAGGTGAAGCTTGCTCCTTTTTCAGCAGAGGTGTGAACGAAGCAATGAGTTGAGCTAATCCAGGAATGAAGCGTCGAATATAATTTACCTTGCCCATAAAGCTCTGTAGTTCCTTCACGGTACGTGGAGGAGGCATGGTGGTAATAGCTTTTGCCTTGTCTGGGTCGACTTTGATCCCTTCAGCCGTGACCAGGAATCCTAAGAATTTTCCGGAAGAAACTCCGAATGCGCACTTTAAAGGATTCATTTTTAATTTGTATTCTCTGCATCTTTCAAACACCTGCCTTAGAACTTCGAGATGAGATGCTCGAGTCTTCGATTTTACCACCATCATCAACATAGTCTTCTACTTGCTTGTGCATCATGTCGTGGAATATGGCAGTCATGGCTCGTTGATAGGTGGCACCAGCATTCTTTAATCCAAAGGGCATCACAGTGTAGTGAAAATTCCCAATGGGAGTACGGAACGCAGTCTTGTTGGCGTCATGTTCATACATCTTGATCTGGTTGTACCCACTATAGCCGTCCATGAATGAGAACATACCGTGACCACTGGTTGCATCGACGAGCATGTCAATGTTGGGTAGAGGAAAATCATCCTTTGGACAACATTTATTCAAGTTCCTGAAGTCGACACAACATCTGATTTGACCATTTTTTTCTTAACAGGTACCACATTTGCTAGCCACGTTGGATGAAGAATAGGCTTGATGAACCCTGCCAACAGTTTCTGGATTTCGACCTTGATTTGCTCCTCGACTTCGTGTCTAAATTGTCTGGGCGGTTGTTTGACAGCTTTGGAACCAGGGACGATGTGCAGGTGATGGGTGACGAGTTTGTCATCCAGACCCGGCATTTCTTCGTACGTCCAGGCGAAGACATCTTGATATTCTTTCAATAATTTTACAGCTCGGTCCGCTCCTCTGGTGATAGTGCTGAACTGATCAGGATTGGCCTTGGATCGTCTTCAGTCCCAATGTTGATTGTTTCAAGATCGTCAGTGGTAGAGTCAGTGCCGTCCTGTAGTTGTCGTGGGGCATCTGGACTTCTTCTTCAAGTGATAGCTCACTCTGACACGATTCTTCATGGTGGGGAGACTTTTCATCGTTCTCCCCGATTAATTGCTAATCTTTCCGTCGGCGATAAATGACTCTCCCTTCTACGTCTCGATCGTCGTGAAGTTTGACCCTGGAGTTGAGACTTGATCATTATGGCGTTTAGTCGGTGTGTAGTACTTGATCATTTTAGCAGCTGAGGATGACGGATCGTTATCAGCCTTCTCGATAGTCTTCCAGCTTGGAAGTGGAGTACTGCGAATCCTGCTTGGAGGTTCCGGGACGCCTTTTTGAGATTCAAGGAACTCAGTATCATAGACGGGAGCATAAGGAGATGATGAAGCCGGAATGCGAACGATCTTGTTGTCGAGCAGGCCTTCATGCATTGATGGTATGTTGAAGGAACCACCTTGTTATCATGGAGCCATGGGCGTCCCAGTATTATGTGGTAGTCAGGTTCTTGCTCGATCACATGAAACTTTGCTTTCGATCGAATCGGCCCCACCCTCAAATCTATGTATGCATATCCATATGTATGGCTTTGACTTCCTTCAAATCCTGTCATTAGGATGGGATAGCGAACGATTTTACCTTGTGGGAATCTGGCCATCCTGAGAGTCTTCATAGTGACAATGTTGGTGGAAGCACCGGTGTCACAAGAGCTCTTCTAAATTCGGTGCCTTTGATGAAACCAGTGACATACAATGCTCGGTTGTGTCCTTCATCCGTCATGCGATCTTCTTCTCCAAAAGAGATGTTGTCGATCGAATGCCCAGGCACTAGGGAGACTTCTTCAACTGATGGTGTTGGTGGCGTTATTTGCACGCTGGATGATATCTGGTTGAGTGCTGAAAATGTGTTGTGCGCTGATCCCTGGAGAAGTGCAGGAGTTCACATAGATTTTCAATCAAATGTGTGACCTCTTGTTCCACCGGCTTCTCGTATGTGGTGAAGCTGTTGATTTGAGGGTCAGATGACGCTTCAGTCCCCGGTGTTGAGGCTTCTGGAGCGGAGATACCGCCTAACTCGGATGTTAATCTGATGAGAAAGTCGAGGATGTGGTTTATCGTCTCCTTCATCAGGTCCATGTTCCTGGTATGGACCTCTAGGATTTGAGCCAACTCTGCCAAAGTCGGGATCCCTCTGCCTTCCATGCCGCCAGGTGTAACATGAGGAATGTTGCCGTTTGAAATATTCTGATCTGAATTAGTTGAATTAGTCCTAAGACCAACCATCTTGTGAGATTGTTAGATTGCAACCGAGAGAATGATCTCCCACTGTGGTCGCCAATCTGTAGATGGGGAAAAACGATTTGCTGGTTTTTAAGGAATTGAGGAGACGACCGTACGGAGGAGACTCCTCGAACCGAGCGAAATGTTAAACCTCACACAGATGCACCGCTGCAAAGGGGTGCTTTAGATTCGAGAGATCAATCTGTAGTACTCCGGCCTAAATCAAGACAATGACCGTTCCAGAGTAAATTCGGTCACAAGAGAGGATGGGTTGATCTGTAGGAGGGAAGCTGGAAATGTGTGGAATCAATGGTAATCAAAGATTGTGGGTGTGTGAATTCTGAATATAAGCTCTGAATGATTGAAATTGCTCAATTGAGAGTAGTTGCTCAATTGATGAGTTGATGATCTCGTGTTGTCGATGAGACGTGAGATTGATGATACTGATGCTGATGATTCAATCATGATTCAGAGACTTATTTATATTGCTGGAATTTTAGACACCATGATTCCATGAAGTGTGACAGTTGATGGAATCAAGGAGTGGGGAAGTGGAGATCGTGTTTGAAACCAGTTGCTCAACGTGTGGAGACTTGGTCGATTTTCCACCCACTACCTCGTGAATTCCTTCAACTGATTGCACGACTTGCTCACATTCCATCGTGTGTTTGAACACACGTGTCGTAGACCGCCAGACCAAAACCCTAAGTGATATCCCCCAAGTGACACGATTGACGTCTCGTGGTTGTTAGTCAATTGATGACTTCGTGGTTTGATGGGACGATGAGTCCATGTAGTTGCTGAGTTGAACATGATGTTCTGAAACTCATGAATTGAACATGTCATGAGACAGAGGTATAGTTCTTACGATGAAGTGAGCAAGTATTGCTCATTCGATGGATCGTTGAATATTGATTGTTGAACCAATATTCCTTGGTTTGAGAAAATATTCATCTGAGCAAGTGTTGCTCATGTGATGAATTGTTGAATATTTGATCGTCTGAGCATGTGTTGCTCATCTGATGGATTATTGGCAGCGTACCAAAAATATTAATTAGAATACTGGTCGTTGAACCGAGCATAATTAATAAAATTAATGACCATGAGGTCGTCGTAAAATTATTAAGGTTGGAATCTGGAATGATGATCCTTGGATTCAGAAACCCTAATTTGATCAATTGATGATCAATTCATGGTTCGTCAGAATTTAACCATGGGACGAAGGAGGGAGCGACTACATGGGACCGTGGATCAACCATGTAGTGTCCATATGCTCACGTGAGCAAATACGAAGAACTCCTGAAGAGTTGACGATTTGTTGGTGAAGAATGATTAAATGCTGGTTAATCATTTATTCAAAATGCTCGTCTGAGCCTTAGGTGAGAAAACCTAATTAATTATGACGAGGAGGGACCGACCATGGAGTCATGAAACCGGCCCTGTCCGTGACCGCCTGACGATCACTTCATGAAAATCCAAAGTGTTTGGAAGAGTTTTGGACCTAATACGAGCAATTGTGCAAATTAGGTCAAAACTGTGAAAATTGATGGGACCGGCTTCCGTGAGCCAAAGAGCCAATCTTGGTCGGTCAAGATAGCGTGCTCGTGTCCCCAAGGCGTCCGCGTCTCAGTCCTGAGAATTTTGATATTTTCTGGCGTGCAATTGAGCATCCATTCGAGAAAATATGCCAAAATTAGGGTTTCGACGAAACTGAGGAAAACACCATGAGATGATGAAAAAAATTATAAAATAAGGAATGAGGAGGCGTGGGACCGCCGTGGTCAAGGCATGGTCGGCCGGTCGTGACCACGGTCCCGTGGTGCCTTTTCCTTAATATTTTATGATTTTAAAAATTCATGAATTTTGAGAAATTTGATGAATTTAGGGAGTTTCCATGAATTGAAGGAGTTTTCATGAGTTCAAGGAAGCAAAAATATTAAAATAATAAAAACAAGGGCGTGTGGGACCGTGGAGGCATGGCCGGCTAGGGCCGGTCCCACGAGTTTTCATAATTTTAATTTTTTAGGTATTTTTATGATTTGAGGGAATTTTTCCTAATTTGAGAGAAATACCATGAAATCAAGGAATTTGATGAATTCAAGGAAATAAAATAATAATAATAAAAAAAGGGGGTGGGACCGGCTAGGGCATGGCCGGCCGGCTAGGCCCGGTCCCACAAGTTTTCATAATTTTATTTATTTATTATTAATTTTTGCAAAATACCATGAAATCAAGGAGTTTTTTCATGAAATTAGAGAAATAATAATAATAAAAAAAATAAGGAACCGTGGGTGTGGGGCCGGTGGGACCAAGGCATGGCCGGTTGGCCAATGGTCACGCCCCACACTTTTCCTTAATTTTATTTATTTTTATGGATTTATGGAAGTACCATGAAACCGAGGAGTTTCCTCGAGACGAAGGAGATTTGATAAAACGAGAGAATTTTCATCAAATCACGGAAAATAATAAAAATGCATTAAAAATATAAAACTGGCGAGGCATTGACCACGACACGGTCGGTTGGTCGTGTGTCCATGCTCCCAGCACCCTGGTCAATATTTTTATTTATTTATTATTTTCTTCCCTATTTTGCATAGGTTCATCGTTTCGTTGTATTTTGAAATACTCGTTCGTGCTGTGACTGTTAGTGCATTGTCGTTGAATACACTTTCACCATATAAATCAGGGCTTACTTAGAGGTAGCTCAGACGCCCGGTTGTTGATTATTTATTAGTAATTATGGAATTCAGTGGAGAATAATTCACAAAACTGAGTAATAAGATGTTTATTATTAATTCATAGGATCAGCTGAGGATTCGACTACGAATTCAGAATAATAAAGTGTGCATTACCATTCCATGGGATCGTAGATTCGACCATAGAATCGGAGTACTTAAGTTTTGTCTATTACCATTTATGAGACCAGTTGTGGATTCGATCATGAAATCGGAGTAATGAGATAATATAGTTATATGATATCAAGTCGTGGATTCGATCATAGAATCAGAACAATTGTTTATTGCCATTCCATGGGACCAGTCGTGGATTCGACCATGGAATAGGAGCAATAATAGATTATTCTGGGAATTCAGTAGTGAATGTCACGGCAGAATTAATCTTAATTAGGAATAATTAACTTTGTGGCTCTATACTAGCAGAGCAAGCTGTCTAAGAGCATTAATTATCCCGATATGAGCTTGTCGGTAAGTCATATCCTTTATATAGTCAGGGTAAACTCGTTGTTTGTTCCTGAAGACATTATCGCTCTATAGTAGCAGAGCAAGCTGTCTAGGAGCCGTCCATCTCGTGATACTATATAGAAATAATCACTGAAAGTGTTCAGTATTCATGAGATATGTCGTTATCCAGTCGTGAGACTACATATCTACATGTACTCCGAGAGAAAGTACTCTCCGTTGAGAATTCGATGAGAGACCCGTGTCTCAATACTCACGTCTGATTGCTGGATCAGAGTTTCGTATAATTATGAGTTTACGATTTTATCCCTTGTCGAAAATCCACCATCTACACCATTTTCATAAAGATCACGAATAAAATGGTACCTTATGTCGATGTGCTTTGTTCTTGAGTGCTCAACAGGATTCTCAGTGATTCGAATCGCACTGGAGTTATCACAAAAGATCTTCATTATCTCAGTATCTATTCCATAATCAGCAAGCATCTGTTTCATCCATAGGAGTTGAGTACAACAAGATCCAGCTGCAATATATTCTGCTTCACATGTAGACAGGTATTGAGAATTTTGCTTCTTGCTATGCCATGCCACAAGATTGAGACCTACATAGTAGAAGCCCCCTGATGTACTTTTTCTGTCTTCTACACAACCTTCCTAATCAGCATCAGAATAAGCAGAAAGATCAGCATTAGTATCAAAAGTGTACGAGAGACCATACCCAGCAGTATGATTTATATATCATATTATTCTCTTCGCAGCTGCAAGATGAGATTCTTTTGGATCCGCCTGAAACCTGGCACACCAACCAACACTGAAAGAAATATCAGGTCTAGTGGCTGTAAGATACAAAAGGCTACCAATAATGGATCGATATAATTTTTGATCCACTTTTGCTCCTTTCTCATCCCTGTGCAATTTACCAGTAGTAGGCATAGGAGTCAGTTTAGGAGATAACTTATCCATACCAAATCTTGACACAAGATTACGTGCATACTTCTCTTGGGATAAGTAAATACCCTCCTTATGTTGTTGAATCTGTAACCCTAGGAAAAAACTTAACTCACCAACATTGCTCATTTTAAATTCTTTAGCAAGAGAGATTTGAAAGTCTTTTGCAAGTTTTTCAGAGGTTGATCCATAGATGATATCATCTACATAGATTTGAGCAATGACAACATCTTTCTCACTCCATTTGGTAAACAATGTTTTATCAGCTCCTTTTCTTGGGAATCCTTTTCTAATAAGAGAAGCAGTGAGTTTCTCAAACCAGGCTCTTGGTGCTTGTTTCAATCCATATAACGCCTTTTTGAGCTTCATCACATGATCAGGGAAGTCAAGATTTTCGAATCCTTTAGGTTGAGTAACATAGACTTCCTCTTTTAAAATCCCATTCAGAAACGCTGATTTTATGTCCATCTGAAACAACTTAATCTTTAGAAAGCAGGCATGGGCCAATAAAAGCCGAATGGACTCAAGACGTGCCACATGAGCAAAGGTTTCATCAAAGTCGATTCCTTCAATTTGTGAATATCCTTGAGCGACAAGTCTAGCTTTATTTCTGACAATTGTGCCATACTCATCAGACTTGTTCTTGAATATCCATTTGGTACCAACAATATTGACATTAGGAGGACAAGATACACGTTCCCAGACATCTTGTCTTTCAAATTGATTTAACTCTTCATGCATTGAATTTACCCAAAAAGGATATTTCAGAGCTTCATCAATATTCCTTGGTTCCACCTGCGAAAGATAACAACCAAAATTGCATATATTTTGAAGTTGACCTCTTGTTTTGGCAGTAGAATCCCTTCCCCCAATAATTTTGTTGGGGTCATGATCCCTTTGAACCCAAAGATATCGTGGAGGAACATGTACATGTTCATCAGGAATGGCTTTATCAGTGCTCTTCTCCTCATCACTAGAAATGTCAGGATCAGTAACAGTTGGGATAACTTCAACCGATTCTGGAATTTCTTTGACTTTCTCAATTGTCTCAGTTGGAGGCAATTCAGCAGGAGGACTATCTTGACGAAAGTTACTAATGTCGTCGATGATAACATTAGCAGATTCCATCATGACTTGATTTCTGAGATTAAAAACTCGAAAACCACGACTGTCAGAAGCGTAGCCAAGAAAGATGCCTTCATCACTTTTGGTGTCGAATTTTCCTTTCTGTTCTTGATCTTTCAGAATATAACATTTACTTCCAAAAACCCTGAGATAGTGTAGGTTGGGTTTCCTTCCATACCATAGCTTATAAGGAGTGTTAACGGTTTTAGAACGTAAATACACACGGTTGATCAAGTAGCATGTTGTGAAGACAGATTCTCCCCAAAATCTTAAAGGCAAGTTTTTGTTGTGGAGCATTACTCTGTCCATTTCCTGAATGTTCCTATTCTTTCTTTCAGCAACTCCATTAACTTGAGGAGTAATTGGTGGCGAGTATTATTGAATGATCCCTAGTTCGTCACAAAATTCAAATACCTTGGTGTCTTTGAATTCAGTGTCACGATCGCTCCTAATTTTCTTTGATTTGCGACCTTGTTCGTTCTGGATCCTTTTAACAATAATCTTGAATTCACTCAGGGTTTCATTCTTATGAGATAGGAATGCAACCCAAGTGAATCTCGTGTAATCATCTACCATAACTAAAGAATACTTCTTGTAGGCAACAATGGGTTGTTGAATTGGTCCGAAGAGGTCCATATGAATTAAATCAAGTGGAGCTTTAGTGAGAATATCTCGTGATGATTTGTGGTGAACTTTCGTTTGCTTCCCCTTTTGACAGGCACCACATACACCTTCAATATTTGCATTGATTTTGGGAATGCCTCTAACAAGTTCTTTGTTAATGATCTTAGTTAGAAGGCGATAATTGATGTGACCAAAATGCTCATGCCAAAGATGTGTAGATTCCACCTTAGTCAAATTGCAGCGGTTGCTAAACTGAGTATCAAGAAGATAACAGTTGTTTTTACCACGAGTTCCTTGAAAGATTACCTTCCCGGTTTTGTCAACAATGTCACATCCATTCGCGTTGAAGACAACTTGATGTCCCTTGTCGCAAATTTGACTAATAGAAAGAAGATTAGCATTCATAACTTTAACGTATACCACATCATGGATTTCTGGAACACCGGGTAGCTTGATCGTTCCCTTTTTGCTAATATATCAACAACTTCCATCTCTGAACGTTACAGGACCTCCTTCATAGTCAACCGATGATACAAACCAAGTGAGATCTCCTGTCATATGTCGACTACATCCACTATCAAGAAACCATTGAAAAAGAGATGTAGTTCTTAAAAGCAAATGCGCCCATACTACTAGTACTTCTCGATTTAGAGTTTCCTGGTAGGGTTGTATGAACTTTTAGAGAGTCATATATTTGTTTAGCTTTCTTACAAAGATTACTTGCAACATTAAGACTCTTTTGAAAGGACATACAAACTTGTTGCAAATGATCGGATGAATTGCAACATGAGCCTATGCCTTAAAGATTATCTGACTGGTTCCTTGTCATATCAGTTTTCTCAACATCCTGTCGTTGAATACTGCCTGACTTGTGACTTTTCATGAGAGAGGAACATCTGAGATTTTTCAACCTCTTAAGGGAAGTATTTCCGGATATCAAATCCTTAAGAATTGCAATTTCAGCAACAAGATCATAGTTGATCTGGATTTGTTCATCCAACCCTTTTTGAAGAGAGATCAGTTTGTCAAACCTTTTCTTGCGGTTGTTTTTCAAACCCGGTGAAGCGTTAATTGAGACTTTATAACCCATAGAGTCAGATTGCTACAAACACAGACTGATGAGGTCTTTAACGTGTTTGCCTGCTCTTATACCAATTGAAAAAGCGGGGGTCTAACAACACCACCCAATATTTCGCTTAGCAATCTGTATGGACTAACTCCGAAATACTTTGCTAGAGAATCAACTAGACAGTCAGACTCAATCTAGATAAAAAGTATCTCAAGGAGTTATTATCTCAACTCTCGATTTGATTTCTACTCAATCTAAAATCAATAACGAGTCTTTATCAAAGAGAGGTAACTTGGACGGTACCAAAGACCAATGTCCAAGGATCAATCAACTATAATCAACAACCAAAAGTTGGATTAGAGAAGTTGATGATCACGAACGCACAACCTGTATTATTTCTATTATATAAAATATAATGCGAAAAAGAAATAACACAAACACCATAAGTTTTGTTAACTAGGAAACCAAAAATGCAGAAAAACCCCGGGACCTAGTCCAGATTGAATACACACTGTATTAAGCTGCTACAGACATTAGCCTACTCCAAGCTAACTTCGGACTGATCTATAGTTGAACCCCTACCAATCTCCCACTGATACAAGGTACGGTTGTACTCCTACGCCTATGATCCCAGCAGGACACTGCGTACTTGATTCCCTTTGCTGATCTCACCCACAACAAAGAGTTGCTGCAACCTAAAATCACAGACTTGATAATAAACAAATCTGTCTCACACAGAAAAGTTTATCAAAAGGATAAATCTGTCTCCCACAGATAAACCCTAGGTTTTGTTCCGTCTTTAGATATAAAATCAAGGTAACATGAACCAATTGATAATGCGGACTTATATTCCCGAAGAACAGTCTAGATTAATCAATCACGTCTCTACAATGCTTCCTGACTACAAAAGCGATTGTCGAGGAATCACAAACAGTGAGACGAAGATGTTTGTGACTTCTTTATCTTTCCTATCGCAGAACTCTCACGATCTCAAGTCAATCAATCGATTGTACTCGTACGATAGAAGATGCAAGATCAGATCACACAACTACGATAAAAGTATTTTCGGTCTGGCTTCACAATCCCAATGAAGTCTTTAAGTCGTTAACTCGAGTTTAGAGAAAAACCTCAAGAGTTAATGGAGATCGACTCTAGCGAGAGAACTAGTAGCACACAGACGTATGGGGATTAGGTTTGCTCAATGCTAGATGTATCCTTTATATAGCCTTCAAATCAGGAGTTTGCCTTAGGTACAAAGCAAACTCTATTCACCGTTAGATGAAAACCTGATTTAGATTCAAGCCAATATCTCTGAACCGTTAGATCGAAAGACATAGCTTGTCACACACACTTGGGTACACGTTTACTGGGTTTGAGAAAAACCATGTCCAAACGAGTACACGTATGTTGGTTCAACATGATAACCCAAAAGGTCAACCATATGAGCATCTCATATTAATCATGTTCTTCTTCACCATAACTAGTTCAATTGACTCAAATAAACTAGTTAAGAGTTGTTCAATTGCTATTAGATCTTATGTAACTACACAAGACACAATTGAAACAAAGATGACTCGATTCGATTAAAATCGGCTCATGAACATTATAGCCACGGTTTGCATAAAGCATTCCTTATTAATTAATGTTTCATGTTCAGAGCACATCTCTAGATCATAACCTCTTAAGATCACAAACAAGTTCGCGGACTTAAGTT
This sequence comes from Papaver somniferum, assembly GCF_003573695.1. Taxonomy (NCBI): domain Eukaryota; kingdom Viridiplantae; phylum Streptophyta; class Magnoliopsida; order Ranunculales; family Papaveraceae; genus Papaver; species Papaver somniferum. The sequence continues at coordinate 74,326,128 of NC_039362.1, forward strand.
AATCGGTTGAGTTTTCCAAACTCAGCAAAAATTCTCGGGTCGAGAACTTCCGCCAATTCGCAGACTGAGTTCGCGGACTTAGCACACAAATGAGTTTTGGAAATCCCAGCAGAAATTCTCGGTCGAGAACTTCCGTCAGTCCGCGGAATGAGTCTGCGGACTGGGTTCGCGGACTTGGAAAGCCAATTCCACAATCCTACCGATTTCTCTTGATCAACAAAGTTCGAAAATTTCGGTTCAAGGAATACATGGTTATATAATCTAAACTCTCATTTCAATCATTGAAACATTCTCAGAGGGCGATATTCAGTCGTGAAGAACAACAGACCTTTCTCGTCAGAGCAATTTCCAAAGTGATTGAAACTTTTATGACTTTCGTCACTAGGTGAAGATAAAACCGATCAAAGCGAAACGCTTTACCAACACATGATTTTGAGTAAAAGATAAGCAATGAATACTCAGCTCGAAATATCAAGTGTATATGATCTAGTGTATATAGCATACGACTTCTGTCTCATAAGAAGTAGGAGAAGAATAGATAGACTTTCGAGTGATAGATAAGTTCAAGTCTTCACATACCTTTTTTTTGATGAAGTTCCACGGTTCCTTGGTGTTGATCTTCGTCGTTGTCATTGAATCACCATGAATTCCTTGAGCTCAACTACACTTTTCCTATCCTAGTCCGAGACTTAGCTAATAGGCTAGAAATCAAGACTTTATAGTTTTGATCACTAACATTGACAAACATGCTTGATATAGCAACGCATGCGAGGTTGACCGAGCTATGCTCTAACAAGAGATCTTACAAGCTATTTAAAATTTGAATTTGAGATGAAAATCTTGGGAAATCTCGATCTTATCTATGTTCTGAACGAGAAGACCGAGCTTGTGGTATATTATTCCACCAGTTTGTATATGTCCATTGTCAAGAAATTTAACAAGGACATGCATCCTGCTAGCACTCTCATGATTAGTCAAGCTTCAAATGTACATAAATGACCAATTCATCTAAAGGAAGATGATGAAGTTGTATCGGGAGATGAACTTTCCTTATCTAAGTATAATAGAGGCATTGTACTTAGCATAATGTACTCGGCCAAATGTTACATCCTCACAGAACTTATTATCTAGATATAGCTCAGCGCCAACGCAACGTCATTGGAACGGTATAGTGAATGTAATCATGTACTTAAAAGTAACCATTGACATAAATTTGTTATATCCGTGCAAAGACATTAAAAGGAATGCTAATAAAAGTGCAATTCAAAAGTTGTAGATTATGAAGGAACAATAATCTCTTCTCCATCGAAAGTAATCAGGGGGAGATATGATGGACTATGTTCTAGGTCATTACCGATATTCAGTTTCGAAAAGTACATGAATAAAGGAACTGTCTGGAACAACTCTGAAAGTAATCAGGGGGAGATGCCGACATCAGGGGGAGGATCCAAGGATATGATGTCGACATATTTTACTTCGAAATTGAAGATGTGTTGTGTACTCTTTTTCCCTTCGATCGAGAATAGTTTTTCCCAAAGGGTTTTGTTAGTCGGCAAGGTTTTTAGCGAGACAACACTAAAAGCATCAAGTATGTTGAACGTTGAAGACATAAAGATCACGTTGATATTAATGAAAATATTTGAATCAAATAAATGAAACGCGATAGTCTGTTAAGCAACGTAACTTCCAGAATTAACAACAAGGTCATATAAACATTCAAGTCACCAAAGTAAAGTGTGATAAACTTCTTCTGACTGCATTAGACTAATGAAAATTGTCTGACATCAGGGGGAGCATATAATGGTGTGTTGAACTATATTCCTCCACCGTGGTTGCTTTTTTCCACAGGGTTTTGTTACTCGAAAAGGTTTTTAATGAGACAACAACAAACACCGGGAATGTAATTTCCCATCTAAGGCTATTGTCTTTCCCACGAGGATTTTCTGCCTTAAGAGTTGTGAAGCAACTAGTCAACTTCAAGGAAGTAAAATGATCATCTGCAACGGATCACCTTTACTTGCATCTATCACATTGTACTCTTTTCCCTTCGTCAAGGTTTTAATGAGGCAACATATTTGAGTTCAACTATGTTCTAAGTTTGCTTAATATTGTACTCTTTTTCTTTAGTTCAGGTTTTGTCCCTCTGGGTTTTCCTGGCGAAGTTTTAACGAGGTAATTAACTTAGACTCGTCGATCTTTGAAAATCGTATTGCATGTGATGAACTACATGTAAAGTACGTGACAACATATGAAGTACTGCATGTGAAGAGTTTTACCAAGGTTTTATCCCACTGGGTTTTTTCCTTCTCAAAGTCTTAATGAGGCGATTGATTTCTATTACATAGGTAAAGTATCCTTTATATACATGTAAAGAGAAACCCTTAGGCTTCTAGTTGGTCCGCACACCCATGGTCCGTAGACCCTACAACACTCCCCCTTGTGTGGTCCAATAGAACTCCGTTTGTAGTGCTTCACGTATAGTGCTTCAAATAGTCAAATAGAACTCTGTTTGAATCAATAGAAATCCTTCTCTTCCATGCCTCTTTACTTTCCCTATATTTCCACTGCAAATGAAAGCTTATATGTAGTCATCTTTTTTAATGTTGCATTGTGCATATGAAATGTAGGCCGGTCAGCAGATGAAGGAAAAGGCACAAGGAGCTGCTGATACTATAAAAGAAGCAACTGGAATGAAGAAATAAACTTGGTTAAATGGAATCAACGGACAATCAATAAAAACAAGTCCAAGTTCTGTTATGATTTTTTTTGATAGTTGTCACTTGCCAGTCTTTTTAGATTGCTTTTAGGGTAAAATTTTGATTGAGTTTATTATGTTGCAAAGTAGAAGAAGCAAGAGGTTTCTTTTCTTATGTGTATGGTGTTAATTCATAAAGTCCAATAAACTCATAAAAGTTTAAGTTTCAGCTCCAACCCCCAGTCTCCCTGGATATACTGTCTGTATAGACAGTGAATCCCATTTTGTTCTTATTTCATGGTGCTAGCTCTCCTGGCACGACATAAAGAGCACAATTTAGCTTATTTCAAATGTTTTTTTGGTTTCTTCAAAGACATGCATAATAGATCATACTGTGTTTGGATCCTAGTCCCACATTGGTTATATGGGGCTTAATTAGTAGTTTATAAGTCAATGGGTTCCCTCATCTAGTCAACCGGTTTTCGAGTTGAGTTCTACCCATGGGCTTATGACGAGTTTAGGGTCGGCACCCAACATACTGTCAATATGAGATGCTGCTCACAATATGAGTGAACCTGGATTTACATTAAATTGGTGGACATAATCAAAACCAATCTGCAGCAACAAACAGGGAAGAGCAGGAGGAATCATAAACAGAAGCAGTTGTCAATAATCCAATGCCTATCAAACACCTTGACCAGAAGATATAAAAGGAATCAGTAGAAACCAGCAATTAAACTGTACTTAAATTTAAACATCCATTGTCAGATATAACCAGGATTCAGCAGAGTTTCACTAGCTATTACACTCAGTTAATAAACATCTATGTCTTTGTCTATGAAATACACAATCCAACAAGATAATTGTGAACCTCCTACTGGGTGGAAATCACAACATAGATAAAAACAAGGAAACAACCATTGGCAACCATTGGTTGCATCTGTAACAATAAAACACTCAAGAAAGATGTTAGAATAAAATTGATTAATTTCTGGAAGGTAAATGAACACTCAAATGGACAGCAAACAGAGGACAGAGTCACGTGTTCAACACGCTGTCCTTAACACGATAGTTGACCGGTACGCCTCAAAATGAGTGATGCTTATACCCTGTGGTCAAGTCGTATCCAGGATAAAACTACCCGTTGCAAGCACTGTTAGCACTACAGTACTTGCCCACTCTTACGACCTCAACAACAATTGCGCACAGAATGAAAACTAAGGACCACACAGGGGGAGAAGACGAAAAGAAGAGGATAGTAGCTCTTCTGGACACAAATTGAAATGAAAAAAATGATCGACTTATATAGGGTAGAAGTGATAGAGGTCTCATTAACGCGCATTAAAACAATTAGAATTAATTTCCAAACGGTTTAAAACGTTCATGCATCATAATGTCGATCTAAAACGTTCATGCATCATAATGTTGATATAAAACGTTCATGCATCATAAATATAAAACGTTCATGCATAATAAATATAAAACGTTCATGCATCATAATGTTGATGTAACGTTCATGCATAGACATAATGCCGCCCAAAGATTTATTTTGTTTGAAATCTTTTAAGTATTAATTCAAAAATTCAAAAATTCAAAAGAAGTTTTGCCAAAAAAGATAAGTCTTGACCCACACCCACACCCACACCCGAACCCGATCCCGGCCCAGCCCGCCCGCCCGCACGCACGGACGGACGGCAACGACGTGCGTGCTTCGGTGCGAAGCACCGCGCGTGTGTGAAAATGTGTGATTGCACCAACTAGCCTATTTACTAAGTCCTCTCCCTCGCACAAAAGTGCTAATGACCCAAGGGCCACTCTAATATCAAAATTTTCAATACTTATGAAGAGGTATCATCTTTAGTTTTCCCTATGTGGGACTAGAGGTTCATTCACAAATAGTGAAAATGAGCTAGTGTCCTTAGTGACCATTAGATCCTAAGTTCCAATCCCACCAAGACCAAAAACCAAACTATTTAATAAACTCATTTTCTCTAACAATCACCCACATGAATGAAAAACCGATAAAAAATCAGAAAACGGAAAGCGAGAAATACCACTTAGGCAAGAGGTGTCCATGAGGTCTTGAACCTCTGCTTAGTGAGAAATTGCCGGAACTACTTGATGGACAGTGAACGCGATGTCTTGAACTACATCGTTTGGTGTAATCCGCGATAATAACCACGCGTGATATCTCTCTAGGTGCTGTCGAGTTCGTGCCGTTGTGTCCTTTTTGGCCCTGGACAAATACCGTTTCTCCGAATGCTCTAGAGAATCAGCTCTCTTCTCATAGGAAGCGACCCACTTCCACATTCAGATAGGTGAGTTCTATCAAGAGTGTTTACTGCTACACTCCACTTCAATCTAAAATTGAAACTATAGAACTCATTGAGACTTAATAGAAAGTCATCCTCACATGCAGTCACACCATCACGTCTACACCACAGGGAAGGGGCAGAGAATGAATTCTCTGATAGTGTTTACCTTGACCCTCCACAAATTAGTTTCTCATTCGAAACCTTGATCTTGGGATCTCCAGTCATCAAGGTTGAGTGTCCTTCATGGAAAGTTTATTTAATGAGCCTAAGCCCCATCCCCTTTCGTCAAAGGGTCCGCGATATTCTCCTTGGACTTAACCCAATCAATGGAAATAACGCCTTTTGAGATTAGTTGTTTTAGGGTATCGTGTCTTCTTTTTATATGTATAGACTTCCCATTATAGTAGCTGTTTTTAGCTTTAGCTATGGAAGATTGATTATCACAATGTATAGATATAACCGGCACAGGCCTATGCCAGAGAGGAATGTCTTCTAAAAAGCATCTTAGCCAAGTGGCTTCCTCTCCTGCTTTATCTAGCGCAATAAACTCAGATTTCATAGTGGATCGAGCTATGCAGGTCTGTTTGGAACTCTTCCAAGAAACAGACCCACATGCTAGAGTGAAAACATATCCACTCGTAGACTTAGACTCCTCTGAGTATGATATCCAGTTTGCATCACAAAATCCCTCAAGGACGGCAGGATACCTTTCATAATTCAAACAAAAGGTCAACGTGTATTTCAAATACCTCCACACTCTAAAAAATGCATCCCAGTGTTCCTGCCCTGGATTACAAGTATACCTACTTAACCTACTCACAGCATAAGCAATGTCTGGCCTAGTACAGTTCATCAAATACATCAGACTTCCTATAACTCGTGAGTATTCAAGTTGTGATACTCCATTACCTCTGTTCTTTTTGAGTTTACAACAAGGATCATACGGAGTATAAGCAGGTTTACAATCAAAATGATTGAATTTTCTAAGCACAGATTCAACATAATGAGATTGACTAAGACTATAACCGTTAGAATTTCTCCTAATTTTCATCCCTAAAATTACATCTGCAGGGCCTAAGTCTTTCATGTCAAAGTTCTCATTCAGCATGTTCTTAGTGGAATTAATTACATCCATATTTGTACCAAGTATAATCATATCATCAACATACAAGCATACGATCACACATGCATCATTTACAAGCTTAGTATATACACACTTGTCAGATTCATTGATTCTAAAACCACTAGAAAGCATTACATGATCAAATTTTTCATGCCATTGTTTAGGTGCTTGTTTCAATCCATACAAAGATTTTTTCAGTTTACAAACTTTGTTTTCACAACCTTTCACTACAAAGCCCTCAGGTTGTTCCATGTAAATTTCTTCATCTAATTCACCATGTAGAAAAGTTATCTTTACATCCATTTGATGTATTTCTAGGTTATGAACCGCGGCTATAGCAATTAACATCCTAATGGAAGTAATTCTCGTAACGGGTGAGTAAGTATCAAAGAAATCTACACCTTCCTTTTGTTTTTAGCCTTTGACTACTAACCTAGACTTGTATTTTTGAATAGTTCCATCTATGTTACGTTTCCTCCTGAAGATCCATTTACATCCTATGGCCTTACACCCTGGAGGTAAATCTACTATCTCCCATGTATCATTTTGTTTGATGGATTCCATTTCACTAATAGAAGACTCTTTCCACCACGGAGCTTCAGAAGAAGTCATGGCTTCTCTATAAGTTTGAGGATCAGACTCTGCCAGTGTTATGAAGTCAGGTCCAAAAGAGGTTTTGGTTCTAGCCCTTTTACTCCTCCTAAGATCAAATTCTACTTCATCTTCCTCTAAAGGTAAAGTCTGACTGGTTGAAGGAACATCTAGGGGATCAACACCTCTCTTATGAGAGTCGGATTTTAAAGGAAAAACATTTTAAAAAAACACAGCATCCCTAGACTCCATAATAGTATTTACACCAATTTTAGAAACATCAGAATTCACAACCATAAATCTATATGCAGGTGTATGCTCAGGATACCCTATGAAGACACAGTCAACAGTTTTGGATCCTATCTTGGTTGCTTTAGGTTTAGGGATTTGAACCTTAGCCAAACACCCCCACACTTTAAAGTATGCTAAAGAAGGTTGTCTACCTTTCCACAATTCATATGGAGTTTTATCTGATCCTTTAAAAGGTACTCTGTTCAGGATATAGCAGGTTGAGAGGACAACTTCCCCCCACAAGTTCGAAGGTAATCCTGAACTAATTAACATGGAATTCATCATCTCCTTAAGGGTGCGGTCCTCACGTTAAGCTACTACATTCGACTGAGGTGAATAAGGAGGGGTAACCTCGTGTATTATGCCATGTTCTACACAGAAATCTCCTATAGGAGTTCTGTACTCACCACCATGGTCAGACCTAATGGTTTTAATGGTAGTATTCAATTGGTTTTCAACTTCTAGTTTATACCTCTTAAATGCTTCTAAGGAATCATCCTTACCTCTAAGCAAATATATATGACAGTCCCTAGTACAATCGTCTATAAAAGTAATAAACAATTTCTTACCACCTCTAGTTTGAACTGATTTCATGTCAACTAGGTCTGAGTGAATTAATTCCAAGGGTTTAGAATTTCTATGAACATTTTTGCTAAAAGGTTTTCTAGCATACTTTGATTCTACGCATATTTCACATTTGTGTTCCTTTTCCAAACTAAATTTGGGCATGCAGCCTACATTAGCTTGTTTAAGCATAGACTTATAATTTACATGTCCAAGTCTACCATGCCAAACATTCAAAGACTCACAAACATAAGCAGAAGAATCATAATTATTCATTACAGCAGAGTTCATATTAAGCTTATATAGATCCTAAGTCCTATAACCGTTGCCTGAAAAATCACCGCCCTTAGTTACGACAAGTTTTACTGATTAATTTAATATCTTAAATATTTTACCATCTTCAGTAGAACAAGATACAAGATTCTAGCTTGCATATGCCCGGAACATGAAAATTCATTTAATGTGAGAATGTTTTATATATGAGCTTCTGCTCGACCTTTCCCTTTTATGCAACCTCTGTCGCAAATGAGTTACTCATATAGAGTTTCTCAACATCCCTTATTCTCAGATAAGAGGTGAACAGGTCTTTGTTTAAACAAAACATGCTTAGTGGATTCAGAGTCCACTCCAGTCTCTCACATAGGTTATCATTCCACAATGGTCGTTCTAGTTTGTTTTAACTAAATTAGCATTATCTTTCTGCTTATTAAGGTTTTATGTTGTCTACACATTTTCTACAAACATAACAATCTCCCTTAATTAAAGTAATGTTATATTTAGATATGCGAAACGTACCTTTCTTACGAGAGCTATGCGTAGTGTTCCATTTAACATTCTCACCTTTGCCATCTTTGGAAGATTTATTTTCAGCCACATGCTCCTATTAGCCATGTCCCTTGTAGATGACACCTTTATTCTCAAACCACAATTCCGAATCAGAAACTAAAATATGAATTTTGAAGATAACATCTAGATTTACAAACTTCGTTTGAACCACCATTTGAAAAAACTCATGGTTGCCCCATAAATAATAATTTATTTAACAACAAATTTCTGCTCGTCAGAATTTTTCAGGAACATTTCTCTATTTTGTAAAATATCGGAAAAATACTTTTACGACTCTAAAAATTCTGAAATTTTACGTGGGTAACTATCATGATGTCTATTACATTATTTCCAAAAGGGTTTATGAAAATCCTCTCTAGGTTAGGAGATAAACTCGAAACTTTACGGCTGACCCAAAAAATTACATCCATGATTGTTGAGCGCAATAGTTAAATGCAAGGAACAATCAAATAAACAAATATTATTATTACTTATCTTCTTTATGAGTTCCCCAGAAAATTTTGTTGATCCATCAACATTGTTCTTACCCATTGTTACAGATAGAAAAAACAACTATCGTGTTAAGATTGTCGCATTTGTAACAATAAAACACTCAAGAAAGATGTTAGAATAAAATTGATTAATTTCTGGAAGGTAAATGAACACTCAAATGGACAGCAAACAGAGGACAGAGTCACGTGTTCAACACGCTGTCCTTAACACGATAGTTGACCCGTACGCCTCAAAATGAGTGATGCTTATACCCTGTGGTCAAGTCGTATCCAGGATAAAACTGCCCGTTGCAAGCACTGTTAGCACTACAGTACTTTCCCACTCTTACGACCTCAACAGCAATTGCGCACAAAATGAAAACAAAGGACCACACAGGGGGAGAAGACGAAAAGAAGAGGATAGTAGCTCTTCTGGACACAAATTGAAATGAAAAAAATGATCGACTTATATAGGGTAGAAGTGAGAGAGGTCTCATTAACGCGCATTAAAACAATTACAATTAATTTCCAAACGGTTTAAAACGTTCATGCATCATAATGTCGATCTAAAACGTTCATGCATCATAATGTTGATATAAAACGTCCATGCATCATAAATATAAAACGTTCATGCATCATAATGTTGATGTAACGTTCATGCATAGACATAATGTCAATAAATCTTTTAAGTATTAATTCAAAAATTCAAAAGAAGTTTTGCCAAAAAAGATAAGTCTTGACCCACACCTTAGCCCAACCCAAACAGACGGACGGCGGCGTGCGTGAAAATGTGTGATTGCACCAACTAGCCCATTGCCTAAGTTCTCTCCCTCGCACAAAAGTGCTAATGACCCAAGGACCACTCTAATATCAAAATTTTCAATACTTATGGAGAGGTATCATCTTTAGTTTTCCCTATGTGGGACTAAAGGTTCATTCACAAATAGTGAAAACGAGCTAGTGTCCTTAGTGACCAATAGATCCTAAGTTCCAATCCCACCAAGACCAAAAACCAAACTATTTTATAAACTCATTTTCTCTAACAAAGAAGCCATACAGAATCATAAAAACAATGGTAGATGGTGCACCACATCTCCACAAGCCAAAAACGATCTGAGTGCCGTCCATCATAGCAAGGCCTGTTAGTGTGACTCCTGCTACGACAACAATAGTGCAAAGGAAGTACCCACAGTCGAGCTTCGATCTCTAACATGCCAGCTGCAATGCTGACAATCCTCTGATGCGTTGCTTCATGTTCAGCATAACGGCGGCAAGAGTAAGTAAGAGCATTGACACTAATCCTTTGGCAAGCATTTCATCAGTTCTATCACTTCCTGCAGGGCAACTGGGTGAAGGGTGGTGGTTCTGCCACAACTAGACCGAAAACGAAGATAATTTCTGAGAAGAGCATAACACGAAGAGCAAATGTCTGCAAACAACTAAACATCTGAAGCCATTTCTCTTCAGTCCAAATAGAAGCCGGTACACTTCAAATAGAAAGTAAAACAATTAGAAAACCATTATGCAATTAGAAAAGTTTAACAAAAACCTAACACCTGACTAACATATGAACTCACTACTCATCTTGTTATAACGTTCCAGCGTACACAAACTTAAGAAGCATTATTTAGTAATGGTGGTATACATAAATCAAGTTATAAAGTCTTCATAATACCAAGTTACAGAAAGTGAAACAATTACACACAACAAGATAAGAAATTATGCGAAACTAGGCGAGTAATGAGGAAAACATCTCATAAGAAACAACCAATTTAATTAGGCTTTTACAGAAAAGATAGAGACTACAAACTATCAGCACCACCAAAGAATCACTACTAACCTTTTCATTCATTGAAAACCCCCATTTTCCATTCATAGACATCATTCATCAGCATATAACAAACATAAGATGATGACCAAATTACTGCATAAGAACATTGCCCTGTCTTCATCTCAATGATCCATTTCTAGTATCTTGAAAATTGAAAATTTTGAAAAATGTCGACATACCTTGAATTGTTATTAGCAGCTGGTTCTCCATTGTTGTCCATTCTCGATCTCTAAATTCTAGCAAAAAGATCAAACAAGACAAGATGTCAGTAAAGGAGCTTACATCAAAATCCATTATATTTTGCAAATGAATCAGAATATTTTTCATAAATCTAGCTCAAGTACTCTTCATACATATATAAAAATGATGAAACTATTGTGTTCCTAAATGTCCAACACAAACAACAAAAGATGTAAGGAAACCAACCTAGATTTTGTTTCAATTTACTTAATACTTTCCAGAACTATGTACTTGAGCTGTTTTTTCAGTAATCAAACAGAATCCCAACCAGTACTAAATACCCAATTCTAATAACAGAAATCACAGAATTTTTTTGTTGAAAGTACAGTAGAACCAACATCATTGTAGAGATTCTAAAGAAATGTAAAAGAGAAAAAGATTAAACCCCGAAATCTGTATACACAGTCAGAAACATATTGAAGACTAACACCATAAACCTTGATTTTAACTATACAGTACCAAAAAGGATAGTGAGAAGAACATACTTACCAAAGTAGAAGAGACAAGTGAAAATCCCAAACCAAGAAGAAGAAGATGAAGAACCAAAGATCACAAAACACAAAATCTTCAAAGTAGTTGCAATGGAGAAGGAGAATGTTATTGTGATTTATAACACATTATTAGCATTTTTCTTCTTGCAGGTCCTCTTAATAAATGCTTCTGTGTTTTTGATTCTTGTGGGTTACATCATGCATGTGCCTACTGGGTTTCACATTACTAGCATTTTCTTGGACTCTTTCTTTTGTTTCCCACTCTAATTCGTATCCTATTTCCTGAAATACACTCGTTTCCGGGAGAGTCTTTGGTGATGCTGGAGGGAAAAATTTCTAAAAGCGGGAAAAAAGAAAGGGACTCGGGACTCCAATGTGTGGTCGGTCCCATTGGGCTAGTTCCTTTATACATCATGCATGTGTCTACTTGGTTTCACATTACTAGCATTTTCTTGGACTCTTTCTTTTGTTTCCCACTCTAATTCCGTATCCTATTTCCTGAATTATACTCTCATTTCCAGGAGAGTCTTTGGTGATGCTGGAGGGAAAAATTCCCAAAGCGGGAAAAAGGAAAGGGACTCAGGACTCCAATGTGTGGTCGGTCCCATTGGGCTACTTCCTTTATACATGATGGGCAGGGCAGGGCAGTGCATTAACAAGCTCAATAACTATTTAGAGACTTCTGGTGGGGACTGCGGAAGTAGGCAAGAAGAGAAAATGAAAATAAAAATGTATTAAAAAAAAGTAAAGAGGGAAAGATACAACGAAAGATCAGAGAAGGGAGAGTAAGGCAGGCACTCATACAACAAAGACTACACGAGAAAAAAGAAAAACATATCGAGTTCTGCCGACTGTTGCAGTAGTCCCTTGTCAAACGGCAAATAAGTGAATCACCGGATGATATTTTGGCACATGTAAAAATATTCTAGTTCTACACAAGTAACACAACTAACTAACGCGTGTTAGTAATAAGGACGTGTGTGGAAAAATGCAGAGTTAAAAGAAAGCTATAAATTCACTTGACCGTGATCGAGTTTTCTACCCCCATCAACTAAGAATTTTCATTCAGATTCAATACGTTTGTGAGATATCTGAAGAATAACCAGAAAGAAAGAAGAAAAAAAGTACTTACATAACATGGCAGATAACTCTCAGAGCATGAGCTACAATGCTGGTGAGGCCAAGGGCCAGGCTCAGGTTAATATCTCTCCATCTGATTGGAAATGCTTGCTCAACTTGAATTTATCATCCTTGATCTATTAGTCATTAACTTTTTTTCCTTTATGTACGATTTTTGTTAAAGGGAGAGCAAAAATGAATCCGAAGAGAGCGAAAATCGTATTTAACCCAATGACTGGACTGATTCTTATAATGAGTTTTGACTCGGACAAGTTCACCCTTCTTCACTCATCGTCACCAACTACCAAAATACAATAAACCCAAAATCTCAAATCCTTATGTATATTTGCATCTTGAAATGTTGTCGGCAATTCTTTTTCTTAATGTTATTCGATCAATCAATGTATGGGTGTTTCTACTCTATGCCATTGTTAGGTATATTTCTACTCTACGCCGCGGTTAATCTATTAACAAGTTTATTGGTTGCAAAGATAGTACCAGAAACTCAAGCTTCCATGAACTGATCGTAGAGGCGTAAATAAATGGTGGAATTAAAAAGCATTTCTAGATGAATTCTAGCAATTTTATTCGTTTAAGAAAGTAGTTATTCCAATTTTCTCTTCTCCATCCTATTTCTGTTCCTACACTAGATATTTCCAACTTTTTGGCATCATCGTCCATGATGATCACTGCATAACTGGCTTTGGATGTTTGCTTTGAACTCCCTGAACTAAATAATGTTGGAAAACGATTAATTAAATATGATTTTTAAGGTTTTAATAAAAACTATAATTTATTGTTTTCTTTTGTGAATGAAAAACTTATTACTCCCACACCGTGGAGTTTCCACTTTTTAGTGGTTTTAAGAGAGTATATAAGTTTTTTAGTCCCACATCGGGGAGTTCATCTTTTTTAAGATGTGTCATTCCATTATATAAAGAAATTCACTACTTTTGTAAAATCTATGGGAAAGGGGTTGCTCTATATTTTAGAGGGATCCCCAAGGAAAAATATTTTATATTGTTTTCTTTTGCGTTCGCGATTTTTCTTAAGGATTTTTTCGGAGTTCCCAAACTCAAGTTGAGTATCTACTACATATGCTAGTAGTAGGTGTAGTAGGGTGTTTTATCCTGAAGATATCTGTCCTGTGAGGGCTATAGCATCACTCTTGAGTGTAGCCGGGCGCTAATGTCTTAAGGGCAACGTGTTGAACATGTGACTCACTCTGTTTTTCCAAAGTTTTGCCTTGTTGTTGTTGCGGAGATCTGGAGAGCTCGTTCGTTTCATCAAGTCGATCACTTCCATTATAAAGGAGCTAAGTATCAATAACTTTTGCTTATTTGATTTTTCCTTGTTTTTGATTATTGCACCCAACAATCTTAAGACATTATAATTTGTAATAATCATGGATGTTAATTGTGAAGTGAAAAACAAAAAAACGAATTTTTGGTCAGCTGTAGAATTTCGAAAATATCTCTTAACCCAGAAGGAATTTCGATGAACCCTTTTGAAAAATGTAGTAGACATCTTGGTAGTTACCCACATAAAATTTCGGAATTTTTGGAGTTGTAAAGTATTTTTTTGATATTTTACAAAACAGAGAAACGTTTCTGAAATATTCTGACGAGCAGAAATTTGTTGTTAACTAAAGTAGTTTTTATGGGGTAACCATGAGTTTTTTGATATGGTGATTCAAACGAAGTTTGTAGATCTAGATGTTATCTTCAAAACTCATATTTTATTTTCCGATTCGGAACTAAGGTTTGTGAGATGTGGTGTATTAGGTGATTGGGAAATTACCGTGTTCGTGGTCAAAGTATAAACGAAGATTATGACATGAAATTGGAAAGGGACATGGATACCAGGAGCCTGTGGATGAACACAAGTCTTCCAAAGCTGACAAAGGCAAGAACATCAAACAACTCTAAGCATAGTCTTCAGAAGAAAGGTATGTTTCGTAAAACTGAATCCGACATTACATTAATTAAGGTTGATTGTTATGTTTATAAAATTCCTGGCCACGCGACAGTAAATTGTAGACAACATAAAAACCTTAATGAGTAGAAAGTTAATGCCAATTTAGTTGAACAAACTAGAACGAGTTTAGTGGCATGATGTCGGAAGTTATTTTAATAACCAATGTGAGAGACCAGTAGGTTGACTCTGGAGCCACCAAGAATGTTTGTTGAAATAGAGACTTGTTCACCTCCTATCAGAGGATAAGGGATGTCGATAAATTCTTTTTGAGTAACTCATCTGCAACAGAGGTTGCATAAAAGGAAAAGGTCGAGCAGAAGCTCATATCTGTAATATTCTCACATTGAATGAAGTTTTCATGTTCCGAGCATATGCAAGAATCTTGTATCTTGTTTTGTTATAGATGGTAAAAGATTTAAAATTTTAATTGAATCTGGAAAACTTGTTGTAACTAGGCAGTGATTTTTTAGGAAAGAGTTATAGGACTTTGGGTCCATATAAGCTTAATGGAAAAACTGATGAAGAGAACATAGTTGATTATTTTGCTTCCTTTGTGTGATTGAATGTTTTATGTGGTACACTTGGAACCGTAAACTTATAATTCAATGCTTAAACTGGCCAGCATAGGCCGCGTACCCAAATTTAGTTTGGATTTTGAACACAAAAGTGAAATCTGTGAAGAATCAAAATATGTTATAAAACCTTTTAGCACAAATGTTCAGAGTAATTCTAAGCCTTTAGAATTAATTCAGTTAGGCCTAGTTGACATGAGTTCAACCCAAAACCACTGTAGTAAAAGATGGTTTATAACTTCCGTTGATGATTGTACGAGGTACTATCTTGTATACTTGCTAAGGGATAAGGATGACGCCTTAGAAGCCTTAAGATGTATAAACTTGAAGTTGGAAACCAATTAGAAGCCTTGAACATAACAACTGTATCCTTAAGGAGATGATAATTTCCATGTTGATTAGTTCAGGTTTACCTGCGGCCTTGTGGAGGGAGGCAGTCCTCTTAACTAGTATATCCTGAATAGAGTACCCTTTTAAGGATCAGATGAAACTCCATATGATTTATGAAAGGTTTGGGGGTATTTGATGAGTGCTAAAAAGTGCATATTTCTATATATTTTTATTGGCATTTAACTCATCTTTTGTGCATTAAATTCTACATTTTACCCCATATTCTGTATTTTCCTTGTTTTCAAGATTAAATAGTTTTATTAATTAATTTTGCATTTTTAGGTAATAAATAAAGTTGGATGCATTGCGGAGCGGAAAAGAGCAGAAAAGTAGTGAAAGGCCGGGAGGAATTACACAAATATCTCAACCCAAGCCCATCTCAATCTTGAGCCGTCCTTTTTGCTGCATTTCCTCATCCTACGATTGCTCCAATATCTTCCCATCTCACCGTTGGATCCACCTACCATCTTCACATCCGACGCGTTTCCTCGCAAATCATCACCCCTTGCCACACCCGCTCAACACCCTAACTTCCAAACCCATCGACCTCAAGCTAAACACTCCCTTCTCCCCAAACTGTCGACCTCTTCTTCTCTTCCCCAAACTTCCTCTCTTCCATCACATGCAACTCCTTCACCATCATGCCCCGACATTACCAGACCTCGAGCTCCATCACCACCTTCTTCCCCGACCATCACAGAAACACATCAACCCACTTCCCTGGTTCTTTCTATCTTGTTCTTAGCATCTACACAACCCTAGATGCTACAAACAAGAAAGGCAGAGCTAGAGTTCAGTTACAGTGGAGAGAAGACCAAATTGGAGCGTTGTTCGAGTTAACAGGAGCAAGTGGAAGCATGGGTCAGCGCTCAATTGCAGAGGAGACAACGAGTTCAGAGGGTACGGTGAGTTTTCCCCAATTTCCCAAGAACCCTAATTTTATCAAATTTGGGGAAAATGCTTGTAAACCCTAATTGAATGTTTTGGGTATAAATAGAGATGAAGGGTGAATGTTAGAATCATCTCTGGACTAGCCAGTGAACATTGCAGTAGTTTTATTTCCAATTTCAAATTCAGTTATTTGAGTTCAGTAAAAATTTGAAGTTATGTGTCAATTATCTTTTAAGATGTATGATATTAGTAACATGTTAGTTATGAGCTAAGTTACATTAGCTAAGGTTTAGATGAAACCTTAGTACACAGTTAGGTGGTGGAATGTTAGGTTATAACTCATGTAAGTTGAACTGATTGAGGAATGGAGGAAATTAGTGTCCAACTTTGCTTGTGATTGATTGTGCTGTTAAAAGACAGTCAATGCTAGGAGTAAAACAGTTGAACTAGCTTATTATTCTTCCATTCCATCTATGTATGCCCTGGAACATAGGCAGGCTTGAACCTTCACCTAGCTCCATTAGGGATAGGGATTTAACCTAGAACTACACTATCTGGCTAGGTCACTAGGTGGATTCAGAACCTTAGTTTAGTCCACAAACTCACTTCACTGTCACTTGAAATTCTCTGTTTTTGCTTATTTCCCAGCTACTTGTTTCTTCACTGTTTTGCTTAAATTGTGCAACTTAAACCTTGCTGTGCACTAGTTATAGTGCACTGTCCTCCTCTGCCTTGCACTGTTGTGCTTGAAATCACCCTGCAATTTGCTTACTTCCTGTTTTAGTTTGAACTCTTAGTTTCATGATAGGTTGCATTTAGTTACAATTTATCTCCCTTGCTCTTGGCTACTTGCCTTGGTTCGTAGCTTAGCTACCATCACTACACACCACATCCCTGTGGACTTCCCCTTACTCATCCCTTTACTATAACTTGGCCCTATATACTTGTAGGTTTTGTGTGTGCTTTCGTTTTCACACCAAGTTTTTGGCGCCGCTGCCGGGGATGTGCGCTGAGTAGTGCTTGTCCCTGCTGCTGGCTACCTCCTTCTCTGGCTCCAGCCTTGCTTACCTACCTTGCCTGCCAACTCCCTTTTTAACCTGCTGTAACTTAAGCAGATAACTGTTCTGTGCTTTGCTGCTGCATCACCCTTGCTGCTGTGTGCTACTGCTGCTGTGCTGTGTAGCTGGTGCTGGTGCTGCTGCTGTCTGCTTCTAGCTGCTGCTGTTCTGCTTTGCTGCAAAGCTTTGCTGCTGCTTGTGCTACCAACCTCTACCTTCTTCTCCTGAGCCAGTGCTGCTATTCCAGCTGGGTGAGCTGAACCAAGGTGCTGTGGGCTGCAGTGAAGCTGAGTTAGAGACAAGCCCAACTGGGTTGATGCAAAGAAAGGCTAAGGATGATCCAAGCCCAACTGGGCTAGTGCAACAAAGGGAATAAAAGCCCAACTGGGCTTCCCTCCAAAACCAAGTAAGCCTAACCCATGAGTTAACCCAACTGGGCCTCATTAAAATTCAATTTGGGCTTGTAATAATTTATTCAATTCATTTGGGCTTGTAATAATTTTTATTTGTTTTTTCTTTTCTTTTTCTTTTATGGGCTTGTAATATTTTTTTATTGTTGTTATTTTTCTTTCTTTTGTGGATGTGTGACAATTTATATTAAGCTTCAAATTCGTGTGCCAAAATTAACCCAAATTAGGCTTAGTTCAAACCCAACTCAACCAAAGTTCCCAAACCCAATTTTAACCAAAACCCATCTTAAAACCAAAATACCCATTTTTGAAAACCAAAAATTCCACTCCTTAAAACCAAATTCCACTTAACCCTTTCAAAACCAAATCTTCATAATCCTTATGGGCCCTGTTTTCTCCATTATCTGCGGGCTTGTTATTTCATGAGTGGGATATGATTGTAACCTTTAGAGACCAATCAAATAGACTAGTTAGAGTAAATCAAATAGACCCAATTGACATACCCACAACTTCTGAGGAAAACACACCGGACCAATCTGAAACAATGGGAGAACACCGTACCCTCAAGGATTATATGTACCCAACTAGAGCAAGTCAACCCTCTTGCATTGTCCTACCCGAGGCTAATGGCCATTATGAGCTGAAATCGAGCAAAATACAAATGCTCCCTGTTTTTAGAGGTGTTGAAAATGAAAACCCTTACCACCACGTGAGAGAATTCGAGGAAATTTTTGGAACTCTGCGTTTCACTCAAATGACCGACGAAACCCTAAAGTTAAGGCTCTTTCCTTTCTCCCTGAAAGATAAGGCAAAAGCCTGGTTGTATGCTTTACAGCCACAATCCATCATGACATGGGATGACCTCACAAAGGAGTTTTTCAAAAAAATCTTCCCAAACTACAAGACTGCGACAATTCGTCAAAGTCTGAATACCTTTGTGCAATTAGAGGGTGAGACCTTAGCTAGATACCTGGAGAGATTCAATGAATTATTGCTCCAATGTCCCCATCATGGTTTTGAAAAATGGAGACTTGTGCAAATTTTGTATGAGGGTCTAGATGTGTCCACCCGAACAACGGTTGAGTCGATGTGCAATGGTCTTTTCGTAGACAAAACTGCTGATGCGTCTTGGGACTTCTTAATTGAGGTAGCTGAGAAGACGCAACAGTGGGAATCCATTCGTGAACCCAGAAAGACTACACCTGTAGCTAAGGTTCTTAGGATTGAGTCAGATTTTGAGGGAAATGCAACGATGGCATCGTTAGTTAAGAGAATAGAAGAGTTAGAACTACATAAAAATGCAAAACCTTCCACCACTACTCTCCGAGAACATGTCGAAATGTCTGTATGTGCTGCTTGCCATGATCCCAACCATCAACTCAATAGTTGCCCAGATTTACTTGCAGTCCAG
This sequence comes from Papaver somniferum, assembly GCF_003573695.1. Lineage (NCBI taxonomy): Eukaryota > Viridiplantae > Streptophyta > Magnoliopsida > Ranunculales > Papaveraceae > Papaver > Papaver somniferum. The sequence goes on from NC_039362.1 coordinate 74,345,413, forward strand.
GAAGCTAGACTTGAGCAAGCACATGCTATGTTTCAAAAACCAGAGCATAACCCTTATTCACAGACCTACAATCCAGGATGGAGGAACCACCCCAACTTTTCATGGTCCAAAGGCCCCACTCAAGGAGGACCATCGCAACCCACCCAAATCTATCAAAACAATCAGGGATATCAATACCCTAGGAACCCTCAACAACAATCATATCCTCAACACAATACCGACAAGAGATTATCCAACATACAGGAGATTGTCCAGAGTCTGGTGCAAAGTCAGAAAAATCTAGATCAAAAGATGGGTCAAATTTGTGATTCAATAAGTGAGAGAGAAAAGGGTAAACTTCCTAGCCAACCCCAACAAAATCCAAAGAGGATATTTCAAGCAGGCACATCATCTTGCGAAGAAACCTCACCCGATCAAGTCCATTCCATCACCACTCTCCGAAGTGGTAAGATTGTTGAGAACAATGTAGGCATGCCACAAACAAGTGAATCCGAGCCAAACTTAGCACTGCCTACACCACCTAAGGAAACCTCCAGTTTAGATAAAGAGTCCGAGCACATTAGTGAAGCTGACAATCCCACTGCTAGGAATGTCCCTCTACCTCCTAATGCTCCTGTTGCTCCATATCCTCAGAGGTTAGTTCGCCAACAGATAAGCACCCACTACAATGAGATGTTAGAACTGTTCAAAAGAGTCAACATCAACATTCCTTTTCTTGAGGCAATTAAGCAAATCCCTGCATATGCCAAATTCCTCAAAGACTTGTGTACTCAAAAACGCAAGATTAATGTACACAAACATGCTTTCTTAGCTGAACAAGTGAGTTCCATCATTCTGAACAAAACCCCACCTAAGTTTAGGGACCCAGGTTGTCCAACAATTTCTTGCACTATAGGAAACCACATGGTTGATAAAGCTTTATTAGATCTAGGTGCAAGTGTGAACCTCCTGCAATATTCTTTTTATGCGCAGTTAGGTCTTGGAGAGTTGAAGCCAACACCCATAACTCTCCAACTGGCGGACCGATCCGTCAAAATCCCTCGAGGTGTGATTGAGGATGTTTTGATTAAGGTTGATAAGTTCTACTTTCCTGTAGACTTTATTGTCTTAGATACTCAACATGTACAAAACCCGGATAGCCACATTCATGTCATTTTAGGGCGTCCTTTCCTGGCGACGTTTAATGCGATCATCAATTGCCGTAATGGAGTGTTGAAGCTGTCTTTTGGAAACATGACTGTAGAGATGAATGTGTTTAATGTTAGTCAACAACATGTGAATCTTGATGATGAGGATGTACATGAGGTCAATATGATTGAGAGTTTGATACAAGACTCATTGACTAGCATGATGTCAGTCGAACCCTTGCAAGCATGTCTGGAAGAAGTTGACTTGGAGTTGTATGATGATGAATACCTTGGTGAAGTCCAATCTTTGCTCGAATCTGTACCTCATATGGACATCACTGAATGGCGGACTAAAGTGGAACAACTCCCACTTTCTGAGAAGTCTGTCATATCTTCGGATGAGTCTCCTAAGGCCAAGCAGGAATTGAAACCCCTACCCGATACTTTGAAGTATGCCTTTCTAGGTCCTTATGATACTTTACCTGTTATCATTTCTTCCCAACTAAACATAGAACAGGAAAACAAGCTTTTAGAAGTACTTGAGGAGCAGAAAGAGGCCTTAGGATGGACCATCTCAGATCTCAAAGGAATTAGTCCCACCATTTGCATGCACCACATTAACCTTGAAGAGAATGACAAACCATCGAGGGAAATGCAAAGGAGACTTAATCCTAACATGAGAGAAGTTGTTAAGAGTGAGATCTTGAAGCTGCTTGATGCGGGTATCATATATCTGATTTCAGATAGTAGATGGGTTAGTCTCATTCAAGTTTTGCCTAAAAAGTCAGGCATTACTGTAGTTCGGAACGAAAAGAATGAGTTAGTCCCTTCACGTACAACCACAGGATGGCGAGTATGTATCGACTACAGGAAGTTGAACACAGTAACAAGAAAAGATCACTTCCCCCTTCCCTTCATAGACCAAATGCTAGAACGTGTGTCTGTACACAGTCACTACTGTTTTCTAGATGGCTTTTCCGGTTATAACCAAATCCACATTGCACCGGAAGATCAGGAAAAAACTACATTCACGTGTCCATTTGGGACATTTTCTTTTAGACGTATGCCCTTCGGGCTGTGTAATGCACCTGCTACTTTTCGGCGTTGCATGATGAGCATTTTTTAAGACATGATAGATAGTTTTCTCGAGATCTTTATGGATGATTTCTCTGTGTTTGGTTCTTCTTTTGACGAATGTTTGGACCATCTAGTCCTTGTGCTATCAAGATGTAAACAAAAGAATCTGATTTTAAAATGGGAAAAATGCCACTTCATGGTGAACTCCGGCATAGTTCTAGGACACATCGTATCGGAAAAAGGAATTGAAGTAGATAAAGCTAAAGTCGACCTCATTCAACATTTACCCCAACCCCACTCTGTGAAGGGGATTCGATCATTTTTAGGTCACGCCGGATTCTACCGGAGATTCATCAAAAACTTTAGCCAAATCTCTCGCCCTTTGTGTAACCTACTTGCCAAAGATGTTGTCTTTAACTTTGATGCTGCGTGTGTGAAGGCGTGGGAAGAACTCAAGACTCTCCTTACCTCAGCTCCTATTGTCCAACCACCCAACTGGGAGCTACCGTTCGAGCTCATGTGTGATGCCTCTGATTATTCCGTTGGTGCTGTTTTAGGACAACGTGTTGATAGACTACCATGTGTGATATACTATGCTAGCAAAACCCTTAATGATGCCCAACTCAATTATTCAACTACCGAGAAGGAATTGCTTGCTGTCGTTTTTGCATTAGACAAGTTTAGATCTTATCTCATAGGATCTAAGATCATCATATACACTGACCATGCGGCTTTGAAGAACCTTCTTTCCAGGAATTCGATCTCGAAATCCGTGATACAGGAATTCGATCTCGAAATCCGTGATAAGAAAGGTTGTGAGAACGTGGTTGCTGATCATTTGTCTAGATTAACCATTGAGTCTATTGATGAGTCTATACTAATCAGAGAATCATTTCCTGATGAGCAATTGATGTTTGTGTCAGACCTTCCTTGGTTTGCCGACATTGTTAACTACCTTGCTGGAGGTAGAATGCCTTCACATTGGTCTAGACAAGACCGTTCTAAGTTCTTGGCTGAAGTTAAACATTTCCTTTGGGACGACCCATATTTGTTTAAGTACTGCCAGGACCAAATCATTCGGAGATGTGTCCCCAACAATGAACAGAGAGAAGTGATATCTTTCTGTCATAACCAAGCATGTGGAGGCCATTTCAGTGCCAAGAAAACCGTTGCAAAGATTCTGCAGTGTGGGTTCTATTGGCCATCATTGTTCAAAGACTGCCATGATCACTGTATGGCTTGTGAACGTTGTCAAAAGCTAGGAAGTATTTCGAGGAGAAACATGATCCCATTGAACCCTATTTTGATAGTGGAACTTTTTGATGTTTGGGGGATCGACTTCATGGGTCCATTCCCTCTTTCTGACGGTAGGTTGTATATCCTAGTCGCAGTTGATTACGTTTCTAAGTGGGTAGAAGCCATCGCAACCAGAACAAACGACCACAAGGTGGTACTTTCATTTATAAAGGAAAACATATTTGCACGTTTTGGTACCCCTAGAGCTATCATCAGTGACGGCGGTTCACATTTCTGTAACAAGTACTTTGAGTCTTTAGTACGCAAGTATGGCATAACTCACAAGGTTGCAACTCCGTACCACCCTCAGACGAGTGGACAAGTAGAAGTGTCTAATAGGGAAATCAAGCACATTCTAGAGAAGACGGTTAACCCGTCCCGGAAAGATTGGTCATTACGACTGAATGATGCTTTGTGGGCCTATAGAACAGCTTATAAGACACCGATTGGCATGTCCCCCTATCGTCTAGTGTATGGAAAGCCGTGCCATCTTCCTGTGGAATTAGAACATCGTGCTTACTGGGCAATCAAGAAGCTTAACTTCTCTCTGGACGAGGCTGGTATTCAAAGGAAACTCCAACTCAACGAGTTGGAAGAATTGAGAAATGAGGCTTATGACAGTGCCATGTTGTACAAGCAGAAGATGAAGATGTTTCATGACAAGCGGATTCTCCGCAAGTCATTCATGCCTGGTCAGAAAGTTTTGTTGTATAACTCCCGGTTGCATCTTTTTCCGGGCAAACTGCGTTCCAGATGGACGGGCCCATTCTTAGTACGCACAGTTTTCCCTCATGGAGCTGTGGAACTGGAAGATGTCGCCAACAGAAACATTTTCAAAGTCAACGGGCAGAGATTAAAGCCATTCCTTGAACCAATCCCACCCGATATTGAAACAACCAACCTGGAGGACCCAGTCTATGTGGACTAAGCTGATCCACCCTTGTACATAAATCAGGTTAAACATTCCATGCTCTTTCTTTTCTTGTGATTTTTGTTTCTTCATGTACAGTTTTTCTTTCCTTTCTAAAATATTGAGGACACTGTTTATTTTAGGTTTGGGGGTAGATTTAGGAACCCTGATAACATGCTATAATAGGAAAACAAACCTCTTTCTTTTTGACATAATCCCGTCTAAACCAAATTTATCCCAAGAAACCAAACCCATTAAAACCAAAGAGTTATTAAAAAAAAAATGAAAAAAACATAAAAATGGAGATCATTTACCTTGAAATGTTGACTCTTGTGCAAATATGTAATTATTAGGAGTCTTAGTCTAGATATTTAGGCACCCTGATTCTAGCACAATTCACATAGTGATAAGAAACTTGCACGCGCACGATCTACCAATACATGTATAGCCTCATCCTTGAGGTGTTCTATCGGAAGTTTTAGTTGCCAATCACTTTAGAATACTGAACGAAACTTGACTAGTTTGTTCTTTGGTTGGTTGGGATAGAAGGTGGAGGTTACATTAAGAAAGACAACCATCGAATTTAACTGGGTGCATCAAAAAGGGCTACCTCTTGCAAAGTGTCATGTAATCTTTTGTTTCCTTTTGTATATGTATCAAAAGTGTTTCCTTAAAAAAAAAAAAAAAAAAAAAAAAAAAAAAAAAAAAAAAAAAAAAAAAAAAACAAAAAAAAAAACAATATTTATCAATTCCATCCTCTCTTGTTCCAAAAATAAAAGAGAGTAGTCAATGTAAATAAGAGTCATCTTTTGTTTTATTGTTATAAGCAAGGAAGGGTGTATGCCATTGATGTACAACGCGAGTAATTGTGAAATACCTCCAACTCATTCACAATTCTCGTAAAGTCCGGACAGCTAGCTAGATTTCGACCTCGGTTCTTAGCCTGAGAAACTATCTCTTGGTGATTAGTAGTCATAACATCCGATCTTTCTTTACACATGTGTAGATACACTTTACACTCTTATCACATGTCTTTATTTGTTATCAGTACTAGGATTGTGCCTTTGATAGCTAGATTGACATCTCCATTTTGCTGTGAGCTTAAACTGACTTGCACATGTCACATTTGACGGAATCTGAGCTTATATTTTGACCTAGAACTTTGTAGGTACGTTCTAAGCAAACCTTCACGAGACTTCACTCGTACACTAGGGACACTTAGTGGTTTAAAAGGCTTATTGCATTCGCTAAATGAAATCGAGAGACCAGCGACAGTGGTATAGGTAAGATTTCCTTAGTTTTGTTTTACTTGAGGACAAGTAAAATTCAGGTTTGGGGGTATTTGATGAGTGCTAAAAAGTGCATATTTCTATATATTTTTATTGGCATTTAACTCATCCTTTGTGCATTAAATTCTACATTTTACCCCATATTCTGTATTTTCCTTGTTTTCAAGATTAAATATTTTTATTAATTAATTTTGCATTTTTAGGTAATAAATAAAGTTGGATGAATTGCGGAGCGGAAAAGAGCAGAAAAGTAGTGAAAGGCCGGGAGGAATTACACAAATATCTCAACCCAAGCCCATCTCAATCTTGAGCCGTCCTTTTTGCTGCATTTCCTCATCCTACGGTTGCTCCAATATCTTCCCATCTCACCGTTGGATCCACCTACCATCTTCACATCCGACGCGTTTCCTCGCAAATCATCACCCCTTGCCACACCCGCTCAACACCCTAACTTCCAAACCCATCGACCTCAAGCCAAACACTCCCTTCTCCCCAAACTGTCGACCTCTTCTTCTCTTCCCCAAACTTCCTCTCTTCCATCACCTGCAACTCCTTCACCATCATGCCCCGACATTACCAGACCTCGAGCTCCATCACCACCTTCTTCCCCGACCATCACAGAAACACATCAACCCACTTCCCTGGTTCTTTCTATCTTGTTCTTAGCATCTACACAACCCTAGATGCTACAAACAAGAAAGGCAGAGCTAGAGTTCAGTTACAGTGGAGAGAAGACCAAATTGGAGCGTTGTTCGAGTTGACAGGAGCAAGTGGAAGCATGGGTCAGCGCTCATATGCAGAGGAGACAACGAGTTCAGAGGGTACGGTGAGTTTTCCCCAATTTCCCAAGAACCCTAATTTTATCAAATTTGGGGAAAATGCTTGTAAACCCTAATTGAATGTTTTGGGTATAAATAGAGATGAAGGGTGAATGTTAGAATCATCTCTGGACTAGCCAGTGAACATTGTAGTAGTTTTATTTCCAATTTCAAATTCAGTTATTTGAGTTCAGTAAAAATTTGAAGTTATGTGTCAATTATCTTTTAAGATGTATGATATTAGTAACATGTTAGTTATGAGCTAAGTTACATTAGCTAAGGTTTAGATGAAACCTTAGTACACAGTTAGGTGGTGGAATGTTAGGTTATAACTCATGTAAGTTGAACTGATTGAGGAATGGAGGAAATTAGTGTCCAACTTTGCTTGTGATTGATTGTGCTGTTAAAAGACAGTCAATGCTAGGAGTAAAACAGTTGAACTAGCTTATTATTCTTCCATTCCATCTATGTATGCCCTGGAACATAGGCAGGCTTGAACCTTCACCTACCTCCATTAGGGATAGGGATTTAACCTGGAACTACACTATCTGGCTAGGACACTAGGTGGATTCAGAACCTTAGTTTAGTCCACAAACTCACTTCACTGTCACTTGAAATTCTCTGTTTTTGCTTATTGCCCAGCTACTTGTTTCTTCACTGTTTTGCTTAAATTGTGCAACTTAAACCTTGTTGTGCACTAGTTATAGTGCACTGTCCTCCTCTGCCTTGCACTGTTGTGCTTGAAATCACCCTGCAATTTGCTTACTTCCTGTTTTAGTTTGAACTCTTAGTTTCATGATAGGTTGCATTTAGTTACAATTTATCTCCCTTGCTCTTGGCTACTTGCCTTGGTTCGTAGCTTAGATACCATCACTACACACCACATCCCTGTGGACTTCCCCTTACACATCCCTTTACTATAACTTGGCCCTATATACTTGTAGGTTTTGTGTGCGCTTTCGTTTTCACACCATTTGACTAAGATGACCTTCTTATGAATGCTTCAGATGACCTTCTTATGAATGCGTCAAAGTGTGGGGGGGTTTGACTAAGATTGTAATTCCTCTTCCTAAAAGAACTAGATTGAAACCAAAATTGTTGATTGTGTCTTCATATAGGGTATGTTGAGTATTCTACATATAGATTTTTGGTTGTGTGTTTTGATTTTTTCTGACTTTGGTGTGAATATTATTATGGAATCTAGGGATGCTGAGTTCTTTGAACATGTTTATTCTAAACCTGTACCTCATTAGAGATGTGTTGTTGATCCCTTAGATTTATTTTCAAATAGTCAGAACTTATTTTAAAGGAAGATGAAGTTGATGTTGAGTCTAAGAGAAGTAAAACAATTAGACTTGAAACTTCTTATGAAACAGACTTCATAACATGCCTAGCTTAATTTGAGCCCCAGACTTGTAAAGAAGCCTTGATATCTACTGAAACCTCATTCTGGTAAGAAGCTTCATTTAGTGAAATGGACTCAGTCCATCGGAACCAGACTTGGGAGCTTGCTAGTTTACCTCCAGGGAGTAAGACCATGGGATGTAAATGAGTCTTTAAGAGGAAACGATAGGTAGATGGAACTGTTGAAAAATATTAAGCTAAGTTGGTAGCTAAAGGCTATAAACTAAAAGAAGATGTATATTTCCTTGATTCTTATTTACTTGTGACGAGAATTACTTCTGTTGAGATGCTAATTGATATTGTTGCCATAAACAACTTGGAGATACATCAGATGGATATTAAGACAACTTTTCTAAGATCGTGAATTAGATAAAGAAATTTACATAGACCAACCCGAGGAATTTTTAGTGAAAGGTTATGAAGACAAAGTTTGTAAATTGAACGAATCTTTGTATGGTTTTCAAATAAGCACGTAAATAATGATCATGTGATAATGTGTAGTGGATTTAAGTTAATGAATCTTACAAGTGTATTTACAAGTAACTTGTTAAGGATGCCTGTGTGATTGTATGCTTGTATGTTGATGATATGCTTATACTTGATACAAACATAGATGTGATTAATTCCACTAAAAACATGCACTGAATGAGAACGTTGACTAGAAAAACTTAGGCTCTTTTGATGTAATCTTAGAGCGTCCACAGTGGTGCGAGTATAACCAAAGACTAAAAAAAAAAGACCAAATTTGAGTTTAGGACGTCGTGTGGCGTAGTGGTAGGCGATTATATTTAGTCGAGCGAACGTATAATGTTCGTTTGATTGTGGAGCGTAGATAAAGATTACGCCCAATTAAGGCGTTGATAAAGATTACGCCCGACGTGGGGCGTTGGTAAAGATTACGCCCGATACGAGGCGTTCTTATAGTTTACGCCGGGAAAAGAGACGTTTGTATAATCAACGCCCCATGGGACGTACGTAAAGTCACCGCTCGAAGCCAAGCGTTTGTATAATCAACGCCCCATGGGATGTACGTAAAGTCACCGCTCGAAGCCAAGCGTTTGTATAATCAACGCCCCATGAGACATGTATATAGGATGTGTTTTAAAAAGCTTGTTGTCTGTACTTTGTACTCCTGGCCCTCCAAACTATGGTTACTTCTACCTTTGCTGTGTGATGCTTCCAACATTCATTTGGTGTTATATGCGAAATCAAAAACAAAATTAGCTATGACATGCTGCACTTGACCTAGAAACCAAAATGAAAACATTTAGTTTCGTGGAAGCATAAGATGCCAAATATTTGCTCTTCCCCAATATTTTCACACTTCAAATTTGAATTTTGTACAAGTTCAATCATTCATGGGGCGTACACTTTATCAAAGCCTGGAATCAGGCGTACACTTTATCAACGCCCCATTAAGGCGTTAACTTTATCACCGCCTGGAGTCAGGCGTTAACTTCACAAACGCCCCATCAGGCGTACATTTTATCAACGTCCCATACAGGCGAATTTTATATACCCGCCTGTTCGTTAGACGAATTCTTTACGAACGCGCGTTGAGAAGCGGAGATTATATCAACGCTTGTTGTGAAACGGAGATTATATCAACGCTCGACTATATTTTGGTTTGGTCTTGGTCGGCGACCAAATTTAGTCTGGGCTTTAGTCGTTGATCAAAATTTGATCGATAGTACGTCCCACTACGTCTGTCCAAAAGATCAAATATTTGGGTTTAGTCGTCCACTGCAGTTGCTCTTAGGGATGAGGATTAGAAGATAATCAAAAAATTATAGTCTTAGTCGTTCTCATTATGTTAAATTTGTGCTTATGAGATACAATCAGTGATTGTGAGCCTGCGTGTACTCCATACGATTCTTCTTGTAGACTAGATAAAAATAAGGGTAATGGAGTATCTTAACTTGAATACTCAAGAGTTATAGGATTTCTGATGAATTTAATGAACTGTAAGAGTCCAGACATTGCCTATATTGTGAGTAAGTTAAGTATATATACTTGTAGTCCAGAACAAGAGCATCAGGATGCACTTAGTAGAGTATTATGGTACCTAAAATACTCTATTACCTTTTGTTTCATTTATTAAAGGTATCTTGTTGTCCTTGAGGGACTTTGTGATGCAAACTGGATAGTTGACTCAGAGGAGTCTAAGTCTACGAGTGGATATGTTTTCACTCTAACAAGAGGGTTTGTTTTTGGAAGATTTTCAGACAAACATATATTGCTCAATTCATTATGGAATCTGAGAGTATTGCGTTAGATAAAGCACGAGAGGGGGCCGAGTGCCTAAGATGCTTTTTAGAAGACATTCCTCTCTGTCATAGGCATGTGCCAGCTATATCTATACATTGTGTTAGCCAAGCTATAATAGCTAAAGATAAAAATAACTAACCTCAATCGGCGTTATTTCCATTGATTGGATAAAGTCTAAGGAGAATATCGCACAACCTTTGACGAAAGGTTTATCCAAAGAGATGGTTAGAAATGTATCGAGGGGGATGGGGCTTAAGCTCATAAATTAAACTTGCCATGAAGGATACTCAACCTTGCTGGCTGGAGATCCCAAGATCAAAGTTTCGAATGAGACAACTAATTTGTGGTGGGTAAAGGTAAACACTATCAGAGAATTTCATTCTCTGTCCCTTCCCTATGGTGTAGACGTGATAGTGTGACTGCATGTGAAGGATGACTTTTAAGAAGTCTTAATGAGTTCTGTAGTTTCAGTTTAAGATTGAAGTGGGGTGTAGCAGTAACACTCTTTATGGAAACTCACCTATCTGAATGAGGAAGTGGGGCCGCTTCCTATGAGAATATGAGCTTTGATTCTTTAGAGCATTCTGAGAAACAAGATATGTTCAGGGCCAAATTGGACAAAACGGCACGAGCTTGGCAGCAACCTTGGAGATATCATTCGTGGTTGTTATCGCGAATTACATCAAACGCTAGCAGTTCAAGACATAGTTCACTGTCTCTAGCAAGTAATTCCGGTAATATCTCACTAAGGAAAGGTTCAAGACCTCATGGACACCTCTGCCTAAAAATTGTATTTCCTGCGAGATTTTCATTTTGATGATTTTGGTATTACTGGAACTTACGACCTAAGGGTCACTAAGGGTTCACTAGTTCATGCTTTTTCACTTTGGTGAAAGGAACCTTTAGTCTCACTTGTGAGGAACTAAAGATGAAAGATCTCTATACTATATGATTTATGCAATCCATAGTATGACTCTGGGGTCAACACACTGTTGTGTGAGGGGGATGACGTTGAAATGACTAGTATGACATCAACATGCACGATCGGTCTGTTTGTTCAGTCAGTTCGGGTCGTGAGATTGGGTTGTTGATTTACCAAGATTTATCTGTGTTTTCGTGTTTTATTGAGTTTTTCATTCATGTGGGGTATTGTTGGAAAACGATTAATTAAATATGATTTTTAAGGTTTTAATAAAAACTATAATTTATTGTTTTCTTTTGTGAATGAAAAACTTATTAGTACCACACTGTGGAGTTTCCGCTTTTTAGTTGTTTTAAGAGACTATATAAGCTTTTTAGTCCCACATCGGGGAGTTCATCTTTTTTAAATTGTGTTATTCCATTATATAAAGAAATTCACTACTTTTGTAAAATCTATGGGAAATTGGTTGCTCTATATTTTAGAGGGACCCCCAAGGGAAAATATTTTATATTGTTTTCTTTTGCGTTCGCGATTTTCCTTAACGGTTTTTTCGGAGTTTCCAAGCTCAAGTTGAGTATCTACTACATATGCTAGTAGTAGGTGTAGTAGGGTGTTTTATCCTGGAGATATCCGTCCTATGAGGGCTATAGCATCACTCTTGAGTGTAGCCGGGCGCTAATGTCTTAAGGGCAACGTGTTGAACACGTGACTCACTCTGTTTTTCCAAAGTTTTGCCTTGTTGCTGTTGCGGAGATCTGGAGAGCTCGTTCGTTTCATCAAGTCGATCACTTCCATTATAAAGGAGCTAAGTATCAATAACTTTTGCTTATTTGATTTTTCCTTGTTTTTGATTATTGCACCCAACACATAATCTGTCGTCCCTTATTAGAACGTAAACCACCTATTTGGATGTTGGTTTTTAATGATTACTACATAACATGGATTTGGCTTGTGATCAAACTTAAATTTGGATTTCCACTGTATATAGAAGAAGAGGTAAGAAGAACGAAGCTGTTTTAGTGAGTTAAGTTTCGTTAAGGACTGCAAGCATGTTAGGGGAGCGTGTGAAGGGTAAACTTGTCTGATTCACAATTCATTATAGGAATCAGTCTAGTTAATGAGTCAAATATGGTTTTCGTTCTCCTCTGATCCATTTTTGCTCTCCCTATGCCAAAAATCTTACGTACAGGTAAAAAATGATCAAATGGTGGACAAGGCATCCGACAGTATGCAAATGAAGGAAAAGGCACACGGAGCTGCTGATTCCGTGAAAGAAGCGACTGGAATGAGGAAATAAACTTAATCAAATGGATAAATGGACGATTCAATAAAAACAAGTCCAAGTTCTGTTGTGATGTTTTTTTTGTTTCCTAGGTTTTCAGTCTCTTTAGATTGCTTTAAGGCCAATGTTTTGATTGAGTTTATTATGTTGCAAAAGGAAAAAGAAGAAGAAGGAGGTTTCTTTTCTTATATGTTGATGTCATGGTGTCCAATAATAAACTCATAAAATAGATTTTTTTGAGATTGAGTTATGCGACGAACAACATTTATTTTGAGATTGAGTTGAGGCGGAATCTTCACTACATCTATTTTGAAAGAAGCTATGAACCTGTTGGAAGAGTGTGATAACTTTTTGGGTTTCCCTTTCTCTTCAAGGGATAGCAATAGTTGGCAAAGGAGGCTCCAAAATCTTCACTACATCCGAAATTTTGGAGTCTAGCGCATTTGGATACAAATCTGCTTCGTTTTCTTCAGAAGTCGAAGTCAGAAGCAAAACTATTTTACTTCACAAAAAGTTAACTTTTCGACTTCTAAAAGTCGTTTTGAAATTTGACAGCCAAACCGACTTCCGACTTTTTCAACAAGCTACTTCTGATGTGCTATCCAAACAGGAATTCCTGTTTTTATCTTAGATAAGCTTCAATCAATTTCGTCTCGTTTCTCAAATCTTGCCCTTCAGCTCTCTGTTTTGGTTTATAAAGACGATGTCTGTTGATTACATTATCAAGGTACAATGGTACGTACTAGCAAACAACAGGGTCTAGTCTTTCTATTCTGCAAGAACCAGCCTCGTGGTTTCCTGCTATTCTTGTTTTAGTTCTTTAATATACATCCAATTCACAAAAACAAAATCTTAAAATTCAAATATCATCTGTTAATAATTCTGGTAAAATCAACTATTCATTAAAACCAAAGAGTTTCAAATGTTTGAGATAGTATCCTTACAGATGAAGCATCCAAAAAGGCAGGAACATCAAACATACTATACTACTACTCTGGCATAGTCTGCTAAAAAGAGTCAGCTCATAAGTTCAGATTTTTAGCAAAAGACTTCTGATCACAAATTTCCCTACCAAACCAATTCATTATATCTGTAAGCATGTACAAGGACAATTATCCAAAAAACAACTAAATCCTAAAGGAATTTAGTGGCAAAACCTTTTACAATATCAGCACCATGGTTCCAGTTAACACCTGTAGTTATCATTATTAGTGAATCATGCATGATTTTCATCAGAGAGAAACATACATGCAATGTACGGCAAGTTCTAGAACTGTTCAGATGTTCGTAAAATCAGCAATAAAATCTCCAAGAAGTTGTAAATCCACTGCTGGGAGACCTAAAAAGGAAAATAAAAAAGTACACTTCAGTATCCTATTTTCTGCAATGCAATATGTAAGAATATATAATCTTCCATTAAATATGTAAGACAACAAGTTAACGCAGTTAAGTTTCCACCTTTACTCTGCTGCTGCATGATATACTGTCCTTCTGTTGAGTCAAAAGTTATCGCATTAAATTCTTCACCCTTACGCTGCTCTTCCCTAATGCGTTCAAATTCCTCCCTTCTTTTCGCATTCATTTTTGCCAATTTCTCATGGAGTGTTGCTGCTGCTCTAACCATCTCTAAGACAACAAAACATAGTCAATTTGTATTTCTTTAATACAAAGTTATGAGTAGAATAAAGTGAATTCATTATAACTGCAAATAAGTTATGCTTTGCCACCATATTAGTTGACAGAGATATTTTCGGTATGATTAACAAGATGGGCTATTGTCATTCTTCAAAAAATTAACCTGTGGATGGTAATGGTAAATTCTAAAGAAATGGTTTTTACTTGTTAAAAGATACATGTTGCAAAAGGCTCAAACTTAAATGACTGGTGCAGATTCGTTCATTTATTTCTCTTAAAACCACCTACTAGAGAGATTTAAAATACCAATTCCAAAGTAACAAATACCTTCGAACGATTCATGAACAGAATTTTGTTCATATGGTTGCAAAGCCTCTGTAACTGCCTCAGAATTTTTTTGGCTTAAATCGTTCTGGAGCTTTAATCCATGGATCTCCCTCTGCAGCTCAGCTGACTCTTTTCCAGCCTGAACGCAAATAGTTAGGAATCTTTAAAGCATGAAAGCAATCAACACGCAACAGTGACTGACCACAAATCAAGTTGATCTATTTCTTACCGCATGAAGCTTCTCCCTCACGGAGTTCAACTGATCGTCTAAGTCTGCATCAGCAAGTAGATTGTCTTCCATCAAAGAGTCACCAGAAGTGTTCTGTTTAACGGGGAAAAAAAATCAGCCGAACTAGAGTGAGAATCATGTAGCTTCAATGCCTATGATAGAGTAAACATAGTTCGATAAACATCTTACTTACAGCTTTGTGCAATGTAAATCCTTCAGGAACAACAAAACAATGTCGAAGACAGTATTTCTCCCACAAATTTATTTGTTTGTCTAAAGCTCCTTGAACAACACTGCGGATAGAAGAGATGCCCTACAAACAAACCACAGTATATTTAACAAGTAGAACGTGCAATGCATGTTCCATAAGGACAACACAGACACCATTTCCCAAACTAGACAAAACATAAGGGTTTCACACCTTTAACCACAGAGCACAAAAAAATATTGAAAACGCTAAAATTGTTCATCGATCAGGTCAGGTTCAATTGAGACAACTCAAAATCATGACTCTTTAAGTAAATGATTTAGGATTTCCAAATGCTTCATTTAGTTTTCCAGAACTATATGGGTTGTGCTTTTTCGTCAGATTGAATTGAACTGTTTGATTTATATTACACATTTTCACTTCATCGGAACAATATTGTCAAACTTAAAAACAAATCCATTGTTGAACTAAACAAACGCAATAACCTACTCTATTTTTAAGCATCAGCAAACAAAAACACATCCAATTTCAACACCCTAAACCCTAGATTTTCAAAAATGATAAACTCCACAAACTTTTGTCTTAGCATAATATAAAAACAAAACCTCTCTAGTATCCTTCACAGAATTACCTTCTTTAGCTCATTTGATTCATCTTCCGTCACAAGCTTCAGTGCCTCTCTGTAAATAACAACAAAAACAAAATTAGGGTTTCCATTTTACAAAGTAAAACCGGGGAATGCCCGAAAAAATAATAATTGAATACAAGATGAGACGGGGAAGGAGAGAAAGACTTACTCTTGGAAAAACTCGAAAGCACCGTCGACTGTATCGTCAATTCTATTAATGACTTCATTAACGAAGAGTTGAGGATTCAGATTCAATTCTTCAAAAACTTTTTCACTCTCTGTACCTTCCATTCTAATAGATCTTGATTATCCTTCCACTTTTTCACTCTCTCGCCTATTTGAATTTTTAAAAGTATGGAATCTGAGGTATTTTTCCCGCCTTCTGTGAGATCTGGTGCCTGCGAGGTGAAAGTTTAAACGCTAGGGAAAATGAAAGGTAGAGAAGAACGACAAGCTGAGAGTTCTGATATACCAGCCCAACATTTAATACCAGGAAAGAGAACCGCACATTCGATTCCCACGCGTGAGAATGTTAGCGCCGGGCGAATGGAGAGAACTCAAGACCTGATGTTCAGTGCACAAGAGTGAGGTGCAGCTTGCTGAATCGTGTGGGACTGTAGTATTTTGAAAAGAACGAAAAGATGAGCGACTTAGGTAGAGAACAGTAGAAAGTGTATCCCATTTTTATTGTTACATGTAAATTTAGTTCAAAACTGAGATTTTGATTCTCTACATGACAAAAGACATCTAAATCATCTCTTGATATATTTATTTTGCTCAAACAATAAGAAAGATAAAGCTAACTTTGGTTGGCCATGGCGTAGTATACCATACACGTCTACGATGTCGGGAGGAAACACAGAATCAGTCACAGCTCTAACAGCGACCCTCGCGACAGCATTTACACATGCAGGTGTGAGCAAAGGATGGTACTCGGCTTAAGGGTTTAGCATGTTGAAGAACCTGCGCCAGTGAAACAATGAGATTCGAAAATAATTATTACAATGCAGATAGTACTGAAATTATGAGCTGAAAGGGTTGAAACAACATGAATATATTGTTATAATCCAACCAACTTCGAGCCATTGTCAAGGTCACAAATGCATGTAAGTCACACAGACAGCCACGGACATCCTCGCATTCTAGATTTGGCGTGCTCACACAGACAGCCACCTACTGACACCGAAGTAGTATAGCAGACAGAGTCCACGCTCTGTGCCGTATGTTTTTGCAGATTATATATGTATTCTAGATTAATGTCTAACGTCTTGTGTGTGTATATGCAACAAATTCAGATTTGAAGTACAAGATGTAACTCAAAATGAAGAATATTATTCACAGCGACATATCGAGAGACTATGACAGCATGTAGCCATGTTATTTGTATTGGTTTACTCTAAACAAATCCAAGGTACCATGAGTACTTTGTGATCTGATGGAGCAGGATAAATATATCGCATGTCTCTATCTAGTTCTGAAGCAGCTCTAATTGCATTGACGTGTTCCGCTGATTTTACATATATGAATTTGACCCAAAAGCTCCAACACATGATATCTGCAAATGCAAAAGTATACCTTGAATAAACACAAGTACAGAACAACGGAGGGAAGAGGAACAAGGTAACTTTGTTTCAAACTACAAAGAAAGGACTCAGCAAGATCAAAAGATACAAGGAAAATTGATTCATATGTGTGGGATTTTTATGTGAAGGACTTTTCATTCACAGAAGCTAATATCCACAGTAAGGTTGAACGCAAATGGTCAAAAGTTCATTTGCTGATTTGCGAGGTAGTTAATAAAGGTGAAGTCTCAGATGCCGCAAGGAAGGTTATTTATAATTTCATCTCAAGCACAAAAATATAGCACCTAATTATCAATGCGTACTGAGGCCTAAACTTTGTCAGCTCGTAATTAGCATAAAGTGGAACCAGTGAAGAAAAGTCTGAAATTCCCCAATGTTCTTTCTATCCCTTCTCTAGAATCCTAAGTTCAAGTTTACTTCTGTAAAATGATTCGCAGTCACATATAATATCCTGCCGAAAATGGTTCAGTACATCTTCCGACCCACCACCAGAAATAAAATTAGTAAACATGGAAACTGAAAGCATGTTTCAGAAACAGCACCATGTGCTGAAGTCCGTGAACATAAGAGTGCACCCATAAAAGAAGTAAATGAGTTATACCTCAATTCATCCTCGCATGCAATTTGCTAGAAATAGAAAAATGACATGGCACTCAATGACCAACAGATATACATACAAAAAGAAACTGCTTACCACCGAAGTAACGTCTTTCAGGATATCCTTTAAGGATCAGGTTTGAGAAGGTCCCCTGCGGACCAGTGGCAGTAATGAAATTGAAACATGCAGGATCGATAAGACAACCTTTATGCCAGACCACATTGTTGGCCTTGGATTCATTTATGTTTGACCTTCCGTTCCTGAATAGAAGAGTAAGATGGATTTAAAAAATTCACAACAACAGAGTATATTTTTCCTATTTCAAATCATCCTATAAAGATGAAACAGAGAATGAATTCATACTTGCTCAAACGAAAAAAAATCTGAACAATGGTTAGTATAGCAACATCAGACATTACCGTTATTTGTGCTTTTTCAAAGACTATAATACCTGCTAAGAATAGAGACAGACAACCCACGGTCTAAAGCTTCTTTGCAGATATTTGAACCCACAAATCCATTTCCACCGAGCACAACTAACTGAACAGAGACACATGATGTCATTTAGAATGATTTGTATTGGAATTTGTATGATTTCTCCAAGTACTACACAATTCAAACTGTTCAGTTACACCACACCCCAAAACTTTGAGTACCTTTTCTGTTGGAGGTGGAGGCACATGTACAGTTTCTGCTTACGGTACCTTAAATGGTTCATCTACTTTATTTGAATATGTTGTAAAAACCTCTCACTTCCAGATGCAAGCACTACATTATCTTGGCAACAAACACAGATATCATCAATAGTATAGAAGCTACATATAGTAAAAGCCTAAACACATAAATTCCAGAAAACATGATCACACCATAACCACAAAGTATGCAATCCAACAACAATGAGAATGTGGAAATAAGCATAGGAGGTCACTTGATCTTCGCAAAACTTTAACACGCATTTCAATATTAGGTAGAAAATAAATACCAATATCGATTGTTTTTACAGAAGGTTCTAGTATTCAGCAAAGTACAATATAATCCCATTTAACTCTCCCCTTAATGCCTTGCCTATTTAGTAAAATTTAAACCTCAGGCATGACTAAAACTAGTGGTACATAAATTTCTGTGGTAATAAAACCTAGGCACATAGATAATTGATATAGGCATTTATAAACAACCTAGTTCACATCAATTCATCAAAAATCTATCACCCACTAACCCACACCAGTTTAGGCAAAATACACCCCGTGATCAGAAAGATAGAACTCCTAGGTTAAAGGGTTAACTACTAGGTTTTAACTAAAGAGAAGAGAGACAAGATGACGAGGTTAAACAAGATAGTTTCAATTGATTTGAATACACAGAATATACAGAGACTCAATGCATATATATGCATAACTAACTTGAGGGTTAAGATACTATCTTTCCCAAATAAACACAATTCCCTAATATACAGAGACTTCCAAATATACAGGTTGAGTTAACTTGAGGGTTAAGTCACGTTGTGTTAACACCCTCCCGCAAGCGTAACGGGTTATCTTGAACCGTAAGCTTGAACCTTAACAGAGAAAATCGATCACTAGAAAGTGGTTTGGTGAATATGTCCGCAATCTGATCTTTAGAGGATATAAAACGGACATCAAGAAGCTTGGAAGCTACTTGATCACGAACAAAGTGATAATCAATTTCTATATGTTTCGTCCGAGCATGAAATATAGGATTAACTGTGAGATAAGTTGCACCAAGATTATCACACCATAATATGGGAGGAGAGCGTGTGGATATACGAAGCTCAGAAATAAGCGACTGAATCCACATAATTTCGGCAGTAGCAATAGCAAGTCCTCGATATTCAGCTTCAGTACTAGAACGAGAAACAGTCTTTTGTTTACGAGCACTCCAAGAAATAATGTTACCACCCAAATAAACACAATATCCACTTGTAGAACGACGATCATCAAGAGAACCAGCCCAATCAGAATCAGTATATGCACTGAAAGATAATTGTAGAGAAGGGGATGGCTTAAGGAGTATACCAAACGTACTTGTATGCTTGAGGTAACGAAGAATACGTTTAACTAATCCCCAGTGAAACTCTGTAGGAGCATGCATAAATTGACAAACCTTATTGACAGCAAACGCAAGATCCGGACGAGTAAAAGTTAAATATTGCAAAGCTCCAACAATGCTACGATATTCAGTAGCATCTGTTAATAAAGTGCTACGATCAGAGGAAACATCACCAGAAGTGCTTAGCGGAGTAGTAATTGGTTTAACGCCATCCATTTTTACTCGAATAAGAAGATATTGAGCATAACGATGTTGCGAGAGAAACAACCCGGAAGAAGTACGAATTTCCTCAATCCCAAGAAAATAGGATAATTGACCAAGATCTTTAATTGCAAATTCTTGCTGCAAACGAGAGAGAATAGAGGAAATACCTGTAGTACTAGAGCCAGTGACAATGATATCATCCACATACACCAACAAATAGATCACACCATGAGTCCCAGTATGAATAAACAAGGACGAATCACACTTGGAAGTGACAAAACCAATTTGCAACAAAAAATTTCTAAGTCTGTGATACCACGCACGAGGAGCCCGTTTAAGTCCATAAAGAGAACGATGTAATTTTCAAACATGTGTAGGAAAACGAGAATCAACATAACCTGGAGGTTGTTTCATATAAACTTCCTCTTGAAGTTCTCCATGAAGAAAAGCATTATGTACATCAAGTTGATGAATGGGCCAATTGGAGGATAAATCCAAAGTAAGAATAATACGTATAGTGCATGGTTTAACAACCGGACTAAACGTTTCAGAGTAATCAATTCCTTCTTGTTGATTGTATCCTTTGGCAACTAGGCGAGACTTACGACGTGCAATGGTACCATCTGGATTACGCTTGATTCGAAAAACCCACTTACAACCAATAACATTCATAGAAGGATGATACGGGACTAAGGACCAAGTACCATTTCGAAGTAATGCATTGACCTCATCGTCGGAGGATGTACGCCAGTCAGGGTCCTTATGAGCTTGAGAAATACAAGACGGTTCAAGAACGGAATCACAGATGAGAGCATATCGTGAATTTGGTTTGAAAATACCATCTCTAGCTCTTGTTGTCATCGGGTGTGTAACAGGGGAAGCATCTGTTGAAGTTACAGATTGAGCAGCAGAAGAAGACGGCAACAATAACTGAGAGTCGGACGAATCAGGAACAGGAGACAATGAATCGACAGCATCAGGTGTTGACGACAGCGGAAGAGTAACAGCAGGTGACGGCTGAGCATGAGAGACAGAAACCGGCAACGGATGATTAGAGAAGGATGCTGTCGGCTGAGAAGTAACAACAGGTGACGGCTGATGATTGGAGACAGAGACAGACGGATGATGATTGGAGACAGAGTTTGGCGGCTGATGATTGGAGACAGAGTTTGGCGGCTGATGATTGAAGACAGAGTTTTCAATCATCAGCCGCCAAACTCTGTCTCCAATCATCAGCCGCCAAACTCTTTCTCCAATCATCATCCGTCTGATGATTGGAGACAGAGTTTGGCGGCTGATGATTGGAGACAGAATTTGGAGGCTGATGATTGGAGACAGGGTTTGGCGGCTGATGATTGGAAACAGAATTTGGCGGCTGATGATTGGAGACTGGCGGCTGATGATTAATAGGCACTGATGACGGCACAAAATTATGAAGAGCAGACAAGGGAAGAATTACCTGTGAAGGAGTCGACGACGGCGAAGGTGACGACGCGGATGCAAAGGGAAAGGTAGTCTCATCAAAAACAACATGTCTACTGATGTATATTCGACCCATAGGAATATGAAGACACTTATAACCCTTATGAGAGGGTCTATAGCCAATAAAAACACATGGAGAAGACAAAGCATCCATCTTATGAGACCTATACGGACGCAAGTGAGGATAACATAGACAGCCAAATACACGAAGAGAAGTGTAATCAGGTGAAATACCAAAAAGAGCTTCATATGGAGAAGAATTATTAACATAAGTCGAAGGGACACGATTCATCAAATAACAGGCAGTGTAAAAGGAGTCATACCAATAGGAAGACGGCACAGAGGCCATGTTAAGAATAGTAAGACCAGTTTCACGAATATGACGATGACGACGTTCAACCAAACCATTTTGTTCAGAAGTATGTGGACATGAAAAACGATAAAAAATTCCAAGTTCTTGAAGATGTGGAGTGAGTTTGCGATATTCAGCAGCATTATCAGATTGAAATATTTTTATCTTTCGACCAAAAAGATTTTCAACATGCTTTTGAAATAAGAAAAATATAGAGAAAACATCAGATTTTTGAGACATAGGAAACATCCAAGTAAAACGACTATACGCATCAATGAATATAATATAATATTTATATCCTTCATTAGATAAAACATGAGAGGGTCCCCATACATCGGAGAGAATTAAATCTAATGAATTCAAATAAACTGTTGTACTGGATTGAAAGGGTAATTTATGACTTCTATGCTCATGACAAAAAGAACAAAAACTGATAGTTTGATTTGAAACTGGGAGAGAAAACCGAGAAATAACTTTGCGAACTGTGCGCATCATTGGATGACCCATTCTAGCATGCCAGGCTTGTAAACTAGCATGTTCTCCTATGTAAGCCTGAGGAACTGGAGACGAAACATCAAGTTGATAGAGACCACCCTTCCTAATGCCGCGAAGAAGAACCTTCCCGGTATATTGATCCTTCACAAGACAAAAATTTGGATGAAATTCAAATAAGACATTGTTATCAGTAGTGAAACGAGAAACAGATAAGAGATTATGAGAGATTTTGGGTGTAAAGAGGACATTACGAAGCTGCAACTTACGGTTGGGAGTCCCTAAAATTGAGGAACCAACATTAGAGATTGGTATAGAAGAACCATTACCCATCTGAATTTGATCAGGGCCAGTATACTCAGTAGGAAATTGAAGACGAGAGAAATCATTGGTAATGTGATCTGTAGCACCACTATCAGGCGTCCAAGAAGGTGATGATGAAAACCCAGGTCCATAAGCAGCATAAGCCCGAGGTGCAGAGGATGGTGGTTGACGCCTAGGTGGTCGAAAACTCTTGTCATAACGATTCCAGCAGTCTTGGGCTTCATGATTTTTACGCCCACAAAGTTGACAACGAGGAGAAGAAGAATCAGAGGTCATAGGCCCACGTTGATTGTCAGATGAAGAAGGCCCACGTTGATTCTGAAAACGAGCAGGCTGAGATGAACCAGGCCCAAGGTGATTTTGATTTCTGTTGTTACCAGTAGAGCGAAGGGAAGAGAACTGAGAGTTGGGTGCTGAAGATGATCCAGATGATGAAGAAGAATGAGACGAAGATTGTCGATTCTGGGCAGCGAGATTAGCAACTGGTTGAGAGTTGGAAAGCTTTGTCTGTTGATCAATACGTAGTTCAAATGTCAGGAGAAAAGTGAGAAAATCTTCAACAGATAACGAACTCATCGTGGTGGTTAATGATGTGACAATAGCATCATAGGTACTTTCCAAGCCAGTTAAGAGACAATGACGAAACTCTTTGTCTGTGACAATGGTATCTGCTACTGCCAAGCTATCCACAAGATCACGAGCATTACATAGTTTGAGAACCTTTACGTAATGCTCGCAGTTCACAGTGAAGATGATGAACTTGAGCATCAGATTTAGAGCCATAAAGAGATTCCAGAGATGACCAGATTTCTTTAGACGTTGTTAATCGATGGACATGACGAAAAGTAGCCGGGGTAAGAGAAGAAAACAGCCAACTAACTAAGAGTTTATCCTGTTTTCTCCAGGAAAGATAGGCAGGAATTGGGAGATCAGCAGTAAGAGTTTCTGTAGGGCATGGGGTTGCACCAGTGACATAACCATCCAAGTCATGTCCCTGAAGGTAAGGAAGAAATTGAGCACGCCACAGGGAGTAATTGGTGTCGTCTAGCTTTACGGTGATCATGTGATGTGGATGAGAGAACTGAAAGGAAGACATCGTAGAGGACTGCAGGGAAGACAAGGTAGAGTTGATTATAGCAGAAACTGTAGAAGAGGCTGTAGAAGATGTGGTTGATGATTCTGTCATGACTAAAATAGGATCGACTAACCTATTGATACCAAGATAGAACTCCTAGGTTAAAGGGTTAACTACTAGGTTTTAACTAAAGAGAAGAGAGACAAGATGACGAGTTAAACAAGATAGTTTCAATTGATTTGAATACACAGAATATACAGAGACTCAATGCATATATATGCATAACTAAATTGAGGGTTAAGATACTATCTTTCCCAAATAAACACAATTCCCTAATATACAGAGACTTCCAAATATACAGGTTGAGTTAACTTGAGGGTTAAGTCACGTTGTGTTAACACAGAAAAACGTGGAAAAATTTTATAGTGAAATGGAAACCCAACATGGATAAATGGATAAATGGGTTTCGATGAAATTAAGGGGAAAAAGATATATTGGAATTGAAATGGAACTTACTATGGTCTCTGGAGTGAAGTTTGCGAATGGAGTAAGCGTGATAATGACATGATTGACTTCATTTTTAAGGTTTTAGCTCCAATTTTCTTTCTTCTTCTGTCTGGTTTTTTGTTTCGGTACTTGATTCTTACGGAGGAAAGGGAAAAAAAATGTAAGAATAACTGGAAACCAGTAGGAAAATGACTTTCATGTCTATGTAATGTAGATTTGCGGTGTAGGTTTGCGGTGTGCACTACTGTGCAGTGTGCCCTTATCCCACCTCATTCCTTCTTCTCTAGTGTGGTTAATTACTTCAAAATCGAAATCAAAAACACCTTGATCTCTATAAAATCGCCAAAAATACACCGTATCAAAACCCGAAATGAAAAGGGGTGAGAAAGATTGGGGAGTTGGTGTGTTTTTCCTCGATGTGGTGAGTCATAACAGAGATCATGTGTATGATCTTGTGAATATTGATTGGACACATTAATTATAGACAAAAGTATTGCCGGGAGAACAACCAACCCAACCTGGTTCCATCGCAAATAGGCAACCAAGATAGAGGGCCACAAAATCTTGTAACGAAAGTGGTCCACCAAATAGAAATGAGAGCGGATCAATAAAAGGAAGTAGGCGAGATGTGGAGCATGTTTAAACTTACAAAAAAAGGTAGATTAATGATCACAGGTAACACAAGGTAAAAATTGTCATTAGGGGGCTGAAAGGCTGGAACAGTTCTAAAATGTTAACAGACTAATCTAAAAATAGAATTGATGTGAATGAGATGGATAATATTCAATATGTAAATCATTTGAAAATAAAATGTTAGCTTTTAGACTTCACTAATTTGAAAAGAATCCTATTATCGGGGTTGTAAAAGGGGTAGGAAATCTGGAGTTTTATAGGGTCATGAAATAGTAAATGAAGTTCTCCACTATCATATTATATTTCAAAATGTCTAATATACCATTTTGTGAATTAATATTAATTATGATTTTTAATTAACCTAATTATAATTAGTGACCGGATTAAATAATCTATTGAAAATGAGAAAAATCTGTGTTGTTTTCTTCCTTTATTTTGATGGAGAAGGATGATTTAGATGAACTTTTTTTGAAAAATTTTGAAGAAAAAAGGATCAAACTCTTCGTCAAAATACTTGGGAAAACTTTATAATAAACTCTCATAACAAACCAACTGGCATTAGCCCAGTTGACCAGAGGTTGGGCTCCCAACCTATAGGTTGTGCGTGCAATTCTCGCGACGTTGATCGTGTCAAATAAAAAAACTCCCAATAACAATTTGGTCGATTAAAATCGGTAAAAGATCAGGAAAAAATATGGGTTTTTTGATCTGTTACGGCTGGGGCAGTTGCCGACCCAACCGTAGAACGCAAAAACGGTTGGGAACTGGTGGTGATCCAAGCCGTATTTGTTATTTACTGCAGGAAAATAAAGAACTCCAACCGAAAGTGTTTTTCTGATTCTGAAAACCCAGCGTAATCGGTTCTGAAAACCAAAAAAAATGTCAGAAAACACTTTCGGCGGGGAAAGCAATCTGTAATTTTGATTCACGGTTGGGAATCTAAGAACTCTCAGTCGTAAACACCTTCAAAAACTTTATTTTTTACCTGAAATTCATCCAAATGGATTTTTTTACCATTCAAACAAAAATAAATTGTGGATTTTCTTAGTTTTTCTTTTTATGATGATCATCATCTATCATGATCTTTGAATGAGAAGGAAAAGGAGAAGAGAATAGTTTTGGGTTTTCTTTATGATCGTCATCCTCATCATGATGAAATTATGATCGTCATCTTCATCATAATTTATGAATGAGAAGAAAACGATGGGGAGAAGATAATAGATTTAGTTGTTGTTGTTTTTTTTATGATTTTCATCATGATTTGTCTATGAGAAGAGAAGGAGAAGGAAAAGATTATAGATTTTGGAAGAATCTTTTTTTATGGATAGTGGAATTTAGGTAAGGGTATTTTGACTTTTTAATATATCTTAGGTCCCAATCCATGTTTTGGCTACACATATCACATTAAGCCCCCGAAATCCTATTGGGTTAAAGCCCCAATAATGGGATTCTTTGAAAAAAGAGATGGATAATATTTAATGTGTAAATCATTTCGTGCAACGTAACATACTCTCTTCGGATCCCACTTTATTAATAGTTAAAAAATGTTTACAGGAATTTTATGAAAATTTTTACTTCTCAAATCGGACTACCAGACCGATTTTCTTGTCATACCCATGCCAACTCGCTCAGACACCTTTACTTGTGACCAAGTATTTCTTGGTCTAACATATGACACATTTTTTGATCAAAGAAAAGATACCATCAACTTCCAACCCTCTCTTCTTAGATTTTTGGAATTTTTTCATGATTGGTCACTATCAAAGCCGCCCGTTACTCAGCCAACTAACCCAAAGCCATGGGATCCTGCATCCATCCCTGGCAGCGAATCCCCTAGCTTGGATCATTGTTATAAGACAAAGTTATTTTTTTCTTTAAGTTTTTTTTCCCAAGACAAAAGTAACAGTCCAAAGTTGCCGTGTGTCTGTATGGTCATTTTGAATCCTCTTCGTCTATGGGAAGAAACAAGCATTAAAAAACCTCTTTTTAACATACAGTTCCCTCTCCTTTAAGGGTCTTCTAAAAAGGTATCTTCTCTTCTTTGATTTGATTTTTTTTATAAATGGTTATTTGTTTTGAAGTTTTGTTTTCTTTTCTTTTGATTTTTCACAGAAGAAAAAGAAAATTATGTCTCATGTAAACTAGAACAAAGATATAGTATTGGAACAAAGAACCAAGGAAGAAGAAATGTGAGTGTTCTTTGAACATTTTCTTGTGGTGGTGAATTGGGAAAACATCTTTTTTGAACCTCCCTAGCTTCGTTTTGTTGTTGTGGGGACTCTTCTTGTTGAGATGCTCTTTTTCTTTGATCTTGTTTGAGTTTTGTTTATCTAGGGTAGGGAGCTTTATCATCATTCATATTTGTTATAATGTTCTTATTATTTTTATCGAAAGAAAAATGTGTTCACTGATTACTTCTGTATTTTTGTGTTTGATATCTATTGTGGTCTGAGTGAAATTCACATCAAAACTTGTTTACAATTGTATATTCTTAGTTATCTTTTTTTTTCTTCACAAGAGACTTAAGTTTATTTATTGCCTCTTTCTTTGTCTTTTATGTTGGCCGTGATAAGAATTCAGTTCTTATCAAGCAAAATTAGGTTAAAAGTTAAGAACTAATTAGTTTGTAAATATCAAGAAAGATCTGAATAAGTTCCATGACCCACATAATAGTAAATATGGAAAAATAATAAAAAACAAACCCCCTCTTGAACGGTTAAACATGTATCTCAATTTTCGACCAGTCCTCAGCTTTCAATCAAAATAAATAGGGAACAACAAAATATAACTTGAGTTTGATCAATTCTTCAATTATATTTCAGATAAATGGGAAGGTATTGGTCAACAGACCCAACAATGAGATTTTCAAATATTGTGCCTATGGATCGGGTGCGAGACATGTCTACAAAATTCTATCAGAATTAGCCCCTGAAGAATTTGTGGCTCGTGATGAGGCTATTAAGTTGATGGAGCAAGTATTTACTTGTAAAACACTTATGACTCCATATGTAGGAGGTGAAATGACTTGTAAATGACCCTATAAAATTCCTATTTTTGTTTAATAGCTTAGTGTACCTAATACTCCTCCGTCCCTATTATGTAGGCGGAAAAGTAGTCCTCTCTTAAAATAAGAAAATTCTTAGTTTTCATAAATTTCTTCCTACTTTTCTAATTTATCCTTCCCTTGTTCCAATACAAATATTATTTTATTTATCTCTATCTCACATGTAAAACTAAATTGTATGATACTCATGCATCATTAATAGGGGCATTTGTGGAAAAAACAATTTTGGAACTGAAGCTCCGCCTATCTAGTGGGACTAGAAATTTTTTAAAATCCGCCTTTATAATAGGGACGGAGGG
Source organism: Papaver somniferum (assembly GCF_003573695.1). Lineage (NCBI taxonomy): Eukaryota > Viridiplantae > Streptophyta > Magnoliopsida > Ranunculales > Papaveraceae > Papaver > Papaver somniferum. The sequence continues at coordinate 74,373,513 of NC_039362.1, forward strand.
AGTAAAAGTTTCGGAGTATGACACATGGAAATTCTCAAACTTGTTCTCCGATCCCCATCTTCGCAGCTATAAATGCAACCCCACCAGTCATATCAGATGAAGAATTATATGCCACCAATTGTTGTATTCATCAAAAGTTATTGTCCCAAAGATACTCACTACCCAACAACCATCTCGTACACCTCTCATGAAACCCAAATTATATTGAGAGAATTTTAAAGCATCCAGAGATACCAATTCAATTAGGTCTGACTTCCGTGTAATAATATAATATATTTTAATAGACTTCTTGGATTATCATAAGGGCCACGAATATCTGTATGATAATTTGTGATACTGTGACTGGGTAAATTCTTAACATCATTATGATGTATATACAAGTTGTTGCAAAGAATAATGTAACAAGGATAGAATGACATATAATCATTATAACATTAGGGTTGAAATTTTGGTATCTGTAGACATAATAATACAAATAGAAAGGGTAAGAAGTGAAAACCAGAAACTTGAAGAGAATACCCATGAAGTATCTCCTAGGGGCCACTGAACAGATAAACTCTCTAAGTGACTGGATCCACCATAGTACAACCGACACATAAATCGGTTGAAACACCCCATTATCCATCCTGCAAAATAAGATTATTTTTTATTTTTTTAGAAATAGAGGATAACCTCGTTGCACTGTACCATAATTTCCACAAGTAAAATTACGATATATCGTTACATCATCATTCCATGACTGAATGTTTAAATAAGTTAACATTGCCCATAGTCTTTCGTCTACCCAGTTATGTTTTACATCAAATCTGTTACAAAAGACCGTTATTTTAGCTGCCCAAATTATATCAGTTCTTCATACAAAATCAAATTCCTTAACTAAGAAGTTTATATCAAATTTTGAGTTGTTTCCAAGTCTGCACTAATCATATATCTTTGTTTTCTTACTTCTGTGTACTTTCCTATCAGCAACATGAGAGTTGGTTGCGAGCCACTTCTGAAAGATATGATGTGTCCACTCCATTTTTTTCCCCATTGGAAAGCCACCTCCGCACCTGACTTCTCTATTTCTCATGTAGTTGAGCAATCTGCATAAAACCCTCTAGCTTCTCTTATTCTCCATGTATGATCAATCAAAGTTAGCCCAATTCTAGTCTTATCCGTAGAGAACATCATTGTGAAAGCAATATTAATTTTCAAATGCATGTTTCCTATTTGCTCCTCTACCTGTTGAGTAGATATTGTCAGCACCTCATCAATATTTGGGTTATAATACAAAGATTGCATTATATTGTAACCTGTTTGGTTTACAAAGTTATAACTATTGATATATATAATAACATTGTTTGTTGTTTCTGCACTATTTTGGTTTTTCTTTTGAAAAGTAGTCCTACACCTGGCTTTCCAAATGTGCCAGATTATTATGCTACACAATACTTGTCATTCCATGTCATAACCTACCCTAGCTGAATTTTCAAAACTTAGTTAACCATTCATGAAACAATTGGGTACCGTTTATTACATAATTCATATCAAGGTTAAAATGCATCCACACTTGTTGGGAAAAATTACATTGTAAAAAGAGATGAGTTAGAGTTTCCTGACCATTATTACACAATTTGCATTTTGTGTTTATTCCTGGAATGATAGTTGCCACCATTACACTGTTTGGTAATATAGCATGTGTCGCTTTCCAAATGAAATTCTTAACAAATGGAGAGGTATTCATTCTCCATATATTTCTCCAATATTGATTAGTGTTTCCATTGGAATTTATATGGTTGTACAGAGATTTTACCGAAAACATACCAGCTTTGTTCAATATCCAATGCGGGGTATCTTCTTTATCCGCAACAAATATACTTATTTGCTTAATTTTTTCTACTGTTTGGTTATCAAAACATATGGCAAGTTATCCAAGATACCACGTATTCTGTGGTGTGCTCAAATGACTTACTTTAGAGAACTCTTGTATGTTCACATCAGGTTTTTGAATTGGTGGTATTTTATCAGGGATCCAGAATTCATCCCAGATATCAATGTTTGTTATGTTACCAACTTCCCAAAAGCAACACTATTTTATCTGATTTATGGCAGTTAGCAAACCCTTTCATATCCAACTATCATTCTTATTAGGTTTGTTATTTATGCGAAGAACTTTGCAATGAGGATAATATATTTCTTTTAGGATTGTTGCACAAAGATAATTAGGTTTCTCTTTAAGTTTCCATTCCATTTTAACAATCATCTCAAGATTGAATGCTGGATATTTTATTTTCTAGTCCCCTTTCATCGAAGGATTTAGAGATTGTGTCCCAATTTTTTAGACAGACCCCCTTCTTACCATTTTTAGGCCGTTTTCATCTTTCCCCCACTTATAATCACGTTGCAGTTTAGTTAGTTTTTTACATATATTTTTTTGGGATCTTAAAGCAATTCATTTTATAATAAATGAATAAGATTGATATATACCAAAAACAAAACAAACAAGCAAAAACTTTATCCGAACTTACAACAAAAGACACTTTATCTCAACAAGGAAAATAGTAAATGAGAAGAAGTAGGTTCAGTCAAGATAATTTTTCATTAAAATCAGATAAAGGAAACAAAGAATTAGATAAAACTAGAAAGAAGTTGATTATTTATCAAAATTTAGATTCAAATCTCGTCGATATATAGGGAACAAAAAAGAAGCTCAAGAACACTTATATTTCATAAAAGAAAAGAATAAAAAAACATAAATAAGAATATACATACAAAGTTGGATGTGAATCTCAACCAGACCACAATAAAATTAAACACAAAAAAGAAAGCATAAGTTGTTAGAGCACTACTCGGTCGAACTCGCAAGCATTGCTATCTTAAGGTTGTTTGTCAAGTTTAGTTGCCAAAACTATAAGTCTTGATTTCTAGTCTACTTATAACTATGTCTCGGATTAGGATAGAATGTGTAGTTGAGCTTTAGACTTCACGGCGTTCATCCATTGAAGACAGAGAACTACTAAGGGGAGCTTGTGGAACTTCATCAACAAAAGGTATGTGGAGACTTGAACTCATTTATCACTCAGAAGTCTATGCTATTATATCTCCTATTCAGACAAAAGTCGTTTAGCTATATAGACTTTATTTTATACACATTTGATATTTCGAGCTGAGTTTAACTCGCTTATATCTTTCTGAAAATATGTGTTGGAAAGCTTTTTGCTTTAACCACGTTCATCATTATTCTTGATGAAAGTCAAAAGATGATCATGTGAAAATCACTTGGTAACATCTTACATGATTTGTGTGAGACATTCATTTGATGAGGCTCGGAATGTTTCGTATTGATCATTCGATTACTTGGAAATTGCTTTGAAGCTAATAGTCTGTGTGAGATAGCTATTCATGTCTTCTAAGAATGTTTCAATAATTGAAATGTGAGTTAAGAGCTAAAACCCATGTCTGGATACATTACGGTATGTGTACTTAGTGCACGAACTGTTTTGTCAGAATTCAGGACCGGAAGTTTTCATACCCGTTCGCAAACTGATTTAACTGTAGAATTTCGGGAACCAAGTTTGTGTACCCGTTCACAAACGGTTTCAACTGAGTTCGGTCCGGAGCTAAAGTTTTTGTACCCGTTTGCAAACTGTCGGCTTGTGACCAATGTTCGGAACTTAAGTTCGCGTAACCGTTCGCAAACTTAAGTGGTTCAAGTTCTTAAATTGGATAAGTATGATTTCATACTCATGAACAAATACATTTATAAATTAAGGAATGCAATCTTTGCAAACTGTGGCTAAAATATTCATGAACTGATTCTTTTGAATCAATCTGATTCTGCTTCAATTGTGTTTTGTATACTTCTATGAGAATATAAACAATTGAACAACTCTATGAGTAACATAATTATATTCATTTGATTATCAATTGATCTAGAAGTGTTAAGATGAATAAGGTTAATAGAAAAGTGTTCATATGGCTAACTTCGGTTAACTGTTATTGAGCCATCTCAATATACACGTTTAGGTACGGTTACCCATATCTAAATGAAGGTATATTTCATTTGTGTGTAACAAGCTAAGATCAATCTAATGTTTGAAAGATATTAGCTTGAATCTTAAATCGGGTTTCATCTAACGGTAAATATTAATTGCTTTGTTCCAAAGTTATCAAACCCTGATTTGAAGACTATGTAAAGGAGAACTCTAGCAACTGGGGAACCTAATCCACACACCTCATATTTGATACTAGTTGCGACTAGAGTCGATTCTCCTTTAACCTAGGTTTTTACTAAAACCATTATAGCTTAACGACTTAAAGACTTCATTCGGATTCTTAATCCAGAACCAACTATTTTGTCTGTAGTTGCGTGTTCTGATCTTACTTTGTCCTATCGTATTGAGTATTATCTTCTCTAAGATTTGCTCGAGATTTATCTCCGATATGTAAGATATAAAAAGTAATCACAAAGCTCTTCGTCTCATTCTTTGTGATTCTGCAATAACTTATTCTACTACTATATAGTTAAGTTATTGTGAGGTGGTTGATATTACTAGGTTGTTCTTCGTGTATAATACCCCGATATTCGGCAGTGGTTGGCCGAATGGAATATAAGTAATGGTTTGTCCTTTCCTAACACCGAGGCCTGATGAGTACACTTGATTGATTTGTGGGAAAAACTTCTCAGTTAACCATGCTCGACCGGGAGTAGTCACGGGATGGGTGACCTCTCGGGAAACTGCTGCTGGATATCCGCAGTAGTGTCGTTAAAAATCCAACACTGCTAGATAACCGCAGTGGGTAAGTGGGAACAATATCGGTGTTAGTTGGGATACAACTAGGGAAGGTTCGCTTGTGCTCGGGTGGGAGAGTATGCTGGGTTGCTATGCCAGATACTAGATCTCATAAGAGGCAAGGGGCATCTACATTATACCGAGTCCTTTTCAGCACAATTGGCTCCAGAGTTGGCAGAAAACTCTGCAGTTAGGCGTGCTCGGGTGGTAGTAGTCAGCCGTGCCCGGGCGGTAGTAATCCAGGGATGGGTGACCTCCCGGGAAATTGTTGCTGGATGATCGCAGCGCTGCACGTTGAAAACCCCACACAGCCGGATAACTGCAGTGGCTAAGTGGGGACAGTATCGATGGAGAGGTGGGTCATTACAAATGGTATCAGAGCCGACGACGGGTCACCTGCCGAGGGTGGGAAGGCTCGCTGGATGGGGTTGTTCCAGGTGCTTCTCATGAGGAGCAAGGGAACGTTAGAGATCTGGGGTTGTACATATTCCGGATTCGATGTCGACTCTAATTTAAGGTGTGGTATTGTAATACCCGATATTGGGCAATGGTTGGCCGAATGGAATATAAGTAATGATTTGTCCTTTCCGAACACCGAGGCCTGATGAGTACACTTGATTGAGTTGTGGGAAAAACTTCTCAGTTAAGCGTGCTAGGACGGGAGTAGTCACGGGATGGGTGACCTCTCGGGAAGCTGCTGCTGGATATCCGCAGTAGTGCCGTTAAAAATCCCACACTGCTGGATAACCGCAGTGGGTAAGTGGGAATAATATCGGTGTTAGTTGGGATACAACTAGGGAACGAACTTGTGCTCGGATGGGAGAGTATGTTGGGTTTCTATGCCAGATACTGGTCTCATAAGAGCCAAGGAGCATCTACATTATACTGAGGCCTTTTCAACACAATTGGCTTCAGAGTTGGTAGAAAACTCTGCAGTTAGGCGTGCTCGGGCGGTAGTAGTTAAGCGTTCTCGGGCGGTAGTAATCCAGGGATGAGTGACCTCCTGGGAAATTGTTGTTGGATGATCGCAGCGATGCCCGTTGAAAACCTCACACTGCCGGATAACCCCAGTGGCTAAGTGGGGACAGTATCGATGAAGAGGTGGGTCATTACAAAAGGTATCAGAGCCGACGACGGGTCACCTACCGAGGATGGGAAGGCACGCTGGACGGGATTGTTCCAGGTGATTCTCATGAGGGGAAAGGGAACGTTAGAGATCTGGGCTTGTACATATTCCGGAGTCGATGTCGACTCTAATTTAATATGGTGGTATTGTAATACCCCGATATTCGGTAGTGGTTGGCCGAATGAAATATAAGTAATGGTTTGTCATTTCCTAACACCGAGGCTTGATGAGTACATTTGATTGAGTTGTGGGAAAAACTTCCCAGTTAAGCGTTCTCGGCTGGGAGTAGTCACGGGATGGGTACCTCTCGGGAAGCTGCTGTTGGATATCCGCAGTAGTGTCGTTAAAAATCCCACATTGCTGGATAACCGCAGTGGGTAAGTGGAAATAATATCGGTGTTAGTTGGGATACAACTAGGGACAGTTCTCTTGTGCTCAGGTGGGAGAGTATGTTGGGTTGCTATGCCAGATACTGGTCTCATAAAAGGCAAGGAACTTCTACATTATACCGAGGCCTTTTCAGTGGGTAAGTGGGAACAATATCGGTGTTAGTTGGGATACAACTAGGGACGGTTCGATTGTGCTCGGGTGGGAGAGTATGTTGGGTTGCTATGCCAGATACTGGTCTCATAAGAGGTAAGGAATGTCTACATTATACCGAGGCCTTTTCAGCACAATTGGCTCCAGAGTTGGCAGAAAAATCTGTAGTTAAGCGTGCTCGGGAGGGAGTAATCTAGGGATGGGTGACATCCCGGGAAGTTGCTTCTGGATGATCGCAGCGATGCCCGTTGAAAACCCCACACTGCCGGATAACTGCCGGATAACTGCAGCGGCTAAGTGGCGACAATATCAGTGGAGGGACGAGTCATAAGTGGGGATAGTATCGGTGGAGGGACGGGTCATTACATCGAGAATATAATACTAGTGTATCAATTGGTTCATGTTCTTGATTCATCAAAAGACGGAACAAAAACTTGTAGGTATTTCTGTGGGAGACAGATTTATCTATTCAATGGACTTTTCTGTGTGAGACAGATTTGTTTATCAAGTCTTCGACTTTGGTTCGTAGCAACTCTTAGTTGTGGGTGAGATCAGCTAAGGAAATCAAGTGCATAGAGTCATGCTGGGATTCAGAGGCGTAAGGAACGCGACTGTTGAAAAGGCGAGGATACACAAATATACCTCAAGCTAAAAATTTTCCTACCTATAAGTCATTTCTCCAAAAGTGATTGTCTATTGACTGAGTCGAGACAATGCAACTAATCGGTTCACACTTTATGTGATCGTCTATGGATACGAGATCGAGACAATACAACAACGAAGTATGTTTACTTGATAAAAAGGTTCGGACTTAACCAAACACAATAGGATTGCTTATCAAGTAAATAGGAATTAACATTTGTGTAATTTACTTTAATTATAATAAAATAATTATAATGCGGAAAATAAAAGTAAATGACACAGCAAGATTTTGTTAACGAGGAAACAACAAATGCAGTAAAACTCGACCTTGTCAAGAAATGAATACTCTCAGGATTAAGCCGCTACACAAAATTAAACCAACTTCGTATAGTTGAGACCAAGCAACTAAACCTATAGTTCACCTAGTTCCGTTTGTATTCCCACGCCTCCAATTTATGAATGTCATGTACTTGGAACAATTTCTTTGGTTCGTATTCGAAACAGTAAAGGAACAACAAATCTGTTTGGTATCAACTCTCTTCAACCAAATGATGTGAGTTCGACAAAGGCTCTTCTGTTTATCTCAATAAACTCCTTCGTCAGGTTCTTAGATCTATCTTATGTTCAACTACCAAAGGTAATTGTCAAGATCTTGCAATCAATACTTTTAATCATAAAGAACTGTATTGAGGCCGATCTACACAACTAATCAATCGAATATACCACAAGGATAAACCGATTATAGTTGGATCCTCTATACCGAAACAAGTATTGTGCACACCAAAGATTATGAACCCCAAATCAGAAATCTTTAATATTTTCTTTATCTTCAAATCTTCTTAGAACTTCAACAAACACCTGCACACAAGAACTTGAATCTCTTGTGATCAATCACGCACAGAACGGAGTCTGTTAACAATGGATTATCATAAGATCGTCTTTAGCACTAATAACAGTCTAAAGATCCATGTCGAAACTTCGATCTAGTTTGAGTGAATCTTATATCAGAAGAGAAGATTCTCAAGAACAAACAAACTAGGTGCAATCAGAGTTCAACCACCATTAGTCAATCAAATCAATCGAAAACACAAGATAAACCGCAATTATCCAGTTTCCCACCAATGGTACTAATGAAGCTTCTCAATCCCAAAGAAGACTTTAAACTGAGCGGTCGTAAGAGTTTTTGCCTAATTAGGTTAATCTCCTCTCCGAATAGTCGGCTTCACCAGTAACAACACAACCGAGGAAGTTTGCTGTCATGAAGGATTAGTTTGCAAGAAATGCAAACTTCAACTATTTATAGACAAGGAAGTTTGGACACCATGGAATTTCCAAAACCGAAAATTTTCTCAACATATACAATATAATTCCAAATTCGGTTTCCATAATTCCTGGAAATGCTCTGTCCAAAATAGTGACCGAAAATCTCTTTGGAACATCTTTAACTAGTAAATGCACATTTAGATATGGGTAACCATTGTTAGAGCATAGCTAGGTCGACCTCGCATGCGTTGCTATCTCAATCATGTTTGTCAATGTTAGTGATCAAAACTATGAGTCTTGATTTCTAACCTACATAGCTAAGTCTCGGATTAGGATAGAAAAGTGTAGTTGAGCTCAAGGACTTCATGGCGATTCATTATACAACGTCGAAGATCTATAAAGGAACCGTGGAACTTCATCAACAAAAAGGTATGTGGAGACTTGAACTTATCTATCACTCAAAAGTCTATCTCTTCTATCTCCTACTTCTTATGAGACAAAAGTCGTATGCTATATAGACTAGATCATACACATTTGACATTTCGAACTGAGCATTCATTGCTTATCTTTTTCTCGAAATCGTGTGTTGGTAAAGCGTTTCGCTTTGATCAAGTTTATCTTCACCTAGTGACGAAAGTCATGAAAAGTTTCAATCACTTTGAGAATTGCTCTGACGTGAACCGGTCTGTGAAAAACTGCTACATAGCGTCCTCTAAGAATGTCTCAATGATTGAAATAAGAGTTTAGATTACATAACCATGTATTCCTTGAACCGAAGTTTTCGAACTTTGTTGATCAAGAGAAATCGGAAGGATTGTAGAATTGGCTTGCCAAGTCCGCAACTGTCAGAAGTTCTCGACCGAGAATTTCTGCTGGATTTTCCAAAACTCGTTTGTGTGCTTAGTCCGCGAACTGGCGGAAGTTCTCTTTTCGAGAATTTCTGCTGAGCTTGGAAAACTCTCAAGTCCGCGAACTTGTTTGTGAACTTAAGAGGTTATGATCTAAAGATGTGCTCTGAACATGAAACATTAAATTACTAAGGAATGCTTTATGCAAACCGTGGCTATAAAGTTCATGAGCCGATTCAATCGAATCGAATCATCTTTGTTTCAATTGTGTCTTGTGTAGTTACATAAGATCTCATAGCAATTGAACAACTCTTTAACTAGTTCATTTGAGTCAATTGAACTAGTTATAGTGAAGAAGAACAAGGTTAATATGAAATGCTCATATGGTTAAACTTTTGGGTTACTATGTTGAACCTACATACACGTACACGTTTGGGAATGGTTTTCGCAAACCCAATAAACGTCTACCCAAGTGTGTGTGACAAGATAAGTTTTCGATCTAATGGTTGAGAATATTAACTTGAATCTAAATCAGGTTTTCATCTAACGGTGAATAAGGATTGATTTGGCAAAACCCTGATTTGAAGGCTATATAAAGGAGACATCTAGCTTTGAGCAAAACTAATCCCCACACGTCCGTGTGATACTAGTGTTCTCGCTAGAGTTGATTCTCCTTTAACCTTTGGTTTTCTTCTCTAAAACCAGGTTAACAACTTAAAGACTTCATTGGGGTTGAAAAGCCAGACCGATACTACTTTTATCGTAATTGTGTGATCTGATCTTGCATCTTCTATGTACGAGTACAATCGATTGATTGTCTTGAGATCGTGGGAGTTCTCCGATAGGCAAGATAAATAAGTCACAAACATCTTCGTCTCATTGTTTGTGATTCCTCGACAAACCGCTTGTGTAGTCAGGAAGGATTGTAGAGAGGTGATTGATTAATCTAGGTTGTTCTTCGGGAATATAAGACCAGATTATCAATTGGTTCATGTTCACCTTGATTTTATATCTTAATACGGAACAAAAATTATGGTTTATATGTGGGAGACAGATTTATCCTTTGATAGACTTTTCTGTGTGAGACAGATTTGTTTATTATCAAGTCTGCGATTTTGGGTTGCAACAACTCTTGGTTGTGGGTGAGATCAACTAAGGGAATGAAGTGCGCAGTATCTTGTTGGGATCAGAGGCATAGGAGTACAACTGTACCTTGGATCGGTGGGAGACTGATTGGGGCTCAACTATAGTCCAGTCTGAAGTTAGCTTGGTGTAGGCTAGTGTCTGTAGCGGCTTAATACAGTGTGTATTCAATCTGTACTAGGTCCCGAGGTTTTTCTGCATTTGTGGTTTCCTCGTTAACAAAACTTCTGGTGTCTGTGTTATTTCTTTTCCGCATTATATTTTATATAATTGAAATAATACAGGTTGTGCGTTCGTGATCATCAATTGGAAATCCAACCTTTGGTTGTTGATTGATATTGATTGATTCTTGGACATTGGTCTTTGGTACTGTCCAAGTTATTCCTTGTATTTGATAAAGACTCGCTATTGTTTTTAGCTTGAGTAAAAATCAAATCAAGAGAGAGATATTAACTCCTTGAGATATTTTTATCTAGATTGAGTCTGAATGTCTAGTTGATTCTCTAGCAAAGTATTTCAGAGTTAGTCCATACAGATTGCTAAGCGAAATATTGGGTGGTGTTGTTAGACCCCCGCTTTTTCAATTGTTATCAGAGCAGGCAAACACGTTAAAGACCTTATAAGTCTGTGTTTGTAGCGATCTGATTATGGATGAGTCTATCTCTAATAACGTACCAGTTCAGAAATTACCAGATGATTCTAAAAGCTTGGATTCACCTGAGAGAACTGTCACATCTAAGTCAATATCCAAACATTCTCTTGATGTAAAAACTGTTGATTAGGAAACTCTCCTAGAAGAACAGTTTGATGAACTTTCTGATGAAGGTGATTCAGATATTGATAGAGATGTTGATGAGGAAGTCCCAGAGTATGTTAAGTTTTTGGATTCGTGGAATATGAAGAAGATTACAACTTCTCATGTCACACCTCTTCTGACTCCTCTCTGTCGAGAAAACAAGAAATTAAGAAGATGTTAGGCAGGTGGTTATTTTTCGAATCGTTCTACCGAATCGACCCTCAAGGATTCTGAGGAAAACCTACGTATGAAGTCACTTAAGTGTGATAATCTTTATCAAAAGTATTTTTTGTTGGAAGAGAAACTTGCAGATCTGAAGCAAGGTTTAACTTCCAGCAAACAAGTTTTGACGACAGAGAAAGCGCTTATCTCACTCGAGAAAAACGCCTTGAGGCTGATTTAGCTGCCGCTCTTGATAAAATCAAGATGTTGGAAGATGACTTGAAAAAGTTCAATACTAGTTCAAGCAAATTAACCACTATGCTATGAGCAAGTAAAAATCATCGTGATACATGAGGATTGGGCTATAAGGGAATATATGCTCCAAGTACTAGCAAAGAGGTAAAATTTGTCAAGGCTAGTGATTCTTCTCAACAAAAGGTTTCTACTGATGGCAAAAGTGAAATACCTTCTCCGGCAGTTAAGGTTCAAAAGAGCGAAGTTTATCAACCTCCAAAGACATCACACATGGATCAAGGTAAGAACATTCCTTATGTTTGCCACTATTGCGGAAATAAAGGTCACCTGGAAAGGAGATGTCGTTTCCGTATAAGGAATGAGAAACTTCATGATGTTCCTGTTTGGGCATCACAAGAAGTTGTGAAACCAAGATCATACGTTAAGACTGGTCCTCTTAACGTTACATGTTGTAATTGTCCAACCTTTAGGCCAGGGAATCAGTACTATGATAAACCTAGATTTTCCTATAAACGTCGTACGAATCCTTTTCACAATCATAATGGTTATCAAAAGGTTAACTTCGTAAAGATGAAGACAAGATCCGATGCTCCCAAATGGAGAAAGACTAACTTGCATAAGAATAGTCAATCAAATTCTCTTCCGAGAATTCTGGAAGAGAGTAATGGGAAGAAGGTTACGACTGTTCCTAAACGCACTCAGAAGTGGATACCGAATAAAGACAATGATGTTTTGAGTGTGAAACGGAATGATCTTCCATAAAACTCCATGACTATGGAAAAGGCAGTATCCATGATGTTGGAACTTAACAAGTTTTTTGGAAAAATGGAATTGGATGTGAAAGGTTCTAAAAGTGATCTCTTTCATGATAATCCAAAGGTCACTTGTAGTGAGCAAGATTTTGTTCACCCCAACGCAACTTGATTGTGTTGGAAGTGCATCCTCACCAAGGAATGCCCTGCTTTGTATATAGTGAGGGAAGCACAAGAATTGGGGCACACATATTATGTTTGGTAAGGCGGTATAATTCGATTGGATTCATCTAAAAAGTTATGTTTATAAACTTGAGCAAGATTTGTACTTTTATTTTCTTAGAATACTTATAATAATCTTGCTTATCGTTCATTTCTACCTAACTTGATCTGTGTTTAAGGTTCTTAAATGTTTACGTTTGAAAATAATAGTCGGGATGTTTGGACTACATGGTACACATACCAAGTATGCATAACAGCATTCAAAATCAAAATCCAGGGGTTTAAGTTCGCAAACCCGTATGCATACTTGACGTCGATATTCGGTAAACTTGTTTTGGCCGTAACTTCTTCGTCCGAACTCGGATTTACCTCATTCTTTTTGCATTCTCTTCCTTATTGAATTCCATTCAAAATGGAGATGAGAATTGTTGAATTTGGATGAGTTAATATTGGTCTTTGTCCTGTCTCTTGTTTTTTTAGTGTTTGCTCCGTTTCGTTGCACTTGTTCTATTCTCTTGGACTTTGGCACTGGGATTCTTGGAGAAATCCTATTCTAAGCTATTTTGTGGCTGTTACAAGAGTGATGTTGGTGAATCACAAAGAAGGAAGTTCGAGAATGGGTAGTAGTTCACATTGCTATATATTATTGAGTGTGCACAATCATCTCATGTGAACTATGGTGCATAGTCGTCAATGACTTTGTATGTTCTTCTTTGTTAAGGAAATCTTTTTATACGCTTTTGGTAACCACTCTTGGTATAAATCTGTGCGAAAAAAATTGATTCTACCTTCTAAGGGCAAAGATTGTTATTGCAGTATTAATCTTTATGATTTTGTGATATTGTAATTGTTTATGGGATATGTATTGTTTGCATCCGTGAACTTGAAGGTCACATATTTTGTCAAAAGTAAAGTCGTCCATAAATTGATATTCGTATTGATGAAAGGACGAATGGACTTTTGACAATTACAAAAGTTATGCATATGCAGTCATTTATTTGATGGAAAATAGGATGAAATCTTTTGTTTGACAAGGATAAAGTCTATTATGTCGTTATGATGGAAAATAGAATAGATCCTTGTATGTTATCCACGCTATTGATATTCATTGATCCATTTTTTTATGTTTTACCGTGAAGGCTCCATTGTGTGTCTTATGTTGAGCACAATACAATTAAGTCAATTATTCTTATTGGCTTTGTTGGTTGTTCCATAAGATGCTATATGTTGAGCATTATGAACTAAATTAATCATCTTGGTTGGTTATTTAGTTATTTACTCCGAAAGTCTTCTTTTGTCGAGCAAATCTTTTGAAAATTAAATTGATTATTTTTGTGATTAGTTTGGTTGTTTGTATTCCAATTAGATTAATTATGAGTTCTCTTGTAATTATTCTAGTTGAGTTTTCATATATTCCAAAATTTCTTGTGTTGAGTATATGAACGGCGATACAAATCATGTTCTATTGGTTAATGTAGTCGTATATTCCGTAAGGTTTTCCTTATGTTGAGTATGTGAACGATTAAGTTAGTCATCTCCGTATGATTACTTTAGTCGTAGCTCCATAAGTTTACTTATGTTGAGCACTTTCAATTAAATTTATCACTTTTGTGGTTTGATTTAGTTGCGTATTCCTATTAAATTAATCATGGGTTTTCTTGTGATTAATTTGGTTGAGTTTTGGATATAGAAAATCATTTCTATAGTTTTTGGTGTCCAATTAAAAAATTCTTTTTTTCTTTCGAAATTAAGGTCGCTCTTGTTGTTCTTTCGGGAATGACATCAAATGGGGGAGAGTTCTTTTGAACTTGTGCTTAATGGTAATATCTTGCGGGGTGTGCAGCTGTGGAATTTTATAGGGGTTATCTTGTATCTTAAAACTCCTTGATGAATGCATTTAGCTTCGTATTTATGATTGCATATAAATTAAGTTGGTATGTATTTTTTCTTCTAGTATATGAAATGTCTCTTGTGGAAATTTCATTATGATCCCGTTCTTGTACCTTTGCCAATTTTATTGACAAAAAGGGGGAGAAATATTGTAGTTCACACTACAAATACACATGGTTTTCGGATCATTGTGTAAGGGGGAGTGGTTTCCATGATCGAGATGAAGTATTGACTAAGGGGGAGTGATACGTATCACCGTAGTATTATTGTTAAAGTCGTGATGCAATTGGACTTTGATGTTACATAATGATACTATGACACTGTATAATAATGATCGAGAATCTCGATTTCTCTCACTATTATAGTTACGGATCTTCAACAATGGTGATGCTAAACTTACAACCTTTGGGATCATTGGAGTACTTGGAAGAATGAAGATTTCAGGGAACGTTAAAGATTAGACTATGGAATAGGAGCCACTAAAGTTTATCTTTTTTGTATTCCATATGTATTAATAGTTTTGTCACTAAAAATGACAAAGGGGGAGATTGTTAGAGCATAGCTCGATCGACCTCGCATGTGTTGCTATCTCAAGCATGTTTGTCAATGTTAGTGATCAAAACTATGAGTCTTGATTTCTAGCCTACATAGATAAGTCTCGGACTAGGATAGAAAAGTGTAGTTGAGCTGAAGGACTTCATGGCGATTCATCATACAACGACGAAGATCTATACAAGGAACCGTGGAACTTCATCAACAAAAAGGTATGTGCAGACTTGAACTTATCTATCACTCAAAAGTCTATCTATTCTATCTCCTACTTCTTATGAGACAAAAGTCGTATGCTATATAGACTAGATCATACACATTTGACATTTCGAGCTGAGCATTCATTGCTTATCTTTTTCTCGAAATCGTGTGTTGGTAAAGCGTTTCGCTTTGATCAAGTTTATCTTCACCTAGTGGCGAAAGTCATGAAAAGTTTCAATCACTTTGAGAATTGCTCTAACGTGAATCGGTCTGTGAATAACTGCTACATAGCGTCCTCTGAGAATGTCTCAATGATTGAAATAAGAGTTTAGATTACATAACCATGTATTCCTTGAACCGAAGTTTTCGAACTTTGTTGATCAAGAGAAATCGAAAGGATTGTGGAATTGGCTTGCCAAGTCCGCGAACTGTCGGAAGTTCTCGACTGAGAATCTCTGCTGGATTTTCTAAAACTCGTTTGTGTGCTTAGTCCGCGAACCCAGTCCGCAAACTGGCGGAAGTTCTCTTTCCGAGAATTTCTGCTGAGTTTAGAAAACACAACCGGTTTACTTAAGTTCGCGAACTTGTTTGTGAACTTAAGAGGTTATGATCTAAAGATGTGCTCTGGACATGAAATATTAAATTACTAAGGAATGCTTTATGCAAACCGTGGCTATAATGTTCATGAGCCGATTCAATCGAATCGAATCATCTTTGTTTCAATTGTGTCTTGTGTAGTTACGTAAGATCTCATAGCAATTGAACAACTTTTAACTAGTTCATTTGAGTCAATTGAACTAGTTATGGTGAAGAAGAACAAGGTTAATATGAAATGCTCATATGGTTAAACTTTTGGGTTACTATGTTGAAACTACATGCACGTACACGTTTGGGCATAGTTTTCACAAACCCAGTAAACGTCTACCCAAGTGTGTGTGACAAGCTAAGTTTTCGATCTAATGGTTGAGAAATATTAGCTTGAATCTAAATCAGTTTTTCATCTAACGGTGAATAAGGATTGCTTTGGAAAATTCCTGATTTGAAGGCTATATAAAGGAGACATCTAGCTTTGAGCAAAACTAATCCCCACACGTCCGTGTGATACTAGTGTGCTCGCTAGAGTCGATTCTCCTTTAACCTTTGGTTTTCTTCTCTAAAACCAGGTTAACAACTTAAAGACTTCATTGGGGTTGAGAAGCCAGACCGATACTGCTTTTATCATAGTTGTGTGATCTGATATTGCATCTTCTATCGTACGAGTACAATCGATTGATTGTCTTGAGATCGTGGGAGTTCTCCGATAGGAAATATAAAGAAGTCACAAACATCTTCGTCTCACTGTTTGTGATTCCTCGACAAACCGCCTGTATAGTCAGGAAGGATTGTAGAGAGGTGATTGATTAAACTAGGATGTTCTTCGGGAATATAAGACCGGATTATCAATTGGTTCCTGTTCACCTTGATTTTATATCTTAAGACGGAACAAAACCTAGGGTTTATCTGTGGGAGACAGATTTATCCTTTGATAGACTTTTCTGTGTGAGAAGATTTGTTTATTATCAAGTCTGCGATTTTGGGTTGCAGCAACTCTTGGTTGTGGGTGAGATCAGCTAAGGGAATGAAGTGCGCAGTATCATTCTGGGATCAGAGGCGTAGGAGTACAACTGTACCTTGGATCGGTGGGAGACTAATTGGGGTTCAAATACAGTCCAGTCCGAAGTTATCTTGGAGTAGGCTAGTGTCTGTAGCGGCTTAATACAGTGTGTATTCAATCTGGACTAGGTCCCGAGGTTTTTCTGCATTTGCGGTTTCCTCGTTAACAAAACTTCTGGTGTCTGTGTTATTTATTTTCCGTATTATATTTTATATAATTGAAATAATACAGGTTGTGCATTCATGATCATCAATTGGAAATCCAACCTTTGGTTGTTGATTGATATTAATTGATCCTTTGACATTGGTATTTGGTACCATCCAAGTTATCCCTTGTATTTGATAAAGACTCGTTATTGTTTTTAGCTTGAGTAAAAATAAAATCAATAGAGAGATATTAACTCCTTGAGATACTTTTATCTAGATTTAGTCTGACTGTCTAGTTGATTCTCTAGCAAAGTATTTCGTAGTTAGTCCATACAGATTACTAAGCGAAATATTGGGTGGTGTTGTTAGACCCCCGCTTTTTCAACCATACCTAAACGTGTACACCTTGTTGGCTCAACAATATTTAACTGAAGTTATTCATATGAACACTTTCATATCAACCTTGTTCATCTCAATCACAACTAGTTCAAATGACTCAAATGAAACTAGTTCTAGAGTTGTTCAATTGTTTATATTCTCATAAAAGTATACAAGACACAATTGAAGAAAAATCGATTTTGATTCACTCGAATCAATTCATGAACATTATAGCCACGTTTTACAAAAGATTGAATTCCTTATTATATAAATGTATTAGTTCATGCACAAACCGATTTTATAACATAACCTACTCAAGTATGCAAACGGGTACGCATACCTAAGTGGACGGATTTGGTTTGGGTTCGCCAGTATGCGAACGGGTACGCATACTTTCCAAACTCAGTTGCATTCCCGGACTTGAACTTACGCCGGTACGCATAAGGGTATGCATACTGGGTTCCTGGACTTTCAACTAACCAACCAGTACGCATAATGGTATGCATACTATAGTTCCCGGACTTAGAATAACTTGCAACAGTTAGCATACAATTACGCATATACTGCTATATCCAATCATGGTTAATTTTTGTAAACTCCCAATTCAATTATTGAAATATTCTTAGAAGACGGGAATAGCTGTCTCACACAAACTATTAGCTTCAAAGCAATTTTCAAGTGACCGAATGATCAATACGAAATATTTCGAGTCTACATCAAATGAACGTCTCACACATATCATGTAAGATGTTACCAAGCGTTCTTCACATGATCATCTTTTGACTTTCGTCAAGAATATAAGATGAAATTGGTTAAAAAGAAAGCTTACCAACACATATTTCGAGAAATACGTAAGAAAGTTAAACTCAGGTCGAAATATCAAATGTGTATATTCGAAGTATATATAGTTATACGAATTTTGTCTCAAATAGGAGATAAAGTAGATATACTTTTGAGTGATAGATGAGTTCAAGTCTCCATATACCTTTTGTTGATGAAGTCTCACAAGCTCCCCTTAGTAGTTCTTCGTCTTCAATCGATGAACACCTTGAATTCTAAAGCTCAATTACACTTTCTATCCTAATCCGAGACTTAGATATAAGTAGACTAGAAATCAAGACTTATAGTTTTGGCAACTAAACTTTACAAACAAACTTGAGATAGCAACGCTTGCGAGTTCGATCCAGCAGTGCTCTAACACTTCACCCCATTTGTATATAACTTGAAGTTGGGCAAGTAACGGTCTGATTAGTTTTGTGTATTATGGTTTAGTTTTTTTTTTTTTTGAGCAAAAACTCTCTCCACGGATTCTTTACTATCCACCTGAGGTTAAATAACGTTTTGCAGTCATGCACTACGCTCATCTTCACACTGGTTCTTCTTGGTGTGCAAACCTCTTGGTTCAGGTTTAGAAATGGAATCTTATTTCCCTTTATGGGTTACACTACCGGGTTCTTTAGGGTTCTCGTACGCGTACCCTTCATCTTCATCTCTTTGTCCGAGGTCGTCAACAAGGGTGTTTCTAGGGTTCACGAATTTACTCCATTAAATCTGTTTTTGTAGGTCAATAAGGGACACAGGCTTATCATCCTTCTCAAGGAGCTTATCAAGTAAGATTTTCTCTTTCTTTTTACTCTCAATTTTAAGGTTCATGGGGAAAATCAATAATGATGATAAGGTTTCTAAGAAGATGTCAATAAATCATGGTTCTTCCTCTCTTAGGAGTATAAATTTAACAAGTGACCAAGATTCTATTAGAATTAGATTCTTCAATGATTCTAGTTGTAAGATCTTTGAAAAGATTTTTCCTTGTGATTTCATTCTAGAGAAGAAATTGGAAATTGGTCATAAGGAAGGTTTGATTTGTTTTGAGAAATATAATCTTGGTAACATCTTTAATGGTCTTGGTGAAGGTTTTGACACTCTCACAAGAATTTTTTTGGCTAACATCCATGATGCTAATCTTGATGATTTAGAATTCAAGACTATGATAAATAGAGAAAGATTCTTGTTGATAGAGAGTTAATTTCAAGGATTACTAAAATTCCTTTGGGTAATTTTCGCCTTCTTAGACCAAGAGGAGAAATACCATCTTATGAAATCATCTCTAATAGTCTTTGTGGCAAGAATGTTGATTGGTTTGAAGCGAAACTTCCTACAAATGATCTTAGTCTTGCTTTGATGATTTTCGGAAAACTTGGATTTCTAACCATTGTCCCTCCACAATTGAGAACTCTCGGTGGAGTCGTGATTTTGCGGAGTTAGTCTATTTCCTTGAATTGGGTGCTGAAGGTCTTGATATTTGTGGATATTTCATTCGTCAAATGATCTCGATGACGTCATCCAACAAGAAGTTAGGCTTTTCATGCTTAATTGAGCAAATATGTCATGCACATTCCATTGCTCACATTGACAATTCTATTGTAAATCCCAAAATTGTTCGTTCGATTACCTTCAAAGTATGAAGACGAATGCTTGCAAGAGACAAAGATGTGATTCCCTTGACGGTTCTTGTGATCCTACCACCTTGAGTCTTCTTATTAAAATTCGCAAGGGTGTGCGTAAGATCAATTCCAAGGTAAAATGTGGGCAAGACATGTAATTGTTACAAGGTTTCCAAAAATCAAGGAAGAAATGGAAAAAGTTCAAGCCTCTTGGATGGATTCCGGTGATGAAGATGATGATTAGCTTCTCTATCTCTTATCATTTTTATAATGTCTAGGAAACTTCTTATGAGAATTTATTCTTGTTTTTGAGAAGGATAAATAGGGTTTGGAATAGCCTATATTGTGATTACACATAGCTATTGCCATCGATTTTCATCTTGCAATGTTTTTAGATTTATTTATTTAAATTCTTAGTTATTTGGAAGATGATTTTTGCAGTATTAATATTTATTAGTTTTATATATTGCAAATAATGTTATGGGATATGTGTGTTTACGTCCGTGAACTATGAGTGTCCCATATATGTCAAAAGTTAAGTCTATTGTGTTATTATGCAAATATTGATGGAAAATAGAATGAACTTTTGAATTATATGTCAAAGATTAAGTCTATGGTATCATTATGCAAATATTGATGAAAAATAGAATGAATCTTTGAATATTCCGCAATATCGATCTTTCCCTGATCCACTTCTATGTGAAAGTACTGTACGGCTCCGTAAGTTTTCTTATGTTGAGCATATCCGATTAAATTAATCATTGAGGTTCCTTTGTGGTTAATTTAATTGAGTTTTCTGGATACAAATTCATGTTTCATGTGATTTGTTAATTTCCAAATAAATCCTTCTTTTCTTGTAAAAGTAAGGTCGCTCTTTTTGTTCTTTCGGGAATGACATTTTATGGGGGAGAGTTCTTAATTGAACTTGTGCTTAATTGCCAAATCTTTGTGGGGAGTGCGGCTGTGGAATATTGTAGGAGTTATCTTGTATCTTGCATGAGTTATCTTGATGAATACTCTAAGTTTCGACTGTGTGAAATCATCAAAACAAAGTTGATATGTTCTCTTTTAGTCATGAAGCATCTCTATGAGAATTTCATTATGATCCCGCTAGTTTTCGTACCTTTGCCAATTTATATTGACAAAAAGGGCGAGAATTATTATGTAGTTCGCACTACAAATACATATGGTTTACAGATCATTATGTAAGGGGGAGTGGTTTTCATTGTGAAATGAAGTATTGACTAAGGGGGAGTGATACATATCACCATAGTATTATTGTTAAAGTTGTGATACAATTGAACTTTTATGTTGTGTAATAATTCTATGACAATGTATAACAATAATTGAGAACATATGTTTTCTTATTGTTATGGCTAAAGATCTTCAACAACTATGATGTTGAGTTGAACACGTTCAGAATCACTGGAGTACTTGGAAGTCACGAAGATTTCGAGTAATGTTGAAGAACCAAGGAAATCAAGCATTTGGATGAGAAGCTATAAAGTTTATTTATTTTGTAATCCATATGTATTGATAGTTTTGTCACTAAAATTGACAAAGGGGGAGATTGTTAGAGCACTGCTCGGTCGAACTCGCAAGCGTTGCTATCTCAAGCTTGTTTGTCAAGTTTAGTTGTCAAAACTATAATTCTTGATTTCTAGTCTACTTATGGAAATGTCTCAGGTTAGGATAGAATGTGTAGTTGAGCTTTAGACTTCACGGTGTTCATCGATTGAAAACGAAGAACTACTAAGGGGAGCTCGTGGAACTTCATCAAGAAAAGGTATGTGGAGACTTGAACTCATCTATCACTTAGAAGTCTATTTCTATTTTATCTCCTATTGAGACAAAAGTCGTATAGCTATATAGACTTTACTTTATACACATTTGATATTTCGAGCTGAGTTTAACTCGTTTACATATTTTTCGAAATATGTGTTGGTAAGCATTCAGTTTAACCAAGTTCATCTTTTATTCTTGACGAAAGTCAAAAGATGGTCATGTGAAAATCGCCTAATAACATTTTATATGATTTGTGTGAGATAGTCATTTGATGTAGACTCACAATGTTTCGTATTGATCATTTGATCACTTGAAAATTTCTTTGAAGCTAATAGTTCGTGTGAGACACCTATACTCGTCTTCTAAGAATGTTTCAATGATTATTTTCAAAGTTCTGATACAATTGAACTTTGATGCTATGTAATAATACTATGACACTGTATAACAATAACCGACAACATATGTTTTCTTATTTTTATGGCTACGGATCTTCAACAACTATGATACTGAGTTGAACACGTTCAGAATCACTGGAGTACTTGGAGTGACGAAGAATTCAAGGAATGATGAAGAACCAAGGAAATCAAGCATTTGAATGAGAAGCTACAAAGTTTATTTATTTTGTAATCCATATGTATTGATAGTTTTGTCACTAAAATTGACAAAGGGGAAGATTGTTAGAGCACTGCTCGGTCGAACTCGCAAGCATTTCTACTCAAGCTTGTTTGTCAAGTTTATTTGTCAAAACTATAAGTCTTGATTTCTAGTCTACTTATAGCTATGTCTCGGATTATGATAGAATGTGTAGTTGAGGTTTAGACTTCACGACGTTCATCGATTGAAGACGAAGAACTACTAAGGGGAGCTTGTGGAACTTCATCAACAAAAGTTATGTGGAGACTTGAACTCATCTATCACTCAGAAGTCTATTTTATTCTATCTCCTATTGAGACAAAAGTCGTATAGCTGTATAGACTTTACTTTATACACATTTGATATTTCGAGTTGAGTTTAACTCGCTTATATATTTCTGGAAATATGTGTTGGAAAGCTTTTTTCTTTAACTACGCTCATCATTATTCTTGATGAAAGTCAAAAGATGATCATGTGAAAATCATCTGGTAACATCTTACATGATTTGTGAGAGATAGTCATTTGATGTAGGCTCAGAATGTTTCATATTGAGCTTTCGATTACTTGAAAATTGCTTTAAAGCTAATAGGTTGTGTGATATAGTTATTCCCATCTTCTAAAAATGTTTCAATAATTAAAATGGGAGTTAAGAGCTAAAACACATATCTGGACACATTACGGGTTGTGTACTTAGTGTACGAACTGCTTTGTCTGAATTCAAGACCAGAAGTTTGAATACCCGTCACAAACTTATTCAACTGTTTAAGTCAGGGTATTTAAGTTTGCATACCCGTTCGCAAACTGATTTAACTGTTGAAGTCGGGGAACCAAGTTTGCGTACCCGTTCAAAAACTTAAGTGGTTCAAGTTCTTAAATCAGATAAGTATGATTTCATACTCATGAAAAAATACATTTATAAATAAAGGAATGCAATCTTTGCAAATTGTGTCTAAAATGTTCATGAACTGATTCTTTTGAATTAATCCGATTTTGCTTCAATTGTGTCTTGTATACTTCTAATAGAATATAAACAATTGAACAACTCTATGAGTAACACAATTAGATTCATTTGATTATCAATTGATCTAGAAGTGTTAAGATGAACAAGGTTAATAGAAAAGTGTTCATATGGCTAAATTCGGTTAACTGTTATTGAGCCAACTCAATATACACGTTTAGGTACGGTTACCCATATCTATTAAATGAAGGTATATTTCATTTGTGTGTAACAAGCTAAGATCAATCTAACGGTTGAAAATTTTCATCTTGAATTTAAATCAGGTTTCATCTAACGGTGAATACTGATTGCTTTGTTCCAAAGTTATCAAACCCAGATTTGAAAACTATACAAGGGAGAACTCTAGCAACTGGGGAACCTAATCCCCACACCTCCTGTGTGATACTAGTTGCGACTAGAGTCGATTCTCCTTTAACCTAGGTTTTTCCTAAAACCATTATAGGTTAACGACTTAAAGACTTCATTGGGATTCTTAAGCCAGACCCAACTATTTTCACTGTAGTTGCGTGTTCTGATCTTACTTTTCTCTATCATATTGAATACTATTTTCTCTAAGATTTGCTCGAGATTTATATCTGATAGGTAAGATATAAAAAGTAATCACAGAGTTCTTCGTCTCATTCTTTGTGATCCCGCAATAACTTGTTCTACTACCATATAGTTAAGTTATTGTGAGCTGATTGATATTACTAGGATGTTCTTCGAGAATGCAAGACCAGTGTATCAATTGGTTCATGTTCACCTTGATTTATCAAAAGACGGAACAAAAACTCGTAGGTATTTCTGTGGGAGACAGATTTATCTATTCAATAGACTTTTTGTGTGAGACAAATTTGTTTATCAAGTCTTCGACTTTGGTTCGTAGCAACTCTTAGTTGTGGATGAGATCAGCTAAGGGAATCAAGTGTGTAGAGTCCTGCTTGGATTCGGAGGCGTAAAGAACGCGACTTTACCTTAATCAATATGATATTGGATAGGGCTCAACTACATTCAAGTCCGAAGTTAACTTGTAGTAGTCTAGAGTCTGTAGCGGCTTAATACAGTGTGGTGTTCAAATCTGGACTAGGTCCCGGGGTTTTTCTGCATTTGCGGTTTACTCGTTAACAAAACTTCTAGTGTCAGTGTTATTTCTTTTTCGTATTATATTTGTTTATATAATTACAATATCACAGGTTGTGCGTAGTTCAATCAATTATATAATCCAACCTTTGGTTGTTGATATAAATAGATTGACACTTGAAGATTGGTCTTTGGTACCGTTCAAGTTGTTTCTCATAATAACCAGGCTCGCGGATTTCTATCTGTTTGATTTGCTGATTACATTGAGAAACAGAGATATAACTCTTGGATATATTTTCCTTGATCGAGTCTGACTGTCTAGTTGATTCTCTTGGAATTATATTGGAGTTAGTCCGTACAGATTTCCAAAACGAAATATTGGGTGTGGTTATTAGACCCCCGCTTTTTCATAAGTAATAAGTAAATATAAAAAATATTCTTTTTATCGATAAAACTAATCATATTGGAAAAGAACAATAGAAAATATGACTAAAAAAATAACTCCTAAACAAACAAAGCTCAAACATGATCAACGAAAAAGAGTAGCTCAACAAGAATAACATCATAAGCAACCAAAAACAGCTAGGGCCTAAAAGGTTCAAAGCAAATATTCTCTTAATAAAAACCTTACAAGTAATTCTAAACAAATTAAAAGACTGAAATATAAACATACTAGTCTTCTGATTCACTAGTTTGTAGTGTTTTCGCACCAAACTAAACCTTGATAGGACTGAGTTATATCATTCCATCCCCCATTTGAAAATGCTTTGTCCTCAAAGCATATTGACTATATAGCCATTTCTTCTTCGTCGTTGATGCTCTCTTCACCTGCGATAAGGAATAAAGTCTTCTGCTTACATCGATGTCCTCGAAACCATCTCTCATCGCAATTAATTGTAACATAATTGTTTCCTATGTCATTCCTCCGCCTATTTTGTCAGTCGTTTAATTTGAGGAATATGATTGATGTTTGATGATGGTTTTGTGGGTGTGATATTAGGTCGCATCGTCGGTCTGGAACCTTGTCAACGTAAGTTTAGTTTTTCACTAAGAAGTCTGGAGTTAGTGCTTTCAATTCTAGTCTAACTTCATGTCCCAACCCACCAACATAACGATTTACCGTAAAACTTTTTGGAAGGTCGTCTATAAGGTTCGAAAGTCGTTCAAATTCTTCTTGATAATCTCCAATGACATTTAAATTAGTTTGATTAATTTAGTCTAAGACCGTCGATGGTTCGTCATATTTTTTGCATTCAAATCTTTTCAAAAAAAGATGTAGAGAACCATTCCCAGTTAAGGTTAGGTGATATCTTTTTCATCCACTTATATACCGCTGTAATTCCTTTCCCTCAAGGTTAATACTCGCTAACTGCACCTGTTTTGCTGGAGGTATTTCATAAAATTGAAATTATTTTTCAGCGATCTATAACCAACCCTCATAATCAGTACTTTCTAATCACGAAAATATCTCCTTTCATCATTCTTAGACGTATTACGGACTCCGTTGTTTGATGCCTACTCTTTCTCCAACAACTTCTCCATTTGTTCCACCAATCGATTGTTTGATCGATGTAGCTATCACAGTAACTTGAGTTGTTAATTACTTCATGAGTTTTCTTTTTTGTGACGGTGTTTTGGTCATACAAAGAGCTTAACCTCTCTAATACCAATGATAAGAACTGAATTCTCATCACGGCCAGCAGAAGCGATAAAGCACCAACAAATAAACTTAATATTTTCGTATATTCAGTAAAAGACTTGATAACCTCTTTATATAAACAAGAATAGTAAACCAACCATAATAAAGCTCTTAACTTACTCCTGAAGCTATGAGACACCTTGAAAATTAATAAATTCTTGCGAGAAATACCTTCCAGGAATCCTAAACGGATAAAAATACTGAAATATAGACCTACTAATCTCAAATTTATAGTGTTGTCGTGCCAAAGTAAACCTTAATAGAAGTGGGTTTTATATCAGTTGCATCTCTTTCTTTTGGCTCATTTGTATAACAACATTTTTCGATGTTGGAGCATCATTAGGGACGAGCCTAGCAAGGGGTTATCCCGGGCAGTAGCCATCCATATTTTGTTGTCCCAATAACTTTTTGTGCAGGAAATTTTTGAAAATTTGTATCTAGCCCACCTGTTTTTAAGACAAATCAACGTAGTTTTAGCCCAAATATTTTTTTGCCCATGATTATATTTCCATAATTCATAAATTACTTTCTCCAATCACGGTTAGTTGTTAATTTTTGGAATTTTAATCATTTCCTTGCCGGATTACCTATTATTTTATACTCCAAATTAGCCACCAACTATGCAATTCGTTCTAAAAAATTTTGCCCTTAGGCCGCATGATCTACCCCTATCCTTGGAAGATTTTTTGGTCCGTTCCTGGCCACCATTAAACAAAAATATCTGGTGTCCCATGGTCGTGATGGCGCCAACTGTAATTTGAGGGTGCAAAAACTTGAGACTAATCACCCTCCAACATGGAGATTTGCAAGCACAAACTCATTCAATTAACAAATTGTACTCTGTAATTCGATATTAAGGAGGTCCTTGCTAGAGACACCAATATTTCAAGGGAAAATTACCCAACCTTTTCTCTGTTAGATTTTTGTTTTAATTTCTTTGAGTAAGATTGATATACATTGTGTAGATTCGCATTCATAAACCCCTTAATCTTTTTCCAAAATATTGTTAGAGGGAATAGGTATTTACACAAATAAGATTTTTCAAATTAGTGTTTACAAAACAATCTTTTTAAAATTGGAGTCTACCCAATTTTTAAAGTTTATGTTCCGTTTTTCAAGTTTGATTATGCAATGAACCATAATTGTGTTTCAATTTACAATTTTTGCCATTTTATAAAAATGTTAAACAAAACAAAAATAAATCCGTGAATATTATCTTTTGCAAGCTATATTCTAGGATTATTAGTTTCATCGGGTATAATTTGACTGAGATTATTTAGGCATTTTATGTGGATTGAATGCGCTAAAATGCAGTTGCACCAGGGATTTTTGTTACTGCCATTTTTCTTATTTGATTTTCTACATATGTTCATATCCGAGCAAAAACGATTTTGTTTTTGTTTTTTGAAATTTTTTTCCGCAAAATGTGCTGCCAGGAACCGAAGATAAACCTGATAGGTATAGTTGGAAGGCAAAATAAATCTTGATTCTTCGTTTGATTAATCAGGTATATTCATAAAACCGTACCAATGTGTTTGAGCAAAAACAAATATGTTTCTGCAATAGTTCATCTCTTTTTATTTCTTTTTTTTTGCATAAACACATATTAATATGTTGGTAGCGTTTGAATCAGGAACCAAGGAAGAATGAACGCAACATATGGATGGTCCACGAAAGATTCTGCAACTCTTGTTGCTAACATCAAAAGAAAGATATCCGATGCAGACTTAGATATGATGAAAAAGACTCCATTCTAGAATTTATCCTACATGTTTTATGCAGGTTGGATATCACCAGATGCCTTCAACAAAATCACCAGATACCTGCATAAAACATGTATGATAATTCAGAAGATAAGTGGACGCAGTACAACTCCATGAAGTCTAGTGATGGAAAAGATAGAAACCTACCTAAAGCATTAGAAATGGTATGTGTGTTTTTTTTTTTTTTTTTGCAGTTTGCCATATGCATGTTTTGCAGTTTGTTTTATGCGTTGAACTAATGTTTTTCTTTAAACTCGGACTAATATAACTGATGAGTATCCTTAAACTTTGTTGATCATGCAGCAAGCGAAAGTGGCAGTTGTGTGTGCTATTGAATGGGCAATTACTCTATCTTGCAGAAAGATTGTCATCAACTCAGACTCTCAATCAGTAGTAGCAGATTTCAAGTCTGGGAATATTCCCTGGTTCATCAAAGCTAGATGGCTCAAAGCTTGTAAGTACTTATCTGAAATTCTCTACACTCACTGCTATAGAGAAATCAATTTCTCTGCTGACAGTTTGGCTTAGGAAGGTGCAAGATTACATTTGGGAGAAAGGATTCAGCATGCATGAAGGCCTTCTTCTCTCAATAATATTGAAATGCCAGGCACAGTTTACTATAGATCTTGTTGATTGCTTAGTCTTTCTTTTTAGTTCCTTTATGTAATTTTAGCTTTCCTTTTGGCTTTTGAATATTTTTGTATGAACTTTTAGTTTTTCGTTCTAATAAAAATATGTGACTTAGCAAAAAAAAAAAAAAAAAAGTGGTTTTGTCAACGAATAAGTGTCGTCCAGAAAGGTTAGAAAACCCTATTCATACTAAAAAAAATAATATTGACAAAATGTCCTCAACAAGATTCTGAAAATGCAACTTGGTAATTATTCATTTAAAAATCCGTACAAGAGATGACTTCTGTTGCTAATAACTGACCTTTGATTTCAGCTGCTATTGTGCTACATATGAATGCAAATTCATGAAATGGCATATCAATGAACGGTTCTAGTTTGGGTATGCGAATAGTACGATGGACATAACCAGAAAAATCAAAAGAATGAGAGCGAAGATGGTGTGTAAACTCCTTGATGATCCAGTGCACTGTTAGAAAAAAGATGGAGAACTTAGTGAAATGCATTAACATTCTAGGTTATTGCTATTTATCTTTACAATAGCTTGATGGTCTGCAGAAGTTCTATGTTTTGAGAGTTGAACATCATTTCAATGTTTAGACTAATTGGTATACGTCGGTTGTTAAGTTTTGAAGTTTTGAACAATTGATATATGGGTGTCTATCAAATTTCATAATGAGTTGTTCAGTATCTTTCTGAGTTATCATTTAACTAATTTGCAGCCATTATGAAGCACCCTCGCATTCCTTTTTTGCTTTTAAAAGAAAAAATGAATCTTCATATGCAAATTTGTTTATGGTTTCTGGATCTTCCTGTGAAGATTTGCCGATGTTAGATCTTTGAGATCCTAGTTTAAGGTACTGTACCGGCGTAAATGTATATGCCTGAAAATAAAGATTTCCGTACTTTTAGTCCCAAAATAAAGATTTCTTTTGTTGACCGTCATTGCAGAAATGTATATGCCTATAAGTCAAACCAATTTATGTACACCAAAGTACCTCAAATGGATATTTAAACAGAAAGTTAAATAGAAAGATGTGCGAGTCTTCAATTTTTCTCCGAAATTGACCCTAAGGTATCATCATTCAGTCACGTAAGATTGATTTGGCTACTGCGCGTTTTACACTAATACAGATATTTAAAAACTAAAATAACTTTCTGAATCAAAAAAAAAAATATTTCAGTAAAAAATAAGAGTAATGCATTGGTTGATAAAGAACTTAAGGAAAGTAAGAACTGCTAAAGATGAAAGAGAACTTAACAACGTCTAAAAAAAACAATTGAAACTACACTTGAAATCCAAAACTAAACTGAAAAAGAAATTGCGCCTAGTTGAAAATCTAAAACACACGGTCGACATGCCACACCCATCAGTCCAATGGTTCCTTGCATATGTTGTATTATGATGTCCTGGCTTTTTACACCGCATGCAAAAACTTCTTCGTTAGAGTTAGTACTTTCTATCAAATTCTCTTTAGCTCATAGGCCTTTGGTTTTTGCTTCTCCAGCTGAGTTTAATAGCCTATGGAAGAGTCTGCTTTTAGTGGTTCGTGCAGATCGTCATGTAAAATAATACCGTTTCCAGCTCATCATGATATGTAAGATCAATTAGAAGTAAAGAGGTAAACAAATGCTGTGAAAAGGAAAAAGATACAGGGGAATTACATCCAGTGGGGAACTTTAATAGGGAAGAGAATAGTGCATGGATTGTCTCATGAGTGACGACGTGCGGCTTACTGAATCGTGAGGGGACTGGACAGACTAGAGTATTTCAAAGAGAATGAAAAAACGAGGAATTTAGGTAGGGAACAGTAGGGAGTGAAACTTATTGATCCATGTATCCCATTTTTATTATTACATGAAATTTTTGTTCAAAACCGGGATTTCAATTTTGTACATACCATTTCAAGAAAAAGACATCTAAAATCATCTCCTGATATATTTATTTCGCTGAACTTTGGAACTCAAACAAAAAGAAACATAATGCTCTGTTCACTTTTGTTGGCCATGGCGTAGTATACCATAAACGTCTACAATGCCAGGAGGAAACACGGAATCAGTCGCAGCTCTAACAGCGACCCTCGCGACAGCATTTACACTTACAGGAGGTGTGAGCAAAGGACCCACCAGTGGTACTCGGCTTAAGGGTTTAGCATGTTGAAGAACCTGCAATAGACCAGTGAAACAAGGAGATTATGTCACATTCCGACAAACTTCGAGTCATTGCCAAGATAACAGATGCATGTGGGTCAACCACCTTGTGCTACGGACAACCCCACATTCTAGATTTGGACGTGCTCACACAGACAGCCACGTCCAACATTTGTTGACTCCTTAGCAGCATGGCAGACACAGTCCATACCAAATGTCGTATGTTTTTGCAGTACTCTATATTAATGTCTAATGTCTTGTGTGTGTGTGTGCAACAAATTGAGATTTGAAGTACAAGTTGTAACTCAAAATGAAGAATATTACACAGCGACATATTGAGAGACTATGACAGCATGTGGCCGTGTTCCTTGTATAGGTTTACTCTAAACCAACCCAAGGTACCATGAGTACTTTGTGATCTGATGGAGCAGGAAACGAAGTTCCCCTCCAACTCAAGCTGATTCTACATTGATATTTTATTTTTAACAATGTACTAGCCACAGCATTCACTAACTTCTGAATGGGCAGACAGGATAACAAATTAAAATGGATAAAAGTATCTTTACCATCTCCAATGGTGATCCAATGAGACCAAGAGGTAACTTTACACTTCCAACCTTGCGGGTACCATGAACAAATCCTGGCCTGAGAATTACTCCTGAAACACACAAGTTCTAATTTGTAAATACTATAACTAAATCAACTAAATTATTATTTTCAGTAAAATATATTTCAATTGCGAAAAGGCTGAATCTCAAGAATTTTACTGAGTTGCTTTCTTCTAATGAAGAGGCAGAACCAGGTTAAGAAACTGGACTTATATGATACCCACAACTCTAAAAGTTCTATGGTGATATGAATTGTTTGAGTGCAAGACACTGCATCAACTTGTGACTTGTGAGGTGAGGGTGACTCATCCACCGCCAGGTGCGCTCGAGGGAGGTAGAAGATCTAACAGCCAGCTAATGTACGGTGCTTCACCAGCCTCACGAAAGTAAATTCATTGATGTACACAATCACGCTCAAGATAACTACGAAAGACTGGAGCTAGAGCTACATTAATCTTCTACAGTTCTGCTCACACCTCTAAGTCCACCTAGGAGAAAGTCTCAGTAATTCGTAGACATAGTTTCAAAAACAACCCGTTATCAAACCTAAAAATTATGCCTCCAAGTGTTCAAGCAGAAGACACTGAATGAGAAACATTACCAGCATATGGGAACCTTGTCAACAACTCAGTTTCAGCAGCTCGCTGCATCATATAGTTTAGATGAAACAATTCGTCAGAGAAGGTAAAAAACTAATTGTTCGGCATTGAAGAATCACAAACAACCAAGAAAAGTACCTTGCCCTCGTAATACCCTTGCATCAAATAATTTGCTACACCAAGATCAGCAGCCGAGATATAGACAAATCTTTTAACACCTGCAAATAGGAATTCAGAGATATCTAAGATAAACTTACTACCCAAACCTGTATCAGAGGATTTGCATAATGACAGGAAGAGAATCAATCCAATCGACAGAGTCAGTGGATGCGAAGGAGGTGTAAAGGTTTTATCAAAATCACTTGCCAGTCATCAGATGATTAGACACAAAAATATAAAATGGAGAACATGTTAAGTAACACATACTACATGAAAAAGACAACCTTCCATGGAAAGTTCACTAAGTATATGACATTGATCTGATGTTCATTTTTCTCTTTTGGGTCCAAGGTTTGGTTGGTTGAGGTTTGGAGTATAACCCCACTATGAGCTCACTCCGACTTCATTGATTTTGCGAAAAACAAAACTACATGTAGTGTTAGCAACAGTATTACTTAGGATATGTAATACCTTTCTGAAAATTTTCTACCACAAATCAAGACTACCATGTAAGAGAATTACATCGCATGTCCCTACCTAGTTCTGAAGCAGCTCTAATCGCATTGATGTTAGCTGTTCCACTGATTTTGTACATATATGAATTTGACCCAAAAGCTCCAACACATGATATCTGCAGAAGTATACCTTGAATAAGACACATGCTACAGAACAACGGAGGGAAAATGAACAGGGTAACTTTGTTTCAAACTACAAAAGAAAGAACTCAAAAATATCAAAAGATACAAGCAAAATTGACATATATGTGCGGGATTTTTATGTACATTCACAGAACCTAACATCCACAGTCAGGTTGAACGCAAATGGTCAAAATTCATTTGCTGATTCGCGATGTAGTTAATAAAGGTCGAGTCATGACATTCAGATGCCACAAGGAAGGTTATTTACACTTCCATCTCAAGCCCAAAAATAATACAACTAATAATCAATGCGTACTGAGGCCTAAACTTTGTCAGCTGGCAATTAGCATAAAGTGGAACCAGTGGAGAAAAGTATAAAAGTCCCCAATGTTCTTTCTATCCCTTCTCTAGAAACCTAGGTTCAAGTTTACTTCTGTAAAATGACTCGCAGTCATATATAATATCCTGCCCAAAATTGTTCAGTACATCTTCCCACCCACCACCACAAATCAAATAAGTAGACATGGAAACTAAAATCATGTTTAAGAAACAGCACCGAGTACTGAAGTCAGTGGGACATAGAGTGCACCCACAAAAGAAGTAAATGAGTTATACCCCAAGCCATCCTTGCATGCAATTTGCTAGCAATAGCATAATTACATGGCACTCAATGACCAACAAATATACATACAAAAAGAAACTACTTACCACCGAAGTAACATCTTTCAGGATATCCTTCAAGGAATCAGGTTCGAGAAGGTCCCCTGCAGAGCAAGGATTAAAAAACCAAAAAAACTTTATATTTCATCTTTAAGATATGGAACGGTGGCAGTACTGAAAATGAAACATGCAGAATCTATAAGACAACCTTTATGCCAGACAACATTGTTAGCCCAGGATTCATTTACGTTTGACCTTCCACTCCTGAATGAGAAGAGTAAGATGGATTTAACTGAAGGTACTAAAAGCATTAATATGGATTTGAAACATTCACCACAACATAGTATATTTTTCTTTTTGGACTCATCCTATATAGATGAAAGAGATAATAAATTCATAATTCCACAAACAAACAATATCTGCATAATTGTTCGTATAGCAACATCAGACATTTGTGATTTTTTAAAGACTAGAATACCTGCTAAGACTAGAGACAGACAAACCACGGTCTAAAGCTTCTTTGCAGATATTTGAACCTACAAATCCATTTCCACCGAGCACAAGTAACTGAACACAGACACAAGATGTCATTTAGAACGATTTACATTGGAATTTGTATGATTCTAAGTAGTACATAATTCAAAATGCTCAGTTATACTACTCCACAGAACTTTGAGTACCTTTTCTGTTGGAGGTGGAGGCACATGCACAGTTTCTGCTTCTGGTACCTTAAGTGGTTCATCTACTTTATTTGAATCCGTTGTACGGAGCCTCCCACTTCCAGATGCAGGCACTACACTGTCATGGCAGCAAACACAATATCATCAATACAGTACAAAAACAATCATAGAGTAAAAGCCCAAACACATAAGTTTGAGACAACATGACCCATCACACCTTAACCACAAAGTATGCACTCCAGCAACAATAAAAATGCGGAAATAAACATAAGAGGCCGCTTGCTTGACAAAACTTACACATCTCAATATTGGGTAGAAACTAAATACTAATACCAATTGTCATTACAAAAAGCTTCTAGTATTCAGCAAAGTACAATAAAATCCTATTTAACTCTCCCTTTAATGCATTTCCCATTTAGTAAAATCCAAACCTCAACCATGAATAGAACTACTAGTGCATAAATTTCTTCATTGAATGTTGTAATATAGTGCACATGCACAAGACACCAAGGTGACCCTGCAGTGAAGAACCGAGGTGAACCTCGCTCATACACTATATTCAAACGAATGAACAATTTACCCATACATATATTCTCAATTTATCTTGAAAAACCCAGGCACATAGATATATGATAAAGGCATACACAAACAACCTAGTTCACATCAATCGTCAAAAAAACTAACACCTACACCAATCCACACATTACCCATCGCTTTTCATAATCCAAGTATACCCTCGTCCCATGATTCATAAAAAAGAAACATGAAATTCAACACGGGTAATTCTATCAAATGCATAAATGGGTTTCATTAAAATCAAGGGAAACAATTGTTGTAATTGAAATGGGAACTCACTGTAGTCTCTGGAGTGAAGCTTGCGAATGGAGCAAGCGAGACAATGACATCATTGACTTCATTTTATGGTTTTAACTTCAATTTCTTCTTCTCAAGTTTCGACTCTGAGATCGATTTTGGAAATTTCTTTCAATATGGTCTGGTTTTTTAGTTCAAATACTTGAATTCTTACAGAAGAAAGGAAAATGTATTAATGGAACCCCGTAGAAATGACTTTTTGAAAAAAGCGACTTAAACTTATTTTGATTCTGTACATTCGAATGCGATGACGTTATCGTGTTCCGATGATTTACATCATTACATGTCTGTGGATTTGCTGTTTAAACACGTGTAATGTAAAAGAAGTCATGAGTTGTGTGATTAAATTTTCTGAGAAGTATCGAAACAAATATTAATTTCTTTTGGTAGCGAACACGTGGCGAGTGGAAAGCCACGTCTCGAAGTTACTCATTCAGATACAGGACCAACTTTAAAGGGAGTGTTTGGATGATGAATGACATCAAGAAACGTATGGGGATCATGTGATTACTTACAAAAGCAGTGATGGTGACGATCAGTTATAGTCCAGCCCGGTTGGATACATGGCTTTCATCTGGAAAGCATCTGAATCAGAGCAAGCCTTCCCGGCAAGTTTGCATATAAGAGCATCATTAAAAGTTTTAAAGTGTCTAAATCCTAAACCGCAAAACTGTTTTGGATTTTCAATACTACTCGAAGCACTGAATTTCAGACCTTTACTTTCCTTATACCTCCATCAAACATTTCTTTATAAAATATCTAGTTTAGTGATAAGAACATTAAGGATTTTGAGACAGCCCACCTGATAAACAAGTATGAAATTCAAGACAGATTTAGTCATGGTAGATCTACTTGTCTGGTTAAAAGAAATGCTAGCCCAATTTTTAAGTCTAGCTTCAAAAGATTGAAGTATTGGATCAAAAGATTTGACCTTAGAATGACCTAAAAGGTGTAGAGCACTCAAATATCTCTCGGAGTCATTTGCAACTTGCATGTTAAGGGCTTTGGCAAGATCAGTGCAAGCTCCAGGACTAAGATTACGGCAAGCATGTTACATATTAGCCTTACCAAATATAAGGAAATCACCTGCAAAGAGAAAATGAGTAATAGGTGGAGCTCTTCTGAACACCTTAATTCCTGTAATAATCTAATTATTTTCAGCAGCTAACAGATTTCTAGAGAGAAATTTCATAGTCATAATAAAAAAAGAATAAGAGGATAGGGGATCCCCTTGTCTGATATCCTAGTTGGTTCACAATTCTGACACGGAGAACCATTAAGTAAACACTGATACGAGTCATTGGTAGACATTGTAAAACAAAGTTACATAAAGCATCACTAAAACCAAATTTCTCAAGGATTTTTATGAGAAAACCCCATTCAAGTATGTCAAAAGCTTTCGACAAATCAAGTTTTAAAGCCATTGTACCATTGTAACCTTCCTTTTGTTTCATAGAGTGAATCCAGAGCCGTCTTGGGCATAGGCGACCGCCCTAGGTCCAGATTTTGGAAAGGCCCAAAAATGTTTATATGTTCATCATCATTTACTTGTAATATAAGATAATTTCATTTAAACCCCTGATGGTTTTTCTTGTTCTTTGATAAGAATATGAAAGAGAATTTTGAACCTCTCCTCCGAAAATATTATGCTACCCTTCAAGGCTGAAAATCTAAACTCCTTTCTCAGGCAGGTAGAACAGTGCTAATAAAATATGTTCTCCAAGCTTATCCCACATACCAAACGCAAATACTTGCATTACCAAAAGAAACTCTTGACCAAATGGATATAATCCAAAGCGACTTCTGGTGGAATAAGGCCAAGGCCAAAAACTGAGGAGGATACATTAGAGTTTATACCAATATGTGCAAGCCTATTTCTCAAGGGAGATTAGGAATTAAAAATCCACAACATTTCAAAATAGATTTCGTCACAAAACTTGCCAGTAGGTGAATCACAGACCGTGATCAACTTTGGGTCCAACTTCTAGCAGCTAAATACTTCCCAAACTCCCACCCTATAGATTCCTCAAGAACTTCTTATCTTTCATGGATCTGGACGACTATACAAAAAGGTACAAACCTAATTAAGAGTAATTTCGTCTGAAAAATAAAAAAATAGAGCTTCAACGAAAATTTGGGAGGACCAGTGGATACCCAATGCTGATATAATTACCCAGCCAACCAACCAATACATGGGATCAAGAAAAACTGAACAAATACTTTCATCCAGATGTTAGAGCAAAAATTCAAGCTATAACGTCGAAGATACAAGAACAAGACAAAATCAAATGGAAGCATCATCAGTCTGGAAATTTCACTGCAAAGAATATCTACAACTTTCTAGTAAACCAAGATCAAGAAAATGATTTGACAGATTTCCTTGGAAAAAGAAATGGAAAATACAAGCAATCCCAAGAATAAGATTATTTATTTGGAAATTATCGCAAAAAACGTTCCCCACTTCTTCCAGGCTTGGATCCCATCACTCAGCTATAAACTTTCATTGTCAGGTGTGCAATTCTCAGGAGCAGTAAATTGAACAATATCTTTTCAGATTCTGTCATTTTGCTAGAGCTATATGGTTCAATTTCTCTTTAAAAGCCATTAATATTAGGAGTAACACAAGCTCGGTTAATGATTGGTTTAGAGGTTGGTTATCAGACCCTGATTTTGCACAGTTTTCGGAAAAATAGCAATAATCATATGGTTCATTTGGAAACATATATTCTCGGTAGTCTTCGGAAAAAATAATCCAGAGCCAATAATCTTAATGGATCAGATTAATAGATACTTGAACTATACTCTCCGTAAAGTTAACCAAAAGAGAATTACCCAAAAGAAAGAAACTTTAGTTAGAAATAGTCGGTCCGACATAAACACAGATTGGTGTTAAAGGCAGCTACTTGGTTAAAGGATAATATTCTGTCAATTGTTTCCATAGTCACTGACTGCAAATCTTTGGCAGACAACATCAACAAGGTAAGTATAGAAGCCCCTTGGACAGCGGAAAATATTTTGAAAGAATCCATGACTATTTTGGAATAATTAACCCAAGCACAGGTGAATTACATAAATAGAAATCATAATTCTGCTGCGGACTACATTGCAAAGGAAGTAAGGATAAAAAAATCTTCAACATATGTCTACACAGTTGCAGAAAAATTCAAAAATCTAGCATTTACTCAAATGTATTCGATAAAAACGAAATTGTAAACCTATTGTACTATATTTCTTATATATATATATATATATATACATAACTTTTCCATCCAAAAAAACAACAACATCGTATTGCAATTAAGACCCTACATATAAATTAATTATATAAAACCCGTTTAATTATTTTGCATGTTAATTGCCATGTGATTGGTCGTTTTACCGATTTAAACCGTACACAGAGTCGATGAGGAGTAACTTTTTTTTTGATAGAATGAGGATTAACCCTCAGAATCCCTAATTGAACTAGGCTAATTCTTTATGCACTCATTACTAGTAATATTTGCGCCTACCATCATCACTAGATTCCTTCCGGAATAGGTTGCATGAAGCATTTTTGTTACCTTGTTATAGGTTTTGAAGATGGTAGTTGGCTTCATGGCAACCTTCTTTTGCTTTTGTCGGTGTTGGTTGATTTTTTCATTTTCTTTGGTCATGTACATTATTAAAAATTTAATAATTCTTGAATTTTTATTAGAATTTAATGTACATGTATGTGTCAATAACTTGTTCTATTAATTGTCATTTTTTTTAGCATATCATTCATGTATATATAAAGGCCCTATTAGAAAATTTCACCCTGAGCCTATAAAATGTTAAAGACGGCACTGAATGAATCATTCTCTATGCAATAATAATGTTTTAATGAATGGCTCTACCTGGTACAAAAACATCCTGACAAGGAAAATTTAATTTTTTCGACAAGGATTTCATCCTATTAGCTATGATTTTAGAAAAAATTTTATAATTGTCCTTACAAATGTCGATTGGTCTAAAATCGGCAGGTTTTTTAGGATTCTTGCATTTAGGCATGAGACAAATATAGGTTTTATTTAGACATATAGGCATGAAACCACATTCAAAGAACCTGTGAACAACATCAATAATGCCCTTACCTACTAAATCCCATGGAGTATGACCTATTAGGACTAGAACCACTCTAACAAGGCATGTTATTAACCACATTTTCAATTTCCTTAGTAGAGGGAATATCACCCAATAAAACAGTATCAGCATCAGAAATTAATAAAGGAATAACACCACAATCATCATCAGAAAAAACAAGAATGGAGGTGCAACCTATAGAGCTAAACTAACATGTAAGCATATTACTTATATCTATCTAACTCTAAACCAATTCCCATTAGAATCACAAAGAGCACTTATGTTTTTGGTAGGGAAAAAAAAAACTTATATTTTTGGTATGCATTATTCTTTTGTTGACTAAGGCATGTGAAAAGACGAGGGTACCCAAATATACCTCAATTTAAAACTTTTCCACCTATAAGTCCTTTATGTGAAAGTGATTGTCTATGGACTGAGTTAAGACAATACAACTAATCGGTTCACACTTCATGTGATCGTCTATGGATACGAGATCGATACAATGCAACAACGAAGTATGTTAACTTGATAATACTTAACCAAACACAATAGGATTTATATCAAGTAAATAGGAATTAACTTTTGTGTAATATACTTTAAATTATAATAACAACAATTATAACTGCGAAAAATAAAAGTAAATGACACAGCAAGATTTTGTTAACGAGGAAACTGCAAATGCATAAAACCCCCGGGACCTAGTCCAGAATCGAATACTCTCAGAATTAAGCCGCTATACAAAATCAAACCAACTTCGTATAGTTGAGACCAAGCAACTAAACCTATAGTTCACCTAGTTCCCTCAGTATCCATGCGCCTCCAACTTGCAATAATTCACGCACTTGGAACAATTCCTTTGGTTCGTATTCCAAATAGTAAATGAACAACAAATCTGTTCGGTAAAAACTCTTTTCAAACAACGTGATATGAGTTTGACAAAAGGCTCTTCTGTTTATCCCAATAAACTCTTTTGTCCGGTCCTTAGATCAATTTTTTCAACAAGTACCAAAGTAATTGTTAAGACTACGCAATCAATACTTTGAATCACAAAGAATTGTATTGATTCCGATCTACTCAACTAATCAATCCAATCTATCACAAAGATAAACCGATTATAGTTGGATCCCTTTCCAGCCGAAACAAGTTTTGTGCACACCAAAGATTATGAACCCAAAAATATTCTTTGATCTTCAATAAACACCTGCACACAATCAACTTGAATCTCTTGTGATCAATCACACACAGACGGAGTCTGTTAACGATGGATTATCACAAGACGTCTTTAGATCTACAAACAGTTCTAAAGATCCCCCTCGACACTTCGATCTAGTTTGAGTGAATATTATATCAGAAGAGAAGATTCTCAAGCATAAACAAACTAGGTGCAATCAAAATTCAACAACTGTTAGTCAATCAAATCAATCGAAAACTAATAATAAACTGCAATTATCTAGTTTCCCACCAACGATACTCGTAGAGCTTCCCAATCCCAAAGAAGTATTTAAAACGAGCAGTCATAAGAGATTTCGCCTAATTATGGTACTTTCCTCTCCGAATAGACGGCTCCACCAGTAATAACATAACTAGGTATTTTTGCTGGCTCTGAGGATTAGTTTGCTTGAAATGCAAACTTCAGTATTTTTAGACAAGGAAGTTTGGACACCAAGGAATTTCCAAAACCTAATATTCTCAAAGATATGCAATAAGGGCAAAAACGGTTTTCATTATTCTTGGAAATGTTTTGTCCAAATATTGACCGAAATCTCAGTAGAAAATATCCAACTAGTAAATGCACATTACTGACTTTTATTTTCTAAAGATATGCATTTTAATTGCTGGAAACTAAAAGCATATATATATAACTAAAAACCTTAATTAAAAGATTCTCAATTTATTTCGATCCGGGATTCCCCTTTAGCTATTAAGGAATATCTTTGAATAATAAAAGATAAGAGTTACTGCACATATCAAAGTATGTCGACATCTTTACTTTGTAAATCCTTTTTCATATTTACAATCTTGGAGCCGATTTGCCACACTTCCAAACAAGTTTATAATTGGTTCATTTGACTTCCAAGAACTATGTGATTGATTATCCTATCAAATCACCATTAATGGGTTTCACGATTATACCTCAACATAAAGTTTCGGTTCTACCTCCAAGTGAGTACTAGGATCAGTTACACTAGTTACCATAAAATGGCTAACTAAGTACTAGGATCGGTTACCACTTCTTATGGTAAAACTTGTGATCGGTTGACCAAGTTATAGGATCGGTTACACCAACTTACTAAAACTTGTTAAAACTATTACAATGATCGATTACACTCTCTCTTGTGATCGGTCACACCTCTTACTAGGATCGGTACCCAATGACTAGTATTTAGTCACACCAGTTTCAAGATATCGATCTTACCATCTCAGGTGATTACTTAAGATCGGTTTCACTAAAAGTCATACCAATACAAAAGTCAGGCCTTGTGAATAGTTTTACCAAGATACATAAACAAGTTATGAGCGGTTATATGATCGATGTCGTAGGCGTCAAAAATAATTACACTTTCTTACTACTCAAAATATATAATGAAGCAAGGGCAAGAAAGGATCGTTCCACAGAGATGACTAAGTTGTCAATATGTTTCGGTTTCTTATGTAAAGCAAGGGGGAGATTTTTCGGACTTTTAATAAACTAAAAACAAACAAAGCAAAGAAAACACGCAATTCAAATATGGGAAAGTATTGGGTAAAGGTTTCTTCTTCAATTGTAAACAAGTTTTTGAATGTATGAATCGAATTCTTATTTAATCTCGCTATCATCAAAAGCCATATAATACCTTATTGCAAGAATACTCCGTCAATTTCCTAAGTTCATCAACAAACACAGTAGAGCTGCGAGTGTGAATTCTACCTAAAGAATAACCGCCTTGCGCTAATTAAGTTCAATTCCTAGGAGCATTAAGTTTCATAAATAGGCTAATCAATGCAATTGTCATACATTGCGCATAACAATTCGGACAATGGTCAATTTCTGCATATGCTTACAAGAGTGTATCATTACAAACCATAATCATATCATACTACTCATATTCAAGGTTATCGCTCGATGACGAACCCTAAATTAACTATAGATATGGATGTGAGTTCAATCAATTCTAGACTTAACTAAACAAACATTCAATCATATTGCAATACATCAATCATGCAATTATTATACACTGTAGAAATCAAACAATAATATTAAGAGAAAACTAATTCATAAAATCAATAACTTGGTTGCAAAATCCAACTATATCTTTAACCAATAATAAAACTTAGTTACTTGTGTTTTTGGAAATCATCATAGAAAGCAAAGAAGAACTATCATATGAAACCCTAGAAAACAAGTAGAAGCCTCCCTAACGGAGATATCTAGGTTTAAAGAAAGACTTTTCTATTTATATGCTTCTCCCATTCCAAAAGGATACTCTTTCCAAAAGTAGGTTAAGTCTTCTCAAAACCCATCTCCAATTGGTCCACCAAGCCCATGTGTGGAAAATACCCGTGTGGAAATTTTGTCCAAAAATTATCGTCGGAAAACTGGTATCACCGGTCGGAAGTTGGCCGGGAAAATATCTCAGGTGACCGACAAAGTCCATCCGATCACCGGTCAAAGTCAGTCAACCGAGTCAACTCATGAGTCAGAGTCTGAATAGGCTCTAAGCCAGGCCAGTTGCACAGGCCAAACTCTGTTGCGCAATCATTGTGCTTCACTAGTTAAACTCCAGCCATGATGGCTATTCTCTATTCCAGCTGCACTGCGCACAAATCATCTGCTTACAATCTACCACTTCCTCATCCACTTCTAGCCAGCACCA
Source organism: Papaver somniferum (assembly GCF_003573695.1). Classification (NCBI taxonomy): domain Eukaryota; kingdom Viridiplantae; phylum Streptophyta; class Magnoliopsida; order Ranunculales; family Papaveraceae; genus Papaver; species Papaver somniferum. The sequence continues at coordinate 74,416,206 of NC_039362.1, forward strand.
ACACAACCATTCATCTGCACTTCAATTCAGCTCGTTACACAACTTCCCTGAACTCAGCTGCAACCACGACTCATACGCAATTCTACTAGTTTCAGCTGCCATTCTTGTTAACCACCATCTTGTCTGTAGCAGCAACATTTCTGCTTCCTCCAGCATTCCCTGTGTAATTCATCTAAGTCATTCCAGCTCAAGCTTCCACCACTCAGTTCAGGCCAAACCAATCACCGAATCTGCATCTTTTCCTGCAACCTGAGCTACATCCACCACCTGCAACTCAGCTCCAACAATCTCACCAGCAACACATAATCCTTGTAATCTTCAGCACAACTCCATCTCGCACAGCCATTTACTGCAACTAAATTCACCACCAGTTCCATCTCAGACACAAACCAATCACTGCACATATGAGCCGCTGTAATAGCCTCAACATATCTGTTCCATATCACCCAGCACCTGCTCCATTCCGCTGACTCATTGCGGCATCAACTCTTCCTTCTTGTGCACGACCAGCCATGACACAACCAACAGTCTAAAATCCTCTTCTTAATAACCTGAAACCAGACAAACATCAACAATTCAATACTACTCTGCACCCTTCAGCTCAAAGAACCATTCATCACCTTCTCGTTCTTCCTGAGTTCAACCTAAAACCCTTGAATATCCTCTGACCTTCGATTCCAGCTCCATGTCATTCCACACAGCATTACCAACAGTTGCCTGCATCTCTGTCAATTCCCATTTATCTTCTAATCCTGCTCAACCAACAGTTACAATCTATGGCACCATCTCTGCAATTCTCGGATAGAACAACAAATCAGTCTCAAACCCTTGATTTCTTCTTTATCTCAATAAACTCCATCGGCTACGGTTCACTCCTTTCTTCTCTGTAACTTCTAATTCTCATAATGACCCTAATTTCACCATTCTACCACAGAAATCTCGTTTAATTCCATCAATCTTCTCCTCCTTGTTCGAAATCTCTAAATCAACTGCCATGACAACAACAGCTAGTTACACTTCTCAAAATCGAACTCAAAACCCATAATTCACAGACCCATCTCCATCTCGTCACTAGCAACAACACCACGAGCTTAATTTCCTTCCAGAGATCAAAACCCTAACCTGTGAACCACCTAAAACCATTACAGACCCACTGCAAACTTACAGCATCTTCATCTCTGTGTTTGCTTCTCAATTTCTTCAGTCGTTCTTCATTTGAGCATCAGCAGAGGCAATTACGCGATTCAAACCTTCAATTCTCTGCTTATCCATCTCCCTCTCCATTGAACTCTTACAGCAGCCGCTTTCCTGCCTCTGAATTTGAGATGAAGTGTGTAAACGAGAAACATTGCATCTTTATTTTAGGGCTATGTACAGAGTGAAGTTTATATTGGCACCCCGCACGTTAGGATAAGGGGCACCCAGCTGAAACACTAATTCTCTTCAACTGTCATTCCTGCGAGACTGACAGTACAATTTTGATTCTTGTTCTGTCAGGTCTATGGGACTGACAAGCTTCATTATTTTGCTCGTAACTTTCTCGTCTGACGTCGGAGTGACCTCCTTTTTTCGCTGATGGCTTCACCTTTTAGTTCTCGTCAACATGATGAAAAGAAATCCAAGATTTAAGCGAGTTCCACTTCCTTTTGCTCCAATGACTCCAAAACACCTAATAAACTCAAAAGCAAATATAAGATACATAATCTACGAGAAAACTCGCAAAGAAATCATAAATACTAGATATAAAAGTAGGTGCTTTAGACACCTATCAAATTCCCCCACACTTAGACTTTGCTAGTTCTCGAGCAAATCAAACAAAATAATTCTAAAACATACATACAACTCCGTGTCGTCGAGCCTACGGTCACACTTAGCATGTACAACAATCCTTTAAACCCCTAGGTGTCCCTAGTGAACGATTTATAGTCTCGTGAGGGTTTACTAGAGATATACCCACAAAACCTACTTTTCCAACTTACTAGTTCTCCGAAATGATAGCATCCAACGCGCTAAGAAGACATAGAGTTTCTGCACACTAGTCATAAGAAGTTAGACACATATATGAACACAATCTCATCCTTAAAAGTTGAGAGAGATATAACCATCCCTTATCGAAAGAAATTCGGGTTCGAAGTGATCAAAAGTCTCGACTCTGCCTCACAAGAAAGGGTTTTATGAAGTTGCTCTCAATAATAAACAACTTTTTTTACGGGTCACACATGTGTCCAGGTAGGAATGAAGAGAGAATCTTGCGACACGTTGAATGGTAGGAAGGCAAAACCCTCCGAATTATTTTTAAAAACCCACATCTTTTATCATTTTAAAAACCCATTTTTTCTGACGATCTCTAAGAAAGGAAATCAACAACTTAATGAAGGTGGGAATATGCTTACTTACCTCGTTATCCATTCGACATGCAGTTAGCACCACTCTCACAGCATCCGTAGAAACGTCTTCGGCAATCTTCAATCCTTTTCTTCATCTTCGTCTTCGGTCTTCAACTGTCGATGATAACTCTTGAACTTCGTAGACTCTTGACAATATAACACTTTTCCTCAAATTCCTTTTTGCTTAAAACTTCATTATGGATATTCCTTCTTTCCATTGGCTTTATTGAAAGAACAAAACTAAAAACAAACCAAAATAGGATAAAACACATTTTTCTTGTCTTTTTTTTTTCTTTTTTCTATTTTTTTCTTTTCTTTTTTCTTTTCTATATTTTTTTTTATGAGACAAGAACAATAAAACAAATACAAAAAAACAAAACAAAATAATAAAACTAATAATGAACGTAACAAAATTTTCTCTTGTCTCTTTTTCATTTTTTTTTTACTTTTTTTTTTCATGAGACAAGAGAAATAAACACAAACTGAAAATAAAAATTAAATAAGTACAAATGGCCATGGTGTAAGTACTTTACCACTTGATATATTCTTCACAACTTATATGTCTCGATATCATAAACTTCTTGAACTCTCATCTTAATAATCTTCGCTCTTGTATATAAGTCTTCAACTTGTAAAAATTCTACCCCTTGTCTTGTTGCTTTACTTGAATCTGAAATCTGCTCATTTCTGTTACGTTGCTTGTAAACCTTGAACGTCTTTAACTTTCCTTCAAATTTGTGATGCTCCTCTTGTTGATGATGATGGTGTTTCTATGGACCTGTTGGTGTAGAGAGAGATAAAGTGGATGGTGCTAACTGCGAACAAGATTACAAGTGGTATGTAAGTTAGCAATTCAATGTCACCATCATGATTGATAAAATATCACTCAAGAGATCAAAGTAGTGCTTCTACTGGTGGGAGGTTGGGTAGCTCACCATTCTACCTGGAGTTAACGTACGGTGACATACACTCTAAAAGCACATATTTTTGAAGGTCGGTGCCTCACATTATGTAACATGGGTAGTCTCCACTATAGGGGACCACAACTCTAATACCGAATTCATTTCGCACCTCATTTTCCACTGGCATGGTTAAATCCAACGTTAACTCTCATACAAGTAAGAAACCCGATCACGTTCTCTGTCATCTCTAAGTTCAGTCACTCTTATGAGAATCTCGATGTAATCTTAGCGACATGTATACTATGTGACTCTAAACTAACTGCAAATTGGAGTTTTTCATTCACTATTTTACACAAAAGTTGAAAATTTATGAAAAATTTACAATGCAAATGCTTAACCACTCCCCCATACTTAAACTTTACATTGTCCTCAATATAAATTGAATCGTCCAAAGAAAGTCAAGGTGGGAAATCTTATAATGATATGCGACAAGAAATAAAAAAAAAAGAACCAAAAATAAAAATAAGACAAGACAAAAAATACTCATCGTATGGGTTGCCTCCCATGCAGCGCTTGGTTTAAAGTCGTCATCCCGACTTGCAAGACGAATTCCCCATACATCAATAATCTGAAAAGTTGGGGATCCACCCATAGAACCTGTTTTGCAAATAGTATCTTCACACAAACATTAGTACAATAAATCAAAAGTGAAGTTATAGCCCAATAGAAGTTTCCCCCGCACTTAGTCTTTTTTACACTTGGAAGTGTATAAAGAACATAAAAATCAGGAACTTCTATGGTTTCTTCTTTGCAAACATTCATAGTATGAGAATCAAATTTTTCTAATGGCGAAAATCGAAAAACAAAGTCATTCAACAATATTCTCGAAGCACATCTATTCAAACTAATAAGAGGTAAAGGAGAAGAAACAATATGCAAAGGGTTAGACAAACCTTGCACAATCTCTTGTATCACATAATCCTCTTCATCCTTGAAAAACTCAAGTGAAGTACTCACCTCTTTTATATCATAGTCCTCTATCAAACCTTGCAACCATTCTTCGTCCGTTTCTGCCTTAACCAAAGTCTCGACATAAACATCATCATTACAATTCTTTGCAAGATCAACTGGGTCTTACACAATATTGGTCATATCGGTTTCATTCTCAACATACTCGTCATCAATAGACTCAAACCTTGTTGTAAGGAAGTTCTGTAAAACACTAGTTTCATCATACTCATGTACCTTTTGAATAGGTGTTTGATCATTATAAAGATCAAGAGTTGAGTCAACTACACTAATGTCATCAAATATCTCCAAAGGTTGGTCCTTTTCAACACAATCATCTTCATTTTCAGACTCACCATAATAAGAATCGTTGTCAGTTTCCCAACCTTTATCACGACGCCATTTAAGCTCCGTGTGAATGGTCTTACTAATTTCATCGACAAGCTCTTCCGAGTCTCCATCATCTTCCAACTTGTATAATTTCTTTGCAAGTTTCTTGACGTTCACACGCTTACCACTGTTGGCTACAATAGGTTCTCTTTCCCATGAATTTTCCCTTTGAATGGGTGAATGATCATAACTACGATCCGGAGTCGAGTAAGAAAAAGTGTTGCAGAAATTGGTTTGTGCGATGTTCTCTCTATTACGGTCAAGTTGGTCTAGTCTTTGTTTCATGTCTTGTAATCCATTCATAATATGCATACAACTCGAATAAAGCCAATTAGAAGTAGAATTATCCCACCTTGGTGCTTGACTTACATACCCACTACAAGGTTGTTGTTGGTATGTATGAAAATCACCATAAGGTTCTCTAGGATATGCATCATAGCCAATAAATTGGTTTTGATTGTATCCCATAGATGGTGGGTAATTTTCATAGTGTTGAGGTTGTTGAAAATCGTATTCATTGTTCCAATATGCTCTGTCCATAGAAATTGGTACCTGAAAAAAGAGGTCTCAAAACTATGTCAAAAACCAGAAAATAAGAAAAACTAAAACAAAAATAAGAAGCCAAAAACAAATAACAACCCGCTGCCTCCCCGGTAACGGCGCCAAAATTTGATCGCTGTCGTAGGCGTCAAAAATAATTACACTTTCTTACTACTCAAAATATATAATGAAGCAATGGAAAGAAAGGATCGTTCCCACAGAAAGGACTATTGTCAATATGTTTCAGTTTCTTATGTAAAGCAAGGGGGAGATTTTTCTGATTTTTAATAAACTAAAAACAAACAAAGCAAAGCAAACACGCAATTCAAATATGTGAAAGTATTGGGTAAAGGTTTCATCTTCAGTTATAAACAAGTTTTTGAATGTATAGAATTCATATTTAATCTCGCTATCATCAAAAGCCCTAAAATACCTTATTGCAAGAATACTCCGTCAATTTCCTAAGTTCATCAACAAACACATTAGAGTTGCGAGTGTGAATTCTACCTAAAGAATAACCTAACGCCTTGCGCTAATTAAGTTCAATTCTTAAGAGCATTAAGTTTCAGAAATAGGCTAATCAATGCAATTGTCATACATTGCGCATAACAATTCGTACAATGGTCAATTTCTACATGTGATTACAAGAGTGTATCACTACAAACCGTAATCATATCATGCTACTCATATTCAAGGTTATCGCTCGATGATGAACCCTAAATTAGCTATATAAATGGATGTGAGTTCAATCAATTCTAGACTTAACTAAACAAATATTCAATCATATTGCAATACATCAATCATGCAATTATTATACGCGGTAGAAATCAAACGACAATACTAAGAGAAAACTAATTCTTAAAATCAATAACTTGGTTGCAAAATCCAACTACATCTTTAACCAATAATAAAACTTAGTTACTTGTGTTTTTGGAAATCATCATAGAAAGCAAAGAAGAACTATCATGTGAAACCCTAAAAAACAAGTAGAAGCCTCCCTAACGGAGATATCTAGGTTTAAATAAAGACTTTTCTATTTATATGCTTCTCACATTCCAAAAGGATACTCTTTCCAAATGTAGGTTAAGTCTTCTCAAAGCCCATCTCCAATTGGTCCACCAAGCCCATGTGTGGAAAATACCCGTGTGAAAATTCTGTCAAAAAGCTGTCGCCGGAAAACTGGTATCGCTGGTCGGAAGTTGACCGGGAAAGTATCTCAGGTGACCGACAAAGTCCACATGGTCACCGGTCAAAGTCAGTCAACCAAGTCAACTCATGAGTCAGAGTCTGAATCAATACCGAGTCAGCTCATGAGTCAGAGTCTGAATAGGATCTAAGCCAGGCCAGTTGTACATGCCAAACTCTGTTGCGCGATCATTGTGCTTTACTAGTTAAACTCTAGCCATGATGGCTGTTCTCTATTCCAGCTGCATTGCGCACAAATTATCTGCTTACAATCTCAGCATTAAGACTACTTCCTCATCCACTTCTATCCAGCACCAACACAACCATTCATCTGCACTTCAATTCAGCTCGTTACACAACTTCCCTGAACTCAGCTGCAACCACGGCTCATACGCAATTCTACTAGTTTCAGCTGTCATTCTTGTTAACCACCATCTTGTCTGTAGCAGCAACTGTAGGATCAGAATCTCGCAACAATAGTGCCTCAGCGAAATTATCAACAACACAACACAACAGCGTCGCAGAACAATTTTAGAAGTGACATAATAAACGACGACAGCTAAAATCATGAGAAAGATGTAATGATTCTGCGAAAATAAGTGAGTTTGCGAGAGTAACATTTGTAAGGTTGCGAGAATGTCGCGAGATATATCCGAAAATAAAGGACAGATTAGCTGTCATCCACTAGGTACTTCCCTATAAATAGTCGTTCAATTGTAAAGGAAAGGGAGAGATCTTTTTTTTGAGTAAGAAACAAGTAAATATGAGAGAGAAAATCTAGAGCAGTAGGTATTCTTGATTCCTTTATCTTTTCTTGTAATATTATTCAAAGATTCATCAATAAAATTAAGATTGTTAATCTAAAATGAGTTGAGTGTTAATGAAATCATATGAGGGGTGTAGTGTAGGATTTCCTGCAACTACATAATGACGCTAGAAACAGGGAACATTGAAGATTATTCTAAAAAAAATTGAAGATTAATATTGAGATTTGTGAAGATTTGTAGTAATTGATTAAGAATTTTACATAATTTCTTGCAATTCGTTAACATCAGAACAACCAACTACTGTTAGAAGAAGCAAGAGAATTGCTGGAAGAGAAAGAAGTGAAATGGGAGAATCTACTAGAATGAGAAATAATGGAGAAAATCAAATTCAACTACCAGTTCAACAAACACTAGTACAAGGAAGGAATATAGATTATGATAGGGTGAGTACACACACTTGGCAATCAAATTCCGCAGAAGAAGTAGAAGAAGAGCAGCAAACCAGAAACCATAGACAGGTAGAGAGAAATCAAGAAGAAGATGAAGGAATAATTCATGGAGATGAGGAAATTGGAGTGTTAGAAACGTTGAGACGAAGAATAATGAAGAAAGAAGAGCTAAGGCAGAAGAACGTGCAAATCTAACAAGGCAAAATCACGAATTGAGGATGGAAAATATGAGACTACAGAGTAGAAGATCGAGAAGTATTAAAAAATCATATTCAAGATCGACTAGAAGAGAGATGAGGCGAAACTCACCCACAATTAATGCTGGAAACAATATTCAAGAAGAAATATCAAATCCTAATGAAGAATATCGCGAAAATAGATAAAGAGCTGATGATCGTTATGTTCCACAAAATGAAACTTTTGATGATAGGCAAAATGGTAGAAATCAAGAGAATGGACAACGTCAGGGACGAAATGATCAAGATGGCGAAGGAAATCGAGAGGAAGGAAGGAGAATTTTACATGAGAGAGAAACTCAAAGAAATCAAAAAACGATTGAAGAAGAAATTGAAAGACATTATGCTGAACAAGCACGTTTAATTAGCGAACGTGAAAGATTGAGCGCGGAAATGGAAGAACAAGAGCTTCAGGAGACAATTCGCCAGAACAATCACGACAATCGAGAAAGAAGGCGTACACAAGGGATAACAGTAATATCAATGAAGAGTATGATAGAATACAGAGGATGGATGAAAGACAGCGAATGGAATTAATAATAAATGAACAAAATCATGAAGGGGAAAATGAGAGACATAATCATATGCGAATTCAAAATAGAGATGAAGAAGAAACTCGCAGAAGAAGACGAGATGAGGATAATGAAGAAGAAATGCAAAATTTCGCGAGAGAAGAAAGACATGAACGCAGAAGAAGAGAGGCGAAATTAAAAAGACCAATGGATCTAGGGCTGCACATGGGTCGGTTTGGATCGGTTTTGGCCTCACCCACCACCCAACCCACTGATGGCGGGTAACAGAAGTTGTCACCCGCAACCGACCCAACATCACAATGGGTCGGTTTTCACCCGACCCACATTACGGCGGGTTTGGTCGGGTGGGTGGTGGGTTACCCACCATAAAATAAAATGATATTACATAATAAAGTTGATGCAAAGTTGCAAACTCCAAAGTCGATAAAGCTAACAATAAAAAGGAACAGAGTTCAATTGTTCAAAGCTCAAAAGATAAAAGAGTGCATTACTATTGAGTATTGCCTACTATACTAAAGCCTAATATCATATAAAGCGACCAGCAGCGACTCGCTGCAAAGATGTGGATGTTTTACCTCCGAATGCGCTGAAAGCCTGAAATAAAACGAAGTCTGTAAATTAGTTACAGTAACAAAGATGAACTCAGAAATATCAAGCTACTGACAATGACCCTTGGCGTCATTACCTTGTCTAAGCCAATAGGAATCAATCATCTATGACGATGGAAGAAGCAGCAAGGTCACTGAATAGCTCTGCAAGCGAAATGAACAATTAGAATGAATGAAAGGGTAGATGAATTTCTTGAAACAAGTAAAATAGTTCTGCAAGCGAAATGAACATTTTAGTTTATCCATCCACAACAACATCAAGTACTATCATACGGGATAAAAACCTTTACACATTCAAAGACACATAAATCTCCACTATATGGAAGTTTAACTTTTAGTACAAGATGAAATTTTGCCAGAAATGCAAAATTCAACAAGGTTTCTATCATAAAACACACAAGCCAAACTCTATGTATTTATTAATCAAATTCAGCAAGTCATTGGTTGCTTAGTTACCACATCTTTCAACAAGGGCATCCATAAACAATAGTTGAGCAGCAATTCCAAACAAAAATGTACAAGTACTACACCAATTTCGAAATGGATATATGATATTTAGGTAAGCAAGGGTTTATACATCTACAATAATAACATGTATTATCATGCAGGATCAAAACCTTTACAAATTCAACCACACATAAACCTCCACATCCATGGCAGTTTATACATCATCTGATATTTAGAATAATAAGATTCACATAACAAGGCAGTTTATACATCATTAAGTATGGATTATTCACATAACAGGGCAGTTAATCTATTCACATAGCATGCATTATGTTTAGTAAACAACCATGTACTTTCATGTAATAAACATGCTGCAGTAAAACTCACAGTGTCATGAACAACAATAGAGCCAAGGAAAATTTAGACATAATATACTCAGCAATATCAATCTCCTCCTCCTCGACTCCAAGGGTAGATGAATCCATGTCTATTGGTGTTCGTAACCAATTTTGTAACAAAATTAAGGCCTCAAGTGTCTTGGGCTTTAAGGAGCTTCGAAAAGGATCCAAAATTCTTTTTCCGTTACTAAAGGCTGATTCTGAAGCAAGGAAGAAACGGGAATAACAAATATATCTTTAGCCATAAGTGGCAAAATGTCAAACCTCGCAGCATTTACCTTCCACCATTGTAATATATCAAAAGTAGCATTTTCATTTGTGGGTGTGTAGATCGGTTCAGCCAAGTACCTTTCTACCTCAGATCTCCCATTGTCCTCCACATTACTCAATTGATGCTTTCGTTTATTCCTTCCCGCCATATACTTGGCCTTGCTATAAATAGTACTTCCAAAACTCGAAGAACTTTTAGTAGAAGTAGAAGTAGAATTAGTCTCGCCCACAGATTCTGATGAAGATACTGCACATCTAACATTTTCTGCTTTATAAGCTGCAAACAGCTCCACAAAATTTTTCAGAACTTCTTCAACCCATTTTTCTACAAGTTTTTTCTTCATTGCTGGGTCATAATGCACAATTAAATCTTCAACAGTCACAAATAATCCATGTTCTTTCTCTCGTGGATCAAGAAGTACAGCCATAAACATCAACGAATTCATCTTTCGGTATGTTCCCCAATATTTGTTGTACTTGAGCAACATTACAGCACCCATGTGGCTTAAGAAAGGGTCCTCATGTGTATTTTTCCATTCTTCTAATTCTTGACGAACAGTCTCAAGTTCCAATAAGAAAGAATGAGAAGTAACATAAGTAGAAGCTGAAAATGCAACAGTTGCTTCATAAAATACGTGTAGAAACTTAATCAGAACTCTCGCGTTGCACCAATCGTATCGTTCAGAAGCATGCACTTTTGGCCTGTTTTTTTTTCTTGGCTTTCCTGACAGCAGCAGAATCTTCTTCTTCAGTAGTATCAAGTTCTTCTTCATTGTCTGATTCCAGATCATAATCAGCATCAAGATCAACAGTGTCATCACCATCACCCATAATATTATATGGTACTAGAATATCAAAGCAAAACTCTTCACAAAATGCCTTATCCAACTCACATAGCCTTTCAAATTCCTTTTCATATCTTTCAGCAGCAACAAGCATTAAGTAAGTAGAATTCCACCGCGTTCTCACATCTAATATCAGACCCTTTTTACAATATATTCTTTCCGACTCAGCAGCCTCCGTAAACCTTTTATATCTTGCGGGAGATTTCGTGACATATTTTACCACTTCCCTGATCCTGAGAAGTGATGTATGATACTTCTTCATACCTTCCTTCACAACAAGTGCAAGTACGTGAGATGCACATCGAACATGTAAATGTTTAGCTCAGAGTAATGCAGAACCCCAACTCTGAACTCTCTTCCTCAAATAGTCAACAACAACTTTATTTGCAGACGCATTATCAAGCGTCACAGTGAAAACCTTTTCAAGTCCCCAGTCTAGCAAACATTTCGCCAAAGCCTCTCCAATTTTTGTACCTTCATGGCTATCAATCAAGCAAAAACAGATAATTCTTTTATGTAGTTTCCAATGATGATCAATGAAATGCGCAGTCACTACCATATAATTGTAATTCTGCGATGACGTCCAAGTGTCAGTAGTAAGGCACACTCTTACCTTGTTTGCTTTGAAATAAATTTTCAGATTAGCCTTCTCTGTCAAAAACAGCTTGCACACATCACGATATATTGTCATACGACTTGGAAGCTTAAATCGAGGCTCAAGATACTTACAAAAATCTATAAAACCTTTACCTTCAACAATTCTAAAAGCAATTTCATCGGTAACGATAAATCTAATCAGCGCTCTCCTGCACGCATCTTGAGAAAAAGACACCCCAACCAACTGTGGTTCCTCTCCAAGCTTGCAAGGATGGAAGTCAAGTGTTTATTGTCCGTCATCTCTAGCCTCATTCATTTCATTCTTATACTTCTGACACTTATCCAAATGATGTTGGAGATTAGAAGTCCCATGTTTCTTACCATCCAAATTTTTCTTACCAATCTTGTAATTAGCCTTTTTGCAATATTTACATTTCGCTCTCTCACCATTTTCATAAATATCATAGTGATCCCATACCTTTGATCTCTTCACACAAGCATTAGGATTATTAGCTAATGTTTCACCTGTGGCACAAGCATGTGAAGGTTCAGAAGCTGGTGTAGATGATCCAGCGGTACTCCCTGTCCCTGCTGATGGTCCATGCACTTGTCCAGATTGCGGTGGACGTGGAGTGGGAGGTCCCATTTATGATGCCACTCCATGTATAATTGGAAGATTAGAAGCAAAATCATCTTCTGAGATTTCAACCATGGTAACCTGCACAAAAGAAACAAGTTACATCGGTAAAACACATTACAATCAAACACCATACTAACACCATACTCAATTGAATATTTGCAACAATTGAAAGTACTAACACCATACTGAATTGAACACCATACTCATGACTTAGTTCAAATACCAAATAAATTAACTAGGTTGTACTAAAGAACTGAGATTGATTTAAAATTTAAAATCAAACTACTAGTTCTGAACATAAATGAGTAATTACAAATACTCATTGTTGCATCTTAGAAGAATAACACCTCTAAAAACACATAAACATTAACAACGAGGTCCACAGTAAGACTTCTCCCTGATATTATCATTTATACAAACAAGTTGTATTCGTCTCATCTAACTATCTCAATGAATCAGTAAAATAAGCAAAACCAATTTGGGTTTATCAATAACCCAAATTTTGGTTTCTCAATAACCAATTTGGGTTTCTCAAGAATCCTTTGAATCTACTGATTAAACTTTTCATTTCTGAGTTCTAACATCATACCAATTCATTCCAAACTGAAATTAAAAAACAACACCCTAAACAGATAAACCCTAAATTGAAAATTACAAGAAATCACATCATCAAAAAATTACAAGTTTACAACGGTTCCTAATCTTACCTTCCGTTATTGGTTTGCTTCTGATGATGCCGATGATCCACAAAGCGAATCTGAGACCGAGCGAAGAAAAAAGAATGGAGTTGGAGTCTGTATGAGAAGGAGAGAAGAGGCCGCGGAAGAGAAGGGTTCGTGAAAAATGCGATTAGGTTAGGTCTTTTATTCATCAATTCAACGGCTGTGATAATTCATTCTAGGTTAGAATTAGATAATCTAAGGGTTAGGAATCCTATGTTAGTTTTGGGCGGGTGGGTGGGTCGGTTCGGGTGACGGAAGTTTCTACCCGCAACCGACCCAAGATAGGTGGGTTCTGGCGTGCCTCACCCATAGTCGACCCATGCCTAGATGGGTTGAATCGGGTGCGGGTATTTTTGGTCGGGTACGGGTAGGGTCGAGTATGTGCAGCCCTAAATGGATCAAAATTCAGGTGTAAATAAACAAATCTTGAAAGAGTTAGAAGAAATGAGAGGAATGTTAAATAATAGAGGAGAAGTAGGCAGAAGACAATTGGATGAAGCTATAGAAGAAGCTGCGAAAACTCCATTTACAAGGGAAGTACAATTAGGAGGAATACCACCGAAATGCAATTTTCCCACATTAACCAGCATTTTTGATGGAACAACTTGTGCAATTCAACACATTAAAGCCTACGTGAGGTGCATGTTGCAATGGGAAAATCATGATGCTGTATTATGCAAGTATTTCGCATCCAGCTTAACAGGGAGGCGTTAAAATGGTTCGAAGGTCTACCAAAGAATACAATAACATCCTTCAATCATTTGCAGACTACATTCCTAGGGGCATATATAAGTAATAATTCTTCGTGACCTGGTATAGAAGATGTGTTTGGATTAAAACAAAGGATTGGCGAAAGTTTGAAGCACTTAACTAAAAGATGGAGGACTATGTGTAGCGAAATGGCTGGCCGTGTAGATGAGAGATATCTTATATTATCATTTATCAATGTTATGTTTGCAACCAACTTATTGTATGTCCAAATTTCCAGAGTCAAGAATACGATCACAATGACTGAATTGCGAGAACTTCATGAAGAATATATTGCTCTGGAGGAAAGGAAAAATGAAATGGAATCATTCCCAGTTGTGAACACCAGTTCACAAACAGCGAATGCAAGCTTATTACCCAAGCTGATAAACACAGTAGGGAATACTTCGCAAGTACAACAAGAGAAGGTGACAGGAAACAATCAACAGAAACTGGTGGCTATGGGAAGCCGAGATCAAGAGGAGTATGAAGGAGAAAGAAATTTCTACAATCGTGGTGGAAATAACAAGATTCAAAGACTCGATCAACCACAAGAAACTTACGGAGGTCAAAGACAAAACTATAATAGAGGACAAGGAGGTCACAAGGTAGTATGGGAAGAAATCAAGATGCCACCTCTAAATGCAAGTGTGGAGGAAATATGGGAAGCTATAATTTTGATGGAGAATATACCAAAACCATGGAACATGGGAACGGAACCACCTCCAAACCACAAAAGTCATGAGTTTTATTCTTATCATCATTTTCATGGACATACAACAAATGATTGCAGACATGTAAAAAGAATTATTCTGAGAATGATAGATCAATGAAAACTAAACCACTTTTTGGTAGGGAACCCACAATCTCAACCATTGCCACCACCACCAGAGCATCACAAGGTAAACACGATGAAAAAGAAGGAAACATTCTTCATAGAAGTTGGTGCAAAAGCAAAGAATCTATTCTATCACTCTATCGTACATTCATACAAGACAATTGAAGATTTTCATGACAATGTTTTAAGTAGAGTGTTCGCAAGAGATAATGATGGAAGAGAAGTTATGAATATTGCGAAAATCTCGCCACTAGAGGAATGGCAGAAACAAATCATTTCTTTTACCGCAGAAGAAATCCCCGAAGGGGAAGAGGTACATGATAATCTATTGGTAGTAAAATTAGAAATTAATCCAAAACCGAAAGAAGATGAGGATGATGAAGCTGAAGATTCATGGGAAATTAATAGAATTCTAATCGATACTGGAAGCTCTGTGAACATCTTATTTTATCATACTTATAAAACTATGGGAGGAAGAGATGATGATCGTATACCATAAACATATAAGATATATGGTTTTAATGGTACTGCTAACAAGCCTAAAGGGGAGGTTACTATGCGAATTCCATTGAAGGGAATATCTTATGAAATACTATTTTGTGTCGTTGATGTAGAATCACCCTACAATGCATTAATTGGTCGACCTTGGCTACATGGGATTCTAGGTGTAGCTTCAACTTTCCACCAGTGCATCAAATTCCCTCACCCCAGCAGTGTAGGAATCATAAAGGGAGATTGGGTTGAAGGAAAGAGGTGTTACGAAACTGAGATAGAATCTTACGAAGGAAGAGCAAATAAGAGGGAAAATTGGCGACACAAAATCAAAGAGACACAAAGAAGTGAGAGGTTGATGGTGGATGCAATCGAAAGAAAAGAAGAAGAGATGTTGCAAAACTAATGCTAGCTCAGAATAAAAATGATGAACATACCACTACCAAGGAAGCAGTAGCAGAAAATAATAAAGAAGCAGAAGATGGCAAAGGTAATAAAAACAAGAAATGTATGAATGATTAATTTGTTGCGACACTCTCACAATAAGAAAAATTCTCAAAAATACATTTTATTGAATGACAAAATTGAGATTGCGAAATACAAATACGATATGATGATGTGCGAGAATCTCGCAAAGATAATGAATTTTACAGAAGACAATCAGAGAACGATGACAAAAGAGAAAGGGGCGAACCTTTATGGCGTACACCCTAGTTCGCGAATACAATTTCGCAAGAGGCAAATGTAAGACCTAAAGTACGTCATATAAGGGGGTACCTGTTGCATGGCTCGGGGAAAGGCTACACCGCCACCGGAACCTGAGTCATGGAGATTTGGGGTCAATAAAGCCCATCCGGGAGAGGCACCTTGGATTCTCAGCTTAAGCATATGACTTAGGTTGGGCGACTAAGGTATAAAGGACTCTCCCAAGGAGTGCAGATCTGATCAAGGCGCCGAGGTACACGGTTGAGTCAAGAGTGCCAGGGGCGTTTGAAGCGTACCTTGCCATTCTTGACAGGTCTTGGCTTATACTGCACTCGGCCCGAAGAAAACCCCACTTAGGGTGCAGTCTCGTAACCACAAGCCCTATAGGTAAAAGGGATAAGAGGCTGCGAAAACAACTGGTTGTTCTTAAGACCGGATGGGAGGAGCTAACCTTGTATGGTATAAGTACGCCTCCTTGAAGAGGCAACCAGGGGGAAGATAAGGGCGGCACCCTCCATTAGGGAGATGATAAGTGTCTTAAGACGCAAATGTCATGAGTCTTTTTACTTGCAAGGGTATTAAGGCTTGTCACATTTGTGCAACAATCCTGAAGAGGCAATAATACAAAAGAAAAAGATAAGACGAGATCAATGGGTTTTTGCATAAAAGTGCGAAGACGTCCTGCGATTTCGTCGCAAGACGGCAATGTCATGGGGCTTTATTTTCGAAAGAATATTTAGGCCTGTCATATTGTCGCAACATTCCTGAAGAGGCCATAATACAAAATAAAAAGTTAAGGCAGGATCAATGGGTTTTTGCATGGAAGTGCAAGAACGTCCTGCGATTTTGTCGCAATGATAAGAGGTGGCATAATAAGACCTTTAAATAGGAAGGCAAAGTAATACCACACAGGAATGAGATTTTCAAAAGAATCAAAATTCACTTCGCATAAGATTGGGAAATTATACATAATTAACTGCGAAATTGAGGCACAAAATAAGAAAAAATTACAAAATCTCTCATTTGGATACAAATAACAGAGGCAAGTATGGGAATGAATAAAATTAGAAAATGTTATTTGTCTCCATATGATAGATTTACACAAAAATTCAAAAATTAATGATTATATTGATTAACTGTATTGCAAGGAAGAATTGTTTCAATGAATGCAGGTCAAAATGAAAGAAACCCATATATTAAGGAATATGGGGAATCAAAAGAATTAGCAAATATACATAAAGAAGGAATAAATGTACAAGTATTATAGAAGATTAAAGAAAGAAACAAAGACTATTTCTTAGTTGATCCTTCATCATCTTCATCAGACTTGTTCCCTTCTTCGTCTGCGTCAGAACCTTCATCACTATCAGAACCTTCATTACCATCAGATTCTTTATCATCAGCTTCGCTATCAGAAATAATCAGACTGGGAATATTCTTTGGGATCTCTTACAAGAGACAAGGATAATCAGAATGAGGGATACTATGGTCATCACAAACCATTTGGATAGTTTGACTGCGAAAATGCATAACATCATTCTTAAAATTCGCAACAGTGATCTTGATTTGATTCTTTAATCTATAATACTTGTCGTTGCGAGAAGAAAGATTCTTTACGAGTTCCTCTTTTTCAGCTTCAAGTTCCTCAATCTTTTCACGATATCTACTTTCAGAATCTGCGAGCAAAAGACAATCAATTATTAACTTGATGAAAATTCATAAGAAACAAAAGATTAGTAAAGAAGAACAGTTAATAACCTTCTTTGTCAGAAATCATATCTCTAATCAAGGCTGTATGCTCAACTTGGAGACTAACATTTACACCTAAATCTTTTCTGGCATCATCTAAGATTTTCGCAGCCCAAGCAAATTCATCCTCATTACTTATAAGAAGACGAGAACAAATTTGGTTTTCTCTTTCGCAGAGCTCGATGTTCTTGCGGTTAGCTTCATCTCGTTCAAGTTGAACTTCAAGAAGAGTCTCTTGGAATTTCGCCAACGCCTTAGCACCTTGATCAGAGATGCGATCCTTATCATCTATGAGACCGCTAATTTTGGTTCTCATCTCATTGATTTTCTCTTTAGAATTAAGAAGGAGACGCTTAAATCGGTTGGCCAAGCCTAAACTAGATCTATGGTCAATTTCTAAGAGGCAAAATTTGGATCTAAGTTCATTCAGATAAAGAGATGAGATTCTATCATTTGAGAAACTATTTAAAGATTTATTAAGACGCTCGAGAAGGGTATCATTATCCAAGGCATTAGGAAATGAACAAAGAATGGTAGCTTCATCAGAAAGACCATAAATGTCTGCAAAAAGGATCATTTAAATAAGATAAAACAACAGGATGAATGAATGAAGGGAAAGGAGAAAATTAACATACCGTATAGCTGATTATTAGCTTTCTAAAGGCTAGAGATTTTGTTCTTATACGAAGAAGAATCAATTTCTAGTTGTCTGTTTTTCTCGCGAAGACATTTGACTTCAGCTTCCAGTTCTTCATTCTTTGTAGGAAATTGAAGATTCTTCTTTTCAAGATTTTCGCGTCTCCTCTCTAGATATGAGGCAACAGCGAAAGAAGCTTTTCCAGCCTGCGAGAAAATATAAAAAGTATTAATATAGAAAAAGATTTTGAGTTACAACAACGAAGAAGTAAAAGGATGAAAGTATAACAGACTATTAAGAGAATGCAGGAAATTGGGAGTCACTGATCTAGAAACTCCACGAAGAGAATTATCACCATCCAACAAAGGAACCTCACAAATTGTAGCGAGAGCTTTACAGGTGTTAGCGAATTGACTATCTCCCATTCCTTGCAAAGAATCAGAAAAGAGACCAGTGAGCTTAGCCATAGAAGATTCAGATGGAGAATCTTCATTTGCAGCAAGGTCATCATTATCCTCGTCATCCTCATCATTATCGGAGTTTTCATGAGAAGTAATATTTGAAGGAGAAGAAGAACGAACTTTTCTTTTCTTTGAAGGAGGAGCAGTTGGTTTTTCCCTGCGAATAGCACCTTTGCCTTTATCACCAGTCTTCGCAACATTGGCAGGTTCTTCTATTCAGCAATAATCTTCACACACAGATAGAAATAAGAAATGGAAGCAACATTATACTGTTTAAAATCATAAGAGAATGTTTCTTACCTCATCTGTGTATGAGCGAAGAGCTAACAAGGTACTAGTCTTCCCAGTCCTGTTATAACTATCTTTCAATTTTTGGATCTGTAGAATGTCGCAAGGGTCAGCGAACAAAAGAATAAAGACAAATAAAGAGATATAAAGTGAGCGAAACTGGAAGAAACATACCTCTTTCTCCTTCTCGGACCAAGAGAATACCTAAGGTTGATAGGTAGCGAGATTCTCAGGAAGAACAGTTGACCCAGCAATATAAGGTCCTTTTAGCATCAAGGGAAAAACACACCATTTATCATCTTTGGATTGGCGAGGAGTTGTGTTCTTACCAGAATGCCAATCAATGTCTTGCATGAGTATTTTAGCTTCATCAATGTTATCTTTCCTTTTCAAACGAATACCCCAGCGAGTATTCTCTTTCTTCATGGAGATCAATTCATAATTTTCAAAGAAACTCACTACTGTATATTTCTCAGCAATTATCTCCAAGTCTGCGAATTTAGGATCCCTAAATTCTTTGGAGTACAGAGATCCTTTACCAGCACCACGGTTAGCGAACTCTAACATCAGACGGATGCAATCCCCACTCAATTGAAAGATAGCTCGCGAAAATCCCGAGTGAGCGAGAATTTCATAAAACAGAGGAATACCTGGATCATAAAGAGGAATGGGGAGACCTGTGAGAATTTGACCTAGCAAAATTATGGTTGATTGATCATCACAATATTGATCAGAGAAAAGTTTAATAGAAAGAATTGATTTGGCACTTTCACCAGGAATGGTAGAAAGTGTGAAACCTTTCTCTGCAAGATCTTTTTGGACGGATTTTAAGTTTTTCTCATGTTTATGGCCACTTGGAGGCATATTTGAATATAAAGTATGGGAATGAATAAAAAGTAAGAAGATTGAAGAAGGAAGGATTACAGTAGCGGAACTTACGGAAGAACAATAGAGTTGCAGAGATGAGAGAATAAAAAGAGAAAAGAAAGTGGAAAGAAGAGTAAGAAGAATATATAAAGAAGATTTTTTACTCGAAGAAATAAACACCATTAAGACGAAAAGACATGAGCGGTCGAAAAGCAGCGGTTACAAAAGACGTGTCAAGAAACAGATGGAAGAAAGAATACGTGTGATAAATGCAGAATATGAAGAGATGAACAGCTGCGGCATTTCTCACATCATTCTCTACTTTGCAGAGAAGATATGAGAAGAGGCAAGATGTAGGATCAGAATCTCGCAGCAATAATGCCTCCGCGAAATTATCAACAACACAACACAACAGCGTCGCAGAACAATTTTAGAAGTGACATAATAAACGACGACAGCTAAAATCATGAGAAAGATGTAATGATTCTGCGAAAATAAGAGAGTTTGCGAGAGTAACATTTGTAAGGTGGCGAGAATGTCGCGAGACATATCCGAAAATAAAGGACAGATTAGCTGTCATCCACTAGGTACTTCCCTATAAATAGTCGTTCAATTGTAAAAGAAAGGGAAAGATCTTTTTTTGAGTAAGAAACAAGTAAATAGGAGAGAGAAAATCTAGAGCAGTAGTTATTCTTGATTCCTTTATCTTTTCTTGTAAGATTGTTCAAAGATTCATCAATAAAATTAAGATTGTTAATCTAAAATGAGTTGAGTGTTAATGAAATCATATGAGGGGTGTAGTGTAGGATTTCCTGCAACTACAGCAACATTTCTGCTTCCTCCATCATTCCTGTGTAATTCATCTAAGTCATTCCAGCTCAAGCTTCTACCACTCAGTTCAGGCCAAACCAATCATCGAATCTGCATCTTTTCCTGCAACCTGAGCTACATCCACCACCTGCAACTCAGCTCCAACAATCTCACCAGCAACACATAATCCTTGTAATCTCCAGCACAACTCCATCTCGCATAGCTATTCACTGCAACTCAATTCACCACCAGTTCCATCTCAGGCACAAACCAATCACTGCACATATGAGTCGATGTAATATCCTCAACCATATCTGTTCCATAACACCCAACACCTGCTCCATTCCGCTGACTCATTGCGGCATCAACTCTTCCATCTTGTGCACCACCAGCCATGACAGAACCAACAGTCTAGAAGAGGAACCTCAAACCATACAAACATCAACAATTCAAAACTACTCTGCACCCTTCAGCTCAAAGAACCATTCATCACCTTCTCGTTCTTCCTAAGTTCAACCTAAAACCCTTGAATATCCTCTGACCTTCGATTCCAGCTCTGTGTCATTCCACACAGCATTACCAACACTTTCCTGCATCTCTATTAATTCCCATTTATCCTCTAATCCTGCTCAACCAACAGTTACAATCTATGGCACCATATCTGCAATTCTCGGATATAACCACAAATCAGTCTCAAACCCTTGATTTCTTCTTTATCTCAATAAACTCCATCGGCTATAGTTCACTCCTTTCTTCTCTGTGACTTCTAATTCTCATCATGACCCTAATTTCACCATTATCTTTCCACCAGACAAATCTCGTTCAATTCCATCAATCTTCTCCTCCTTGTTCGAAATCTCTAAATCAACTGCCATGACAACAACAACTAGTTACACTTCTCAAAATCGAACTCAAAACCCATAATTCACATACCCATCTCCATCTCATCACTAGCAACAACACCACGAGCTTAATTTCCTTCCAGAGATCAAAACCCTAACCTGTGATCCACCTAAAACCATTACAGACCCACTGCAAACTTACATCATCTTCATCTCTGTGTTTTCTTTTCAATTTCTTTAGTCGTTCTTCATTTGAGCATCAACAGAGGCAATTACGCGATTCAGACCTTCAATTCTCTGCTTATCCATCTCCCTCTCCATTGAACTCTTACAGCAGCTGCTTTCTTGTCTCTGAATTTGAGATGAAGTGTGTAAACGAGAAACAACGCATCTTCATTTTAGGGTTATACAGAGTGAAGTTTATATTGGCACCCCGCACGTTAGGATAAGGGCACCCAGCTGAAACACTAATTCTCTTCAACTGTCATTCCTGCGAGACTGACAGTACAATTTTGATTCTTGTTCTGGCAGGTCTATGAGACTGACAAGCTTCATTATTTTTCTCGTAACTTTCTCGTTTGACGTCGGAGTGACCTCCTTTTTTCGCTGATGGCTTCACCTTTTCGTTCTCATCAAAATGATGAAAAGAAATCCAAGATTTAAGAGATTTCCACTTCCTTTTGCTCCAATGACTCCAAAACACCTAATAAACTCAAAAGCAAATATCAGATACATAATCTACAAGAAAACTCGCAAAGAAAACATAAATACTAGATATAAAAGTAGGTGCTTTAGACACCTATCATTATACTAAACACACATATTGATAATTCAAAAGATTTGCAATGAATAACAATACCAATAAGCCTAGAGATTTCCCTTTCGATTCACAAAACAAGTTTATGAATTTACTTCCTTTAAACGAATGTAAATCATTGTTTCCTAGGACGAAATCTTCACCCATACCCATACATAATCACAGTAGCATTCATACGATTATGTCGATGTCTTATATACGAAGTTCAAAAGATAGACGTTATACTTCGTATTGTAATTCATTAATATTATTTCTAACTAGAGTATAATATTCACATCTTCGCAGTTATGTTTTCAATATGCACGACTTTAAAGATACATTAGGAATGAAACAGTTCAAGTCAAATATTACTAACCTCAAGAGGAAAGATGATGTCGTCGTTGTAGCTCTTTACTTCTTCACATTCTTCAAGTCTTCACGTAATACTTGTAAGTCTCATATCCTAGTAACTTTCTAGCTAACCTATACGAAGTTGACTCTATTATATAATCAAGCGACTCTTTAAATGAGTTTTGGTTCACTAAAATATGACAACCAAACTTGACATACCAACGCTTGGTGGGTTCAACCGAGCTATGCTCCAACAACATGAAAGTATCCAGTGTTGTTATCCATAACATTTAGGTTCTTGTCTCTGGATGTCTCCTTACCAGTTTTCTAAGTCATGAAGAATGGTTTTTAACCTTAAGATGTTGATCACTAGAGCTAGGTTCATTCAGATCAACTCAAGCATATCATTGATTTTATTGATACTCGGTTGAATGACACCAAACTCCATTTTATTCCACTGGGACATAAGGCTTCTAGTACATGGTTCCATTTATAAGTTGGGCTACCCTTAATATCAACATTCCAAGCTAATTCCATTTTGTTCTTAAAAGTACTAACTCTAATCCAATTTCTAAAAAAAATTAAAAGGTCTCCATAAATCTTTTAATATGGGATCCATTATAAGTAAAACAAGACAGTGATCAGGGGCAATAAAATGCAGGTGCATTTGTTTATCCAGATGGAAATTCAAAAAATAACTAGTGTTTCCAAGGGCCCATGTCCAACCAAGCCTTCCTAGTGCTAGTTCCATAAGAATTGCTAGTCTGAGTATACTTTTTGCCATCATAACCAACATCCTACATCCCAGCATCAGAGACTCTGTTTTGAACCCAACATCCGAGGTGATATTATTTTTTATCAATGATAGAGATCCCATATTACCAACCAAGGTTGACTTACATCATTACTAAATTCTTGCAAAATTTCCCATAAAAAAATTTAGGTTCACTGTAAGTGGAACCATACATGAAAGACTTTAAAACTTCAAGTTTACTAAAGCATGAATTATATTATCTTAGGCACCTATTATTTCACAGTTGATACCATCCTTCCACATAAGTATAAGGCCTCCTCCATATCCTACCCTAGCAATGCGAGTGAAATTATGGTAATGAATAGATTGAACAACAATATGCATCTTATTATCGTCAATTTTAGTTTCACAAAGAAAAATAAAATCAGGATTTTGGGTTTTAATGAGATTTTGAAATTTTTGTTTAGTAAAGTTAGTTGTCAAACCTTGCACATTCCAAGAAATAGTTTTTATGGTGGTAGAATAATAACAAATATAAAATATAAATTGACTATAAGAGTAAGATTTTACCTTAGTTTCCTTAGTTGTGCTTTTAGTATTTTTTTTATTGTGATTATGTCAATTTCTTGTGTGGTCTTGAGATTGCCAGAGTTGAGAGGCTGGATACAGTGACTTGGAACTGAGAAGTAGGATTTCTTTGTCTTTTTCGTACTCTAGCATCCAAACCATTATCATCTTCTTGACAACCAATTGGGAAGTTATTCCTTCTAAACCAGTTACTATACCAATCAGTGAAGTCGGCATGAGACATGATAGATCTGTTAAGATTATACTACATATAGCCTAGACGAATTTAAATGAAATATCTCTAGTCTCTTAGAATAACTCATTATTTTCAAAATTTTAGATTTTAGCAGATTAGGTTTTGACTTGTACGCTTAAGAAATATTGGATCCATCGATTCAGATACATTTTATTGAAATAAATATTGTCAATACATGAGTTAATTGTGCAATATTTTTAGAGCATTCACAAATTGATTGAAAGTTACGTCACTCCAGTTTTTCGTCAAATTTGATATTCTTTTGTCGATGATGAATCACTTAAGTATAAAATTCATAGTTTGCATTCCGCAATAGGATTGAAATAAAATCATTGTTAAGGTATCCCCAATTGATCATGTAACCTCCCAAATATATACCAGCAATATTAGAGCCTCACACGGCCGAGCTTTCAATATTCTATATATTTTATCATTTATATTATACGACTCGGTATCTTCTTATGTGTCCAAAACTCAATCTATTGGGACCTTAAAACATCACCGGTGCTTGTTGCAACACTTCCCAAATATTTCATAATTATACAAAACGGATAAATTTCCTACTAGTATAGAACGACTCGTTAATTGCTTATACTGATATATTCATCAATTGGATTCCCAGAAACATTTCACTTTCCCCAAATATAGGAGGGAATTTGCATGATAACCATAAGTTCGCTACATCTGCAATTGAAGAAAGTAACTCCTCAGAAACTGCGGCAGCCGATCCACTTAAAGAATCTATAAGGTGTTGTGGCATGAGTCTGTATCTGACGCATGATGTACCCTATGGAAACTTCTAATGGAAGCCAACACTTCCTTGGCATCAACTGACACAGGTGCAGCTTCAATGACTTCTAGAGGTATGATGGGAGGAGGTGCATAAGGATTGTTAGAGCACTGCTCGGTCGAACTCGCAAGCGTTGTTATCTCAAGATTGTTTGTCAAGTTCAGTTGACAAAACTATAAGTCTTGATTTCTAGTATACTTATAGCTATGTCTCGGATTAGGATAGAATGTGTAGTTGAGCTTTAGACTTCACGACGTTCATCGGTTGAAGACGAAGAACTACTAAGGGGAGCTTGTGGAACTTCATCAACAAAAGGTATGTGGAGAGTTGAACCCACCTATCACTCAGAAGTATATTTCTACTCTATCTCCTATTGAGACAAAAGTCGTATAGCTATATAGACTTTACTTTATACACATTTTATATTTCGAGCCGAGTTTAACTCGCTTACATATTTCTCGAAATATGCGTTGGTAAGCTTTCGCTTTAACCAAGTTCATCTTTTATACTTGACGAAATTCAAAAGATGATCATGTGAAAATCGTCTGGTAACATCTTATATGATTTGTGTGAGACAGTCATTTGATGTAGACTCAGAATGTTTCGTATTGATCATTTGATCACTTCAAAATTGCTTTGAAACTAATAGTTTGTGTGAGACAGTTATTCCCGTCTTCTAAGAATGTTTCAATGATTAAAATGTGAGTTTGGAACAACTAACCATTGATTGGATATAATAAGGTATGCGTACTTGTATGCTAATTGTTGCAAGTATATTCCAAGTCCGGGAAGTTAGTATGCATACTGATTCAACATGTTAAGTCCGGCAACCATAATATGCATACCCGTACGTGTACTGATTTCAACTGAGTCCGGTCATGAACGACAATATGCGTACCCGTTTGCATACTGGTGAACAAGACCAGACCCATAACTCTAGGTATGCGTACTCGTTTGCATACCTGAGTGGGTTATGTTCTAAAATCGGTTTATTCATGAACAAATATATTTTTATATAATAAGGAATGCAATCTTTGCAAACCGTGGCTATTATGTTCATGAATTGATTCGAGTGGATTAAAATCGATTTTTCTTCAACTGTGTCTTGTATACTTCTATGAGAATATAAACAATTGAACAACTTTATAACTAGTTTCATTTGAGTCATTTGAACTAGTTGTGATTAAGATGAACAAGGTTGATATGAAAGTGTTCATATGGCTAACTTCGGTTAACTATTGTTGAGCCAACTAAGTGTACACATTTAGGTACGGTTACCCATATCTAAATATAGGTACATTTCATTTGTGTGTAACAATCTAAGACAATCTAACGGTTGAAAGATATTAGCTTGAATCTAATCAGGTTTTCATCTAACGGTGAATATTAAATGCTTTATTACCAAGGTAACATTGATTGCAAACCCCTATTTGAATATTATATTAAGGGAGAACTCTAGCATCTGGGAACATAATCCCCACACCTCTTGTATGATACTAGTTGCGACTAGAGTCGACTCTCCTTCAACCATTATAGGTAACGACTTAAAGACTTCATTGGGACTTTGAAGCCAAACCCAACTATTTTCTCTGTAGTTGCGTGTTCTGATCTTACTTTTTTCTATCATATTGAGTACTATCTTCTCTAAGATTTGCTCGAGATTCAATCTCCGATAGATAAGATAAAAAGTAATCACAAAGCTCTTCGTCTCATTCTTTGTGGTTCCACAATATCTTGTTCCGCTGCCATACATTTAAGATTTTTGTGAGGTGATTGATATTACTATGATGTTCTTCGGGAATATAATTCCGATGTATCAATTGGTTCTTGTTCACCTTGATTTATCAAAAGACAAAACAAAAACTCATACGTATTTCTGTGGGAGACAGATTTATCTATTCAATAGACTTTTCTGTGTGAGACAGATTTGTTTATTAAGTCTTCGACTTTGGGTCGTAGCAACTCTTAGTTGTGGGTGAGATCATCTAAGGGAATCAAGTGCGTAGAGTCATGCTGGGATACAAAGGCGTAAGGAACGTGACTGTACCTTAATCAGTGTGAGATTGGTGTAGATGGGGCAAAAAGAGTTGTTGGTTTTTACGGAATTGAGTAGACGACCGTGCGGAGGAAACTCGTTGTACCGAGCGAACTGTTAAACCTTACACAGATGCACTGCAAAAAAGGAGTGCTTTGAATTCGAGAGATCAATCTGTAGGAATCCGGCCTAAACCAAGACAATGGACGTTCCAGAGTCAATTCGGTCACAAGAGAGGATGGGTCGATCTGTAGGAGGGAAGCTGAGAAATGTGTGAGATCAATGGTGATCAAAGATTGTGGGTGTGTTGTCTATTCTGCGTAAAGTAATAAGATAAACTCTGATTGATTGAATTTTCTCTGTTGAGAGTAATTGCTCAGACGTTGAGTTGTTAATCTCGTGTTGTCTGTTTTACGAAAGATTGTCCCCTTTTCAATCATGATTCAAAGACTTATTTATATTGCTAGAATTGTAAACACCTTGATCCCATGAAGTGTGACAGTTCCTGGAGTCAAAGAGTGGGGAAGTGGAAATCGTGTTAAAACTTTCTCATCGTGCGGAGACTTGGTTGATTTTCTACCCCCTACTTTGCTAACTCCTTCAACTGATTGCACGACTTGCTCACATTCTCATCGTGTGTATGAACACATGTGTCATAGACCGCCAGACCAAAACCCTAGTTAATATCCCCCCATGTAACACGATTGATGTCTCGTGATTGTGGAGTCTGCAAGGCAGACGTGTATTTAGTTAGTCAGTTGCTGACTTCATGGGACGATGAGTCCTTGTATTGCTGAGTCGAACGTGATTTGCAAATGTTATGAGACTCATAAGTTGAACGTGTCTGTTGAGACAGAGGTATGATTCTCAAGTAAATGTTGATAGTTAAGGTGAGAAAAAATTGCTCATTCGTTGGATTGTTGAATATTGATAGTTGAACCAATATTCCTTAGCCTGAGCAAATATTGCTCATTTGAGCAAATGTTGCTCGTTTGATGAATTATTGGTAGCAGGAACAAATAAAATATTAACTTAAAATACTGGAACCAAGTATTAGAATGTTGATCACGGGATCAACGTAAAATTGTTAGTGTTTGAATCTGCTCAGAATTATGTTTTGCAGAGCTTCGGATTCGAAACCCTAATTTTGATCAATTGATGATTTATTGAAAATCAACCACGGAGTGGAGGAGGGACCGACTACATGGGATGATGGATTGACCATGTAGCGCCCAGATGCTCGAGTGAACAAAATACCAAAGTCTCTTGAAGACCAGTTGGTGAAAAGATGACTAAATGCTGGTTTAATCATTTATTCAAACAATTCGTCTGAACCTTTGGTGATAAAACCTAATAAATTATGAAGAGATGAAGGACCGACCAAGGGGTCATGAAACCGGCCCTGGTTGGTCACAGGATCGACTGACGATTGTTTTATGAAATTCAAAAATTGCTTGGAAGAGTTTGAACCTAATGTGAACAAATTAGGTCAAATGATGATAAAGTATGGGACTGGCCTCTTGGAAGCCGAAGAGCCAACCTTGGTCAGTCAAGGTAACATGCTCACGTCGCCAAAGTGTCCGCGTCTCAGTCCTGAGAATTTTGATATTTTCTAATGTACGTTTGAACAACATTTTGAGAAAATATGAAGAAATCAAGGATTTTGCTGAAACTGAGGAAACTTCATAAGATAAAGGGAATAATAATAATAAATTAAGGAATCATGAAGTGTGGACCGGCTATGGTCAAGGCATGGCCGTCCGTCCAATAAGCCCGGTCCCATGGCACTTTTCCTAATTTTATATTATTTTCATGATTTTAGGGAAATACCATGAAATCAAGGAGTTTGTTGAAATAAAGGAGTTTTCCTTAAAGTGAAGGAGTTTCCATGAGATGAGGAAAACAAATAAAAATAATAGTAATAAAATAAGGGCATGTGAGACCGGACGGCTAGGGCCTGGTCCCGTGAGTTTTCACTAATTTTATGTAATTTTTATGTATTAGTTCAACGATTTGAAGGAAACATCATGAAATCAAGGAATTTCATGGGATGAAGGAAATAATAATAAAATAATAAGGAATGCAAGGTGTGGGACCGGACACAACTAGGGCATGACCGTCCGGCTAGTAGGCTTGGTCCCGCACACCTTTCCTAATTATTTATTATTTCTTTGATGTGAATGAACCAGCATAAAACTGAGGAGTTTCCTTGAAACGAAAGAATTTTGTTCAAATGAGGGGATTTTCATGAGATCAAGGAAAATAATAGAAATATGATAAAATATAAAATTGGGCGTGTGACTAGCCACGACACGACCGGACGACCGGTGGGCCCAGTCCCCCAGCGCCTTGATTAATATTTTATTATTTATTATTTTCTTCCTATTTTGCATAGGTTCATCGTTCCTTCGTATTTTGGAATGCTCGTTCGTGCATTCAGTTGCTCGTTAGTGCATTATTGCTGAGTACACTTGCACCATTTTAGTCGGGGCTTACTCGATAGTGGCTCAGTTGAACATTTATTACTAACCCATGGAATTCTGCTGGGGAAAACCATGAATTGAAGTAACGAAATATTATGAATAATGTAGAATATTTTCCAAGGATTCAGTTAATGAATCTGATAATTTAAGAAAATTAATTGATGACTCTATACTAGTACGATCGTCTAGGAGCATTAATTATTCAGGAATTGAGTGATATGAGCTTGTTGAAGTGTCATATTTCTTTTATATAGTCAGGGAAAACATTGTTACATCCTGAAGAAGTTATTGTTCTACACTAGCAGGCAAGATGTCTAGGAGCCGTCCAATCTTTCGATTCTATATAGAAGTAATTACTGAAATTGCTCAGTATTCATGACATATGTCGTTGCCTCAGCTGAGAGACTACACATCTACATATACTCTGAGAAACAATATTCTCAGTCAGAGATTCTTGTAGCATGAGCTTCCATGCTTTGATAAGAGACATGAGCCTCAATAGTCATCTGATTTCTGGATCAGGAGCACGTATAATTATGGTTTTAAGATTTTAGCCCTTGTCGAAAATCCACCATCTACATTAAGTCCCCTGCTTAGTGAGGGACAGTCATGTTCCTCAGTTAGCACTGGATGGTGATTTTCCAGTTAGAAACAAAATAAGTAATTGAACTTAGTCGTAAAATAAGATGTTACCGGATTTTCAATTGCGTGAGCATACCACAGCTTGAACGAAGATCCCAGTGTCATGATAAAGCGTTATCTAACGAGCATAAAATGGTGTAGCATCGCTGGTTTGGTGATGGAACCTTGGTCAGTTTAGGATTCGCGGGTTCGGGCCCAAAAAGGAAATCCTTGTGAAATTAGGTTTTGGAAATAAAATTTGATATAAAAGGAATTAATCCCTTTTTTTTTATTTCACCTACACGACCACCACCTTCATCGCTTCTCCATCTCCTTCATGCCAACAACAGCAACAGAGGAAGGAAGGATTTCGCCGGAAATGTTCATAGTCGGTCGTCCGTTCATTGTCTGGTCGGCACCGACATGTGCGTAATTTTTTATTTTTTTCTTTTCTTTTCTTTTATTTTTTTTTTCTTTGTTTTTTTTTTCCAGAAGTTTCATGAGTTGTTCATGCCTTGATCATGTTGAAGTTATATACATGTGCATATATGAGTGTGAGTTTTGTAGAAAAACCCTTGTTTTTAGAAAACGTATGTTCGTTCGATCGTTAGTTTAAGAAACTAGTAATAATCCTTGACTTTGGAGAGATTTTTTTTATACATAGACCTGTGTCCAGTGATAAAATTTTGTTTATGAGCTTTCATGAGAACCAAAACTTTATCTTAAAAGGTGTGAGTTTTCACAAAATCGAAATAAACCTTCGGACGATCGTACGAAGGAAAAGATGTTTTTTTGATAAAACCATGGAATATCCACGAAATATTATTTTTTTACGTGAGTTGTTGCTCACATCAAAATAATAAAATTTATTTATTTATGTGAATAATTCATGTTTTATATATACATATTAAATATATATTTTGAAAATCAAAGCTGATTTTGAGTAATATTTAAAGTAAACAATTATTTATGATGAAATATTCTTTAGTTTTTATAATTCTATGGTGATTGTTCACACAGTAGAAGTGTTTATGATTTTATAAAAACCTGAGTTCCGCTCGTTTTTTGTAGATTTCGAAGAAACAAACGAGTTTTGAAGTGTTAACTCTTGCATCACAATCACTACTGTTAGTGGAATCGTAAAAAGATAAGAGCTAAGAATTAACATTTTCGTAGATGTTTTGCCATGTGCATAATTCCGTCATCTTGTCGAAGTTTGCATTTCGTATAGATGATATACTGAAGTATAATGTTATGTGAACCTTACAGCTATTTCGCAAGGATGTCTGATTCCCAAGCTAATGATGCCTCCAGAGATGATACATGCATAAATAATGATGCCTCCATAGATGATGTATGCATGGATGAGATTTCCATTGGCGAAGAAGAAGATGAAACACCTGGAATCAAGAATGTTCCAAACATAGAGGATGCGTTCTTTGTGGATCAAGGGCCTGAAAAGCATCTCAGAACTCCAGAATTTCGTCTTCTGATAAATCCTAGAGAGGTTACTCAGAAAAAGTTGGTGACTCCTCAGGCAGCCATTCGGTTCTGTCTTGAACGAGGATATTTTTCTGCGTCAATCATTCAACTCAAGCTGGGTTTTCTGGATGGGCGAGGTATATGTTGGGTTTTCCTCGTGTTCGAGCCAAGATGCATGATGCACAAATAATACGGGCTATCCAAGCTTCTGGAGACTTGTTCATTTTTCATGATGCGCGAGTTATGGTAGCTCTACTTGCTCGTTGGTGTATTCCAACTCACTCCTTCATATGCAGATGGGGAGAATTTACCATTACCTTAGAAGATGTAGTTTCTTTGTTGCATCTTCCAATCACGGGTAACCTTCCTGAAGGTCTTTCTTACTTAGAGGAAACTGCAATCTCTAACATCTTGACAGCCGCAATGGAGGAGATCAATAAGGCATTCGGCAGCAAAGGTTGTTATGCTCATTGGTTAATACATCGGTGGCCGAGAGATACTCCTCTTTAGTGGCTTGTTGACGGTACGTTATCTATTGCTGCTTTCTTGTGTTTATGGTTGTCCAGAGATGTATTTAAAGATACTGGAAATTCGTTGAAGCCGTTCGTGATTCCTTTTGCAATTAAGATGGCTCAGGGTGAGCAACTCCCAATAGGTAGTCTGTTCTTGGGTTCTTTGTACTCTAACTTAGACTCCTTGATTATAGACTCCAACATCTCGAATGGTTTTATGAAGATTGATGCTATGCCAATACAATGTTTCTTCAAGATTTGATGTGGGAACGTTTCAAGAATTATGCACCCATTCCACGTACCATCTTGCAAGGATTGAATGTTGATGCTCGCCATGTTTTCTCTGACAAGACCAATGCCAGGATCATGCGCTGGTCCACAAAGCAACCTCGACTCAAGACTCGCTTCATTGATGTGTTAGACCGTGAATCTGAATTCAACTTTCGCCCATGGGTGTCGGTTCCTTATTATATTTCTCAGTTGACAACTTTCAATGCTGAAGAGAGTATGACTTTGAAATCTGGTGTTGATTTGAGTGAAAGCGAGAGGTCTTTTATGTTGAGTTGGACTCCTGGTCACATGATATCAATAATACATGGCGAATTCTTGGTGGAAGAATACAATATTGATAGAGTAGCTTGGCAAATGGGTATGGATCAGTGTGTTCCGACTTTTCGAAGAAGGAAACCATCGGTTGAACAACTCATGACCCGTTTAGACCGCACACATGTGGAAGGAAGTGAATATTGGTTCCCTAGCTCTGAGCGAGTTACATATGTAACTCTAGGTTACATAAACTTTTGGGATCAACAACTTGGGCGTTTACTCGATTTCGTGACGGTTGATCAACCTTTGGTGAAGGAGCCTCCTTCTACTGAGATGATTGCTACTCGACCAAGACTGAAGCATTTCCCTGGTGGTGATAAACGGAAAACATCTCCAGGATGTTCACAAGTAAGTATTCTTTGTGTAATTTTCATAAAATTATGATAATTGTGTTTTGATTATTGCATCAAAATTTTCCACAGGACGGTCGTAACGTAAGACCTCGAATCGATGTAGACCTATCAGAAACTAAAGCAACTATTCATGGTGGAGAAGGCAGGAATAAGAATTATAAGATGTTACCTAACACCATAAAGTCCCCAGTGATTTCTTTGGTGAGTTGTCGATATTTATTTCACCGTGACTTCTTCTCATCCGTGTAATTAAGATCGCAAAACCAATGTTTGTTACTTCGTTACATAATTTTACTCCATCAAGTATTGATGGTCTTCAGTTCTCTGCCGCTGGGCAAACCGTTTCTGGCTTGAGTGAAGAAAAGGCTGTAAGTATTTCTTCGTGTAACCAATTATGATGCTTTGTAGACATAAATGATAATTGTTGAAAGTATATCCAGGAGGATGTCTCCATGGAAGTGGAGGGTACTGGTGATGTTCGTTCATCTTCGGAAATTGGCGATAAAGAAAATTCCCAGAACTCAAAACCGAATGAAAACAATGGTGCTCTTGATATTGATACAGGCAATCCAGGGTCCTTGAACACTTCGGAGTCCACCAAGTAAGTATTTCTCTTGCATATTATCCATATAAGCATAAATTTCTTGATTTATGAATGAATGAGAATTCATGTGAGTACACGAAAAGTTTTGTCGAAATGCGTCACCAGAAATTTCAGAATTCAGCCCTTTAGCGAAAACGCAGTAGAATCTTCATACGATGTCGGATTTTCGAAATCTACCCATGCATCCTTATGCCCGGGAAATTTACAATCTTTTTTAAAGAAGCTCTTAGAGTTTTGAGCACGTTTAGGGGCTTAAATCAGCGAAACAATAAACTCCAAGGAGACTTCTAGAAAATTTTCAGCTGTCATGTAGTCTAATGTTTTGACCACATCTTTTTTCTCGTTCATCCGATTGTTATGAAATTTTGATATGTTGTAGATCACATCCATACGAAGGTAATGGTATATAAATAAGCCTTAGATTCTTTACCAATTTCTCCCAGTTCGTTGTTTTGTACAGGGAAGTGTAAAATCTTCTAAGATGAGCTTGTTGTAAAACGTGTTTTTGTGACTTTCACATTATTTGCTGATGTATAGCATGTAAATTGAAGAAATTAAGTATAATTAGTTCACTTTCATGCCAAATTTTATTATTTCCTTCGGTTTCATGCTTAGATGATCCTAATCTCATGTAATCTTCGTATTAGGTGTTAAATACCGAAGTTGAGAATGAATGAGCTAATAATGATAACTCGAGCAACCCTGAGGTTATTGATGAAGAGACAACCATATCTGCACTTCAAGGCCATAAGAGGGTTATCACTGATGTTGAGACTTCAATAGTTGTTTCTTCAGTGGCGGAAGAAGCTGAACCACGAGTGGAAGAAACTGTTTCCATGACCGTAGAAGTTGCTCCAGTAATCGAGAATCGTATAGTAGTGCATGAATACCCGAGTGCAGGGATCCCTTTTGACCCTCCATTTGATGCACCACTCCCATATCACCAACTGGTTGGTGGATTCAGCGTTCCTATTGGATATGCCGGCTTGTACTTGAAGATATGGAAGAAATTTGGTCACATCATCGTTACCAGAGATCCCAAGCGTGCTTATTCTTTAACAATGCAAGTAAGTGTTATCTTGCATGTTGTAAGTGATATATTCCCTAGGGCCAGAAATACTGTTACTCCAGATGTACTCTTTGATTGGGAGTTCAACTTGGAGAATTCTGAGAGACTTGGCTTCAATGTGAAGTGGCTTCGTAAGAACATAAATGCTATTAAGGTCTCATGTGAGAATAACATACCCTTTACCAATGACGCTGTGATGGAGAAGGAAGACAAGATTTCCAGGTTGACTGAAGAGTTGAACATGGAGAAGGCGGTTTTACAAGTCTTGAAGGATGCAAAGGAGCAAAAGTCTTTCTTTGCTGATTTTCTTTGATTTCTTTTCATAATCTCTTGAACTTCTGAGAGATGTGAGGTTTTATTTTTGGTTTTGATTGGTTTTGGATAAGTAGATGATTGAGGATTTTCTTTGGGTTTGATAGATATTTTCTTTAAGTAAACCTAATTTTGATAAATTGCTGAATTTAAATTACTGAATGAAAGTATTGCAAACATTTTGGAGGAATTGAAATAAAATGAAAGAAAATTATAAACGCCAAATATTTGGGGTGTTCGTGCCTTGAACATCCAATACCTCAAATATCCAAAACCTTAAACGTCAAAGGCCTTGAGCCAATTCTCGTGTATTACGGCCACATTCTCCTTGCTGTCCATGTTGATTAATTTGTAGTATCCACCAGCAACAGACTTAGAGATCATAAAAGGTCCTTCCCAGTTGGAGTTCTTTGCAGAATGAAAGTTACGCTTAGTTTCTTTGAGAACTAAATCTCCTTCCTGGAATTTGTTAGACTTGATCATCCGTTCCCTGAATATCTTCTGTTGGTTTGGAATTCTTCGTGCAGTGGAATTCCATGTTATTGAAGTCTTCCAACCTTGCGGCACATGTGGACATTCGTGCAAAGGAGAATATTTGGGATATTGTTTGTCGAATTCAGCCATTATTTCAGCAATGACTATATTAGTGAGGTGTTCGATTGGGAGAGGTTCTGCATCCAGCCACTTAGTGAAATATTGTTGAGGTGAGGTTATCCACTCATAGCATTTTGCAATAGCTAAGTTGTTGGTGGAGTGAAGCCCTCGGACCAAATAAGCATATTTGAAAACTGATGATATGGACACATGAGGAGGAATAAGACTTTCCTGAGTACGAAATCTTTTGATGAAAGCATTTGCATTTTCTTCAGGATTTTGTGTTAGCTTTGTCAGGGCTTTTACCTCCTTCAGATACTCGAATGGTGAAATATCTTCTTTTTCTTCTTCTGAATCAGAGGTTTCTTCAACAGAGAAATGTGCAATTGAAGGTGTTGGGGTTACCTTTCCATCATGAATCTACGTACGTCCAAGGATCATATCATATCCTGGATCTTCTCGGATTATGTAAAATTTCGTTTCTGTCCAGGCTGAGTTTATGTTCACCTTGAGAGTAATGTGTCCATAAGCATCTCAGGGTGTTCCTTCATGATCCGTGACTGTTACTGGAGCATGAATGGCTTTTTGTTGTGTGATACCAGCAGCTCTGAGAGTTTCCAGAGGGATAACATTAACAGCAGTGCCGACATCAATCAATGCTCGTTTGAATTCGTTTCCCTTGAGATGAACTGTGGTGAGAAGTCCCCAGTCGTACATTCCTTTGTCTGCTGCTGAAGGCTCGTGAGGCGTCTCCTGAATCAATAAGTGCTTTCCTGACACGACGTGGTTCAATGCAGTAAACATGTCTCCCCTTTGAGATTTTGATAAATATAGCAACTGGCAAACATGCTCGATTAAGGATTAAACTGCTTCCTTGACAGGTGGTTCAGAAAGAGTGCAGGTTCTGACTGGGAGAGGATCTTTGTGGACTCCTTTAGTCCCCAAGTTAAGCTCTCCTGATTCAATCTTGTGGGATGGTTGACGGACCTATGAAAGCGACAGTAACGAGGATTTTCCATGGCTTCTTCAGCTGGTTCTTTCTTGACATACGACAACTTGATTGTGCCGTCTTGAACCCAGGCATCTAGCAGTTCAATAACTTCTTCAATGGAAAAGGGGAAGTCAGGTGCCTCTGGATCAGCTTCTGTGTGTTGAGCAGGAACTTGCATATTATCCTTCCTTTGCGCCTTTGAAGGAGTTGAGGAAGTATGCTTGCGTTGT
This sequence comes from Papaver somniferum, assembly GCF_003573695.1. Lineage (NCBI taxonomy): Eukaryota > Viridiplantae > Streptophyta > Magnoliopsida > Ranunculales > Papaveraceae > Papaver > Papaver somniferum. Next base: position 74,452,972 of record NC_039362.1, read on the forward strand.
GGCTCGGGTTTTCGTTTGCCCCCTTGTGCAACAACGTTTATGGAAGGTTGGAGGTTGTACTTTTTGTTGATTAAACGTCTGTTACCTCGAGTCTCCCGTGGTTCTTCGGTTTTTGTAGTTTTAGCCCTCTCCAGTAAAGCAGGTGCAGTAGTTGCCGATCTCTTAGCCGCTTCATGAAGTTCGGAGAAAGTATGGAACCTAAGATTTTCCAGTAAAGCTCCGTAAACTGGAATCATTCCGTTGATGCACAAGTCCACAAGTTTTTGTTTTGTAACATTTGGATCATGGCAGTCCAAAGCTTGAACTCTGAACCTTTTCACATAATCGTTAGGATGTTCGTTACTCCTTTGAAACATCCTTCCGAGATCAAAGAGGGTTATTTGCTCTGAAACGAAGAAATACTTTCTGTAGAAAGAATTAACCATTTCTCCCCAACTTTTAATACTTCCTGGCGCGATTTTGTTGTACCAGGTATATGCCCTTCCTTTCAGAGACTTTGAAAATTCCTTCAATCGGACAGTATGGTTGTGCTCATGTTCACCCAATGCTTCCAAGAATCGAGAGACATGTTCTCGGGCGTTGCCCGTTCCATCATAAAGGGTGAATGTTGGAGAGGTGTAACCTTTTGGCAGATGAATCCTTTGCGTAGCAGCATGGTATGGAGGTTGGTGACGGTGGACAGAGACGTCTTGTCTTTTCCACGATCCTCCAAAAGGCGTTCTAGGTCTTCACGAGTGATAAAACTGGATGGTTCTTTCGTTGGTGGATTGTCTGCAGCCTTAGGAACTTCCTCATCATCTACTACATGGATCAGAGTGACTTCAGGATCAGCGTCTGAAGATGTTTCTTTAGATTTGCCTTTCTACTGAGTTTTCTCTGACATCTTGTCTGTAAGAGTCTTGAGATAATTAAATAATTCCTTCTGAGTAGTAGCCATGTTAGTCTGATTTTTGGCAAGAGTCTCTTGCACCTTCATGAGATCGCCTATGGTAGGCGGATTTTCTCTGATCTCTTCAGGAGACCGACCAAAGAGTGGATTGTTGATGGCACCAGTGCCGTCACTTGTAGGGGTAATCACCGGAGCACCAGTGCTTGGAGGAGTAGTGGTGGCAGGCTGCGCCGGAGGAGTGGTACTGGCAGGTTGCACCGGAAAAGTGGTAGTGGTAGGTTGCGCCGGAGGAGTAGTGTTGGCAGTACCACTAGAGCTTACGATATTGGGGTCGGGTGTTGAACCCGGATTGGTAACTGAACCAGGCCTAAGATCTACCATCTTTGTGAGAATTGAGATTGCAACCGAGAGAATGATCTCCCACTGTGGTCGCCAATCTGTAGATGCGGCAAAACGAGTTGCTGGTTTTTACGGAATTGAGGAGACGACCGTGCGGAGGAAACTCCTTGCGAACTGTTAAACCTCACGCAGATGCACTGCAAAAAGGGAGTGCTTTGAATTCAAGAGATCAATCTGTAGGTGTTGATGGTGGATTTTCGTTCAAGGCTAAAATTGTAAAAGCCAAATTAATACGCTGACATCCTGCAGAGGATAAAGCTATCTGATAAGTGATGAGTACCTCTTCACTTTACTAATTCACCTAGAATGGAGCATGTGGCAACAATCCCAATATTCTGTGAATTAAATACACAAAATTCATCCAAGATGGATCATGTAGGAACAATCCCAAAAACCCCTGTGAATTTTTAGCATTATTTATAATGCATGATTAGCCTTGTATTTCCTATGATGTTCCCACAGAACTCTCTTTATTGGTGTGGCATTACGACTGAGTGTTGCTCTCAGCAGAGTAACACGAATCTCCAAGTACCAATAGTGAGGCATGCAAGAGATACCCTTATAGGCTACATCTCTCGGTGTGTTATACTATCCCGAGCATATATCTCTCGGTGTGTTATACTAGCCCGATTGAGATATCTCGGTGTGTTATACTAGACCGATTGAGCATACATCTCTCGGTGTGTTATACTAGCCCGATTGAGCATACATCTCTCGGTGTGTTATACTAGCCCGATTGAGCATATTCGAATATGGACTGTCCATATCAGTCTCAGAAACAATCACGACCACGCAAGTTGGCCTCATGATTTAACCAGCCTAGACGATCCTCAACAAGAGCAGGATATCACCACAATGACCACCAGTGGGCCCGTTTATGCCCTGGTCGGTCGAACACATTCCATACTCCCAAAAGCCACCAAATACCAGCCTGAAGTTGCATGTCCAGGCTGGTATGGAGCGGCTTGGAGGAGCTTGTACGAGCAAAGGATGCCTACGACAGTCTCAAATCCGCCACGTACGTTCATCTTCGCTGGCGCTATTGGACAGCGCAGATCGCCCCATTCCCGGTCGCACAAGCACCATTGTGTACACGGCGGGCCGCCTTTCTACTTGCATAGCCGACCATCTCACGACCTAGACAGGGAGGAGCAAACGCTCGCCTAAAGTTCGGCCGGTGTGATGCTTTAGGGTTCGCAAGAAATTCCACTAAGGGTCTTAAATCGATCACGACCATCCAACTTCACTGGCATGTTTGGATGGCTTAGATCAGACCCATAGCCATCAGACAGGTATTGGCATGTTCACCACCGGCCCAATATGGGCCCCACATGGTCGGCCACCCCAGACGAGAAGCATAGCTTGCAAATTCGTCCAACCAAAGTAACATGCACATGAAACCCTAATTAGGGTTTGCGGCATATCACTTGTGTCGCAAATCAGTCACAACCATCATCTTTGCAAGCATAGATGGAGGGAGTAGATTTAGATTCAAAGGGTCCCAAGCATGTTAATACAATCACCGTGGGCCCGTCTTACTGTGTGACCAATCGTTCAAGGCCTACCATGACTAGGTGCCTCGATTCGTGCGCCCAAACTAGGCATGGTCGCAACTCCTTTGCGGCATGGGTTTTCTATTGCAAACCGATCTCGACCACTCAACTTTGCCGTATAAATTGAGTGGCTTAGATCACATCTTCATGGGACGGTGAGGTACGGACGCGTACACCGGCAAGCCGTCTACACGCATGCCAGGTCGGTCTTGCCAAAAACGTCTCCCATACTTGGATTCGACCAAGTTGAAGAGTGATGCTTGCGCACCTCTTCAAAACCCTAATCCAACAGTCGCAGATGTGGGTCGCAAGCCATCTCGTCCGTCCAACTTCGCCATCTTGGACGGACAGACTAAGACAGGAGTTAGGAGACCAGTGAAGCATCACCACGATCACCGTCCGCCACTCTTCTGCATAGAGTGATCGGAAAAAGCGTGGCTTGCCCCTGCAACCTTCAAAAGATCACTCGAAGATGGCTGGACGTGATACTATTTTAAGACGCTTAATTTGTGACTTACTCCGTTAAGCCTTAAAATAGCGATGCTTCATACATGCTGAATATATTCGATGAATTACATGCATAGAATACATACGATATTTCATAAATATCGATTTCCCAAATAACTTAGTTATTTAACTTAGCACCGTATGCTACCTTCTGTGGGTCCCACGATCCACACATTCGAGATATCAAGCATGTCACAAACTGGGGGATACATACTGGGGTATTGGTCTGGCGGTTTACAGCGTGCAGCGTGCAACGCGCCATCACAAGAACGTGTCAGGAAGACATGGACGGTTAGTGATGATGGGAGAAGTGAGCAAGACTGGTCGTGTGGCATTAACACACGACTCCATTACCCTATCATTCCACTTCCTCCAATTCCCATGAGAGACGAGGGTTAGGCTCAATGACTTGTATAAATAGGTTCTCCTCCCTATTTCCAACACAGGACAGACAAGACAAAAACCAAGTGTTGATACAACGTATTCAAACACACAGAGCTTTTCTTACATTATTCCAAGCCAGTTCAGTATTCTGATATAAGTCATAAACATCCAACACCTTCACAATCTCAACACATTCTTCGCTTCCCTCCCTAAGATCAACCCCATCTCCTTCACTTTGTGACCGAAGCAAGTCTGGAACGGCCATTTCTTGGTTTAGGCCATAATTGTATAGATTGATCTCTCGAATCAGAAAGCATTCACGTGCAGTGCATTTGTTTAGGGTTTAGATTCGTTTCTCATCCACACACACCCCCAAATTTACCAAAAATCGCAGAAACAGTTTCACCCTAAACAGTAGGACTCCGGCCTAAACCAAGACAATGGTCGTTCCAGAGTCAATTCGATCACAAGAGAGGATGGGTCGATCTGTAGGAGGGAAGCTGAGAAATATGTGAGATCAATGGTGATCGAAGATTGTGGGTGTGTTATATATTCTGCGTAAAGGAATAAGATAAGCTCTGTTTGATTGAATTTGCTCTGTTGAGAGTAATTGCTCAGACGTTGAGTTGTTAATCTCGTTTTGTCTGTTTTAGGAAAGATTTTCCCCTTTTCAATCATGATTCAGAAACTTATTTATATTGCTAGAACTGTAAGCACCTTGATCCCATGAAGTATGACAGTTGTTGGAGTCAAAGAGTGGGGAAGTGGAAATCGTGTTAAAACTTGTACATCGTGCGGAGACTTGGTTGATTTTCTACCCATTACTTTGCTAACTCCTTCAACTGATTGCACGACTTGCTCACATTCTCATCGTGTGTATGAACACACGTGTCGTAGACCGCCAGACCAAAACCCTAGTTCATATCCCCCCATGTAACACGATTGATGTCTCGTGATTGTGGAGTCTGCAAGGCAGACGTGTATTTAGTTATTCAGTTGCTGACTTCATGGAACGATGAGTCCTTGTATTGCTGAGTCGAACGTGATTTGCAAATGTTCCGAGACTCGTGAATTGAACGTGTCTGTTGAGACAGAGGTATGATTCTCAAGTAAATGTTGATAGTTAAGGTGAGCAAACATTGCTCATTCGATGGATTGTTGAATATTGATAGTTGAACCAATATTCCTTAGCCTAAGAAAATATTGCTCATTTGAGCAAATGTTGCTCGTTTGTTGAATTATTGGTAGCAGGAACAAATAAAATATTAACTTAAAATACTGGAACCAAGTATTAGAATGTTGATCACGGGATCAACGTAAAATTGTTAGTGTTTGAATCTGCTCAGAATTATGTTTTGCAGAGCTTCGGATTCGAAACCCTAATTTTGATCAATTGCTGATCAATTGATGATTTATTGAAATCAACCACGGAGTGAAATAGGGACCGGCTACATGGGATGATGAATTGACCATGTAGCACCCAGATGCTCGAGTGAACAAAATACCAAAGTCTCTTGAAGACCAGTCGGTGAAAAGATGATTAAATGCTAGTTTAATCATTTATTCAAACAATTCGTCTGAACCTTAGGTGATAAAACCTAATAAAATATGAAGAGGTGAAGGACCGACCAAGGGGTCATGAAACCGACCCTGGTTGGTCACGGGATTGACTGACGATTGTTTTATGAAATTCCAAAATTGCATGGAAGAGTTTGAACCTAATGTGAACAAATTAGGTCAAATGGTGAAAAAGTATGGGACCGGCCTCTTGCAAGACGAAGAGCCAACCTTGGTCGGTCAAGGTAACATGCTCACGTCGCTAAGGTGTCCGCGTCTCAGTCATGAGAATTTTGATATTTTTTAATGTGCGTTTGAACAACATTTTGAGAGAATATGAAGAAATCAAGGATTTTGCTGAAACTGAGGAAACTTCATAAGATGAAGGAAATAATAATAATAATAAATTAAGGAATCATGAAGTGTGGACCGGCTATGGCCAAGGCATGGCCGGCCGGCCAACGAGTCCGGTCTCATGGCACTTTTCTTAATTTTATATTATTTTCATGATTTTAGGGAAATATAATGTAATCAAGGAGTTTGTTGAAATAAAGGAGTTTTCCTTAAAGTGAAGGAGTTTCCATGAGATGGGGGAAACAAATAAAAATAATAATAATAAAATAAGGGCGTGTGGGACCAGACGGCTAGGGCCCGGTCCCGTGAGTTTTCCCTAATTTTATGTATTAGTTCAATGATTTGAAGGAAACATCATGGAATCAAGGAATTTCATGGGATGAAGGAAATAATAATAAAATAATAAGGAATGCAAGGTGTGGGACGGCCACAACTAGGGCATGACCGGCCGGCTAGTAGGCTTGGTCCCACACACCTTTCCTAATTATTTATTATTTCCTTGATGTGAAGGAAACACCATAAAACTGAGGAGTTTCCTTGAAACGAAGGAATTTTGTTCAAATGAGGGAATTTTCATGAGATCAAGGAAAATAATAGAAATATGATAAAATATAAAATTGGGCGTGGGACTAGCCATGGCACGACCGGCCTTCCGGTGGGCCCAGTCCCCCAGCGCCTTGATTAATATTTTATTATTTTTTATTTTCTTCCTATTTTGCATAGGTTCATCATTCCTTCATGTTTTGGAATGCTCGTTCGTGCATTCAGGTGCTCGTTAGTGCATTATTGCTGAGTACACTTGCACCATTTTAGTCTGGGCTTACTCGATAGTGGCTCAGATGCCCTACATTGAATATTTATTACTAACCCATGGAATTCTGCTGGGGAAAACCATGAATTGAAGTAACGAAATATTATGAATAATGTAGAATATTTTCCAGGGATTCAGTTAATGAATCTGATAATTTAGGAATAATTAATTGATGACTCTATACTAGTACGATCGTTTAGGAGCATTAATTATTCAGGAAATGAGTGATATGAGCTTGTTTAAGCGTCATATTTCTTTTATATAGTCAGGGAAAACATTGTTACAACCTGAAGACGTTATTGCTCTATACTAGCAGGCAAGATGTCTAGGAGTCGTCCAATCTTTCGATTATATATAGAAGTAATTACTGAAATTGCTCAGTATTCATGAGATATGCCGTTGCCTCAGCTGAGAGACTACACATCTACATATACTCTAAGAGACAATATTCTCAGTCAGAGATTCTTGTGGCATGAGCTTACATGATTCGATAAGAGACATGAGCCTCAATACTCATCTGATTGCTGGATCAGGAGCACGTATAATTATGGTTTTACGATTTTATCCCTTGTCGAAAAACTACGATCTACAATTGGTTAGGGCTTAACTACATTCCAGTCCGAAGTTAACTTGTAGTAGGCTAAAGTCTGTAGCGGCTTAATACAATGTGGTGTTCAAATCTGGAATAGGTCCCATGGTTTTTCCGCATTTGCGGTTTCCTCGTTAACAAAATTTCTGGCGTCTGTGTTTTTTCTTTTCCGCATTATATTTTCTATATAATTGAAATATCACAGGTTGTGTGCAGTTCAATCAATTGGTAAATCCAATTTTGGTTGTTGATTGAAATTGATTGACACTTAAACATTGGTCTTTGGTGTCGTTCAAGTTGTTTCTCATAATAATCAGGCTCGCGTATTTCTATCTGTTTGATTTTTTGATTACATTTAGAAACAGAGATATAACTCTAGGATGTATTTTCTTTGATTGAGTCTGACTATCTAGTTGAATCTCTTGGAAATATATTGGAGTTAGTTCATACAAATTGCCTAAAAGAAATATTAGGTGTAGTTGTTAGACCCCCGCTTTTTCAAGGAAGTTTCTGTTGTAACTCATGCAGTATGTCTACATTATGAGGTGCAACCCCATTTGAAGAGAGAATTCTAATAGCAACAGTATAATGTCCATAAAACTGATTTCTTTTTGCAGGCTTGTGTGTTGGGTTTATGTTTCTTTTTGTTGCGTTTCCTGCTTCTTTTAATTTTCTTATTGACCTCCAGTATATTCTGTAGTAACTCCATGCAACCATTTTATTCCCTCCACTTATCCAAGGCTTGATTAATTGATGTTATTTGTAGTCTTTTCACATTGCCTGATCTCTCTTCCATTGTGCTTTTTAAGAGTGTAGGTAGGTAAGAAAAGTAATTGGAACCATGAAGATAAATCAGTGGCCTGTAGAATAACTTTGTCTAGAAAAGATTTTAGAGTTCTAGAAAATTTAAGTCTACATGGTGATGGGATACTTGACACTGTACGTAGTGATCTATTTTTGAAAGACGGGGTCAAGCATCTGAACAGAAATACTCACAGATTAATCTTCATTATTTGCATCATCAATTTGGATGTTAGAATCACAAGCCTGTGGGATAGGTTTATCAACACCATACAATATGAAGTCTACACCCTTGTCATTGAATGGTTCATGTAAGACTCCACCTGCATGATATCGACATGGTCTCTTCCATGAGTACCACTTCATACATAGAAAGCAAAGCCACATGTGTAGTTGTTTCAACATCTTCTCCCAGGCCTTATAGATAGTACTCTACGTGTGTATTCTCTCTTGGAAAACAAAGATACCATCGTGAATGGGTAAATGCATATCTTGTATATGTATGAAGATTGAAGTCCTTGCATATCCTCTCTCAACCACACCGTCCTGGCATTCTTCAAAGTTTCTATAAGGGCAATGGCAGTTAGTATTATCGTCAAACTCATTGTCAGAACATACAGATAATTCTATTGCAGACGGGGCTGTAATAGAAGATACATAAGAACTACCCCCTGTGATATTGGGCAGTCTCCCAGAGGAAGATCCCCTAAATGATGCTTTTCTGGTTCTCGGCATTTTCCCAAAGATGAAGAAAATAACCTCCCTAACCTTTTTCTGCAGACAGTGATATTTGCATGGAGATTGCGCGGATTAGGGCAAAAAATGGGTCAAAAGATGTGGGAAGTGATGAAGGATCAAGTGCGATAGGAGATGGGGCATTTTATTAAGTAAAAATAAAATAAGTTCATTACATGTCGACGGAGACGTGGGTGCACTACTTTATTATTATTATGAAAGGTACCACCAGGGATTTTTATTAGAAGAAATTAGTTGTAAGCCTAACAAGCTAAGCTCCAAACAACGTACTACTACATTATTATTATGTTGGATTCCGGAGAAAGAATTTGGAGGCTAGAAAACCGAGTCCATGAAGAATCACATATTATGTTTCTCTATCTTCCATGAAACTTACTTCAGTGATCATGAAGAATCAAAGACTATATAATATTGATTGATACTTATTATTTACTGGGTTGATTTTTGCACTTGTTTTATCATTTCCATGAGTTTTGGTCACTGTCTTTTCCTACATTTTTTTAGTTAAGGATTCTTTTTGGAAATGAAACTCCATAAGAAATTATATTATCAGTTAAAGGAATGGATGTAGTTTCCACATAGACATAATTGATGACTAGTCCTTATGGCTACTTAAACAGAAGATGTCATACATAGTCCGTCGAGAGTTTTGTCTTTGATAAGATCACGTGTTACAGTTTTTAAAATTATCAAAGATGAAGGTGCAATCATTAATGTGCAGAAGGGAGGAATGTGCACCCCGATTAATGTGGGGTGCGTAAAGTCGGAGAAAGAGAAGGAGATGTAGCTAGGGATTTTAGATAAGAACAATAAAGAAAATCAGGAGGAGTTTGTAACAATTTAGGGGTAGAATGTTAAATCACCTTTATCTTTGTGTTTTTTTGTGATACTTGATTGCATCCAATTGATGATAGACCTTTTATTATTGATAAATAACATAATTGGTATCACTAGTTAAAATTTGAGAATAATATACCATAAATTCACTGTTGAATGTTTGTGTTGATATAGATGATGATTTCTGAAATTTCTGAACAAATTCGCTTTATTATATTTTTGATTGGTTTGCGCAAACTTAACGACGTTATAATATTTTGTAATCTTTAAAAAAGTTGTACATATACATCTTAGCTTTAATTTTGTTTTGGATTTGACAAATTTAATATGAATATTTTTCCAACAAGATGAATTTGCTCGGATTTGATAATGAGTTTGTCAATTCAATATTTTTGGTTTCTTATTGAGTTATGTATGTTCACCTAAAATTTAAGGAAGATCGGATAAAGTAATCATCCTGAGATGCATGGTGTAAAATGTCTGCAGTTATAGATTGTTTACATAAATGCTTTGTTTGTCATATGGTTTTAAGCCGTGGTTGATTGGAAAAATGATTTACAAATTTATAATGAGTTCATGTTTTATCGTTAGATGGAACATGGTTCCATGCTAATAGAGAGTAAAGATTCCCGAGAATAAAACGGGCAATGATCCCGATATCTAAATGAATTTGAATGAAACCATTGCAAATTCGAATAAACCACAGTTTTTTGAAGGTTCTTAGCTCAAAATAATTGACGACCAATTCGAGTTTCGATCGAGGTTATAGTGTTCAACTATAGTCTGGTGTTATACCTTCTCAGATTATCAAATCAATTTCGAATAAAAACAATTAATTCCTATTTAATTGAGTTGATTTTTTTTTTAAAAAAAATCACGTTGCTGACTGACAAAATACACTACAAATTTAGTGTAATGATACCAACAATCAAAATTCGTAATATTGCAATAAACTTACATTGTAAATTTTGTAATTTACCAAAAACATACATTTTCGCATGTAAACTTTGTAATATTGTATACCTATGTGGTTCTTGCTCATATAACTCTAGTTTTGACTTATAATTTAGTTATTTCTTTTTTAACCATTGTAATCTTTTTAACTTTTTTTTTGATTGAATGGAAACTTATGTCTTTCTTTCTTTTTCACTTTTGTTCGTTTTGTTCAATCTCAGTGAGGACTTTTCTTTACTATTGCTTTACTCTCTATCTTTATGGGGGATGCAATATTAAACTAACTCAATTCCACATAACTAGATATGAATACATGTTCACTGTCATTTGTGTTTTTTATTTTTCATTTTCCAGTTAGTAAGTTGCTTCGTAATCATGCTTCACCATTATAACATCATGCTAACAGCCAAGCCTTAATGAACGTTTGGTTGTTGTCTATGCGGGTGTCTCTGGGTAATCCATTTACATGGTTATTACCAAAATACCTTTATTTCCTCAATCAGGAAACTGATATCAAAATTGACCGAAATATATACCTAATCAAACGGAAAAAGCTAGCTTATCAAATGGTTTTTGGTAGATGACGTCGATTGAGGTGTAGGACATTTTATCATATTGGCACGTATACTACGTCCAAGTAGGGACGATATATCAAGTTACAACTTTTATTTTATTTCCCAAAAGTTATTGGAACACTTACCCGAAGCTGGTGTGAATACAATTTAGTTACTAGATGATGAGGGAACGCATAAGTACATGCATTTGGCGTTTGTGCCGCCCTCCTTAACGACATTCCAATGTGAGTAATTAAGTTGTTTTATGTTTATTGATTCTTTCTGTATATAAGACAAGAGAACTTAAGTTGTTTTACGCTGGTTGAATCTTTTTGTATATAAGACAACAAAGAACGAGCCATCTTGGTTTTAGTTTGATAGAGGAAACATCTAATGAAGTTGATGAACGTGATCTCCGAAAGAAAACAATTGAGATGTTGGAGTAAGTTGATTAAGTAATAATTTTTCGTTGTTCAAACTTATAGAATTATATAGTCAAAGTACACAACATATAGGGTCAGGCATCTGTACGCCCAGAAGAAAAAAAATGCACACTATATAATCCAGATGCATCACAGTTACTCTGTTATGCTAACGTTCCATGTATAACATATTTGGCCCGTGACAAGTTCAGCCTTTATTATTTTGTCGTGCATATTTCAACATAATATAAATGTCAGTGATGTTCATCGTTAAGCTTTTGTTGGAGAAACGCTGACGCCGCTACCTCCATGTTTATCCTTTTTCCCTCTATATATATATTCCATAATCGTGATTCTTTGTCCATTAAGATTAGTTCCATTCATTGTGGTAATTACAGCAGTTGTCACTGTAGAACAGTCAAAAGTTACATACCCACGTCCAACTGACCATTTACCAGTGCTCACTAATACATGTATTAAACAATACAAGCCTTCAATGTTAGTGCTTCCATAAAGAATGATCAAATATCCAATACTATAGATACACATATATACTTCGTATGTTATGCTTTTAATCTAAACAACTTGAAAGAAACTTAGATAGAAATGAAACAAGTCAAGTCTGTGTTATTAACCTCAAACAGAAGGATAATGTATGCCTTAATATCGATACGTCTTCAGGTTTTTCAAAGTAACACGAGTTTGTCTCAATATTTATAATGTCCCTAGTCTAACTTAACGAAGTTGACTCTAGTAATATAATCAAGCAGCTTCGAATTTTTGAGCTAAAATACGGCAACCAATCTTGACATACCAATGCTTGGTATGTTTAACCCAACAATGCTATAATAATCTTAGCTTGAATTCAAAGCTACCCAGAGCCTTGAAAATATTTAAATAGGGAGACTCTTGCAATAGGATTTCTTAATCTGTGGCAAAGTTCTTATTAATATATGAGGTTTTCGTAATCTCGTATCAAGAACGAGATTGATAGAAATCACAAAGTTTTGTTTGTCTCAGACTTTGTGATTTCTCAAGATAGATATGTAAACTATTATTTGATTTGTTTTGATTGTGTTAGAGCATTGCTCAGTTGAACCCTTAAGTTTTCTTATCTCAAGCTTGTTGTCAATGTTACATGATCAAAACATGGGTTGATGTTGGTCTTTAGACCAAACGCAAAGGCCGCACAAATGTTAGACTAAACCCAGGTTCTAGTCAAAACCTGAGTACCAAAAACCAAATAACTGTAAACTATAATATTTGTATCAAGTACTGTAACATGATTATTTGGTATGTCTTAGTTAGATGCAACCAAAAAGACACATAATTGTAGTTTCTTTATATTGAGTATTCTCGATGACCGCATGGGGACCTTATGCCTCAATTGTGGGGGTATAAGGCAGAAACAAATATTTGTTTTCAATAACAAAGTAACTAACTACAATACAATAACAAGGAACATTAGAATCAGCCGTAAATGTTGGGAATCTCTCTGAATCGGTTGTAGTCTGCTTCGGAGTCTTGGATGCGTAACTGACTGATAGCGCATGTTGTTGATGTAGCTGATGAAACAAATGTTGTTAGAGACGTTGTTGTTGTTGAAAGTGTCGTTAGTACTTAGATTTTATAAACAACCATATTTAAAGATGAAGAATCAAAATAGAAATTACAAAATAAAATAAAATACAAACATAACAAAACAGTTATATAAAACCCGATCTAAAAATAGATATACTCTATTTACGATGAAAACTTAAAAAACTCATTTATAAAATCTTGAAGATTATCTGAAGCACATGGAATCAAAAGATATTGATGGAAGAATGATTTGTTACTGGAATTGAAAGCTCTGACATGCATAATTTATGAGAAAGCTCGAAACCGTACTTTTTTTCTTCTAAAGAATATATACAGATAGTTGTTATTCTTACCCCAAACGCGTGGGTATCTTACACGATATTGTTAACTATACTTGTTTTCCTTGTTTTTGCAGGAAAAGCCTTTTCAAAATTAAAGTCGATCAAAAATTATCTCCAATATAACATGTCACTAGAAAGACTAAGTAATTTAGCTACAATATTTATTAAACGAGCAATGGATGAAAACTTACATCATTGCTAATAGGGGATACCACTTACTGAGAAAGGTATTAAATTCCATATAAGATGAACTAGAAAATATTTTGTCTTCTATGGGTTTTGATATCCTCACCAATAATTTGCTACATTGTAACAACCATGAAATCTTAGACTATATATCCATTATTGACTATTTTGCTATTAAGAATATACGACGACGAATTTTGGATGATTAAAATTGAATACTTTTGTAATTAACAATGTTAATGAAAATTTAGTTACATATAGTTCCACTATTATTCACAAGGGGTCGTAATTTTATTTATTTTGCTCTATGCTATAGAAGATACAGGGAAAACCCTAGTTGCAGAAGTAAGAAAATTGCAAGACATGCTCTCAAGAAAGTTGTGGACTTATAACTATTAGAATATATTATATTCATGGTTGTCTAATTAATATGGTATTAGCCCATTTATATTGTACATGGTAACTAAAATGGTGTGTACTATTTTAGAATACCATTTCACACATATAGTCAGACCAGTGTTTACAGGTGTGGTGTTTCAACACGCACTAAACATCAGAAGTTGTTTAAAACACCATGTAGGGTTTAAAACTCCTCAAAATTTAAAAAATAGTTTTAATTAGAAACAAATTTAAAACGATCATAAATATAAGGCCCAGTTTTAAATTGCTCCAAAAAATTAAGTGTACAGTAGTCCAAGACACCGTCAAGTATTGGCTCTATCTTAAGATTTTCCAAATTCAAATTTAGGTCTGTGCTTAATGACCGCTTGTCAGCGTGCAAATGTAATTCACTTTCTCGCTCAACTAGATATAAATATAGTATGTGATAAGAAAGAGTTCGTTCCCACAGAGAGGTCTTGGGTTGTCAATATGTTCCGGTTTCCTATATAAAATAATGGGGAGATTTTCTGATTTTTATAATATAAAAGTAAAATAAAAGCAAACAAAACAAATAAAGAGAAGCAAACACGCAAATCAAGATGAAAGAAATTGGTCAAGGATCCGTTTTCATTCACAAACATGAATTTGTAACAATAACTAGAATTGATATTTAATCTCAACTTTTATCAAAAGTCTTAGGATACCTTGATCGCAAGAACATCCCGCTAATTTCCTCTTGTCATCAACAAACACATTAAAAGATGCGAAAGTGAATTCTTCCTAGAAAGCAACCTAAAGTGTAAAAGCACAATTAAGTTTAACTCCCTAAGAGCACTAAGTTCTATGAAATAAGACTAATCAATGCAAACGAACGTGTAAAAGCACTAATCCGTTTTAACAAAGGTTATGATCCACATGTGACTACTAGGATGTATCACTACAAGCAATAATCACAATTATGCTACGTGTATTCAAGGTGTATCACGTTTACGTATAATAAACCCTAAACTAACAATAGATATGATTACGAGTTCTACCAATTTGCAACTTGACAAAACTAACAGTCAATCATACATGACGATATTTCTAGCGAATCATAATCGATAATTGTGAGACAAAACTAATTTATTGAATGAAAACCCATATTTGGAAATCCAACTTATTCCTTAACCAATAATAAAATTTAGATACTCATGGCATAGGAGTTCATCACAAGAATAAAAAGAAGTTTCATGTTTCTAAACCCTAGAACCAAAGTAGAAGAAGAGATAAGATATGGAGATCTCTAGGTTTTGAGAAAGACTTTTCTATTTATATGCTTCTCTTGTTCCAAAATTAGGTCTAATCCTCAAATTCCATTAGATGAAAATCCATGTGGCCCAAAAGTGAGAAAAACCCATGCAGAAACTCTGCCCAAAAAACGTCGCCGGAGCTGACCGGAATAGTGTCTCAGGTGACGGGAAAAGTCCTCCCGGTCACCGGTCAAACGGGTCAAGTCGTCGAGTCAACGAGTCAACTCCGCCAAGTCAACGAGTCAGAACCGAGTCAACCAGTCAAGGCAATTCAGCTGAGTTGGTATTGGACGAGGACATTGTACTGGCCTGAGCTTGTTGATACACAATGATTGTGCTTAATGGCTCCTCCTCTGCTGCACAATCATTGTGCATAACAGCTTCTTAGCCAACCATATCATCTGCTGCACAATCATTGTGCAACACTGCTATACTGCCATATCTCCTGCTGCACAATCATTGTGCAACAGTCCATTTGCTCTTCCCTGTGACTTCAATTCAGCTGAAACCTGCAGCTCAATCACCACTTCAGTCGCCACTGTAATGCCCCTTCCAATAGCACCAGACCAACACTGTCTACCTGCAGCTTCATTCTGCAAGTTCATACTTTCTTCTCTACTGGCACACAATCCCACTGAACTTCAATATCTTTCTCAGCTTCTACATTCCACCAGACTGCACCTACAACTGCAGTGCCATCACTGTGACCATGGCAGTAGTACCAAAATTACTCCATTGCATTCATTCTTGAAATCTCAGTAGCAAGCAATCATCAATGGCCCATTTCTGCCTACAATTTCAGTTCCTTGCACTGCATCAACACAAATCTTTATCTCCAGTTGCAACTAGCTTCAAGACCACCACCAACATAATAAAGACACAGCACCTGCAATTGCTCCAAAACTTCATTTCGGAACCGTTAAGCCAGGTACCAACAACAGCTAGTTATTCCATTCATTTTTCATCTGCAAGCCTAAGCATTCCTCCATAACCAACAGCAGCACAGCAACATCTATTTTTTCAGCTCCACACAACATCAAGCATTAGTATCAGTCCCTTGCATACAACCTCAGTTCATCCAAGACCCTTACACCTTGCTTGTACACAAACTGCATCTCTTCTATATTACACAACTGCGCCAGCCAATTCTGTCCAGCACCACCTGTGAATGCAGCTGCAACTCAAAAGCAATACCTGCTGCAAACACAACCAGTAACTTCACACACCCATTCCTGCTTTACTTCATCGCCATTCTCCGACATCAGTGCCCTTTCTACAGTCACCAGCTACCACTATCACCTTCAATTCCACTATCCTGCAACTGCAGCAACTTCAGACTCATACCCATCACCATGGAAAAAACATCATTTCCTTACACAACCTCCTAACCTCTTGAATCTCAATTCCTGCAACTTCAACCCCAAACCCATTTCCATCTCAGATTCATTAGCAGCAGCAGATTCTGATTCCTCTCGATTTGGTTCCAGCAAATACACTCATAATCTATCTCAGATTCAATCTCAAATCCGTTAACAGAAACAACTCCATTACACCACCAGTAGCTCTCGGACTCATTTTACAGATCGAACCCATCTCTCAATGAACATAATCAACATCAGCATAAAACATTAACCACAAACCCTAACTCTTTCCATTTTCGACCAAATCCAAATCCACCATATACAACACCACCACAGATCCCACGTCTTGGTTGAAATCTGGTCTTGAAACTTCACTAAATTGCAAAAGATTCGAGACCTATCAACCTTCTTCAATTTTATCACTGTACTCATCAAACCCCAGCTAAAACGAAAATCAAAATATTGAGGGAAAGATTGAGCTTCTAAGAACACCTACAATCGAAATTTGGCACCGGCTATAACACTCATTTCTCTGAATTTTTGTGTTCATCATTCCTCCCCCTGATTCCCATGGGTTCCTTCTCTCATCTTCATGACAATGGCCGCAACTTTTCTCATTCATCAGACAGCAGGAGGAACGAATGATAAGAGAAATAAATTCCAGGGTTGTGCAGGAAGTGGACTTGATAAAGGCACCAGCAAAATAGATAAGGGCTAACTTAAGTTATTTGATCTGTCAGTTCCAGGTAACCAACAACATAATTTCTCTGTTCATCTAAACTTTCACTTGCGGAGGACTGACAGTTCTTCACCTCCTTCTTCTTCTTGCGCAGCCTAGCCACCTGTGAATTGACCTTTTGCCATTTACACTCCAAATGGACGTTTTCTCCTTCTTTTGCTCCTAATGACTCCATCGTGCCTAATAAACTCAAAACCAAACATAAGATACATAATTTACAAGAAAACTCGCAAAGAAAGCATAAACAATAGATAGATATTACGGTGATTTACAACACCTATCACTTAAACATTGCGAGTGTGGATTATGTTTTATACACCACAGACACATAAAGCTGCTTTTGTTTTGACACTATCCAATTTTGGGGTGGGATGGGGGCGCAAATACCCGTTCACATCGCAGTCTGACACAAAGTTTTACTCGGGAAAGTGTACTGGTAGTACATTGTACACTGCATGCAGTGCAGAGATGGGTGAGAGAGAATACCATATTGAGAGTGGTCATCAGTCTACAACTGGACTCTTTTGACATCATCCCATATCATTATCCGTGTACGTGTCAAATCACACTTGTTATCATCATCTTCATGGAATCATCTCTTTTCTTTTACCGGCCAAATACTTTTTGTTCTTATTTGTCTCTCTTTTATGTGTTTTAGATTATTGTGACTTTTCAGAGATCTTGCTATGTATTATCAACAACTTCAGCCTATTCACAACTTGCAGATCAAAATTCCATCTAAAGAAACAAATTATTTATCAACACCTTCAGCTTATTCAGATTGAAACCAACTACAACAACAATAACCAAACAAGGTATAAATGCATGATGTAAAATGTATGTTCACCTAAAATTTTAGGAAGATTGGTGTTCGTGGGTGAAAACTGTTTCTGCTGATTTTGGTAATTTTGGGTGTGTGGATGAGAAACAAATCTAAACCCTAAACAATGCACTGCACGAGAGTACTTTTGATTCGAGAGATCAATCTGTACAATCCTAGCCTAAACCAAGAAATGGTCGTTCCAGGCTTGCTTCGGTCACAAAGTGAAGGAGAAGGGTTGGTCTTAGGGAGGGAAGCGAAGAGAGTGTTGAGACCAAAATGGTTAATTCTGAAGATGTGGCTTGTTTTATGACTTGTATCAAAAGGTGGAACTGGCTTGCAGAGTGAAAAGCTATCAGTTCTTGGTGATTTCTGGATACTATGTTGTTGCCGACCAAAAACTTGTTGTTTGGTGGAAAATAGGTGAAGCCTATTTATACAAGTCATATTTAAATGTACCCTGGTCTCGTAAGAAGTGGGAACGACTGGGTGATGGAAGAATGGAGTAACGTATAACCGTCAGAAACCCATGCTTCCATGATGAAGGAAGTGGATCCGTTTACACCCGTTACTTGTTGCCGCCACAAATTGTCCCGCTTCATGACACTTTCTTATAACGAGCGTATTGCACGCCGCACGTTGTAAACCGCCATACCAATACCCTGATGAGTATCCCCCAGTTTGTGACATGTTTGATGTCTCGAGTGTTTTCGTGGAAAACGTGTAGCAGGTTGCTATGTTCGGCAAGTCAAAGTCAAGAGTCTTTCCGCAGGAAAATAGCATGTGATGCTATTAGGCACGTCTTGTCTGGTCACCTAAAACTTGCCACAAGTCCATCAGTTCGGTGGCGAACTTGGATGGCTGAGATTGCATCTCATGAGGAAGGGTAGTCGTTGATTATGGCTACCTTCGTTGGCGCCTGGTAATGGCACAATGGCATTTTTGGTGTATGCCAGTGACACTGCGGCATGACTGGTATAGCTCGTGCATGCCAGTAGCACAATGGTATAAGTGGCGCCTGGCGTAGCCATGGCCACGAGATTTAAGCGGTTGGTCGCCTAAAACTTGCCACAAGTCTGTCAGTTCGGTGGCGAATTTGGATGGATGAGATTGCATCTCATGAGAAAGGATGGCCATTGATTATGGCCATATCTTGTTGTATAGAAAATTGGCGCCATTGGCATAGAGACATGCCAGTGGCGTAGCCATGGCAGCTGTTTTGGCATATTGGTGTTAGACCCAAATATGGCTCTGGCGACATTGGCCCTGTTGCTTAGTTAAACTTAAGGCCTTAGGAGAATCACTTAACCTAGTTGGCATGGCGACTTTAGTGATATCAGGTTTTGGCGTATCGAAACCTTAATTAGCACGTGCCCTGCGGCACAGTGGCGTGGATGACATAGTTGGTACATGCCAGTGGCACGATGATGCTACGCCAGGCGCTAGATTTTGGCACATTGGTGTTAGACTCAAATGTGGTGTGGCAACATCAGTTTCAGTGGCCACATCAATCCCAATGCCCTGTGGAACATTGTTTTGGCTCGGTTGGCGTAGCAACTTTGCCTAAATTAGGGTTTGGCATGCCGAAACCCTAATTAGCGCATAAGGCATGCGACATGCGGCATGTGTCCGTGGATGGCCGAGATGATTGGTTAAAATTAAATATAAACCATTTAAGTTGGCTAGACAAGTTGGATGGCTGATATGTGTTAACTCATGAAATTTCTTAATCAGAAAATTCAAATGTGGGATCCTCACTAAAATCGTTGTAGAATTCTCGTACGAACTCGGATTTTGACGATCCGCCCCTCCATTCTGATCAGAAAAGAATTTCCTATCTCCTTTCACGGAAATATTTAGGTTTTGAGCTAGTTTAGGAGGTGAAAACATCCCGAAAGTGAAATTCAGGAAAAATTCAGGAGGGATTCTGCCAGTTTTCAGCCATGACCTAGCTCGCCTTTTATGTTGTATCTTTTAGCTCGTTACTCCGATTGATTTGAATTTTTAGTATGTTATGCTAGACATCCATACGAAACTTTTGGCATCTGGATCATACTAAAATTGTTTACCAAACGTTCCCAGTTGTTTGTACAATCTTTGGGAAGCCAATTTGGCATGGTGACCACTTGACGCAATTCCACCTCTTTTAATATTGTGGCAGGTTTAGAACAACCTGATTGGTCAATAAAAATAGGGGGACATCCAAGCACGAGTGTGGATACACTTCTGGTGCGCGTGGTAGGTTTAATGCGACCTGATTGGTCGATGGGCAATAGTGCCGGCCAGTATGGGCCCAACCACAACTCATGGGAGTGTGGCAGGTTTAGAGCGACCTGATTGTTCAACAAAGGAGTAAGGGTCGGTTGGGTAGGGCGTGTACAAGTGGCTCCGGCTGGCTTATGGCATGGCCATGCTTCCTCTCATTGTTGCTCCTTCTCCGCGGCTCCTTTATTCTTTGCTTTCTAATTTTGGGTAGGACTTTGCACCTACTAATCCATGGCGGATTATTGCTTACATGCATCAGTCTGGATAAATTTCATGTGAACATATTGAGTTGCTAAATAAATACGCCAGTGGAGAAGTTGAACACTCATCACTTTACATGGCTCTGTTTCTTTGCAGAGTGACGACACATTAAATGTGAGGTTTTAAAATTTTAACCCTGAACTAAAAACCACCATCAACATTAAGTCCCCTGCTTAGCACGTAACAGAGGCATTGTTGCGAGGTAAGCATGAGATGGTGACAAATGAGGTTAAAAATCGAAAGGGAAGACATTAAGAGATTGCCAGGAAAATTCGACTAACCTTTGGCAGGAGGCATGAGTAGTCTATGATCCTTGTGTTGGCATACTTCTGGCTTGGCCACAGGGTGATGATGCCATGGAGTGTTGGTGCAGTGATCCTTAATACAAATATGAGTGTTGAGGTGCTGAAGCCGTCAACACTATGACAATAGTAGTGAGTGTTGAGGAGTTTGAACGTCTCAACATTAAGAGGAAAAATGTGTCGAGGCAGTATGCCTAACAACACAGTGGTGAGTGTTTGAGGATTTTGCAATCTTCACACTAAGAAAAAGATGTGTTGAGGCAGTTTCCTGGAAACACAATGGCGATTGTTGAGGAAATTTCCACGTCTCAACACTAAGGGAAAATATGTGTTGAGGCATTTTTCCTGGCAACACGGATGTGTTGAGGCAGTTTTCCTGGAAACACAGTGGTGAGTGTTGAGAAAATTTCCACGTCTCAACACTAAGTAAAAAATATGTGTTGAGGTGGTTTGCCTGGTGTTTATAGGTGAAAACTGTTTCTGCGGTTTTTGGTAAATGTGGGTGTGTGGATGAGAAACGAATCTAAACCCTAAACAAATGCACTGCACGGGAGTGCTTTTGATTCGAGAAATCAATCTGTACAACTCTGGCCTAAACCAAGAGATGGTCGTTCCAGACTTGCTTCGGTCACAAAGTGAAGGAGATGGGGTTGATCTTAGGGAGGGAAGCGAAGAAGGTGTTGAGATTGTGAAGGTGTGGTTGTGTATGACTTGTATCAGAAAGCGGAACTGGCTTGGAGAATGTAAGCTATCAGTTCGGGTGTTTGGATACGGTTGTATCAACACTTGGTTTCTGTTGTCTTCTTCTGGAAATAGGGAGGAGAACCTATTTATACAAGTTATTGTGCCTTACCCACGTCTCTCGTGGGAAGTGGAGGAAGTGGAGTGATGGAGTAGTGGAGTTGCATGTGTTAGTGTCACACGATCAGTCTTGCCCACTTTTCTCATCATCACTACCGTCCATGTCTTCCTAACACGTTCTTGTGATGGCGCGTTGTGCGCTGCACGCTGTAAACCGCCAGACCAATACCCCAGTATGTATCCCCCATTTTGTGACATGATTAATGTCTCGAGTGTGGATCGTGGGACCCACATATTGCAGCATGTGATGCTAGATTAAATAACTAAGTTATTTAGGAAGTCGATATTTGTGAAATATCGTGTGCATTCTATGTATGTAGTGCATCGAATATATTCAACGTGTATGAAGCATCGCTGTTTTAAGGCTTAACGGAGTAAGTCGCGGAAAATATCATCACTTCCAGCCATCTTCGAGTGATCTTTTGGAGGTTGTATAGGTAAGCCCTGACTGGGCCGATCACTCTGTGTGGAAGAGTGGTGGACGGTGATCGTGGTGATACCTCACTGGTCGCCTAACTCCTGTCTTAGGATGTCCGTCCAGGCTGGTGAAGTTGGGCGGAAGAGATGGCTTGCGACCCACATCTGCGACCGTCGGATTAGGGTTTAGGAGGTGCTCGAACACCAACCTTTAGCTTGGTCGAATCCAAGCATGGGACACGTTTTTGGCAGGGCCGATTGGGCATGCGTGTAGACGGCATGCTGGTGTAGGTGTCTGTACCTCACTGTCCCATGGAGATGCGATCTAAGCCACTCAATTTGTCTGGCAAAGAGGAATGGTTGAGATCGATTTGCGACAGAAATCCCATGCCGCAAAGGAATTAAAGACCGCACGTCGTGCCTATTTCGGGCGCGCGTTTTGAGACGACCAACCATGGTCGGTCTTGGCCGATCAGTTAGGCGTGCAGTCGGCAGGCCAATGTACACGTTCGTACCTCAGTGTCCCTTGAAGATGTGATCTAAGCCACTCAATTTGTCCGGCAAAGTTGAGTGGTCGAGATTGATTTGCTATTGAAAACGCGCGGCCATGCTTAGTTTGGGCGCACAAATCGAGACGACCAACCATAGTTGGTCTTGACCGATTAATCATGTATGTAGGCGGGCCCACGGTGATTGTGTTGACATGCTCTGGGCCCTTTGAATCTACATTTACACCCTCCGTCTATACCTGCGAAGATGGATGGTTGAGACTGATTTGCGACACATGT
This sequence comes from Papaver somniferum, assembly GCF_003573695.1. Lineage (NCBI taxonomy): Eukaryota > Viridiplantae > Streptophyta > Magnoliopsida > Ranunculales > Papaveraceae > Papaver > Papaver somniferum. The sequence goes on from NC_039362.1 coordinate 74,475,934, forward strand.
GATGTGCCGCAAACCCTAATCAGGGTTTCACGTCCACGCTGCTTTGGATACACGAATTGGAAAGCCACGCTTCTCCTTTGGGGAGGCCGACCATGTGGGGCCCATGTTGGGCCGGTGGTGAACGCGCTAATACCTGCCTGGTGGCTATGGGTCCGATCTAAGCCATCTAATCATGCCGGTGAAATTGGATGGTCGTGATCAATTTGGGACCTTTAGTGGAATTTCCTGCGAACCTCAATTCTTCACGTTGACACAACTTTGGACAATCGTATATTGCAATCTGGTCAGGTTAAGGAATAGTCGGTCATGCAGGTAGGAAGAAGGTCTGCCGGTGTACACCACGTCGCTTGTTCGACCGGCTTTGGGCTGATCCACGCCGTCCAACTACGCCGGTGAAGTTGGACGGACGTGATGAACTTGAGACTTCCATAGGCGGCCTTTGTTTGTACGATTCCTCCAAGCTGCTCCATACCAGTCTGGACATCCATCTTCAGGCCGGTGTTCGGTGCTAGTTTGGGAGGCATGGTAGGTATTCGACCGACCATGGCATAAGTGGGCCCGCTGGTGGTCATTTATGTAGTAGCCTGCTCCTGCTGAGGATCGTCTAGGCTGGTTAAATCGTGCGGCCAACTTGCGTGGTCATGATTGTTTCTGAGATTGATATGGACAGCTCAGATTCAAATATGCTCAATAGGGTTAGTATAACACACCGACATATGTAGCCTGTACGCGTATTTTGTGCATGCCTCACTATTAATACTTGGAGATTCGTGTTACTCTTCTGAGAGTAACACTCAGTCGTCATGTCGCACTAATAATGAGAGTTCTACGGGAACAACACAGGAAATACAAGGCTGGTCATGCATTAATTGATAATGCTATAAATTCATAGGGTATATAGGATTTGTTGTTTCATGCTCCATTCTAGGTAAATTAGCGAAGTGAAGAAGTATTCATCATTTTATCAGTGGCTGTATCCTTTGCAGGATGTCAGCGCATAAATTTGGTTTTACAATTTTAGCCCTGAACTAAAATCCACCATCAACATTAAGTCCCCTGCCTAGCACATAATGGTTACACTATTGTGGGGTAAGCATTAGATGGTGACATATACAGATAAAACTTATAAGACAAAGTTAGATGTTACCAGGAGAGACGAGTCGTCCTGTCTTTGGAGCATGTCACGTTCAAGAGGCGTCCAGGCGACCGTTCCCCTAGCATGATGTCGGTCTTGTCTGCTTCGATCGACCTTGCTATGCCTGCTTCGGTCGAGAGCCTGCTTAGTGATTGCTCCGCTCGAGCGTGGGGCTGATGTGCGTGCTCAACGGACTGTTGCGCCTGCTTCGCTCGGTCGTGGAACTCATCATGCGCCTGCTTTCTCGAACGTGGGCTTGTTATGCCTGCCTTGCTCGAACGTGGGCTTGTTATGCCTGCCTTGCTCGAACGTGGGACCCACCGGGTGCCTGCATTGCTTGGGGCCGGCTGTGCCTGCTTCGGCCAATCTGGGTTGGTTGTGCCTGATCAAGCGGGACCCACCGCATGCCAGCTTTTCTTGGGGCCAGTTGTGCCTGCTTCGACCAATCTGGGGATGGTTGTGCCTGATCAAGTGGGACCCGCCGCGTGCCTGCTTTGCTTGGGGACGGTTGTGCCTGCTTCGACCAATCTGGGGTTGGCTGTGCCTGATCAAGTGGGACCCGCCGCATGCCGGTTGCTTGGGGCCGGTTTTGCCTGCTTCGACCAAACACCATACCTGTTGCCTCACCCCAACACCAGACTTGCCCCTTGACCAACACCGGCCTTGCTGATTTGACGAACCCCGACCTTGCTGACGGACATTGCTGCTTCGATCGACACCGACCTTGTTGTCTTGTATCGTTTGGCCTTGTGACCTTGATCAACACCGACTTCGTGGACTTGACCAGCACCGTCTTTATTTGCTAACGTGGCTCAATACCAGTCTTGTTTGCTGACGTGGACCAGTACCAGCCTTGTGACCTTGATCAGCCTTGACCAATACCGGCCTGACGTGACCCAAAACCGTCCTACTTGCGTGACGTGATATGAGTCTTGCTTGCGTGACAGGATATTAGCCTTGCGATCTCGACCAACACCGGCTTTACGGACTTGACTAACACCGGTCTCGTTTGCTGACGTGGCCCAATACCAACCTTGTTTGCTTTGCCCAGCCTGGTGTATTTTAACGTGAATGTATGTCCTGTCGTGCGTGACTACACATCTCATGCTACAAATACTGACTCCCCCGCTTTTATTTTATTGTAGGATGAACAAAAGGGGTCCTGCTAAGATGTCTTCTGGGGATAATGCTGATGCAAAGTCAGGGAGTGTTGACAACTTCAAAGATATGCCGAACATAGATGATGAGTTGTTCACCGAGCCCTTTCAACTATCTGAAAATATCTGTTCCACAAGATAACCCTTCTCCTATCGACTTCAAGGTTTGTCATGCTCCGCTGGGCCCTTATGAAGGATGGATGAGACGTATGTTGAGAAATGAGTACATCAAAGATAATTTGACCAAAGCGCAGATTATTTATGTAGCTTGCGTGTTGAATCGGCTCGAGAGGATGTTAAAGTGGCTTCTGGTGCGAACGTTAAACCGTCTCCTGGAGAGAGTGTTGAAGAAGGATTCTGAAGCGAACGTGGGTCCCGGAGAGAGCGTTGAGGCGGCTCTTGAATAGACCATTGAAGCATCTTCTGCTGGAGGGAGCGTTGAAGTGGCTTCCTCTTCAGTTTGATTTACTTTTGTGAATTCCATGCTTCTGGATTGACCATCTCTCTCGTTTTGAAGAATTCCTTGACTGACGGTGAAGGAACTTCGTGCTGAGCCTCAGTCCCCAAGCGTGGTTTACATGGTTCTATCTTGTATGCCCGATGGGTCTTTTGTACGTAATGGTCGTTGATATGGTGAAGCTCTGGATGATATCAATCGACAAGCAACAACAGTTCTTGGCAGCAGCTGTGATCAGAAGAGACTGGCGGGAAGAGGCGTGGTGGCAACTTGTACGAAGTTGGCACCCTCTTAAGTCCCAGGTGCAATCTCCTTTGGTTACATAACTACTTTTTCCACGGGAGACAAATTCTGAAAGCGTCTCTCATTGATGTAGTTATCGTCGATCCAGATATGGAATATCTTGGACGTTGTTTCATTATTGCGGCAGTCGTGCATGCGGTACTAGAGTTGAAGTCGGCAATTTTGGACGCACAGGATGTTGTATCTCGGTGGCTTTCCTCTTGCTGCTTCAGCGAAACTGGTTCTTTCTAGCAGGGCAGATGTTGTTGTAAATGAGCGTTCAACAGCTTCACGAAGTCCATAGGATGACCAAAAGCGCAGATCTCCAACATAGCACGATAGGCATGCACCATCGTCTGATAGAGTGACTCGCCCAGATTTTGCTCGACATGACGCGTGGAGATCCTTCTTGAGGCGTCTCTCTTGAGGTATCGGCTCCAGTGGAAGATTGCCGTCATAGAGCGTTGATACGTTGCACCGGCATTCTTTAAACCAAATGGCAGTGCAGTATAATAAAAATTTCTGAGAGGAGTTCGAAAAGCTATCTTACTTTCGTCATGCTCGTATATCCTTATCTGGTTGTATCCGCTACATCCATCCATGGAGGAGAACATGTCGTTTTCGCTGGTTGCATCTGCTAACATGTCGATGTTAGGTAGAGGAGAATCGTTTTTGGGGCGGCATCTGTTCAAGTCTCTGAAATCCATGCAGCACCTGATCTGTCCATTTTCCTCGTGTCAGAACTGCAACCGCTTGGATCCGGGTATGACATGTAGATGATGGGTGACCAATCTAAATCTGGCAATTCTTCATACGTCTAGGAAAATATGTCCTGGTATTCCTTGAGAAGTTGCACAAGTATCGTGTGTTCCTCCGCAGACAAGGTAGAACTGATGGAGATAGGCCTAGGATATTCCTCATCCCCGATGTTGACCACTTCGAGTTCATCAGTTGTGGAATTGGTACAGTCCTGCAGCTGTCGTGGAGCATCCGGTACTTCCTCTCGTGACTCGACGTTGTAGTAGGCTTCCGTACGACCTTTCCTTGGCGAACCTTGGATGTCCTGAGAGTCTTGAGAGTAATCACATTCGAAGAGGCTCCTATGTCGATAAGGGCCCTCTTGAACTCTGAATCCTTGATGCGTGCGGTGACATGTAGGGCACGGTTGTGACCTTCCTCTGGTTGATTGCAGCAAAACGTCTCCGCCCGCTGATTCTTCGAGAGGTGTAAAAGTTCGCATAAACTTTCCTAGAGAAACAGCTTCCTGATCCGGCCTCTGGTTCATAGTGAAACTATTGACTTGAGGAGGATCGTTGTGAGGATCAGTCCCCGACGTAGGAGTCTCCATGACAGGACCACTCATATCTGATGTTGCTTCTTTGATCAGGTCCATGTAGGCCCGCGCCGCTGAAGTTCCTTCTCCGGGTGCGTTGAATGTGTTCCTTGTTGGCTCCAGGGGCTGTCGCGGATCTTGTGGCAATCGATCGGTTACTGTGTTTAAGAAAAGTGAGTACCTCTTTCTGAGTTGTAGCCATATCCATTTGAGTCTTAGCAAGAACTTCCTGCCTCTCCGTCAAGTCTGCGATGGTAATGGGAGATGGTCCTCCTCTCGTCCCGATGAAGGAGTGGAATCTGTTGCTCTGGTGACCACCGGAGGCGTTACACTTGAAAATATGTCGGGATTCGCGGCTGCTCTGGCTCTGGTGATGGGAGGCGTTACACTTACTGGAACATATCCTGCTCCGCTGACGTTGGTGGTAGAAGTGATGGCTCCAAGAGATTTATTGACCACAGTATCTCCACTGGCAGGTACATCAATACCGAGAGTGTTATCCACACTAGCTCCATCAGAATTGATTGTTGATCCAGACCCGAGTTCTACCATCTTGAAATGGATTGATGATTGAATTGGTCCTAAGATCTACCCTTTTCAAAATTGATAAAGTTGAATCGGATTTTGAAGAAATTGACTTTACGACCGAGAGATTAACCTCCCACTGTGGTCGCCAATTGTTTATAGGTGAAAACTGTTTCTGCGGTTTTTGGTAAATGTGGGTGTGTGGATGAGAAACGAATCTAAACCCTAAACAAATGCACTGCACATGAGTGCTTTTGATTCGAGAAATCAATCTGTACAACTCTGGCCTAAACCAAGAGATGGTCGTTCCAGACTTGCTTCGGTCACAAAGTGAAGGAGATGGGGTTGATCTTAGGGAGGGAAGCGAAGAAGGTGTTGAGATTGTGAAGGTGTGGCTGTGTATGACTTGTATCAGAAAGCTGAACTGGCTTGGAGAATGTAAGCTATCAGTTCGGGTGTTTGGATACGGTTGTATCAACACTTGGTTTCTGTTGTCTTCTTCTGGAAATAGGGAGGAGAACCTATTTATACAAGTTATTGTGCCTTACCCACGTCTCTCGTGGGAAGTGGAGGAAGTGGAGTGATGGAGTAGTGGAGTTGCGTGTGTTAGTGTCATACGATCAGTCTTGCCCACTTTTCCCATCATCACTAACCGTCCATGTCTTCCTAACACGTTCTTGTGATGGCGCGTTGTGCGCTGCACGCTGTAAACCGCCAGACCAATACCCCAGTATGTTTCCCCCAGTTTGTGACATGATTAATGTCTCGAGTGTGGATCGTGGGACCCACAGATATCAGCATGTGATGCTAGATTAAATAACTAAGTTATTTAGGAAGTCGATATTTGTGAAATATAGTGTGCATTCTATGTATGTAATGCATCGAATATATTGAGCGTGTATGAAGCATCGATGTTTTAAGGCTTAACGGAGTAAGTCACGGAAAATAACATCACGTTCATCCATCTTCGAGTGATCGTTTGGAGGTTGTACAGGTAAGCCCTGACTGGGCCGATCACTCTATGTGGAAGACTGGTGGACGGTGATCGTGGTGATACCTCACTGGTCGCCTAACTCCTGTCTTAGGATGTCCGTCCAGGCTGGTGAAGTTGGGCGGAAGAGATGGCTTGCGACCCACATCTGCGACCGTCGGATTAGGGTTTAGGAGGTGCTCGAACACCAACCTTTAGCTTGGTCGAATCCAAGCATGGGACACGTTTTTGGCAGGGCCGATTGGGCATGCGTGTAGACGGCATGCTGGTGTAGGTGTCTGTACCTCACTGTCCCATGGAGATGCGATCTAAGCCACTCAATTTGTCTGGCAAAGAGGAATGGTTGAGATCGATTTGCGACAGAAATCCCATGCCGCAAAGGAATTAAAGACCGCACGTCGTGCCTATTTCGGGCGCGCGTTTTGAGACGACCAACCATGGTCGGTCTTGGCCGATCAGTTAGGCGTGCAGTCGGCAGGCCAATGTACACGTTCGTACCTCAGTGTCCCTTGAAGATGTGATCTAAGCCACTCAATTTGTCCGGCAAAGTTGAGTGGTCGAGATTGATTTGCTATTGAAAACGCGCGGCCATGCTTAGTTTGGGCGCACAAATCGAGACGACCAACCATAGTTGGTCTTGACCGATTAATCATGTATGTAGGCGGGCCCACGGTGATTGTGTTGACATGCTCTGGGCCCTTTGAATCTACATTTACACCCTCCGTCTATACCTGCGAAGATGGATGGTTGAGACTGATTTGCGACACATGTGATGTGCCGCAAACCCTAATCAGGGTTTCACGTCCACGCTGCTTTGGATACACGAATTGGAAAGCCACGCTTCTCCTTTGGGGAGGCCGACCATGTGGGGCCCATGTTGGGCCGGTGGTGAACGCGCTAATACCTGCCTGGTGGCTATGGGTCCGATCTAAGCCATCTAATCATGCCGGTGAAATTGGATGGTCGTGATCAATTTGGGACCTTTAGTGGAATTTCCTGCGAACCTCAATTCTTCACGTTGACACAACTTTGGACAATCGTATATTGCAATCTGGTCAGGTTAAGGAATAGTCGGTCATGCAGGTAGGAAGAAGGTCTGCCGGTGTACACCACGTCGCTTGTTCGACCGGCTTTGGGCTGATCCACGCCGTCCAACTACGCCGGTGAAGTTGGACGGACGTGATGAACTTGAGACTTCCATAGGCGGCCTTTGTTTGTACGATTCCTCCAAGCTGCTCCATACCAGTCTGGACATCCATCTTCAGGCCGGTGTTCGGTGCTAGTTTGGGAGGCATGGTAGGTATTCGACCGACCATGGCATAAGTGGGCCCGCTGGTGGTCATTTATGTAGTAGCCTGCTCCTGCTGAGGATCGTCTAGGCTGGTTAAATCGTGCGGCCAACTTGCGTGGTCATGATTGTTTCTGAGATTGATATGGACAGCTCAGATTCAAATATGCTCAATAGGGTTAGTATAACACACCGACATATGTAGCCTGTACGCGTATTTTGTGCATGCCTCACTATTAATACTTGGAGATTCGTGTTACTCTTCTGAGAGTAACACTCAGTCGTCATGTCGCACTAATAATGAGAGTTCTACGGGAACAACACAGGAAATACAAGGCTGGTCATGCATTAATTGATAATGCTATAAATTCATAGGGTATATGGGATTTGTTGATACATGCTCCATTCTAGGTAAATTAGCGAAGTGAAGAAGTATTCATCATTTTATCAGTGGATTTATCCTTTGCAGGATGTCACCGCATAAATTTGGTTTTAACAATTTTCGCCCTGAACTAAAATCCACCATCAACATTAAATCCCCTGCCTAGCACATAATAGTTACACTATTGTGGGGTAAGCATTAGATGGTGACATATACAGATAAAACTTATGAGACAAAGTTAGATGTTACCAGGAGAGACGAGTCGTCCTGTCCTTGGAGCATGTCACGTTCAAGAGGCGTCCAGGAGAGCGTTCCCCTAGAATGATGTCGGTCTTGTCTGCTTCGATCGACCTTGCTATGCCTGCTTCGTGATTGCTCCGCTCGAGCGTGGGGCTGATGTGCCTGCTCAACGTACTGTTGCGCCTGCTTCGCTCGGTCATGGGACTCATCATGCACCTGCTTTCTCGAACGTGGGCTTGTTATGTCTGCCTTGCTCGAACGTGGGCTTGTTATGCCTGCCTTGCTCGAACGTGGGACCCGTCGGGTGCCTGCTTTGTTTGGGGCCGGCTGTGCCTGCTTCGGCCAATCTGGGCTGGTTGTGCCTGATCAAGCGGGACCCGTCGCATGCCGGCTTTTCTTGGGGTCGGTTGTGCCTGCTTCGACCAATCTGGGGCTGGTTGTGCCTGATCAAGTGGGACCCGCCACGTGCCTGCTTTGCTTGGGTACGGTTGTGCCTGCTTCAACCAATATGGGGTTGGTTGTGGCTGATCAAGTGGGACCCGCCGCATGTCGGTTGCTTGGGGCTGGTTGTGCCTGCTTCGACCAAACACCATACCTGTTGCCTCACCCCAACACCAGACTTGCCCCTTGACCAACACCGGCCTTGCTGATTTGACGAACCCCGACCTTGCTGACGGACATCGCTGCTTCGATCGACACCGACCTTGCTGTCTTGTTTCGTTCGGCCTTGTGACCTTGATCAACACTGGCTTCGTGAACTTGACCAGCACCGGCTTTGTTTGCTAACGTGGCTCAATACCAGCCTTGTTTGCTGACGTGGACCAGTACCAGCCTTGTGACCTTGATCAGCCTTGACCAATACCGGCCTGACGTGACCCAATACTGTCCTATTTGCGTGACGTGATATCAGTCTTGCTTGCGTGACAGGATATTATCCTTGCGATCTCGACCAACACCGGCTTTGCGGACTTGACTAACACCGGTCTCGTTTGCTGACGTGGCCCAATACGAACCTTGTTTGCTTTGCCCAGCCTGGTGTATTTTAACGTGAGTGTATGTCCTGTCATACGTGACTACACATTTCATGCATTTTCATACAAGTACTGACTTCTTCGCTTTTATTTTATTGTAGGATGAACAAAAGGGGTCCTCCTAAGATGTCTTCTGTGGATAATGTTGATGCCAAGTCAGGGAGTGTTGACAGATTCAAAGATATGCCGAACATAGATGATGAGTTGTTCACCGCGCCCTTTCAACTATCTGAAAATATCTGTTCCATAAGATAACCCTTCTCCTATCGACTTCAAGGTTTGTCATGCTCCGCTGGGCCCTTACGAAGGATGGATGAGACGTATGTTGAGCAATGAGTACATCAAAGATAATTTTACCAAAGCGCAGATTATTTATGTAGCTTGCGTGTTGAAGCGGCTCGAGAGGATGTTAAAGTGGCTTCTGGTGCGAACGTTGAACCGGATCCTGGAGAGAGTGTTGAAGCAGGATTCTGAAGCGAACGTGGGTCCCGGAGAGAGCGTTGAGGCGGCTCTTGAATAGACCATTGAAGCAGCTTCTGAGGCAAATGTGGAGGTGGCTCCTGGAGAGAGCATTAAAGCAGGATTCTGAAGTGAACGTGGGTCCCGGAGAGAGCGTTGAGGCGGCTCTTGAATAGACCATTGAAGCAGCTTCTGAGGCAAATGTGGAGGTGGCTCCTGTAGAGAGCATTAAGGCAGGATTCTGAAGTGAACGTGGGTCCCGGAGAGAGCGTTGAGGCGGCTCTTGAATAGACCATTGAAGCATCTTCTACTGGAGGGAGCGTTGAAGTGGATTCCTCTTCAGTTTGATTTACTTTTGTAAATTCCATGCTTCTTGATTGACCATCTCTCTCGTGTTGAAGAATTCCTTGACTGGCGGTGAAGGAACTTCGTGTTGAGCCTCAGTCCCCAAGCGTGGTTTACATGGTTATATCTTGTATGCACGATGGGTCTTTTGTACGTAATGGTCGTTGATATGGTGAAGCTTTGGATGGTATCAATCGACAAGCAACAACAGTTCTTGGAAGCAGCTGTGATCAGAAGAGACTGGTAGGGAGAGGCGTGGTGGCAACTTGTACGAACTTGGCACCTTCTTAAGTCCCAGGTGCAATCTCCTTTGGTAACATAACTACTTTTTCCACGGGAGACAAATTCTGAAAGCGTCTCTCATTGATGTAGTTATCGTCGATCCAGATATGGAATATCTTGGACGTTGTTTCATTATTGCGGCAGTCGTGCATGCGGTACTAGAGTTGAAGTCGGCAATTTTGGACGCACGGGATGTTGTATCTCGGTGGATTTCCTCTTTTTGCTTCAGCGAAACTGGTTCTTTCTAGCAGGGAAGATGCTGTTGTAAATGAGCGTTCAATAGCTTCACGAAGTCCAGAGGATGACCAAAACCGCAGATTCTCCAACATAGCACGATAGACATGCACCATCGTCTGATAGAGTGACTCGCCCGGATTTTGCTCGACATGACGCGTGGACATCGTTATCTTCTTGAGGCGGCTCTCTTGAGGTATCAGCTCCAGTGGAAGATTGCCGTCATAGAGCGTTGATACGTTGCACCGGCATTCTTTAAACCAAATGGCAGTACAGTATAATAAAAATTTCCGAGAGGAGTTCGAAAAGCTATCTTATTTCGTCATGCTCGTATATCCTTATCTGGTTGTAGCCGCTACATCCATCCATGGAGGAGAACATGCCGTGTCCGCTGGTTTCATCTGCTAACATGTCGATGTTAGGTAGAGAAGAATCGTTTTTAGGGCGGCATCTGTTCAAGTCTCTGAAATCCATGCAACACCTGATATGTCCATTTTCCTCGTGTCTGAACTGCAACCGCTTGGATCCGGGTATGACATGTAGATGATGGGTGACCAATCTAAATCTGGCATTTCTTCATACGTTCAGGAAAATATGTCCTCGTATTCCTTGAGAAGTTGCACAAGTATCGTGTGTTCCTCCGCAGACAAGGTCGAACTGATGGAGATAGGCCTAGGATATTCCTCATCCTCAATGTTGACCACTTCGAGTTCATCAGTTGTGGAATTGGTACCGTCCTGCAGCTGTCGTGGAGCATCCGGTACTTCCTCTCGTGACTCGTCGTTGTAGTAGACTTCCGTACGACCTTTCCTTGGCGAACCTTGGATGTCTTGAGAGTAATCACATTCGAAGACTCTCCTATGTCGATAAGGGCCCTCTTGAACTCTGAATCCTTGATGCGTGCGGTGACATGTAGGGCACGGTTGTAACCTTCCTATGGTTGATTGCAGCAAAACGTCTCCGCCCGCTGATTCTTCGAGAGGTGTAAAAGTTCGCATAAACTTTCCTAGAGAAACTGCTTCCTGATCCGGCCTCTGGTTCATAGTGAAACTATTGACTTGGGGAGGATCGTTGTGAGGATCAGTCCCCGGCGTAGGAGTCTCCATGACAGGACCGCTCATATCTGATGTTGCTTCTTTGATCAGGTCCATGTAGGCCCGCGCCGCTGAAGTACCTTCTCCGGGTGCGTTGAATGCGTTCCTTGTTGGCTCCAGGGGCTGTCGCGGCTCTTGTGGCAATCGATCAGTTACTGTTTTAAGAAACGTGAGTACCTCTTTCTGAGTTGTATTCATATCCGTTTGAGTCTTATCAAGAACTTCCTGCCTCTCCATCAAGTTTGCGATGATAATGGGAGATGGTCCTCCTCTCGTCCCTCCGGCTCCTCGTCCTGATGAAGGAGTGGAATCTGTTGCTCTGGTGACCACCGGAGGCGTTACACTTGAGGAGATGTCGGGATTCGCGGCTGCTCTGGCTCTGGTGATGGGAGGCGTTACACTTACTGGAACATCTCCTGCTCTGCGGCGTTGGTGGTAGAAGTGACGTCTCCAAGAGATGTATTGACCACAGTATCTCCACTGACAGGTACATCAATACCGAGAGTGTTATCCACACTAGCTACATCAGAATTGATTGTTGATCCATACCTGAGTTCTACCATCTTGAAATGGATTGATGATTGAATTGGTCCTAAGATCTACCCTTTTCAAAATTGATAAAGTTGAATCGGATTTTGAAGAAATTGACTTTACGACCGAGAGATTAACCTCCCACTGTGGTCGCCAATTGTTTATAGGTGAAAACTGTTTCTGCGGTTTTTGGTAAATGTGGGTGTGTGGATGAGAAACGAATCTAAACCCTAAACAAATGCACTGCACGGGAGTGCTTTAGATTCGAAAATTCAATATGTACAACTCTTGCCTAAACCAAGAAATGGTCGTTCCAGACTTGCTTCGGTCACAAAGTGAAGGAGATGGGGTTGATCTTAGGGAGGGAAGCGAAGAAGGTGTTGAGATTGTGAAGGTGTTGGATGTGTATGACTTGTATCAGAAAGCTGAACTGGCTTGCAGAATGTAAATTATCAGTTGTGGTGTTTAGATACGGTTGTATCAACACTTGGTTTCTGTTGTCTTCTTCTGGAAATAGGGAGGAGAACCTATTTATACAAGTCATTGTGCCTTAACCACGTCTCTCGTGGGAAGTGGAGGAAGTGGAGTGATGGAGTAGTGGAGTTGCGTGTGTTAGTGTCACACGATCAGTCTTGCCCACTTTTCCCATCGTCAGTAACCGTCCATGTCTTCCTAACACGTTCTTGTGATGGTGCGTTGTGCGCTGCACGCTGTAAACCGCCAGACCAATACCTCAGTATGTATCCCCCATTTTGTGACATGATTAATGTTTCGAGTGTGGATCTTGGGACCCACATATTGCAGCATGTGATGCTATATTAAATAACTAAGTTATTTAGGAAGTCGATATTTGTGAAATATCGTGTGCATTCAATGTATGTAATGCATCGAATATATTCAGCGTGTATGAAGCATCGCTGTTTTAAGGCTTAACGGAGTAAGTTGCGGAAAATAGCATCACGTCCAGCCATCTTCGAGTGATTGTTTGGAGGTTGTATAGGTAAGCTCTGACTGGGTCGATCACTCTGTGTGGAAGAGTGGTGGACGGTGATCGTGGTGATACCTCACTGGTCGCCTAACTTCTGTCTTAGGCTGTCCATCCAGGATGGTGAAGTAGGACGGACGAGATGGCTTGCGACCCACATCTGCGACCGTCGGATTAGGGTTTAGGAGGTGCTCGAACACCAACCTTTAGCTTGGTCGAATCCAAGCATGTGACAAGTTTTTGGCAGGGCCGACTGGGCATGTGTGTAGACGGCATGTTGGTGTAGGTCTCTGTACCTCACTGTCCCATGGAGATGCGATCTAAGCCACTCAATTTGTCTGGCAAAGAGGAGTGGTTGAGATCGATTTGCGACAGAAATCCCATGCCGCAAAGGAATTGAAGACCGCACGTCGTGCCTACTTCGGGCGCGCGTTTCGAGACGACCAACCATGGTCGGTCTTGGCCTATTAGTCAGGCGTGAAGTCGGCAGGCCAGTGTACACGGCCGTACCTTACGATCCCGGGAAGATGTGATCTAAGCCACTCAATTTTTCCGGCAAAGTTGAGTAGTCGAGATCGATTTGCTATTGAAAACGCGCGGCCATGCCTAGTTTGGGCGCACAAATCGAGACGACCAACCATAGTTGGTCTTGACCGATTAGTCATGTATGTAGGCAGGCCCACGGTGATTGTGTTGACATGCTTGGGCCCTTTGAATCTACATCTGCACCCTTTGTCTATACATGCGAAGATGGATGGTTGAGACTGATTTGCGACACATGTGATGTGCTGCAAACCCTAATTAGGGTTTCACGTCCATGCTGCTTTGGCTGGACGAATTGGCAAGCCACGCTTCTCCTTTGGGGAGGCCGACCATGTGGGGCCCATGTTGGGCCGATGGTGAACGCGCCAATACCTTCCTGGTGGGTATGGGTCCGATCTAAGCCATCCAATCATGCTGGTGAAATTGGTTTGTCGTGATCAATTTGGGACCTTTAGTGGAATTTCTTGCGACCCTCAATTCTTCACGCTGACACAACTTCGGACAATCGTATATTGCAATCTGGTCAGTGTAAGGAAGAGTCAGTCATGCAGGTAGGAAGAAGGTGCGCCGGTGTACACCACGACGCTTGTTCGACCGGCTTTGGGCTGATCCACGCCGTCCAACCACGCCGGTGAAGTTGGACGGACGTGATGAACTTGAGACTTCCATAGGCGGCCTTTGTTTGTACGATTCCTCCAAGATGCTCCATACCAGTCTGGACATCCAACTTCAGGATGGTGTTCGGTGGTAGTTTGGGAGGCATGGTAGGTATTCGACCGACCAGGGCATAAGTGGGCCCGCTGGTGGTCATTAATGTAGTAGCCTGCTCCTGCTGAGGATCGTCTAGGCTGGTTAAATCGTGCGGCCAACTTGCGTGGTCATGATTGTTTCTGAGACTGATATGGACAGTTCAGATTCAAATATGCTCAATCGGGTTAGTATAACACACCGAAAGATGTAGCCTGTACACGTATTCCGTGCATGCCTCACTATTAATATTTGGAGATTCGTGTTACTTGGAGATTCGTGTTATTCTGCTGAGAGTAATACTCAGTCGTCATGTCGCACTAATAATGAGAGTTCTGCGGGAACAACACAGGAAATACAAGGCTGGTCATGCATTAATTGATAATGCTATAAATTCATAGGGTATATGGGATTTGTTGCTACATGCTCCACTCTAGGTAAATTAGCGAAGTGAAGAAGTATTAATCATTTTATCAGTGGCTTTATCCTTTGCAGGATGTCAGCGCATACATTTGGTTTCACAATTTTAGCCCTGAACTAAAATCCACCATCAACACCTGGCAACACGGATGTGGTGAGTGTTGAGGAAATTTCCGCGTCTCAACACTAAGGGAAAAAATATTTGTTGAGGCAGTTTTCCTGGAAACACGGATGTGGTGAGTGTTGAGGAAATTTCCACGTCTCAACACTAAGGGAAAAAATATGTGTTGAGGCAGTTTGCCTGGCAACACGGATATGGTGAGTGTTGAGGAAATTTCCACGTCTCAACACTAAGGAAAATATGTGTTGAGGCAGTTTGCCTGGCAACACGGATGTGTTGAGGCAGTTTTCCTGGCAACATAGTGGTCAATGTTGAGGAAATTTCCACGTCTCAACACTAAGGAAAAACATGTGTTGAGGAAGTTTGCCTGGCAACACAGTGGTGAGTGTTGAGGAAATTTCCACGTCTCAACACTAAGGGAAAATATGTGTTGAGGCAGTTCACCTGGAAACACAGTGGTCAATGTTGAGGAAATTTCCACGTCTCAACACTAAGGGAAAATACGTGTTGACGCAGTTTTCCTGGCAACACAGTGGTGAGTGTTGAGGAAATTTCCACGTCTCAACACTAAGGGAAAATATGTGTTGAGGCAGTATGCCTGTCAACACAGTAGTGAGTGTTGAGGAATTTTCACGTCTCAACACTAAGAGAAAGGATGTGTTGAGGCAGCATGCCTGGCAACACAGTGGTGAGTGTTGGGGAATTTGCACGTCTCAACACTGAGAGAAAAACGTGTTGAGGCAGTATGTCTGACAACACAATAGTGGTGTTGAGGAATTTGCACGTCTCAACACCAAGAGGAGGGTGTGTTGAGGCAGCATGCCTGGCAACACAGTAGTGAGTGTTGAGGAATTTGCACGTCTAAACACTAAGGGAAAGGATGTGTTGAGAGAGCATGTATGGAAACACAGTGGTAAGTGTTGAGGAATTTGCACGTCTCAACACTAGGAGGAAAACGTGTTGAGGCAGTATGCCTGACAACACAATAGTGGTGTTGAGGAATTTGCACGTCTCAACACCAAGAGGAGGGTGTGTTGAGGCAGCATGCCTGGCAACACAGTAGTGAGTGTTGAGGAATTTGCACGTCTCAACACTAAGAGAAAGGATGTGTTGAGGAAGCATGCCTAGCATCATAGTAGTGAGTGTTGAGGAAGTTACACGTCTTAACACTAAGAGGAAGGATGTGTTGAGGAAACATGCCTAGCAACACAATAGTGAGTGTTGAGGAATTTACACGTCTCAACACTAAGAGAAAGGATGTGTTGAGGAAGCATGCCTAGCAACACAGTAGTGAGTGTTGAGGAATTTACACGTCTCAACACTAAGAGGAAGGATTGTTGAGAAAGCATGCCTAGCAACACCGTGTTAAGGAATTTACACGTCTCAACACTAAGAGAAAGGATGTGTTGAGGAAGCATACCTAGCAACACAGTAGTGAGTGTTGAGGAATTTAAACGTCTCAACACTAAGAGGAATGATGTGTTGAGGAAGCATGCCTAGCAACACAGTAGTGAGTGTTGAGGAATTTACACGTCTCAACACTAAGAGGAAAAATGTGTTGACGCAGTATGCCTGACAACACAATAGTGGTGTGGAGGAATTTGCACGTCTCAACACCAAAAGGAGAGTTTGTTGAGGTAGCATGCCTGACAACACAGTACTGAGTGTTGAGGAATTTACATGTCTTAACACGAAGAGGAAAGGTGTGTTGAGGCAGCATGCCTGGCATCATAGCAGTGAGTGTTGAGGAATTTACACGTCTCAACACTAAGAGGAAGGATGTGTTGAGGAAGCATGCCTAGCAACAAAGTAGTGAGTGTTGAGGAATTTACACATATCAACACTAAGAGGAAAAGATGTATTGAGGAAGCATGCCTAGCAACACAATAGTGAGTGTTGAGGAATTTACACGTCTCAACACTAAGAGGAAAGGATGTGTTGAGGAAGCATGCCTAGCAACACAGTAGTGAGTGTTGAGGAATTTACACGTCTCAACACTAAGAGATTTAAAACTTATTTGATATGCCTAATGGATATAAAACATTAGTTTAAGGATAGTTACTTAGCTCTGTCTCCGATAGGCATGTCCTTCGTGCATGACTGGGCTTTAGGTATATCAGGCTCTCCCGTGAGTAAGCAGCGTGACAAAAGTCCCCATGTGTAATTATCCTGAGCTTATTTCCTCGTGGAAGATGTGCTTCCATTGCATTCGTTGGTAAGGCGGTGACTGCGTTTAAACATCTAAACCTGAAGGAGGCTTCAGTCCCCAAGCGTAGCTTACTTTGATTGTACCACCTTGAATCAACGCCTCTGTGATTTGATACAAGTTTATCGTACTCTCCTAGATGGGATGTTTGGAACATCACATGGACGAAATATTCTTTGTAGTGGTTGCTGCTATGGTGAAGCTCAAATGAGCAGCAGCGGTTCTTGGCAGCAGCTGTGATCAGAAAAGATTTGGCTGGCTGCGATCACAATCCTTGACAGGGAGGAGTGGCAGCTATGGGAACGAACCTTGGTAGGAAGGAGTGGCGGCTTCTGGAGAGAACGTTGAAGAGGATTCTGGAGCGAAACGTTGAAGAGGAGCGGCTTCTGGAGGTGAGACGTTGAAGCGGCTCCTGGAGCAAAGTTCGAAGCGACAACGCAACACGGATGAGAGCTTGAAAATATATCTCGGCGCTGCACCTTGGAGAAATAAAAAAATCTCACACACATGTTCCATCATAGATTACATGGTTTTGTGAACAGAGTCCCCAGAAAGCATTAATGCACAACTCCACCAATTGATGTTCGGTCACATTTGGTTTATGACAATCTAACGGCCGAATTCTGAATCCCTTGACTAACCATTCGGATGTTTATTGTTTCGCTCCTTTTGAGTTGTGGCCATGTCCGTCCGAGCCTTAGTAAAAACTTCTTGTATTTTCATCAAATCAGCAATGGTAATAGGGATCGGCTTCCTTTGGCTCCTCCAGTCTCTCGTCCTGATGGTAGAGTAGCAGCGGCTCTGGCGACGGTTGGAGGTGTCACACTTGAAGAAACATTGGGGGTAGCGGCAGCGACTCTGGCTCTGGTGATCGGATGTGTAACACCTGAAGGAACATTTTCCGTGCCACTGGTGTTGACAGTTGGCGTGCTAATGCCACTGGAAGGAACGTTAACACCGAGGATAATTTCAGCACTAGTGTTTTCAGGGTTTATTGCTGATCCGGACCTGAGATCCACCGTCTTGAGATCGGGATTGAAAAATGAAATCGTAAATTGGAAATTGTTATTGCAACCGAGAGTTTAATTCTCCCACTGTGGTCTCCAATTGTTTGTGGGTGAAAATTGTTTCTGCTGATTTTAGTAATTTTGGGTGTGTGGATGAGAAACAAATCTAAACCCTAAACAATGCACTGCACGGGAGTAATTTTGATTCGAGAGATCAATCTGTACAATCCTGGCCTAAACCAAGAAATGGTCATTCCAGGCTTGCTTCGGTCACAAAGTGAAGGAGAAGGGTTGGTCTTAGGGAGGGAAGCGAAGAGAGTGTTGAGACCAGAATGGTTAATTATGAAGTTGTTGCTTGTTTTATGACTTGTATCAGAAGGTGGAACTGGCTTGCAGAGTGAAAAACTATCAGTTCTTGGTGATTTCTAGATACTATATTGTTGCCGACCAAAAACTTGTTGTTTGGTGGAAAATAAGTGAAGCCTATTTATACAAGTCATATTTAAACGTACCCTGGTCTCGTAGAAAGTGGGAACGATTGGGTGATGGAAGAGTGGAGTAACGTATAACCATCGGAATCCCATGCTTTCATGATGAAGGAAGTTGATCTGTTTACACCCGTTATTTCTTGCCGCCACTAATTGTCCCGCTTCATGACACTTTCTTATAACGGGCGTATTGCACGCCGCACGCTGTAAACCGCCAGACCAATATCCTGATGAGTATCCCCCAGTTTGTGACATGTTTGATGTCTCGAGTGTTTTCATAGAAAACGTGTAACAGGTTCCTATGTGAGGCAAGTGAAAGTCTAGAGTCTTGCCGCAGGAAAATAGCATGTGATGCTATTAGTCACGTCTTGGCTGGTCGCCTAAAACTTGCCACAACTCTGTCAGTTCGGTGGCGAACTTGGATGGTTGAGATTGCATCTCATGAGGAAGGGTAGCCGTTGATTATGGCTACCTTCTGTTGACGCCTGGTAATGGCACAGTGGAATTTTTGGTGTATGCCAGTGGTACTGCGGCATGACTGGTATAACTCGTGCATGCCAGTGGCACGGTGGTATAAGTGGCGCCTGGTGTAGCCATGGCCAAGAGATTTAAGCGGCTGGTCGCCTAAAACTTTCCACAAGTCTGTCAGTTCGGTGGGGAATTTGGATGGATGAGATTGCATCTCATGAGAAAGGATGACCATTGATTATGGCCATATCTTGTTGTATAGCAAAGTTGCGCCATTGGCATAGTGGCGTCTGGCATAGCCATGGCATAGCGGCATGCCAGTGGCGTAGCCGTGGCAGCTGTTTTGGCATATTGGTGTTAGACCCAAACATGGCTCTGGCGACATTGGCCCTGTTGCTAAGTTAAACCTAAGACCTTATGAGAATCACTTAACCTATTTGGCATGGTTACTTTAGTGATACCAGGGTTTGGCGTATTTTAACCTTAATTAGCACGTGCACTGCGGCACGGTGGCATGGCTGACATAGCTGGCGTATGCCAGTGGCACGATGATGCAAGTAGCGCCTGGCGTAGCCATGGCCGCTAGATTTTGGCACATTGGTGTTAGACTCAAATGTGGTGTAGCAACATCAGTTTCAGTGGTCACATCAATCCCAATGCCCTGTGGAACATTGTTTTGGATCGGTTTGCGTAGCAACTTTGCCTAAATTAGGGTTTGGCATGCCGAAACCCTAATTAGCGCATAAGGCATGCGGCATGTGGCCGTGGATAGCCGAGATGATTGGCTCAAATTAAATATAAACCATTTAAGTTGGCTAGCCAAGTTGGATGGCTGGTATGTGTTAACTCATGAAATTTCGTAATCAGAAAATTCAGATGTGGGACCCTCACTAAAATCGTTGTATAATTCTCGTACGAACTCGTATTTTGACGGTCCGCCCCTCCATTCTGATCAGAAAAGAATTTTCTATCTCCTTGCTCGGGAATATTTAGGTTTTGAGCTCGTTTAGAAGGTGAAAAAATCCCTACAGTGAAACTCAGGAAAAATATTTAGGTTTTGAGCTCGTTACTCTGATTGATTTGAAATTTTAGTATGTTATGATTGACATCCATACGAAACTTTTTGCATGTAACTCATACTAAAATTGTTTACCAAACGTTCCCAGTTGTTTGTACAATCTTTGGGAAGCCAATTTGGCATGGTGACCACTTGACGCAATTCCACCTCTTTTAATATTGTGGCAGGTTTAAAGCAACCTGATCGGTCAATAAAAAGAAGGGGCCATCCAAGCACGAGTGTGGCTACACTTATGGTGCGCGTGGTAGGTTTAATGCGACCTGATTGGTCGATGGGCAATAGGGCCGGCCAATATGGGCCAACCACAACTCATGGGAGTGTGGAAGATTTAGAGCGACCTGATTGGTCGACAAAGGAGTAAGGGACGGTTGGGTAGGGCGTGGCCAAGTGGCGCTGGATGGCCTATGGCATGGCCACGCTTCCTCTCATTATTGCTCCTTCTCTGCGGCTCCTTTATTCTTTGCTTTCTGATTTTGGGTAGGACTTTGCACCTACTAATCCATGGCGCATTGTTGCTTACATGCATCAGTATGGATAAATTTCATGTGAACATATTGAGTTGCTCAATAAATACGCCAGTGGAGAAGCTGAACACTCATCACTTTACATGGCTCTGTTTCTTTGCAGAGTGACGACACATTAAATGTGAGGTTTTGCAATTTTAACCCTGAAGTAAAAATCACCATCAACAATTGGATAAAGTAATCACCCCGAAATGCATGGTGTAAATTGTTTGCAGTTAGATTGTTTGCATAAATGCTTGAAAGAAACTCATGTTGTTGTCATATGTTTTTGAGCCATGGTTGCTTGTATTGTTTGTAAAAATGATTTATAAATTTATAATGAGTTCATGTTTTACCGATAACGGCGTGTAATGATTCCCGAGAGTAAAGCGGGTAATGATACCCGAGATCTAAATGGGTAATGATCCCCATGTAGGAACTTAGGTTCCTGACCATCGATGGCGGCTGTCCAGGCCAAGGTTTTCATACCTTGAACTCATGTGTTGAGACTTAAATGGATAAATTGAACATTATTGATGTTGAGAATTGAAGTGTTGAATCCTAAATGGATGATTTGTTGACAATAATATAAGGTATATTATTTGTTGAGGTTTACTTGATATTTTATTTACCTTGAAGATCCCTCATAAACAAACAGATTTCCATTACCTTGATTATAACAAATCCGAAGAGAAATCAATAGGCTATCTGTTAGAGGCAGATTAATTAAAAAGTCTTCACTTAGGCTGAAGCAATTCCGATGGATACAAAGGACTTCAGCTAGAGCAATCAAGTGTGTACGGTCTTGCGAGATCCAAGAGACGTAAATGACTGAAGCTAAATTGCTGGTATGGTCTAGTTGGTCTCAACTAGATTCCAGTACAAAGTTTGATAGTAGGCTAGTGTCTATAATGACCTAATATAGTGGGTGTTCAAAACTAGACTAGGTCCCAGAGTTTTTCTCAACATTGGAGTTTTCTCGTTAACAAAATTTATGGTGTCTTTTGTGGAGGCTTAATACAACCTAGATAGGTTTTAAGCTCAAACTATACAAAACCTAAAAGACTTGTTCTTGTGAATTCATGTCTTGAAAATAGATTACGAGACTTGTTTTTATTGGAATTCAGTTTGTATTCAATTCGGGTATATACAAGGTTGATTCCTGGACATTGATTTTCGAGATCGTCCAATTAAACTTGTTTACAAATCAGGTATAAGGATCTGTACTTTTAAACTACACTTACTTTTTGTAACAAACTTGTCCATACATATTTCCAAATAAAAAAGTTGGTGGTGTACTTGGTACCTTCTTCTTTTCAATTAGTATTGTGTACAAAACTAATTATCCCGATTCATCTAAATTTAAATTCATAATGGAATCGATCTGTGCAAATCGGGTGGATAAATAAATATATAATGGGAAGCACAAAACAATGTTAATTATTATAATATTATTTAATTTTTTTAATACTTGTGTTCTTAAATTTTTAAATATAGATTTTATGTTCATAGTTGATAGGTTAACTAATCTTGGATAAGAAGAATTATTTCTTCCTCTACCGATGATTTATCCGAGGGTGAAAAATGCTCATTTTTCGACAGGATAGATAAAACACAAAAACTTCTCTTACATATCGTAATAATTTTTCTTTCTCAATAAAAGTATATTTTATCAACAAAAATAAATAAATAATCGAGCGAATATCCGAGACAACCCAGTTTCAAAGTTTTTCTTATTTTTATATTTTTTCATGCTTAATTTTGCCTAAAAATTTATTTCTCTTATATTTTATCTAAAAACACCCATTTAGGGCAATCACCACGACTGTAAACGTCTGATACTCGGATCGCATAATGCACAATCACAATGTTTCCAACCCGAATGGGTTAGCTCGGAATTTAAGCCCGAAGAGAAAATTTTATTTATGGTATAGTGTGATCGAGTTTTATATTTTCATATGTGTTTGGTTAACTGATGGCTGTCGTAAGTGCAATCAAATTAATAATCTTATTTCCACACAATTAACTGGTAATATAATGGAAGTAAGGATCATTCCCACGAAGAGCAGTGAGTTTTAGTTGTCAAAGTGTCACAAAGGGGGGTTTTGTTTTAGATTTTAAACAAAATAAATAATCAAAGCAAATAAAGTTGAATTGTAATCAATAAAGAGAGATATGACCGAGGAATCCTTCTTCGTTAATAAATCTTCAATGAGTTATTATAATTGTCTACTTGTCGTTAATCATAGATTATCTCCAACCGTGGAGTAACATCTAGATCAGTGTTATCCCCTAAATTCCTTATATCACTGGATACAGAAGTTCTCGCCTACCAGATTCTATTCACCTAAACCACCTAGTAGTAGATCACTCAAGGTGTAAGTTAGTCGAATGCTTTATTTTTTGTGAATTTATAGGTTGATCCTACTAGTTAGACTCTTAGATCAAGGTCCACTTTTTAGTGTTGCTTATACACACAATCGCTCCACAGAATCCCTCTGCAAGGTTTTGTGTTCTCTACTTGTGTACAGTTAGGTCCATTTCTTTGTCATAGTTGATTGAGAAGCCGCTTATAGTAGCTTTTAAGCGTTGTTTACCACCTCTGATTTGGTAAACTCTAAAACTGAATGCTTTCTTCGCCCATGACGGTTTACTTTCTTTAAGTGGTTTATTTGAATACAAGTTATTCGACGATTACTTATCTCCTAACTCAATACTAGCAATAGATCGAATCAACAAATCAATTTAGTCGGCCACCTAAACAATCTATCAATCAATCATAAATATTCAATATTCAATATAGTATAAACAAACGATAATCATATGAAGAACTTCAAAGTAGATTAATATAATAACTCAAATATTGTTTACAACTTAGAATTCATCCTCAACCAATAGGTGTTTAGCTACTCATGGATGTAGAAACATCTATGATATACATATGAGAAAAGTAAAGAGATAACGTTACGATTAAGAATCGCTCTGCGTGATGTTTCTTCTCTCCAAGCCTTACAATTCCGTGACCTCTTGATGTGATATCCTTTTACATAACCTAATACCTTTTTATAGGTTTACATTGCTTGGTCTTCACGTATTTAGTTCGGTTCAAGAACCCGACCCGAAATAACGACCCCAAACCGTGAGTTTTGGCCTTCACAAGTACGTAAACCACAAAACCAAGGGGCTAAGTATGCGTACCAATTTGCATACTACACAATCCAACAGAATTTTTCGGAATTACAGTATGCGTACCCGTTTGCATGTTTTACTGTCTTCGGTATTCGATAAAAGCTCGTTTTGGCCACAACTTCTTCGTCCGAACTCGGAATGGCCTCATTCTTTTTGCATTATTTTTATCTTTCAATTATCTTCAATATGGTGATGATAACTCCTTAGTTTGAATGAGTTAAGATCGGTCTTTGGCCATTCTCTTGATTTTGAGCGTTTTGCTCCTTTTCGTCGCACTTCTTCCACTTCTCTTTGACTTGGGCACTTGGATACTTGGAATACTTCTATTCCTAGATCTTTTCAGAAATTTATAGATCCTTTTTGGATGATTCACCTAATAGAGGCAAATAAGAGAAAACAAGAGTAATAATACGAATACATGCAAGAATAATAGCTAAAACAAGTATGGAATGGATACTAAAATCATATGAATTATGCACTTATCAAATTTCCCCACACTTAACTTTTGCTAATCCTCTAGAAAACAAAATCAAACTAATCCTAAATACAACAACTCCATGTTGTTGAGAAAACGGTTACACTTATCATGTATAACAAGCCTTTAAAACCCTAGGTGTCCCTAGTGGACTAGTTATAGTCTCGTGGAGGTTTAAAAGAGGTATACGCACAAAAACTACTCCAATTTCTCACCTTGTAAGAACCACTAAGGATAGACACAAAGTAAAAATCCAAATAATTAGCCTGCATAAGTTCTTTAGTTGCAAACATCCCACATACATTCCAATCATCACACACTAGCAATTACTTACGTGTAACATTCAACCTGATTGCAAAACTCTACTAAGATAGTCATCGTACTTGTTGCAACTTTTGTCACCACACTCGCATACTTAAATCACATGTATAGATAAGAAAATGGAAGTGTGCAAATGTTAACTAAAGTGAAAGATGTTGCCCACAATACTTGTATGAATGTCGTCAAAGAATTCTTATTTATAGCGCAATAGTTGAGAGAAGCACCCATTTAACTTGACCACATGATTAGATACTCTAAACGCATGTTTCCTTTCAGCAAGTATGTGATAGTTGTCTTGGATCCTGCGTTCCATGCTTGTTTAGGCGACAGAGACAGGGACAACGTTTCACACATACTGCTATCCAAGCGTCAAGAACCTCATCAACGATATTTCTGACTTGCTATATAATGATGACATGGTTTTTATTTCATCGACTACATGATTAGATACTCTAAGAACATGTTCATTTTCAGAAAATACGTGATAGTTGCCTTGGATCATGCGTTCCCCGCTTGTTTAGGCGACGAAGACAGGGACAACGTTTCACACGTATTGCTATCCAAGTGTCGATAAATGAAGATGAGCTTTATATATATATATACATATATTTATTTCTTTCGGCTCACTCTTTTATGAGTGTAAGACAACTGTCTATGGGGCTTTTATGTACTCAACCAATGATTACCTTGCTACAACATCCACTGCAGTATCAGGATCCCACCAAATCACTTTAGAGAAACATATAACTGCAAAAATAAAAAGAAAGTGATTCAGTAGTGATTAATTGCGAGGATGAGTCTTTCAAATTACTACCATAGCTGAGTTTCGCATTCAATTATGAGCATATATATTTAAGGATTATAGAATCAAAGTGGAACTCAATCTATAGCTGTAAGAACTGTTTCAACCTAAAAAGGTTTAGAGTGTCATCCTAAATAGCTCATAATTAACTCCAAAAGATGGAGTCTCAAGTATGCAAGAAATCAAAGAGTATTATTTTTTGTTTTATATATATATATATATATATATATATGCAATCCAAACATGCTTAACTACTCCCCCACACTTAAACTCAACATTGTCCTCAAAGTTCAAAACCGAAAATTCTGATTTCTAAACATAACAACCCTGAAAAACTCGAAAACTGTGCAAATGGGTAGGGAACTAGGAAAAACATCCTAAACATATATATTTAAGGAATGTAGAATCAAAGTGGAACTCAATCTATAGCTGTAAGAACTTTCAACCTAAAAAGGTTTAGAGTGTCATCCTAAATAGCTCATAATTAACTCCAAAAGATGAAGTCTCAAGTATGCAAGAAATGAAAGAGTATTACTTTTTGTTATATACATATATATATGCAATCCAAACATGCTTAACTACTCCTTCATACTTAAACTCAACATTGCCCTCAAAGTTCAAAACCGAAAATTCTGATTTCTAAACATAACAGCCCTGAAAAACTCGAAAATTGTGCAAATGGGAAGGAAACTAGAAAAAACATCCTAAACGAAAGTTGTTAACCTACGTCTTTTCTATAACGTGTTAAAAGGACACAATGTTTCGATAAACGGTATAAGTTTTATGGCTTCCGGACTAACAGACATGCAATCTGGAAAAATACCGAAACTCAAATGTCTAGGACAATTGGTCCAACTTAACAGAATCCAAATTCAGATTTTATTTTTGGAAAAGAAAGGTGAGTCTATCCTCTTTAAAAGTTGTGGTCAACCACTCATATCATACTCCTTATGAAGTCTCGAGAGCTATTTTCGTGACAACTGCGCAGTCATAATTTTCTGACGAGAAAAGTTTCGTCACAACTTTCATTATAGATATAGGACTTTGTAAAATCTAAGATGGAAATGCAATTATAAGATATGAAAAAATAAGAAAAATAAAAACAAAAGGGATAGAGATACAAAACCGATGGTTGCCTCCCATTTAGCGCTTTGTTTAATGTCCTCAGCCCGACTTGGCATCCTTTCAATTACTCCTACAGATGGAGATAATCATGAAATCCTTGCACATCCATATCCACATAAGCAATGCTTTCATAACATGGCTTCAATCTATGGCCGTTCACCTTTAAATTTGTTCCATCTCTAAGACTAGAAATTTCAACTGCGCCATGAGAATAAACATTAGTAACAACATACGGTCAAATCCATCTGGACCTTAGCTTACCAGGAAATAATTTAAGACGATAATAAAATAATAAAACTTTTTGACCCACGACAAAACTGTTCCGAGAAATTATCTCGTCATGAAAAAGTTTCGTCTTCTCCTTGTAAATACGAGAACTCTCGTAAGCATCATTGTGTATCTCCTCTAGCTCGTTGAGTTGTAACTTCCTTTGTTTCCCCGCATTGTCATAATCATATTGCACATCTTTATCACCCAATATGCCTTGTGTTCAAGTTCAACCGGAAGATGACAAGCTTTACCATAAACCAACCGACATGGAGACATACCAATCGGTGTTTTGTACGCCATTCTATATGCCCAAAGCGCATCACTAAGCCTATAACTCCAATCTTTCCGTGTAGTGTGTACGGTTTTCTCAAGAATGGATTTAATCTCATGGTTCGAGATTTCAGCTTGCCCACTAGTTTGTGGGTTATACAGCGTACCAACCTTGTGTGTTATGTTGTACTTGTTGAGTAGAGCATGGAAGGATTTCTGAAAATGGGAACCTCCGTCACTGATAACCAGTCTTGGTGTACCATGTCTAGAAAAAATACATTCCTTCACAAAATCACAAACAACTTGAGAATCATTAGTAGGGGTTGCAACAATGAACAACACGTTAGACGTATCAGAATAATATGTAAAGAACTAATCTGAAACAACTCTACCAAAATAACTTGACAAGGGCAGAATCACAGGTTCAACAAGTTGTCCTTAACACATTAGTTCGCGGGTATACTCGAGTTGAGTAATGCTAAACCCCTCACAGCGAAGATGTGTCCAGGATAAGACTGCCCGATATAACTTGAGTTAGCACAACGCAAGTCCTCTCTTCGAACTCAGCAACGGGGATGAAAAGTAAAACTTATGGAGAAACCCTAGAATGAAAGAAGAATTCTTTCAGTGTTTTTAAAACAGAATTACGAGTTTTATTTATAGGAGAACATACTTGCAAATTAAGTTAGGTTTTGGTTTTCTTCAAAAACAAGTAAAACTCGAAAAAGGAATTTCCCACAAATAAAACTCTTAAGAAAATAAATTTGGAATTAATTTCCTAAAGAAAAATTCGCCAAAAATAAATACGAGTAGAAGAGGAACTTGGTGCATGGTATACGCGCATGGGCATGGGTCGAAACATGTATTTTTCGCCCCATCCGCTCCACCCACATTGTTTTACAACATATCCATGAGCACATGGTTACATAGTGGAGCTCCTTCTCTATTATACCCAATGTGGGACTAAAGAGAGATTCATTCACTCAAAGAAATGAGTGAGCATCCATAGAACCCTTAGGTCCTAAGATCAAACCACACCAAGACCAAAACAATTTATTAAAACTCATTTTTTTCTCCAACATGCTTTAGCTTCCACCCATTTCAAAACATAATCCACAACAAGAAGTATATAAAATTTTCCATTAGAATTGACAAAAGGACCCATAAAATCAATTCCCCACACATCAAATACTTCAACAACAAGAATTGGTGTGAGTGGCATTTGATTTCGAACACCTAGATTGCCCGTTCTTTGACATCTATCACAAGATTTGCAAAAAATATATGCATCCTCAAATAGGGTAAGCCAATAAAATCCACTTTCAAGTACTTTTAAAGCGGTACGTTTAGAACCAAAGTGACCACCACATGCATAAGTATGACAAAAAGTAACAATAGATTGAAATTCAGAATTAGGTACGCACCTGCGAATGATTTGATTAGAACCGTATTTCCACAAGTAGGGCTCATCCCACACATACTGCTTGGTTATTTTCTTAAGCTTAAAGTTTTGAAAATAAGACATTGTACTAGGTACTTGTCTTGTAACCAAGTAGTTCACTATATCAGCAAACCAAGGTGTTGAATCTTCAATTGGGGAAAGTTGTTCGTCTGGAAAACGATCTTGTAAAGGAAGTTCTTCTTCGGAAACAACAAGTCTACTAAGATGATCAACAACGGTATTTTCAACACCTCTTTTATCCTTTATTTCATAATCAAATTCTTGCAATAGTAATATCCACTGTATAAGCCTTGGCTTAGCTTCTTTCTTCTTTAGTAGGTACATAAATACTGCGTAATCAGAATACAAAACCACTTTTGAACCCACCAAATATGATCTAAATTTTCCTAGTGCAAACATTATAGCCAAAAAACTCTTTTTCGGTGGTAGAATAGTTGATTTGTGCGTCGTTTAGGTTCCTACATGCGTAATAAATCACATGAGACAGCTTGCCTACTCTTTGACCCAAAACGGTTCCAACTTTATAGTCACTTGCATCACACATTAATTCAAATAGCAAACTCCAATCTGGTGACTTGATAATTGGTGCAATCGTCAAAAATTCTTTCGATTTATCAAAGGCATCCTTGCACTCCTTGTTGAAGTAAAAAACAACCTCTTTTTGCAACAATTTACACATCGACATTGAGATTTTGGAGAAATCCTTGATAAACCGCCTGTAAAAACCTGCAAGACCAAGAAACGAGCGAATTTCCCTCACCGAAGCGGGATATTGTAAGTTTCTTATTAAGTCTATCTTTGCTTTGTCAACTTCAAGCCCTCGAGAGGACAGAATGTGACCAAGCACTATGCCATGGTTACCATAAAATGGCATTTCTCCCAATTTAAAACAAGATTAGTGTTTATGCATCTTTTAAGCTCAAGTTCAAGATTTTGCAAACAAATATCAAATGAATCACCATAAACACTAAAATTATCCATAAATACCTCAATAATGCGCTCCACATAGTCAGAAAACATATTAACCATACACCTCTGAAAAGTGGCAGGCGCATTGCAAAGATCAAACGACATCCGTCTATAAGCAAACTTACCAAAAGGACAAGTAAAAGCGGTCTTTTCTTGATCTTTTGGTGCAATAACAATCTGATTGTACCCCGAATAACTATCCAAAAAGAAATAATGTGAGTGTCCCGCTAACCTCTGATCAATGAAAGGCAAAGGAAAGTGATCCTTTCAGGTTGCGGCATTAAGCTTTATGTAGTCTATGCACACTCTTCATCATGTTTGAACTCTTGTAGGAACGAGTTCATCATATTGATGTCTAACAACGGTGACACCTGCTTTTTTAGGTACCACCTGTACCGGGCTAACCCATTTGCTGTCAGAAATTGTGTAAATTACCCCCATACTTAGTAATTTGAGGATCTCTTTCTTCACGACCTCCATCATTGGGGGGTTAAGCCTACACTGAGCATCATGTAATGGCTTGAAATCATCTTTCATTAGGATTCTATGCATGCACATGGATGGACTAATGCCTTTAATATCAGCAATTGTCCATCCAATAGCCGTTTTGCTCTTTCAGAACCCTAAGTAGACGTTCTTCTTGTATTGGGGTGAGGTTCTTTGAAATAATCACCGGAAGTTCTTCTTTATCACCCAAGTACGCGTATTTTAGGTGGTATGGAAGCGGTTTCAGTTCTAGTCTCGGTGCATGCACAATAAAAGGTAAAGGAACCTCATTAGTTATGGGTAACGAAATTTAAGAAATATTACTCGTTTTTGCTTCTTGTAGTGTTGTTAAGGCACCACACATCTCCACCAGTTCTTTGGATATTTCAACGTCCAGGTTCGGTTACCCGTGAACGTCTAAATCAATGATATTGCTTAACACAACTCCAAGTTCATCTTCACTATTCAAATCAAACATTTGTTCCACCAACGAACCAATAACATCAATGGAGAAAGCTAAGTGAATATCACTAGGATAGCGCATGGTTTCAAAAATATTGAACCGTATGATCTCCTTATCAAATTCCATAGTGAGTGCACCACTATCAACATCAATCTTCGTTTTTGCAGTTTTCGTGAACGGTCTCCCAAGAAGTAACGAAGTAGATGAACAATTATCTCCATTGTGCATATCCACAATGTAGAAATCAACCGGAAAGATCAACTGATTCACTTGAATACATCCTCCACGACTCCCTTGGGATATATATTGGAATTGTTAGCCAATTGAATAATGATCTTTGCCTCTTTTAAAGGTCCGAGATTCAAAGAATCATAAACATCGACTGACATAACACTTATGGAATCACCCAAATCAAGCAAAGCACGCTCAAATCGTCAGTTACCTATGGTAACGGGTACCGTGAAACCGCCAGGATCTTCACACTTTGTAGGCATCTTCTTTAGTAACATAGCTCTAGCACTTTCACCCACCTGAGTAATCTCATTAGCAATCAACCTATCCTTCCTTGTACACAAATATTTCAAAACCTTGGCATACCCGGGTACGGTTCTGATGGCCTCAATAAATGGAATATTGATGTGTATCTTGCTGAAAATATCCATGATCTCCTTGTATTGAGCTTGCTTCTTTGACTTGGCAAAACGACTAGGGAAAGGAGGTGGTATGGTAAAAGTGGGAACCATGTCCTTAGGTTGGCCGTTTGAAGTTGGCTTTTCCTTTGGGACGGTTTCCTCTTCTACTTCCTTTTCGATGTCGTTACTAATCTCTTTTTGTTGATGTGGCTCTTCAGTCTGTCTCCCACTTCTTAGAGTTACCGCATTAGCGCGCTCTATTGGGTTTACAAAAGGTTGTGGTGGAAATTTTGTTGATTTTTGTGCTTTTAGTAAATTCACATCTGTAGCCAGTTGTCCCATCTGCATCCTCAAGTCCTTAATGGCCATTTCATGTTGCTGGTGTTTTTGTTGAACCGTTTCCTTTAGAATTTGTGTTGTAGATGTGACACCCTGCATGCTTTGCATTAGCATGTTAAACTTATCATCAATAGAAGTTCCCTGCTTTTTAGCTTGTTGTGGTTGCTGTAAGTGTTGTTGAAAACCACCTTGTCTAGCATATGGATTAGGAGCTGCTGCTTGCTTGTTAGCATAACTGAAATTAAGATGATCTTTCCAACCAGGGCTATAAGTATTAGAATAAGGATCATACCTTGGCCTATGATTAGGAAATATAACATTTACCTCGACTTCAACTTCGTATGACGGAATGATCACTGCTGCCATCCTTTGGACTACCTTCTCTATATTGTTCATCCGTTGATCTGACTGTGAAGTTTCTTCTATCTTGCTAACTCTTCTGACATTTGAGTCAATTCTGGTGTAAAATTGTTGAGCATTTGCAGCCATGTTAGAGCATTGCTCAGTCGAACTCGCATGCGTTGCTATCTCAAGCATGTTTGTCAATGTTAGTGATCAAAACTATAAGTCTTGATTTCTAGTCTACTATAGCTAAGTCTCGGACTAGGATAGAAAGTGTAGTTGAGCTCAAGGACTTCATGACGATTCATCATACAAGAAGAAGAACTACTCAAGGAACCGGTGGAACTTCTCGACAAAAAGGTATGTGAAGACTTGAACTTATTTATCACTCAAAAGTCTATATCTTCTATCTCCTACTTCTTGAGACAAAAAGTTGTGTGCTATATATATACTTTGATTATACACATTTGGTATTTCAAGCCGAGTATACCTCGCCTATCTACATCTCGAAATATGTGTTGGTAAGCTTTTCGCTTCGACCACGTTTATCTTTACCTAGTGACGAAAGTCATGATATGTTTCAATCACTTTGAAAATTGCTTTGACGAGAAATGGTGTAACAACTATATAACGTCCTCTAAGAATATTTTAGCGATTGGAATGAGAGTTTAGATTACATAACCAATGATGGACATAAGCATTATTGTGGAAACACATTTATGTATAAGTCCTATTCCTTGAACCAAAGTTTGCGAACTTTGTTGATCAAGAGAACCGGAAGAATGTCGTGAGCCAAGTCCGCGAACTGCCGAAGTTCTCAAACCCGAGAATTTCTGTTGGAGTTGACAAACTAGTACGTGAAGCTAAATACGCGAACTCAGTCCGCGAACCCAGTCCACGAACCGGCGAAGTTCTCATCCCGAGAATTTCTGCTGGAGTTTGTAAACTCTGCCCCGTAACTTAAGTCCGCGAACCAAGTCTGCGAACTTAAGAAGGTAATATATCTGAAGATGATTTATGAACTTAAACTTAAAAAGACTAAGGAATGCAGTTTGCAAACCGTGGCAATAAAAGTTCATGAACTGATTCAAGCGAATCAAATCATCTTTGCTTTAATTGTGTCTTGTGTAGTTACATAAGATTTCTTTGCAATTGAACAACTCTCTAACTAGTTCATCTGAGTCATGTGAACTAGCTATTGTTGAACCAACAAGTGCATACGTTTGGGTACGGTTAACAAACCTAGAATCGTGCATTTCAATTGTGTGTAACAAGCTAAGTTTTCGATCTAACGGTTGAGAAATATTAGCTTGAATCTAAATCAGGTTTTCATCTAACGGTGGATATTGATTGCTTTGTTACCAAGGTAACTTAATGGCAAACCCTGATTTGAAAGACTATATAAGGGGACATCTAGCATCAATGCAAAAATAATCCCCACACCTTACATGTGATACTAGTTTGCGTGCTAGAGTTGGTTCTCCTTTAACCTTTGTTTTGAGACTTCATTGGGACTTAAATACTTCATTGGGATTGTGAAGCCAGACCGATACTACTTTATCGTAGTTGTGTGATCTGATCTTGCATCTTCTATCATACCAGTACAATCATATTGATTGGCTTGAGATTGATATCTCCGATAGGAAAGATATAAAAAGTAATCACAAACATCTTCGTCTTGTTGTTTGTGATTCCGCAACATCTTGTTTCGCTACCATACGATTAAGATTGTTGTGAGGTGATTGATAACTCTATGCTATTCTTCGGGAATATAAGACCGGATTATCAATTGGTTCCTGTTCACCTTGATTATTATCAAAAGACGGAAGAAAACCTTTTAGGGTTTATCTGTGGGAGATAGATTAATCCTTCGATAGACTTGTCTGTGTGAGACAGATTTGTTTATCATCAAGTCTTCGACTTTGGGTCGTAACAACTCTTAGTTGTGGGTGAGATCAACTGAGGGAATCAAGTGCGCAGTATCCTGCTGGGATCAGAGGCGTAGGGAGTACAACTGTACCTTGGATCAGTGGGAGACTGATTGAGATTCAACTATAGTCCATTCCGAAGTTAGCTTGGAGTAGGCTACTGTCTTTAGCGGCTTAATACAGTGTGTGTTCAATCTGGACTAAGTCCCGGGGTTTTTCTGCATTTGCGGTTTCCTCGTTAACAAATTTTTTTCTGTCTGTGTTATTTCAGTTTCCGCATTATATTGTTTTATCTTTATAATTGAAATAATAATACAGGTTGTGCGTTAGATCATCAATTAGAGTAATCCAACCTTTGGTTGTTGATTGTCATTGATTGATCCTCGGATATTGGTCTTTGTTACCATCCGAGTTATTCCTTGTATTTCATTAGAACTCGCAGTTCCTGCTTGAGTAAATCAAATCAAGAGAGAGATATAAACTCGTTGGTATACTTTTAATTGATTGAGTCTTGTTGATTCTCTTAAATGTATATTCGAGTTTGTCCATACAGATTGTTAAGCGAAATATTGGGTGGTGTTGTTAGACCCCCGCTTTTTCAATTGGTATCAGAGCAGGCAAACACGTTTAAGACCTTACAAGTCTGTGTTTGTAGCAATCTGAGTCTGAGGACAGAATCTCTTACGCATACCAAAATGCCTCCTAAAGCTTTCAACTATGTCAAGTGTCTTGGAAATACCTCAAAGGATTATTCCTTAGTTGATTCTTCCGAATCTCGAGGTAGGAAGACTGTCTCATCTTGTGTTGACCACTCTTCCTCCAATGAGACATTGGACACAATGGCAAAAGCTGAAATGGATCTCACCAGAATTTCAAAAAATTATACCGAGTTTGTTGATCTTCAGAATTATGATCAACTCATCGATGAATTTGAAAAGTCTATTGACCGAGAACGTGTACTCTATAACATCATAGAGTCATTCTCTAAGGATATTAAGAAACTTCTTCAAGAAAATAATCTAAAACATGATAAGATTTGTGATCTTGAAAAGATTATCAAAGAAGGCTCAATTAGAGAAAAACTTTTGATCAAGACGCATTCATCTGATCTTGACAGATTTCGTGTTGAGAAAGAGAAGCTAGAAGCATCACTTTCACTAGCCCATGAACAATGTATGACCTTGGAAAAGGAAAACTTTGTCTTAAGGAAAAATTCTTCTGTTCCAACTGTTCCTCTTGACATACAGTACATGAAGAAATATCCTCCAAAAGAAGATTGTGTCGAGAAAAGTTTATATAACTTACAATCTTCTCACAGGGCTGAAAAGTTAAAACAGATGCCAATTGGTGCGTCTTCTCCACGAACCTGTACCTTTTGTGGAAAAAGAAATCACTATGCTATCCGTTGTTTTGCCAGGAAGAAACAAATTTCTGAACTTCACAATTTGCTTCTTTCCACTGTCAATGGAGTAAATAGTCAAACGACTACTGCAGTGAACCTCTTACTTACAGGAAATGAGGCATCTTATAAAAATGATCTCTTTCCTAGAAATCATTACAGGAATTTGGTGCATTCCAGTGGTATAAATTCTTATGTTACTAATAAAAGCATGTCATGTGCTTATAAGAACAAATCTGGTAAATCTAAGTCTAGAGTATGGAGATCCATTTCGGAAAATCCCCTAGAACCAATCTCTAGAGGTCCTAGACTTTGTAATAAGAAAGGTTCTTCTCCTGTGCTTCCAGGAAGGGATGTGAAATATTTCCCTAAATTTGGAAACTGCCAAGGGAAGACAAGAAATGCTGAGATCGGATATCCTGGTGGAAATCACAACTATTCTCTCAGAACCTACGGTGAGACTATGTCTCCCTCTGTTACCTAGTAACAGAAAGTTCCATTCTTGTATCTAACTTGAGAGATACAAGGATGATGTTTGAGAGATGCTCAAGTATTTAGATGATTTTCATCAGTTTGTATGTTGATATCTTATCTAAGTTTCTAGTATTTCTCTCTTTCATCACTGTGATGTTTTGGGGATGGAGACCTTTTGAAAGCAACACAGTGTGCAGTGTTCCTGGTTGGGTCCATTTATTTTGGCGTTGGCTTTGTCCACGAGCGTCTATATCTCCTCAAGGAACTCTAGGGTTTCTATATAGGGTGTACACGTGAACATATATATATATATATCTTATGTATGCGTTCATTAATCTTCATAAAGGAACTCGATGGAAATTGTTCCCAAAGAAGAAGTTAACCCTATTGTAGAGGATGACCTCAAAGGAAGTGATTCTGGTCAAGAGTTTATTATGAAGAAGATGCTTGAAAGGAAAGAGTATAACTCTTGGATTGGAGAATGTGTCAAGGATTTAATTCTCGTTTAGAATGAAGTAAAGAACGAACTTGCGAACCTTCAACTGCAGATAAACCAGCTTATTGATGGACATGCAAAAATTCTTGGTACTCAGAATATCTTGATCAGGAATCAGAAGAAATTTATTCTTGATTGCGCTAAGGCTCGACATTTTGCTCACATTGTTAATCGAAAAACTAACGTTCTAACTCATGAACATGGTGTCTCTACGGTCAACAAGATCAAGGATATCAGTGATTCCTATTTCGATGGACCATTCCAAAGGTATGAAATCATCAAGGAAAACTGGGGTTATTTTTTTGCCTAGTATGTCTTCTTTTTGGTTTAGTTGGAAGAATAACTAGTGCTTGAATAGCAATGATTGTGAATACACATAGTTATTTTTTTTTCACCATCTTGTTCTTTTTTAGGTTTTGATTAAAAATTCTAAAAATATTTGGAGGATGATGTTTTTGCAGTATTTAATCTTTATGATTTATTATATTGCAACTTGTTATGGGATATTGGTGTTTACGTCCGTGAACTATGTTGTCCCATACCTTGTCAAAAGTAAAGTCGTTTATGATCGATATTCATGTATTGGTTAAAGAATGAATGAACTTTTGACAAATACAAAAGTTAAGCCTATATTGTCAATCTTTGATGGAAGATAGGTTAAAGTCTTTTGTTTGCAAGGATTATGTCTATTGAATGTCGTTATGCGAATAGTGATGGAAAATATAATGAATCCTTGTGTATTCCACAGTATTGATCTTTACTGATCCATATTTTATGTTATATTGTGAGGCTCCGTAAATTTACTTATGTTGAGCACAATCAATTAAATTGATCACTTATTGTGTTTAATTTAGTTGCGCATTTCGATTAAATTAATCATGGGTTTACTTGTGATTAATTTGATTGCGTTTTTGGATATAAAAATCATTCTTATGGTTTTGGTGTCCAATAAAAATCCTTCTTTTCTTTTGAAATTAAGGTCGCTCGTTGTTGTTCTCTCGGGAATGACATTAAAAGGGGGAGAGTTCTTTTGAACTTGTGCTTAATGGTCATATCTTGAGGGGTGTGTGACTGTGGAATTTTAGAGGGGTTATCTTGTATCTTTAAACTCCTTGATGAATGCATTTAGCCTTGGCTTTATGATTGCATCTAAATTAGTTGGTATGTATTTTTTTTCTTTTAGTCATGAAATGTTTCTTACGGAAATTTCATTATGATCTCGTTCTTGTACCTTTGCCAATTTTATTGACAAAAAGGGGGAGAATTAATATGTAGTTCACACTAAAAATACATATGGTTTTCGGATCATTGTGTAAGGGGGAGTGGTTTCCATGTGAGATGGAGTATTGACTAAGGGGGAGTGATACATATCACCATAGTATTATTGTTGAAGTTGTGATACAATTGAACTTTGACACTATGTAATAATACTATGACACTGTATAACAATGATCGAGAATTATGTTTTCTCATTGTTATAGCTACGGATCTTCAACAACGGTGATGCTAAACTTACAACCTTTGGGATCATTGGAGTACTTGGAAATGACGAAGATTTCGAGGAACGTTGAAGATTAACATGTGGAATAAGAGCTACTAAAATTTCATTATCTTTTTTGTATTCCATATGTATTGATAGTTTTGTCACTAAAATTGACAAAGGGGGAGATTGTTAGAGCATTGCTCGGTCGAACTCGCATGCGTTGCTATCTCAAGCATGTTTGTCAATGTTAGTGATCAAAACTATAGGTCTTGATTTCTAGTCTACTATAGCTAAGTCTCGGACTAGGATAGAAAGTGTAGTTGAGCTCAAGGGCTTCATGGCGATTCATCATACAAGAAGAAGAACTACTCAAGGAACCGGTGGAACTTCTCTACAAAAAGGTATGTGAAGACTTGAACGTATCTATCACTCAAAAATCTATCTATTGTATCTCCTACTTCTTGAGACAAAAAGTCGTATGCTATATATAGACTTTGATCATACAGATTTGGTATTTCGATCCGAGTATACCTCGCCTATTTATATCTCGAAATATGTGTTGGTAAGCTTTTTTCTTCGACCAAGTTTATCTTTACCTAGTGACGAAAGTCATGATATGATTCAATCACTTTGAAAATTGCTTTGACGAGAAATGGTGTAACAACTATATAACCTCCTCTAAGAATGTTTCAGTGATGCGAATGAGAGTTTAGATTACATAACCAATGATGGACATAAGCATTGTTGTGGAAACACATTTATGTATAAGTCCTATTCCTTGAACCAAAGTTTGCGAACTTTGTTGATCAAGAGAACCGGAAGAATGGCGCGAGCCAAGTCTGCGAACTGCCGAAGTTCTCAAACCTGAGAATTTCTATTGGAGTTGACAATCTAGTATGTAAATCTAAGTCCGCGAACCGGCGAAGTTCTCATCCCGATAATTTCTGCTGGAGTTTGTAAACTCTGCCCAGTAACTTAAGTCCGCGAACCAAGTCTGCGAACTTAAGAAGGTTATATATCTGAAGATGATTTCTGAACTTAAACTTAAAAAGACTAAGGAATGCAGTTTGCAAATCGTGGATATAAAAGTTCATGAACCGATTCAAGTGAATAAAATCATCTTTGCTTCAATTGTGTCTTGTGTAGTTACATAAGATTTATTTGCAATTGAACAACTCTCTAACTAGTTCATTTAAGTCATGTGAACTAGTTATGGTGAAGAAGAACATGGTTGATATGAAATGCTCATATGGCTAACCTTTTGGTTAACTATTGTTGAACCAACAAGTGCATATGTCTGGGTACAGTTAACAAACCTAGAAGCGTGCATTTCAATTATGCGTAACAAGGTAAGTTTTGGATCTAACGGTTGAGAAATATTAGCTTGAATCTAAATCAGGTTTTCATCCATCGGTGGATATTGATTGCTTTGTTACCAAGGTAACTTAATGGTAAACCCTGATTTGAAAGACTATATAAGGGGACATCTAGCATCAATGCAAAACTAATCCCCACACCTTAGTGTGATACTAGTTTGCGTGCTAGAGTCGGTTCTCCTTTAACCTTTGATTGTCTTCTTCTAAAACCAGGTTAACGACTTAAAGACTTCATTGGGATTGTGAAGCCAGACCGATACCACTTTATCGTAGTTGTGTGATCTGATCTTGCATCTTCTATCGTACGAGTACAATCATATTGATTGGCTTGAGATTGATATCTTCGATATGCAAGATATAAAAAGTAATCACAAACATCTTCGTCTCATTGTTTGTGATTTCGCAACATCTTGGTTCGCTACCATACGATTAAGATTGTTGTGAGGTGATTGATAACTCTATGCTGTTCTTCGGGGATATAAGACCGGATTATCAATTGGTTCCTGTTCACCTTGATTATTATCAAAAGACGGAACAAAACCTTTTAGGGTTTATCTGTGGGAGACAGATTAATCCTTCGATAGACTTGTCTGTGTGAGACATATTTGTTTATCATTAAGTCTTCGACTTTGGGTCGTAGCAACTCTTAGTTTTGGGTGAGATCAGCTGAGGGAATCAAGTGCGCAGTATCCTGCTGGGATCAGAGGCGTAGGGAGTACAACTGTACCTTGGATCAGTGGGAGACTGATTGAGATTCAACTATAGTCCAGTCCGAAGTTAGCTTGGAGTAGGCTACTGTCTTTAGCGGTTTAATACAGTGTGTGTTCAATCTGGACTAGGTCCCGGGGTTTTTCTGCATTTGCGGTTTCCTCGTTAATTTTTTTTTTCTGTCTGTGTTATTTCAGTTTCCGCATTATATTGTTTTATCTTTATAATTGAAATAATAATACAGGTTGTGCGTTAGATCATCAATTAGAGTAATCCAACCTTTGGTTGTTGATTGTCATTGATTGTTCCTCGGATATTGGTCTTTGGTACCATCTGAGTTATTCCCTGTATTTGATTAGAACTCGCAGTTCCTGCTTGAGTAAATCAAATCAAGAGAGAGATATCAACTCGTTGATATACTTTTAATTGATTGAGTCTTTTTGATTCTGTTAAAAGTATATTCGAGTTTGTCCATACAGATTGCTAAGCAAAATATTGTGTGGTGTTGTTAGACCCCCGCCTTTTCAAGCCATACTCTCAATCAAACTAGTTTCCTGTGAGATTGTCTTCTCAGTAAATGAACCACCAACATTTGCATCAATCAAGTTCCTTTGCTCTGAAAGTAATCATTCCTAGAAGTATTGGATGATGAGTGTTGGGGATATGTTATGATGGGGACAGCTTGCCACCAACTTTTTGTACCTATCCCAATATTCGTAAAGAGATTCCCCAGTAATTTGAAGAATACCACTAATCTCTTTACGAACGGATGTTGCCTTAGAAGCAGGAAACTACTTCTCTAAAAATAACTTTTTCATCTCCGCCCATGTTGTAATACTCCCTAGTGGAAGGTAATACAACCATTCTTCCGGTGAATCTATTAAAAGAGAATTGGAAGGCTTGCAGCATTGCCGTATCACTGTTTTCGGTACTTTGCTTAAGATTTGTCATTTTCTGTTGAAATTTTCGTAGATGACGATTCGGATCTTCACCTAGAAGTCCCTTGAACTTTGGTAGACGATGAAGTAGATTCAACTTCAGCTCCACTGGGTTAGTGATTGTAATACACAGTGGTTGTGAATCTAAGCATGGAGATGTCAACTCTCGCAGCTTCTTCTCCAGAAGAGGAGGAGGTGGAGGATCTATCTCGTCGTCTGTATTAACCATCTCTTCTGTAGAAGGTTCTGGTTGTGGTTGTTGATGTGTTTGTAGTACCGTTCCCCTACGAGTTTGAATACCACACCTCTGGTAATCCCAATCTTTCTGTGCCAGAGGTTAAGTACCTGAAAATAAAAATCTAGAAAACGAAATTAAAAACTAACAAGAAATTCTAAAAACAATAATAAAACTAAAAGAAATAACAACTAAAGCTGCCGACTGCTCCCCGGCAGCGGCGCCAAAATTTGATGGCTGTCGTAAGTGCAATCAAATTAATAATATTATTTCCACACAATTAACTGGTAATATGATAGAAGTAAGGATCGTTCCCACGAAGAGCATTGAGTTTTAGTTGTCAAAGTGTCACAAAGGGGGGTTTTGTTTTAGATTTTAAACAAAATAAATAATCAAAGCAAATAAAGTTGAATTGTAATCAATAAAGAGAGATATGATCATGGAATCCTTCTTCGTTAATAAACCGTCAATGAGTTATTATAATTGCCCAATCGTCGTTAATCATAGATTATCACCAACCGTGGAATAACAGCTAGATCAGTGTTATCCCCTAAATTCCTTATATCACTGGATACGAAAGTTCTCGCCTACCAGATTTTATTCACCTAAACCACCTAGTATTAAATCACTCGAGGTGTAATTTAGTCGAATGCTTTATCTTTTGTGAATTTATAGGTTGATCCTACTAGTTAGACTCTTAGATCAAGGTCCACTTTTTAGTGTTGTTTATACACACAATCGCTCCATATAATCCCTCTGCAAGGTCTTGTGTTCTCTACTTGTGTACAAGTTATTCGACGATTACTTATCTCTTAACACAATACTAGCAATAGATTGAATAAACAAATCAATTTAGTTCGCCACCTAAATAATCTATCAATCAATCATAAATATTCAATACAGTATAAACAAACGATAATCATATGAAGAACTTCAAAGTAGATTAATATAATAACTCAAATCTTGTTTACAACTTAGAATTCATCCTCAACCAATAGGTGTTTATCTACTCATGAATGTAGAAACATCCATGATATACATATGAGAAAAGTAAAGAGATAACGTTACGATTGAGAATCGCTCCGTGTGATGCTTCTTCTCTCCAAGCCTTACAATTCCGTGACCTCTTTATGCGATATCCTTTTACATAACCTAATACCTTTTTATAGGTTTACATTGCTTGGTCTTCACGTATATAGTTCGGTTCAAGAACCCGACACGAAATAACGAAATAACGACCCAAACCGTGAGTTTTGGCCTTCACAAGT
Source organism: Papaver somniferum (assembly GCF_003573695.1). Taxonomy (NCBI): domain Eukaryota; kingdom Viridiplantae; phylum Streptophyta; class Magnoliopsida; order Ranunculales; family Papaveraceae; genus Papaver; species Papaver somniferum. The sequence goes on from NC_039362.1 coordinate 74,517,716, forward strand.
ACGTAAACCAAAAAACCAATGGGCTAAGTGTGCTTACCCATTTGCATACTACAAAATCCAGCAGTAATTTTCGAAATTACAGTATGCGTACCCGTTTGCATGCTTTACTGTCTTCGGTATTCGATAAAGCTCGTTTTGGCCACACTTCTTCGTCCGAACTCGGAATGACCTCATTCTTTTTGCATTCTTTTTATCTTAAATTATCTTCAAGATGGTGATGAGAAATCCTTAGTTTGAATGAGTTAAGATCGATATTTGGCCATTCTCTTGATTTTAAGCGTTTTGCTCATTTTCGTCGCACTTCTTCCACTTCTCTTGGACTTGGGCACTTGGAATACTTCTCTTCCTATCTCTTTTCAGCACTTTGTAGCTCCTTTTTGGATGATTCACCTAATAGAGGCAAATAAGAGAAAACAAGAGTAATAATACTAATACATGCAAGAATAATAGCTAAAACAAGTATGAATGGATACTAAAATCATATGAAATATGCACTTATCATTAACTTTTTACAAATAATATACATTCAAAGCATATTTATTTTTAATTAGTGTGTACTAATACTAAAGTATAGTTCGTGTTAGTGTTGACATTTTTAATATTTTGGTTAAACAACGCAAGCAATTCGAATTCGAGTCCAACCTGCTCATAATTTTCGTCGGAATGTAAAAAAAACTTAAATGTTCAGTTAGTCGAAATTAATACCATAATTACTGTTACATGGATGTAGAACGATGTAGTTCAATCAAGCGTGAAGATGGTCAAGGTTTATACACACAAAATTAAATGGCTACCAGAATCGATTATCTAACATAGAGAAAACACCTTTTTTTCGGTCGTCGAATAAAAATCAACCATTGAACCGTGCAATAGGAAGTTATTATAGTACCCCTTTGGGTTTTAATAGTTGGTAAGATATCAAATTTTGTTTTTCGTCCCTCCGTGTCCAACTCGTGATTATGATGTTTAGTGCAAATTAGTCCTTTTATGAAGGATTTTAGTGAAGAAGATTTTTTTTAATGGTAAAAGCACGATGAAAACACCATATGTTAAATTACATCGATTATTTCGATCAATTACTTTGTACTTTTGTTGCAATACAATTCTTATGCTTTACTTTTACACTTTTATATTCCATGATATATTTGAACTACCCTGTTTCCATTATTCAATACTCCCTCCGTCCCACTATTAAGTGACCTAGTTCAAGTTTGTCCAATTTTTAAGGCAAACAAGGGAAAAGAGTATATTTAAGCATTTTTTACAATTATACCCTTATGCATAATAACTAGTGAAATTTTGAAATGATTTATCTCTCAAACTACACCACGGACGTTCGCAAATTTCATACCATCGAAAAACATTTTAAAACACCTACGTCACTAATATAAACATGCCTATCAAATTATGCATATTTCTTATAGTCAACTAAAGGATAATTTTAGAAATATCTCCTTATTTAGTGATATAGGTCACTTAATGATGGGACAACATCAAAAAATAAATAAGTCACTTAATAACGGGACAAATGAAGTATATAAGATTATGTTTGGTTGGAGCTAATTCAACAAAATTAGTCATCTTTATATGGATATAACGAATTTTAAATCATCTGATTACAAGTTTATTTCCATAAAATTTTGAGTCCATCATAAAAAAAGAGATATTTTAACTAGAATTTCATGTATAGTCTTTCCTTGCCTCCCGCATAATGCTGCTTCCACGGAATATATTTTCCATGAAACTGTTCTTGATTAAAAAAAAATCATTAAAAGAGAGAGACACGAAGAAGATCTTGTCCGCCGTGACCAAGTAGCATAAGTGTGTGTGGTGGACTCGACACTGTGGGGGTACTGGGGCATGTTTACAGAGCGTCAACTGGACCTCTCCAACCCACTCTCGTCCCCTCAGACACTGATAAAACCCTAAAACCCCCTTTCAAAACTCCTCTTCCATTACCTTACCGAAGGAGCGCCAAATGAGCTTCATTTTCGACTCTTTGTCTAAACCCTAATATCCAAAGCTGTCTGCAGATTAAACAAAACAGAAACTATTTGAATTATTGAAATTTCTAGGGTTTAATTTTTGTTTTTCATTCATGGCGTACACCGTTGATCAAGATCAGCAGTGGCTACTTAATTGCTTAACTGCAACACTTGATACAAATCATGAAGTCCGATCATTTGCTGAAACTTCTTTGAATCAAGCATCTTCACAACCAGGTTCACTTTGCTGAACTTTCCCATTATATATATCTTTGATTGCTTGAATGAATCCCAAATAAAAGTATTTTTTTTTTGTGACAATCCTAACTAGGTCTTACTGAATTTTGATCGAGGTTAGTCGTAGCTGGTGTTTGTTTTCTTACGTTTTTCTTTTTTCACTTTAGTGATTGTGGATTTGGAACTGACTAATCTGAAAATGCTTGTGTTTTTGTGAAGGTTTTGGAAGTGCATTATCGAAAGTGGCAATAAATCGGGAGCTGCCATGGGGAATGCGTCAGATATCCTTTTTTGTTTGTGTTATTTTTTTCCTAAAATGAAGAAAGGAAAGGATCAGAATTGCTTCTAGTTAGATTTGTTATATGTGGAAGAAGTTTTGTTTTTTTGTAAAACTTAAACATGTTTTTACCTAGCTGCAGTCTTATTAAAGCAATTTATTAAAAAGCATTGGCAAGAAGATGATGAGAATTTCGAATATCCTGTTGTTCAGCGCGAAGAAAAGGTTTTTATCTGTGCTTTTGAAAGCTTATTCAGTTTGATCTCCTGTTTGTGTAAAGCATTGTAGGTATTGGCATTATATGGCTGTCATTTACTTTGAATATCTGAAGTTGATATTCCAACTTCCAAGTGGATGTATATATTTCATTTCGGAACTCACCTTTTGACTATTATTTTATATGGATTCTGATAATGTTATGATGCCAGGCAGTTATACGCAATCTTCTTCTACCCTCATTGGACGATCCTCATGGGAAGGTATGCACAGCAGTTGGCATGGCTGTAGCGTCCATTGCACAGTATGATTGGCCTGAAGATTGGCCCGATCTATTGCCAGTTTTGTTGAAGCTGATGAATGACCAAACAAATATTAGTGGTGGTAAGTTCTTTTTGACGTGGTTTATGAATTGCGCTACATTTTTTTTAATGGCTTTAAGAGGACATAGGCTAGCTGATTATGCTGTACTTGGTGAGCTAGAAGGCTAAATAATGGGAGGGCCAATTCCGGCGCTTGTATGACAACAACTTTGTAACTGATTTACGCTTGCTGTCTCATGTGGAGAGTGCATTTCTGCTAATGAGTGGCTGAGGTTCCCACACACTAAAATGTGAATACAGTAATCGAATTGATCTGTTTGTGCAGTACGTGGAGCTTTGAGGTGCTTGGCACTTGTTGCTGGTGACTTGGATGATACAACGGTGCCATCTCTGGTGCCTGTTTTATTTCCTTGTCTGTACACGATCATATCCTCTTCACAGGTTCGCATATAAAAACATTTTAACTACTCAAACTGTTTTCGTGAAATATAAACATATGTAGAGTACTTCATGGAAAACCAAGTGCTGCTTGTCGGGGCACTTTGCACCCCCTCCCCTTTCCCGTCAAGCCAACCTACTCGTCCAGAATCTTTATCCGTGGGAAATTCTGAGGTTTTCTTGCCCAGATATCATGATATCGTCTATAAACAACTTTGTTGAATAATATTACCAAATATGACATTTCTTACATTTAGAGCAACAAATTTGAAAACCAACTCTTTTCCCAATGTCAATCGTGATTATTCTACAGATGCCTCTTCTCTCTTATTGTTTTTTTTTTCTTAATATAATTTATTCACTTGTCATGTAGATCTATGACAAAGTTTTGCGCGTTAGAGCTCTTTCAATTGTTTACTCCTGCATTTCTGTGCTTGGATCAATGAGCGGTGTATATAAGGTATAGTTGTTGACATGTGTTTGTGGTTACTGGTTACCTGTTATGTGCCAGTTCACATAAACTAAACTTATATTATTCTCCAGACAGAAACCAGCGAACTGGTGATGTCTATGATCAAACCATGGATAGATCAGTTCTGCATCATCTTACAGGCTCCAGTGCAGTTCGAAGATCCCGATGATTGGAGCATCAGGACAGAGGTAGATCTTCTGTTCTTATTGTGTAGTTACGTTAAATTACATTTTATTTAAAGAATGCCATTTTTTTAGTAAATCATCTGAGATTCAGGGTTTTCTCTTGTCAGGCATTGAAGTGTTTGAGCCAGTTCGTTCAGAATTTCCCAACCATGGAGGCAGAATTTGCAGGTATTTCTGCTGTCTGAATATTTTGATGGAGGTAGTATTGAAGTACTCCGTTTAGTTTTTGTTTTTCCGGTTTAACTGTTTTTATAATGTTCTTTGGATTGTGTATTATTGCAGTTATTGCAGGGCCTTTGTGGCAGACATTTGTATCATCTCTTAAAGTATATGAGATATCTTTCATTCAAGCCACACATGATTCTTACGAGGGATTATATGATTCAGATGGTGAAGATAAAAGTCTCGAGTCATTTGTCATTCAGGTACAAACTACAATTTCACATGTTTTCTTGCACTAAATTGAGAAGTTCTTTTGCGGACACCAAGTATTTCCTGTAGATTTAGTAACCCAATGTGGCATATTAACTTTGCTGGTTGACATTAGTCTAATGCGGATTGATATTCATAAGACTTCAGATATGAGAGGCGTTAACCTTCTTTAAGAACCATAAGCTTTTTGTTTTAATCTTGTACTTCTGGTTGTTTGTATTGGGTCGTCGCTCAAATCGTCTATTTGGGGAGATTATTAGAAGAGAATTTGTCTCGCAACTCTTACTGTTAGATCATCATGAATTCATGACTTCCTTTTATTTAAGAAAATATAAATAGAAACTTTTCCTTAGATATTTGACGTGTTCTGGCCTCCTCTACATGCGCATAGTAGCATTGAACGGTAGCCAATCATTCATACCCTCTATTTTTTTGAGAATTAGTTTTATGCAAGTATATTTGGTTCTCTATCATGTCATGAATTATCTGAAATTGGTTGCTCAACTCTTGAGGTGTTTGTAAAAAACTATTTTCATGTTCTCAGCATTCTGGTCAGGCTTACGACCAAGAGATCTCATCTCCATTTCTTATGTTCTGTTTTCACAGTTATTTGAGTTTTTGTTGACTATCATGGGTAGCTCCAGACTGGCAAAAGTAAGATTCTTCCTTTCTTCATTCTTGCTATGTTTGATTGACTCACTCAGAAGCTTTTACTGAACTTGTTGAAAGTTAATTATTCATGTAGGTCATAACGTGGAATGTCAAAGAGTTGGTCTATTATACCATTGCCTTTTTACAGATGACAGATCAACAGGTGATTTCTGCAGATTCTTATATTTCATGAAATATGCCATGTATTTAAATTTTAATTGAAGATACAGACATACAGTTCCTGTAAATCTTGGAATCTCAAACTTTACTCACTTCCAGGTTGTACGAAATCATGTCTATGATCAACTATCATGTTTTCAACTGAGAGGAGAGGAGAGGCTCATTACACAAATAATTATATTTTCTCCATAAGTAACCGAGCCTGAGAGCTAGTTCACCTCTTAATTGTGTGACCAGATTTCCCCTGCTACAGTTAGGGGCCTTGCCTGTAGTTTTAGTCTAAAGATCAAGATTCTACTATTTAAGTGATCCGCTGCTGACCGTAGCTTGTCTTGAACCTCGCTTGAATTTAATTTTCTTGTTTGTTTTGCTCACTTGTAACGGTCCGCAGGTTGATACTTGGACTTACGATGCGAACCAGTATGTTGCTGATGAGGAAGATTCTACATACAGTTGCCGTGTTTCAGGTAATTCTAAGCTTTTATCGTTGGTTCGAGGCTATAGATTTTTGATAGTACTCTGTAGATCTACCCACCTACGCATGTACTGACACTGGCAGTTCATTGTTTATTCTGTAAAAACAAATTTTGATGAGGGTAACAATATTTTAGCAACGTACCTGTGAATGCTATCATCCTTATGCCTGGTCTTGTGTGGGACTTCCAACTGTGCCTCGTTTCTGATATATAATTTGCAGTTACCGTTAATCCAATGAAGCCACAAAGGTGTACCTCATCCTTTGCGTTATTATAATACGCTGCTTTGATCTTCTAGGAATTCTTCTGCTGGATGAGATAGTTGGTTCTTCTGGAGAAGGACTTGAAGCGATGGTGATTGCTGCTAAGGAACGATTTAGTGAGTCTCAACAAGAGAAAGCAGCTGGTTCTGCAGTCTGGTGGCGAGTGAGTGAAAATTGAAAATTCTGTAAAAAATTTATAAGAAATTTCAGGAATAACTAACGCAACACGTCTTTCATATTCTTTTAAAATTCTATATAAGAAACTTTGGAATTAATAACGCAGCGCGTGTTTCTATTTTGGATTTCATGAACTAAGTATGCCTGACTACCTTAATCTCGTTGGACCACAAATATAAATGTTCTGTTTTGTGCAGAAGCGGGAAGCAACCATTTTTGCTTTAGCTTGTCTTTCAGAACCTTTGCTTGAAGTCCAGGTTTTGCCTCTTTTTTGTCCCTGTATTCGAAATCAGTCTGCAATTGCATAACTTGCGTTTTCTGGTACTTCAGTTCGGACCTTCTTAATGTTGATTAATAATCTCTTTTACAGGATTCCGCGTCAAACAGATTAGGCTTAGAAAGTCTCTTGGTTCAGATGCTCACTGAAGATATGGGAACAGGTGCTGTTAGGTGGTTTGAGATCTAGTAATTTAGTATGTGACTGCTGTTTTGGGTTTAACTGTGTGGTTTCATGTTTTTTTTTGTTATTTGCAGGAGTACATGAATATCCCTTCCTTCACGCACGCGCATTTTCAGCTGCTACTAAGTTCTCTTCCGCGGTATATACGAAATGTTTTCTTCTTTCTTCCGTATACATTGCGTTCCTGCAAATTCTGCAAGTAACATTCTTATTCACTCTGCAGATCACCCCGAGGGTCAGTGAACAGTTCCTTTGTGCTGCTATTACGACGGTTGGTTTAGATGTGTAAGCTTTGAATCTCATCATGTCAACCTTTTCTGATCTAACTATGAAACCAATATTTATCCGAAAGTTTTGATTTGGCAGCCCCCCACCCGTGAAGATAGGTGCTTGTCGTGCACTTTCCCAGCTCTTACCAGAAGCAGAAAAAAGTGTACTTGAGCCTCACATGATGAATTTATTTTCATCATTGATGGAGCTACTTAAGCATGTACGTATCTTTCTTTAAACTTATCTTTTACAGTTTGCTGCCTCTATATGAAGCTGAACAATTAGATTTAATTGTGTTTCTCAGGCTTCCGATGAAACATTACACTTAGTACTTGAAACACTGCAAGCAGCAGTGACAGCAGGTATGCGTCTTCTGAGTTTTACGCTTGTCGTATCCTTGAAGATCTGTTCTTTAGATTATGTACCTTTTACATTTTTTTTTCTGGCTTTATGCTAAAAGAATTCCCTGTTTTACTTTTTCAATGTGGTAGGTCATGAAAAATTGGTGTCAATAGAGCCCATTATCTCTCCCATGATTCTTAACATGTGGGCTTTGCACGTTTCGGATCCATTCATAAGTATTGACGCTGTTGAGGTTTTGGAGGTACGGATTTTAACAGTGTTGTAAATTGTTAGTATGTTTATAATTTATATGCAGGCACCATTCTTGTTGAATGTTTCTACTGGATCTCTGTGATACTTTATAGTTCATACGCATAGAAGAGTCAATATTATGCAAATATTGATTCTGTTAAGTGCCGAGTAGTGGGAAGTGTATACACAATCAGGATTTAAGCCTTAACTACTGGATATTGCAGTAAAGGTTGTCTTATTTTTTCTTCCTTTTCTTTCCAGTCAGTAAAAAGTGCTCCTGGATGTATGCGACCTGTTGTTTCTCGAGTTCTACCTTCCATCGGACCTATTCTTGAAAAGGTAATGATTGTAAGAGATTTGGGTTCTGTTTATGCATTTGCAATTGTTAATCATTTCATCTCATGACATGTGTATGATTCTGATAAATCTTGATCTCATGTATCAGTCCCAGCAGCAACCTGATGGATTAGTAGCTGGTTCCTTGGATCTTATAACTATGCTATTGAAGGCAAGTTTCTCAACCCTTGGGACCAATGATCCTTATATATTGTTGATACCAGAGTGTCCCAGCCTTTCAAAGCACTACTAAACTCCAGGATTATGCGCTACTCTTGTATGCTACTGCATGCATGCTATGTATTTATGTCATAAGGTGGTCGCCAGGTGGCCAAGGGGGACTAGCACGGTAGCACCTAGAAGGATGAGTCGAGGGACTAGTAATCACAATTAGGAGTTCAAATATTTATATACTTGAAGCTAAAATGTCTTCATTTGGTTTTTCCTAAGCAATACCTTTATGTTGCCTCAATATTTGCTTCTTCATTGCATCGTTATATGTCACCTCTTCCTTCTCACCCCATTCCAGAAGGAGTGTTTTGATAAAACAGATAAACCCCTAATGTTTAGTTGTTTGGGTTAGGCCGTTACGAATTAACTTCAAAACTGTTTTCTACTGTCGCCTTCTGGCCGGGGCTTAGTCATCCCCGTCCATTAGTCGCTGGGCGCTCAAAAATTTCGGGCGGCCTAGCCCTCAACTAGTCAGGACTAGCGGGCCTTTAACCACAGTATGAATGGGGGAATCTCTCTAGAGTTTGGGCGCTCAAAAATTTCGGGCGGCCTAGCCCTCAACTAGTCAGGACTAGCGGGATTTTAACCACAATATGAATGGGGGAATCTCCCTAGAGTTGCCTTGAACGATGAATCTTGTCTAGTGTTTGATTCTATATGCTATATTAATGATGGTTTTCTCTATGTTGCAGAATGCCCCTATTGATGTTGTGAAAGCCGTGTATGATGTTTGTTTCAGACATGTTATAAGGATAATTCTTCAAAGTGATGATAACAGTGAGATGCAGGTGGACTTGTTATATCAAGATTATGCTCCTTTTTCTTGATTGTGCTTTTTTGAGTCTCAGTTGTCAAAAATGCTTCAGCCTCTACAATTTAGCATAATCTTTTGTTTGGCATGTTTTCTTCTATCAATCCCAGAATGCAACCGAATGTTTGGCTGCTTTTGTGTCTGGGGGTAGACAAGAAATGCTTGCTTGGGGTGGTGATCCAGGATCTACTATGAAAAGTCTACTTGATGCAGCTTCTAGGTAAATTAGCAATATAATTTAAAATGTGTATTTAATATTAAGGAATTGATATATTATGCGGGTATTCTGTGCGTGTTAAGTGTTTTATTAGTAATTGTCTGTTTATGCCTGGGTGGTCCCCCACCTACTATATCCGTATGGATGCTGATTGTTGGACAATATGAACACAGGCTTCTGGACCCTGATATGGAAAGTTCTGGATCACTTTTTGTCGGTAGCTACATTTTACAGCTTATATTGCATTTGCCTTCACATATGGCTCAACACATTAGAGACCTCATAGCCGCTCTTGTTAGGCGTATGAAAACTTGTCAAATATCAGGATTGAAAAGCTCACTTCTACTTATTTTCGCGAGATTGGTAATTCTTATTCTTTTTTTCCTTTTGTGCTAAGAATAGCCTGATCTTTTGCTTTCTTATTACACTAGCGAAGCAGCACTTGAATAACTTTTATTGATAATTCTACTCCCGTCTTTTTGCAGGTTCATTTGAGTGGCCCGAACGTTGAGCAGTTCATTGATTTATTGATTACATTGCCAGCTGAAGGCCATGACCACTGCCTTGCTTATGTGATGTCAGAATGGACTAAGCTTCAAGGTGAAGATACACAATGCAATTCTCCTCGTTATTTGCAGTTACATCCAGAATATAATACATGGTTTAACCAGATAATTGTGCAAATAGCATGAAAAATCAATATTTAGTTATTAGCATCCTCTTCCCTAAAGAGAGAGCAGGTTGCGGCAAGGCGCCTACAAACCACCTACTCAGTTTCAGAGTAGATAACTAGATGTCCTTTTCTTACATTACAGGATGCAATATATGCATGCGTTCTGAGAATCATTTCAAACATTTTACCAATATTTCGACTTTTCAAACATGTAACTTTGATTATAAAGGGTTCAGAGACTTCTCCTTTTACTTAGAAATTTGTTCTACTATGAAATCAGTGGTATATTTCATCTAATATTCCTTAAATTGGGTGCAGGGGAAATTCAGGGGTCTTACCAGATTAAAGTTACGATGACTGCCTTGGCTCTACTGCTCTCCACAAGACACGCTGAGTTGGCAAAAATACAAGTTCAAGGCTATCTCATTAAGGTTTGTACGTGTTAACAACGGATCACATTATACTTTGAATAAAACAAAAACTTATGCTTCTAATGATCAGACTGCAGGAATAACCACCCGTTCAAAAGCTAAAGTGGCTCCAGATCAATGGACAGTGATGTCACTTCCAGCAAAGGTATGTTGGCCACAGTCCATACCTACTTGATCCCAGGACAAGATTTCCAATCTTATGATGGAAACCAATCTGTTTCTCTTGCTGGTGAACTCCGGCAATTTCAGAAAGCTTTCAAGGTCATAAAGTATTCAAACTTTGAAAAATGAGAGCATCTTCTTACTCATAAGATCCGAGTTAGTTGGATCAGGGGTTGGTGTTAGTCCACTTGCAAAAGTTGATGAAACATAGCCTAACCTTTTTGAATAACTGCTCTGAATTTCGTTTATTCTCTAGTGCTTTCAGTTAGATGAACATGGTTTTGTATTATGTTATGTACCATTTTGAATCTGGCTCTTAGAATTCAAAAGCCAAGTTCCAAATTAGCTTGTGGTTGAGTTCTTAATGGTATAAATAATTTCTTGGGAACAGATTGTTTCTTTGCTGGCAGATATGCTGATTGAAATTCAAGAGCAAGCTTTGTCTGGCAACGATGAGGTAGTTATTGTGTCTAATTACCTGCTTATTTATCTGGCGTGTTGGATAACTTCACTAACTGCCCTTTTATCTAACTTATCATTGCAGGATAGTGACTGGGAAGAAGTTCAAGATCAGGATGGCCTGGTAGACCAAGATCAGTTGTACTCAGTTGGCACAACTGTTGGTGGCAAGCCGACTAATGAGCAACTTGATGCAATGTCAAAGGCATTTAACGAGGTTTGTGAAGATCAATTCTAAGCTGATTTTGTTTCCTTAAGAACACGCGCAAATTGGAGTGGAGTCACCTCTCCTGTTTTTGGAGTTTCTAAAGTTAACATTGTCTTTCTTGTTTCAAATATCAATTGTAAGAACGCCGATGATGATGGTTATGAAGACGATGTTCTGATCCGATCGGACCCTCTTAATGAGGTACTTTGCAGCAACTTTATCTAGTTTACGTTCTCACTGCATGTTTAAGTTTTCTTAAAATTGTGATGTTGCTTGTTACAGATAAATCTGGCTGGTTACATCTCGGATTTCTTATTGAAGTTTATTGAAACTGAAGGGATTCTATTTGAACATCTTTTCCGGGTATGCACACATAAATTTTCATGTTATCAAATGCTTGTGTTCCTAGATAGCTTAAAATTAACCCATATTTGTTGTTCAAATGAAATCACAGAGCCTCACACCTGCTCAGCAGAAGGCAATTCAAGCTGTACATAATCGAGCTAGAGCTTGACCACTATATGTGAAACCTTTTGGTGAGGTGTAAAAGATAATCTTTCCTCCGATAGTGTTTGAGTTTGTCAATTTAAAAGGCCTTTCACCCCTTTGTGCAGGGTGAATTTTGTCAGTTTTTTCCCTTTATTTATAGCAACTTCAGGAATAGAATTCTTTTGTATATTGTGTGTTACTCTATTACAAAGCTGGTTCCAGTTTTCAAGGGAGCCTGTATTTCAGTTAATCGAAGTGATATGAAGTGGAAAAACTTAGTTCTTCTTCGGAGTCAAAAGTTTTGTTTTTAAGTGTCCGATAATAGAGTTAAGCCAAGATCCAAGACACTTGGTAGTTATAGCAAGAGGTCTGGGTTCAAATCCCACTGGAAACATTGTAAATATGCCCACATTAATTTTGATGAGCATATTAATGATCTCAGCTCACAGGGCTTGTCCCCGCTGAAGATGTTGCAAAAATTAACTGCGACTACTGGTGACTTTCATTCTAGTGCAGCAGTCATGGCAAATGCATCCGCTAGTTTTCAAGTAATAACAAATGAGATGCTAATGATATGGCTCACTGGCTCACAAACTCGCAGAGCGTGAACAAATTTTTCTTTCATTTCTTTTGTTCTAAAATCTGTATGGATAACGGTTACCGACTAACCTTGGTCCTACCGTCCTAGTCTAGACCATTTCCCTAGGCATGTCATTATTGGAAATCTGGAATTTAAAATGAATTTTGGAAGAATTACATAGTAACCCACAAGAATCCACGATTGTGATCTTTCTCGATCTTAGTACAATCAATCTTGTCGAACCATTGTTTGACTCTCCAAAAAATAATGGAACTCAGTTCACTTTCTCCTGTCGGTTCGGGTCCTATTTCTCTCTTAATGGGTTGTAGGGTGACACTTGGAAAATACGCGCAGACATGTGGTGCTCCACGGCGGTCACAGGAGTACTATGAAATGAAAATGCAAATGACGCCAAAATGATGCGCTAAAAAACAAGAGTTATAAGTACGGATCTGTATAGCTGACTGGCATTGAATGAACGGTTGGCTATTTTGGTCATTAAACGCTTTAGTTGCCCTTCTTTGTTTCTCAAGCCTAGTTAGTATTTGCGAATCATTCGCGAATTTTTCCGTATCACGAATTTTACCGTCTTATTCGCGTACGTTTGCAACTCCGAACCCAAGTCGCGTATTATGTGGCATTCCCGGATTATTCGCGAACCGTTCACGAATTTTACGTATTCCGAATGATATGTCCGCTTAATTCGCCATAAATTCTTTAGCTTTTACTTTTCAAAGATTCCACTTTTTGGGCTTTACTGCCTTCCGAGCATACACGACCGAATATTAGACGTGTTGTAATTTTTATGAAACAAAAACGACTGAAGAGATTTGAAGGTGAAGGTGAGAGAGATCTCAAACTCACTAACCAAGCATCTAAACCACCATACGACGTCCTCTTGGATAACTAATGTTGTATATATTATTAATATCATCATATTAAGTTTATTTTTTCTTTAAATAACTCACACATATGCATAAAAATTGGTCTATGACCTTATAAATACAAATTATTTGTTATATATAGATACCGAATTTTCAGAGCCGAACTCACATTTATAAATCGAATTATACACGTACGTATGCCGTTCCGAATTACTGACGAATCACGTCCCGTTGACCGAATTTTGGACCGAATCTGGATTTTACAAAACCGTATAATACTCGTACGTTTGCCGTTCCGTACGTTTACCGCATCCCGAATTGCTAACTAGGTTCTCAAGTACACGCTGTGTGTGTCTGACTGGTATTAAAGTCGCTCTTGAAGTAGTGTTGCATTGCTAAAAACAGTGAAGAAGGAAGTTTAATGGCGGCATCACTTGTACCAGCAGCAGCAGCTTCGATTCATACTTCTCAGCAGACAAAGCTGAAACAAAAACCAAGTAATCTATCTTCCTTTTCGAGTTCATTGGTTTCATTGATTTTGGACTTCAGCTATATGTTAATCTTGTTGGTGTTTCATTTAGTTCCTCATTGAAATTTGAGCTTCTAATTTTCTCTAGGGTGTCATGTTCAGTATAAGAATCAGTCTAAATTTCTTTTCAAAGTATTTTTCATAACCCCAAAGGTTGAAATAACAGTTTTTATTATTGGTGATCTCATTTGGTAGGTGGTGAGCAGCAATGGATGGGAAGATTTCCACCTAACAAAAAGTTGAATCATTTGAAGTATTTTAACCTAGCGCTTTTAGGGGTCACTCAAAAGAAATTAGGGGTCACCTTTTTATTCCCATCCATTGAAGGAGGTTAAGGGATGTCTTAAAAATAAAAAATTGTGTATATTGTCCTTCACCTTTATACTAAATCTAAATCTATATCCTTTATTTTCATAATCATATCATTCCACTTCTTCTTCTCTTTTTCACCCATTGAAATTTTTTTCCATCATTTTAATTTTGATTGAAAACAAAGATCATCGATCAAACAAATGTTATGATTGATTGTTTAAAATTAAAACCCAAAATTCGTTAACCTTAAAGTTGAAACTTAGAACATCAAAAAAAAAAGGAGTTCAACAAACAAAACGAATAGATGATAGTAGTTGTGATTCAAAATTAGGATTTGATTACTTGAAATCATAAATTTGATCCGAAAATTTTCTTGGATTTACAGTAGCAGAAACATAATCGGTAGATAACTATCTATTTTACCTACCGATTATGGTTGATGTTCTTGGATTTACACTAGCAGAAACATAATCGGTAGATAATAATCTACTTTACCTACCGATTATGGTTGATGTTCTTCGTTTCTTAAGAACATCAACCATAATCGGTAGGTAAATTGATCGATATCTGCCGATTATTCTTGATTCTAAAAATTAAATTTCTCTGTACAAAAAGTTACGCACAATCGATAGATAATGAACACCATTAACTACCGATCGTGAAAGTAGAAAATTTTGAAACTTTTGTTAAGTTTTGAAAATTTGAATTTGAGGCCATGAACACAATCGGCAGATAATAAGCATCACTTATTAACACAATTCACTTTCGATTATGGTAGTACTAAAATACGAAAATTTAGTATATTCGGAGGTTAAAGTAACACACTTTACTACCGATTATGGTAGTACCAAAGTTCGAAAATTTTAGGATTTTGGCAAAATCATATTTTGGGGCCAATATACATTCGGAAGTTAAAGTAACACACTTTACTACCGATTATGGTTGTACCAAAGTCGAAAATTAAAGGATTTTGGAAAAATCTCATTTTGGGACCAATATACATTCGGAAGTTAAAGTAACACACTTTACTACTGATTATGGTTGTACCAAAGTTCGAAAAAGCAAAAAAAAAAAAAAAAAAAATCCCTCAAATTTTTTTATCACCCGAATCCTGCTCAAACTACCGAATATCGAAGGGTAATTTTGTCATTACGAAATATGGGAGATAAGGGGTGAACACAATTTAGGATTGGGTGACCTTTTTTGTTTTATTGTTGGCCCCTAATTCTTTTGAGTGGCCCTAAAAACGCTAGGTATTTTAAGGCAAGAGTAACAATGTCTTCTATGAATAACTCTAGATCAGTAGAAATTCCTCGCCAATGGTATAATCTTGTTGCAGATCTTCAAATTAAACCACCTCCACCTTTGCATCCCAAGACACTTCAGCCTGTTCAGCCTCAAGATTTGTCTCCTCTCTTTCCTGATGAATTGATTAAGCAGGAGGCTAGTACTGAGAGGTTCATTCAGATTCCGGATGAAGTTGTCGATATCTATAGTCTTTGGCGACCAACTCCTCTGATCAGGTTTGTTTTTCCCAACAAATTTTGATTTAGAAGTATTTAGATTCAAGTAATTACAGTTTGAAATTTCCATGTGCATACAAAACCATAGTAGAAAAATGGGTTGGCCATAGTTTATTTTTGGCTTATTTTCTTTTGTGCTTTGTGTTCGATAGAGCGAAGAGATTGGAGAAACTTCTTGACACCCCTGCAAGGATATACTACAAGTATGAAGGTGTTAGCCCTGCTGGTTCACACAAACCTAACACTGCAATTCCACAAGTTTGGTATAATGCACAACAAGGTGTCAAGAAGATTGTAACAGAAACTGGTGCTGGTCAGTGGGGGAGCTCATTAGCCTTTGCTTGCGGTTTATTTGATATCGACTGTGAAGTAAGAACGCAGAATCCTGTGCTCAAAAGTTGGATGAATGTACAGTAATGAAATATTTGCTGACCTTTTGCTTTTTCATTCTCTAGGTCTGGCAAGTTCGTGCTTCATATGATCAAAAACCTTACCGTAAATTGATGATGCAGACATGGGGTGCCAAAGTACACCCATCTCCTTCAAACATTACCAATACAGGTCGTAACATCCTTGCAATGGATCCACTAAGTCCTGGCAGTCTAGGAATAGCAATTTCAGAGGCTGTAGAAATTGCGGCTGCCAACGAAGATACCAAGTATTGTTTAGGAAGTGTCCTGAACCATGTTTTACTGCACCAGACTGTCATTGGTGAGGAGTGTATAAAGCAAATGGAAGCTATAGGAGAGACTCCTGATGTGATCATTGGCTGTACTGGTGGAGGGTCCAATTTTGCAGGTCTTGCATTTCCATTCATTCGAGAGAAACTTCAGGGAAAAATTAACCCTCTTATTAGGGCAGTTGAGCCTACTGCTTGTCCTTCACTAACCAAAGGTGTATATGCTTATGACTATGGTGACACTGCGGGAATGACACCGTTGATGAAGATGCACACACTTGGACATGACTTCATCCCTGATCCCATTCATTCTGGTAATAATGCGTCTCAGAACTTACTTTCTCTCCTTCCTGCAATTCCATTTTCCACTTCAAGGAGCAATTCTTTTGTTTTGCAGGTGGTCTACGTTATCATGGTATGGCACCACTTATTTCACATATATATGAATTGGGTTTTATGGAAGCAATAGCAATTCCTCAGATTGAATGCTTTAAAGGTGAATAGTTCTATTTCTTTTCTCTTAGTAGAATGTTGCTTCTAAGTTTGAAGTTTATCATAATTTTAAGTATTAACGCTGTTGCTGTGGTTGCTCCAGGTGCAATACAATTTGCCAGGACAGAAGGTTTAATACCGGCACCAGAACCAACTCATGCAATAGCTGCTGCAGTCAGGGAAGCTCTCCACTGTAAAGAAACTGGAGAATCAAAAGTTATACTCTTAGCTATGTGTGGTCATGGTCATTTTGATCTTCCCGCGTATGAGAAATATTTACAGGGAACCATGGTCGATTTATCTTTTCCTGACGAGAGAGTGCAAGAATCACTGGCTAATGTTCCTCTAGTTGCATAAGGTTTTTTATAGCTTACGGCAATTTAGAGAATCGTTACTTCCGGCATGTACTTTTGCTACTACAACCTTTCATTAAAGAAAAACATTCGCTGCTAATGCCTCACTGTTCTGAAAGGTTATTTCCTGCTGTATCTTTCTTTGTTCCTTTACATTAGATTTTCTAAGTTCTATGTCCATTTTTAGACTTCACTGTTATCTTTTCATTACAAATCGTTACAATATAAAACTTTAAGCTAACCAACAGGAAGCATATAAATGTAGACCAAAATTTGCATAAAAGAGCATTGAAAAATAATCAAGGAGTAGTACTATACTTTGATCTAACAGGGCAAGAAGTTACTCTACTGGGAACCAGAAAGTGCAGTTTTGAAACAAAAGTGGAAACTGGATTGTTTCCTAGTATTTGGTGCAAATGCAAAAAAAAATGACAAAAAGTAGAGAGTACTTGTAGGAGTGACGTAGTAGAGTGAATATTGTCATCTCATGCGGAAATTGAAGAAATACCGAGGACATTCTAGTTTGAACTGTTCACACAAAATCTACATTCTAGTTTGAACTGTTCACACAAAATCTCTCCAAAATGCCGATGGGTCATCCCTTCCTAGGGTACAGTTTCCAGATTGATGTAATTTGTAGTATTATTTTTCATGTATCTATGGGCAAACAATCCATACTGATGCCATCTTATTCTGTCAGTTGCTTTGTGATATCCTCTTTAAGGGAAAGAAATATAAATCTTTTTTTTTCTCCATTTTTTTTGGAAGCAAAGGCCTATACTCAGTTAAGAACTATATATCCCAACTGAAATGTCCAACTTGTCAAGGTAAATCCCTATTCTTCCATGGTAAGAAAGAGAAAACAAAGCGGTGACAATTCTACACAGTATAAAGAAAAACTGGAGAAAAATCTATTGCAGTAAAAAACAAGAATAAGAAACAAATATTTCATCTCTTGCCTTCATCCTCTTCTATTTATATAAGTAAAATATCATTAGGTTCTCACCTCTGACAAAACTACTACAAGCTGGTGCAACTTCTCACTTGAGAAAAGTACAGGCAAGAAACAGAAAGACATAAGCTACAAGAGATGTGAGTAATTCGAGTGTCCATGTTGGCTGCAGTATGGCTGCTGGAATCATTGGTACTAGGATGGATCCACATACCCATCCTACTACAAGAGCTCCGAGTCTGTAACAAGGCAGACACAAATAGTTAATGAGCAAAACACATGCACATAAAGCAATACACAGTTGCAATTGTTTACAATAGTTTGTTTCTTGATTTTAAGTTGAAAAAATACCCTAAAACAGAAGCTCTAGCTACGCTCTTGGTCTTGTCGTTCAGGAAGTAAATGCAAGACCCTAGTGACAGTGCCACCTGTGTAAAAACAATCCAATTGAAAATTAGAAATCATATATTATTGCTAAATTTAAAATTTCAGTACATGCTAGCATCACATTACACATCCCATCATTTTCTTTTGCTGTTCAAATAGAATTTATAGTTCACAATTCAACGGTAGATCACTTGCACAAAGCTACATGATTACCATATGAAAAAATGGAAGAAAAAAAGAATGTAGATGAGGAGACAAGGAACAAACCTGAAAAGCAGGGCCAGTTTCGGTGGCATTCATTATGCTCCAACCTGCCATGAAAACGAATAAAAACAGTCTCCGAAGGATCACTTCTGTCGGAGGAACTTCTATGAAACTGAACAAGTTTTTCAACCAAGATGGGGACTCCTCCACTTTTTTCTTCAATCTGGTTTTCATGTTGAACTTGGTTTTCTTCCTTTCGTTGAAGCTAGTCATCAGTAATTTCTCAAAAGCAGCTTCAATAGATTCTGCACTTCTCTCATGCCCGGCATATTGTTCCAGAAGAAAATTACGTGAACCCCAGATTTCTTCTGTAGAGGCGTCGGGAGGTACACCAAGGCGCTTGTAAGGATCCCATGTGTTCATCCGTGGAAATTTCAGGTTTCCTAAAGAAAATCAATATGTATTAGAAGTGATCGCATGTCCATCAAAATCCCTAAAAGAGGTGTAAACTCCCACTACAAGGAGACCCAACGGGAAGAGATACTATAGCAACATGGTGAAGAGATACTATAGCAACATGGTGATAAAACATCTTGATATTGGAAATATTGGTAGACATATATTGCTGAACTTCTGAACAATAAAAATACTTAAGAAAGCAAGAAAGAACCCTCTGCTACTCTTATCAGGTGTCATTTCTGTTCATAATTTTATCCATTCATTTAATAAAATATGATCCTGTATCACTCTTATGAAGTTTAATTTTAGGCACTAGTTGATGAATTTCTCTAGAGTAAGGACTAATGAGTCTGAAATCCATGAATACAGCACCCAAAATGCCTATCCCCAAACATAAAGATGTACGAACCACACAATAAGATTGGCAAGATGGAATCGTTAAATAGTCCTCTAAAATCTAAAAGATCAGTTACAAACGACTGCCTTTAAAACTTATTGAGCTTCGCTTCTAAGTATCCTTCTTCTACTCTACATTTCAAATCAGGATATCAAATATGTACAAACACATTGATTCAAGCGCCTATGACATTTATCAAAGTGCAATAGGAACAATCCTACAAACGGAAACCTTCACCAAGATTCCATACTTCCAGTGACCTAAGTTTCATAATTACCAGGTCATTTTCTGAAGTAAACCCTCATAACTCATAATTTCAATTTAACAACAAACGAACAAAAATAACCAATCTCAACGAAAATTACCTCCAACTGGTGCATCCATTGAACATCTAATACGTCCTGTACCCGCCCAATTTGACCGATACTTGTTTATAAAGAAAACTCTCGACCAATTTACCTCAACCTTCCGCCTACGACACAAAAGGGGGAATTAAAAAGAATAACAAAATCGAATTCATGTGTTTAAACAACTAATCTTATGTAAAACACTCAACAACTTAGCAACAAAAATGGAACGAAATCAAGAAATTCAGAGATAATTTGCATAGAGAGGGATAGAGAACTTACAGTTTGGTGGTTCCGATGGTAGATGATGAACTGAGAAGCCTAGGGTTTGAAGACAAAAGAGAAGCCATTCTTTTAATTGTATTTTACCCCGATGGATACCAAATAATGAAACCCTAATCTGACTCTCTCTTCTACTTCATTAAAATTGTATGTGAAGCTTTTTCCAGAAGAATCCGCGTAGAAGAGGGAGGAAGATAACCCTGGATGGGAGGGAGCTGGGTTTTATTAGGCAGCCAATATCTTCAAACGCAACTTTATTTCGTAAATAGCCCATTAGCTGTCGGATGTCCGGAGCTAACAAGAGAATGATACCACTTTTAGAGCACCTTGCAACTAAAAGCACAAGTCCTTTTCATTTAAGTCAAAAGCATTAAAAAAAAAAGCCTTTTTTTCTTGCGCTCTAAAACACGTACAAATACAATTTCAAGCGACTCAACTTGATTGAGCCAAAAGAAAACTTACTACTTCTTAAATACTTCCATTTCCATTTCCATTTTAGTCTAAAAATAAGTTGAAATGAAAAATTAACAATATCTTTTCTAGGAAGTAGTAGTATCCATTTAAATATTTTGGAAAACCGACTTTCGATTTTAATCCGATTAGAAACCGTTTTGGTGGCTTTACATTTAACAAGTTTTAAAGCATGAAGTTTTTTTTTTTTTTTAAGTTAAGTGCATTCCAAAAGAACGAACTTAGGGAATTAGTAACCCTTGCATTTCCGAGGGTAGAGCCATCAAATGTTGAGTTATTGGAAACCACTCGAACATTTGATTTATCTACTTCTAAAACACATTAAATACAAGAAGGGGGAACATTCTCCCAATTAAGAACGTTGCTAAAGGATTTTGCTTCCTTTGCCAGAATATCTGCCGCATTGTTTGATGTTCTTGGGGCAAATTGAAAACCCAATTTTTTTTGACAAGAATTGAAAATGTTTCTAACTTCATCCAAAATAGACTGATTCTGCCATTCCAATTGAGATTCTCTTCCATTCAGGTAATCAAAGAGATTTTTGCAGTCTCCTTCTACTGAAAAGTTTGACAGTCCTTCCTCAGCTGCCCATTGCGCTCCTTGAAGTAATCCTAAGGCTTCCGCTTCTTCAGAGGTAGAAGCTGTGAATGGTCCTGCTCTGCCAATCTTGAAGTCCCCTGCATCATTCCTAAAAATTAAAGAAAAACCTGTAGGCAAATTCAAAGAGATCCAAGCTGCATCTATGTTGAGTTTAAGTTGATCTTTCCTAGGCGATATCCAGCCATGTCTCTTAATTTTATTTAGCGTTGAGAGTCTTGTTGGGATATCATCCTTGTACCAGTAGTCTAGGTATCTTTGTATTTCTAAGCCTAATTGGCACTAGATTGTTGTTTTTGTTCAAAGACTCTATTACATCTTTCTTTCCAAATAAACCATGCTTTTGTCAAAATGATTTCTACAGGTATATTAGGATCTTTTTTTCCCTATCCAAGCCTTGCAAATATCTAAAAAAGATGTAGAACTGTGTATGTTAAGAACCATAGGGGATGGTTCTGCAGCCCATACAGAATTAGCATAAGGACAAGATTGTAAAAACCATCAAGCTCGGCAACGCTATTAGACTAGTCAAGAGGCGACTCAGCCACTAAATACTCGATTAATTAGAGATGAACCTTAATTAATAGGAATTAATCTAACAACGATCTAGATTCGAAACTAGTACCATTGGATAAAAATTGAAAATTTAGGCAAAATAGACTACTCGCACGTGTCATTCAGATACCAGACGAAGAAGACATTGTCAGTTTTGTTCGGGGGGAAAAATAATCATTTTGTATCTTAACCGCCTGCCTGCCCTTATCCAAGAGGGAAGTGCCTTGATAACTTGGTCGGCCTTATCCAAGCCGAGTAGATAAACTCGTACTCTTCTTTCTTCTCCTTCATTATTCTTCTCTTATTCTCTTTCTTCTTCTGTGTTCTCGAGCTTTGAATGAATTGAGAGGTAAAAGAGGGTTCTGTGGTCGAGAGGAGATGATTGAAGAATAGTTGGTGGTGGTGGTTTTGATTTCAGCGGTGAATTCAAGTCAACAGGAAAAAGGTAATCAAAGAGTTTAATTAGGGTTTTGTGTTTTTCTTTCTGTCTTTGTGATATTGAGTTCGATTTGGTGATTTATTTCTTGGGTTCTTTGTTAAATAGAGCAGTAAGGGTTGTATAAAGTTTAGTTTTGGTTTATTTAGGAGTTTGAGATTCGAGTTAGGGTTTAGATGAATTGAAGATGAGGATTTGGGTTTGAAGAGTTGGGGATCTAAAGATAAAGAAGATGAATTAAAAAGTGGTGATTCGAAGAAGAGTTGATGTTATTACAAGCTAGAATTAGTGATTGAATTTGGGTAATTGATTTAGGCTACAGGGGTTAGAACATGTTGGGAATAAAACAGAAATGAGTTTTAGAAGTAGTATTGATGTTAACTACATAAAACTGTGTTGGATTGCAGTCTAGTGAAAAGAACTGTTGGTAATTCAAGTGTTTCAAGACTTAGGTGATGATGTTGATGTCACAGGGGATGAGATGTGTATGGTGGTGGTTCTGTAATTGTTGGTGACGTTTAAGGGACTGTATTAATGGTGGTAGTATTAGCTGGAGTGGAAGGGGTAAGGAGTATGTAATGGACTGGTGATGGCTGTGGTGAATTTGAGTGGCAGTTCACGAGAGTGTGGTGATGCTGTTGAGATGTGAAGATGAATTGCTAGCAATGTAATGTATTTGATATGAGCTTGATTTTTAGGTTGGTGGCGGATTTAATAAGAACAAGATGAACTGAGAAAGGGTGGTGGTGATGCAATGAGAGTTGTAGTTAGGTTACAGATGTTATACAAGAAGGACTAGTATGGATTTCAGTTAAAGTGGTGTATGTCTGGGTATTGGTGTTACTTTTAAGAGTGGACTGAATATGTAACGAGTAATTAGAAATTGTTTGTGTTGTTATAGAATTTGGGAGATGGATATGGAATGAAACTGTAATGGGTGTTGCAGAGTGTTGGAGTTGTAATTGTTATACGAAGTAGTACTGGCAGAAGTGGAGATTCAGGTTGGAGTTGAATGTGCAAGTGATTTCAGTGAGAAGAAAAGTGTTGTGTTTATATGAAGGGGTTTAATATGGAGCTGAACCTTGATTCCAGGGTTAGTGGGGTAGTATATGTGTTTGGAGCTGTAATTGCTTAGTCTTGCAGAAGAGATTAAGAAGTATCAAGAATGAGGAATGGAGGTTGTGGTTTAGTAAGCTGTAGGGTTGCTTTTAGAGTTAGAAGTGCATCTTAGATATAAATCTGTGGTGTGTTGCACCATGATGGTGCAATAGGGTGTTTGGCCTGCGCATTGGCTCAGGCCAGTCTTCTTCTTGTTCTGTCAGATGTCCGACTGATTTAGTTTTCCTGACTCAACCATCTGACTGAGTCGAATCGTATGGACTCACTGAGTTTCTTGTCTTGACCTGAGTTGACTCTGTTGACCGTTTTTACTTGACCTTTTGACCAGGACTTGACCTTGGATGGACGTTTACCGTTAATAGACCCCTTTGACTGTTATTGACCGTTACTTGACTCAGTTGGACCAGGCTTTAGATTAATTGACTGGTTTAGTGGGCTTGGGCTTAGGGCCATTTTCCTAAATTAAGGTTTTGGACCCCTTGTGGTCCGAATTAGACTTTGGTTTGTTATACAAAGTTGTATATCTTTTCAAGACCTTTCTAATAGACTATAGAACCAACCCAATTGAATTAGTAAACTCTTAGATATGCTAAAGATAGATAATGAAAGAAGTGTAGATCCTTAGATGGGCTTAGAACCATCAGATAGTTCACTTTTAACTAGAGATTTGTATGAGATTGTGTTATGAACATTGTGTGAGCCTGGTGTCTAATTTATTAGAGTGGTTGTGTGATTAACAGTTAATCCATATTAACAACGAACGACTCAAAGGATGAAGTAGTGGATTGTAGATTTCGAGGTACACATGGCTTGTCATCAAAATAGGTGGGAACTCTGTGACCTTCTTGTAATGATTGAGCCTTCTTTCTATTGCGACCATGACGAGTCTTTATTACTTTTGGCATGCTTGTATGTTTTACTATTTATGTAAATCCTTGTATGAGTCTTGATGTGCGTGTAATATGCATTGTATGATTTCCCTGCAAGGAATGTCTGTGATTCCCCACGGCTCTTTGCTAAGTTAAGTATGGCGGCTTCTTCCCCGTTTTAATATTATTTAGTAGGGCGGCTTCTTCCCCGTTATAATAGTACCTAGTAGGGTGATTAGATTTTAAAGTGGTTGTAGTAAATAGGATTCGAACTCTAAGACTTGTTAAGATTAATTTTAAAGGAATAAAATAGAGAGTTACTGGGTCTAGGATTCGGCCAAACTCATATCAATAGGTTCATTATTCATTCTCAAACAATTATCGCTCGACAAATAAAACATCGATTTTTATTCTTGCCACAAGGTAGATTCTCCAAACATTAGTTATAAATCGTAAGCATGGGACATCAAAAATCTAAGCAAGCATGACCCATCTAATAAAATAATAACTAATTTTTTCAAATCATAATTCTATTTTAATTAAGTGCAAAAGTCAAATAGAAAATAAAACAAATTCACCCATGTATGAAGTCCGGCTTCCTCCGTCGACCCAGTGTTGGGGTCTAGCTTCTCATGATAAAAACACACTCAAAAAACATGATTTGTAGCTCAAATCGTGTTTTTATTAATAAAACAATGAATCTGCAACGCTGTATAGGCGTTACAGAAATCACTGTTACAATATTTGTTGAAAACTGAAGCTACTTGTTACAATGGACTGTTACAAAATTTAAGACGCTAGGATGTTGGAAAAATAAGACATTAGAAATAACGACTGCAGTTTGCAGTCTTATTTTCTTCGTGGCTTATTCTTCCTGCAGGTGATGATTCACCCTGCAACCTCCTATTTTACACTCAGTCTCTGCCCCAAACTCTCGATATCCCTTCTCTTCGACTCTGCTGACTTATTTATACCCAACAACACCGAGATATTCCCCAGTGAATGCGAATAATACCGTAGTAATTATGTTTATCTTCCACGGTCTGTTAAGAGAATAATCTTCCTTCTTTAGCTCCATCACGCGTCTGTATGGTTGCAGATTCACTCCTATACGTTTCTGTTGACCATGACAGCTCGTTCTCAAATAAAAACGGAAAGAAAACCTCACCAACTCTGCTCGGGATTAATGGAGTGTATCTTCTCAGCACGTACACCCTGTTTTCTTCTCTCCGATGATGTGGCCCAATTTTACCGGTTCTCATGGGATTACCAGTCCTGTCCGAGCGTAACAGGACTTATCCAACTGATTGCAGCGTTTTAATCTCACTAGAAATATTCCAAATTCAAAACAGCAATATCGGGTTTATCGAAACACGTAACTCCCTGATTTATTCCATCTGACGTTCCAGCCAATTCTAACCCAAACCATTGATCATACAATGCCTTATAAACTTAATCAAGTCGTCCCGTGAAATTTTAGCCATTGAGTCTCACTCAAACTCCTCTATAATCAAAACCCTAACTCCGGTAGTTCAAAACCAGTTTTCCCGCCAAAACTGTTCTTGCTGCTTCCATCAATCGTTGATTATCCAGCCAAATATAACTGAAACAAAGCACGTCACCACGTCTGTTTAGACCCTAAGAACAAACCCATTTGATTTCAGCCATTTAGTCTCATTATAAGACCTCCAAAACCGAAACCCTAATTTTGCTGCCATTTTCCCGCTAAAAACAGAATTTTGAATTGTTGAAGATGAAGTGCCCCTATATTGAACTGGGGTACGAATAGCAGATGCCTTTTGGGGTGACCTGGGGTGCCCCTTAGTAATTGAGGTGCCCCTTATCCAATGGTGAGAGTCCGAATAACACGCGTCCTCCGGGGTACAAAAACCACTTTTCGAGCAACTTTCTCCATAAGAGCTTATTTCACAAAAACACCTACAAACAAGTTTATTAGTGATAAAATGAGTCCCAACTAATGTATTTATGGGTGAAAATGTGTCGCACTTTCGTACTCATCAAATTCCCCCACACTTACATTTTGCTAGTCCTCGAGCAAAACAGAAAACTGACCCGCTACACAGCTGGTCATATAATAAGATACATAGAGATACCCGCTACACATCTCGTCATAATTTTTTTTTTTAAGACCCGCTACAGAGCTGGTCATATAATGCAAGAACAAAGAAAAGATCCGCTACACAATTGGTCATAACCCTAACAATCATCATTTTTTTATATAGACCCGCCCGCTACACAACTGATTATTATTATTATTATTATTTTTTTGGAGACCCGCTACACAGCTGGTCATAAAATACAAGGAAATTCCTGAAAAAGAAAAGTAAAACGTTAACCACTCCCCCACACTTAAACATTATATTGTCCTCAATGTAATTGAGTCATCCAATGCAAAATTTAAGATGGGAAATCCATAAGATGAAAAAAAGTAAACGAAAATATAAAAATAAAAATAAAATAAAATACACCTACTGGAATGTACAAAAAAGGATCCCCAAAAATTAACAACCTGAAAATTTGGGGATCGACCCAAAATACAACATTTTTAAATGACAGCTTCACACTTATGTTATAACGTTGCGGAGACACTGAAACTATCAAAAACAAAGATTTACCCCTAAACCATGTTTTTACTGCACAAGGAAGTGCGTAAAGAACAAAATATGGGGATTCTATTGAGACTGGGGAATTATTAATTGACTCATGCACTGTATCAGGAATAGGCAATTCCTCTGGGTATTTAGATGCAAAGTACTCCAATAAAATTTTAGAAGCACATAATTCTAACCCTAAATTAGGTAATTTTTGGAAGTCTAGGGGTCTAGAAACAACCTGTAAGTCGGGTGAATGCTTTTGCGAGATAGATTTATCTAAAGAATTAAGCAAATCCTCTGCACAATCATCCACAGGGTCATCTATATATTCAGTATGGGACAGAGAGTCACTACATGATTCATCATCATCATCAACAAATAATCTTTGACATTCAAGAACTCTCAATCTTTGTTCCAAACTAGGTGGTGTGTGTTTATAATACTTCTCGTATATCTCTAAAGGAGATTCTTCACTTACCGCATGTTGATCAAAAACTCCATACCGTTGCCTATGCATGTATTCACCAAGCGTCATCGCAGATGTCGCGGATGAGGTTTCCTGATAATTTGAATTTCTACGCATATATTCCGCCAGCGTCATCGTAGATGGCGTCTCCTCAGAAGAAGTCATCATCCTCAAAAAGTCCCTGAAAACAAATACAAAAAGAAACGCATAAAAAGGAAAAAAGAAAATCTAAAATGAAATTAAAATATTGTACAAAACAAATAAAAATAAACCTAAAAATTAATCTAAAAAAAATCCGCGTCGGCGGCGCCAAAATGATTAGATTTTAAAGTGGTTGTAGTAAATAGGATTCGAACTCTAAGACTTGTTAAGATTAATTTTAAAGGAATAAAATAGAGAGTTACTGGGTCTAGGATTCGGCCAAACTCATATCAATAGGTTCAATTATTCATTCTCAAACAATTATCGCTCGACAAATAAAACAACATCGACTCTTATTCTTGCCAAGGTAGATTCTCCAAACATTAGTTATAAATCGTAAGCATGGGACATCAAACATCTAAGCAAGCATGACCCATCTAATAAAATAATAGCTAATTTTTTTCAAATCATAATTCTATTTTAATTAAGTGCAAAAGTCAAATAGAAAATAAAACAAATTCACCCATGTATGAAGTCCGGCTTCCTCCGTCGACCCAGTGTTGGGGTCTAGCTTCTCATGATAAAAACACACTCAAAAAATATGATTTATAGCTCAAATGGTGTTTTTATTAATAAAACAATGAATCTGCAACGCTGTATAGGCGTTACAGAAATCACTGTTACAATATTTGTTGCAAACTGAAGCTACTTGTTACAATGGACTGTTACAAAATTTAAGACGCTAGGATGTTGGAAAAATAAGACATTAGAAATAACGACTGCAGTTTGCAGTCTTATTTTCTTCGTGGCTTATTCTTCCTGCAGGTGATGATTCACTCTGCAACCTCATATTTTACACTCAGTCTCTGCCCCAAACTATCGATATCCCTTCTCTTCGACTCTGCTGACTTATTTATACCCAACAACACCGAGATATTCCCCAGTGAATGCGAATAATCCCGTAGTAATTATGTTTATCTTCCACGGTCTGTTGTGAGAATAATCTACCTTCTTTAGCTCCATCACGCGTCTGCATGGTTGCAGATTCACTCCTACACGCTTCTGTTGACCACGACAGCTCGTTCTCAAATAAAAACGGAAAGAAAATCTCACCAACTCTGCTCGGGATTAATGGAGTGTATCTTCTCAGCACGTACACCCTGTTTTCTTCTCTCCGATGATGTGGCCCAATTTTACCGGTTCTGATGGGATTACCAGTCCTGTCCGAGCGTAACAGCCCTTATCCAACTGATTGCAACGTTTTAATCTCACGAGAAATCTTCCAAATTCAAAACAGCAATATCGGGTTTATAGAAACATGTAACTCCCTGATTTATTCCATCTGACGTTCCAGCCAATTCTAACCCAAAACATTGATCATACCATGCCTTATAAACTTAATCAAGTCGTCCCGTGAAATTTTAGCCATTGAGTCTCACTCAAACTCCTCTAGAATCAAAACCCTAACTCCGGCAGTTCAAAACCAGTTTTCTCGCCAAAACTGTTCTTGCTGCTTCCATCAATCATTGATTATCCAGCCAAATATAACTGAAACAAAGCACGTCACCACGTCTTTTTAGGCCCTAGCAACAAACCCATTTGATTTCAGCCATTTAGTCTCACTATAAGATCTCCAAAACTGAAACCCTAATTCTGCTGCCATTTTCCCGCCAAAAACAGAATTTTGAATTGTTGAAGATGAAGTGCCCCTATCTTGAACTGGGGTACGAATAGCAGATGCCTTTTGGGGTGACCTGGGGTGCCCCTTAGTAATTGAGGTGCCCCTTATCCAACGGTGAGAGTCCGAATAACACGCGTCCTCCGGGGTACAAAAACCACTTTTCGAGCAACTTTCTCCATAAGAGCTTATTTCACAAAAACACCTATAAACAAGTTTATTAGTGATAAAATGAGTCCCATCTAATGTATTTATGTGTGAAAATGTGTCGCACTTTCGTGCTCATCAAATTCCCCCACACTTACATTTTGCTAGTCCTCGAGCAAAACAGAAAACTGACCCGCTACACAGCTGGTCATATAATAAGAGACATAGAGAGACCCGCTACACAACTCGTCATATTTTTTTTTAAGACCCGCTACACAGCTGGTCATATAATGCAAGAACAAAGAAAAGATCCGCTACACAATTGGTCATAACCCTAACAATCATCATTTTTTTATATAGACCCGCCCGCTACACAACTGATTATTATTATTATTATTATTTTTTTGGAGACCCGCTACACAGCTGGTCATAAAATACAAGGAAATTCCTGAAAAAGAAAAGTAAAACGTTAACCACTCCCCCACACTTAAACATTATATTGTCCTCAATGTAATTGAGTCATCCAATGCAAAATTTAAGATGGGAAATCCATAAGATGAAAAAAAGTAAACGAAAATATAAAAATAACAATAAAATAAAATACACCTACTGGAATGTACAAAAAAGGATCCCCAAAAATTAACAACCTGAAAATTTGGGGATCGACCCAAAATACAACATTTTTAAATGACAGCTTCACACTTATGTTATAACGTTGCGGAGACACTGAAACTATCAAAAACAAAGATTTACCCCTAAACCATGTTTTTACTGCACAAGGAAGTGCGTAAAGAACAAGAGTTGTTCCTTCAAATTCTCAGAAGTTTTCTGGTGTTCTTGAAGAGTTGAAGGAAACAAGGAAGAAGATTCAGGAAATAAAGGATATTGCTTTGAGAAAGCTTGAAATTCAGAAGGCCCTGGTACGACATCAGTTCAAAAGGTTTGTTTGAATTGACTCCTTTCTTCATGAACCTTATGTTCCCATGGTTGTTGACAACAAGGAGTTCGGGGACGATAAAGAATTTTTCAGAGGTCTCAATGTCTAGTAAACTTCTTTTGAGAATTTATTATTGTGTGTTTTAAGAAGGATAACTAGGGTTCAGCGCTACAAAAATTACCTTTTCGCTGAATGGTTCAACACAGATTGATTTATTTTTAGATCTGACGGCTCAGATTGGTTGCGCTGAACCAAACAGCGCTGGGCAGACGTGGACTACTAATCTAGCAGCTAGAATAGCACTCCCATGGGACTTAAGAGGTAGTCCTAGCTGACGTGGACTGCTAATCTATCTACTAGATTAGCACACCATAAGACTTAGCCTCACGATAGCTCACAGTATAATACAGTATATAATGACATTTGCTTATCAAATACGATGTAAATCATGCAGTCAATGTATTGATTAGTAAACAATAGTGTGTATAGCGGTAATTCAATCATGGGAAAAATGAACCACTAAGACTATGTATGGACCCTAGTTAATAATTCTTTGAATAATTCGCGTACGTTTTTGACCATTGCTCGGTCGAACTCGCATGCGTTGCTATCTCAAACATGTTTGTCAATGTTAGTGATCAAAACTATAAGTCTTGATTTCTATTCTATTATAGCTAAGGTCTCGGACTAGGATAAAAAGTGTAGTTGAGCTCAAGAACTCCATGACGATCATCATACAAGACTAAGGACTACTCAAGGAACCGGTGGATCTTCATCGACTAAAAGGTATGTGGAGCCTTGAATTATCTATCACTCAAAAGTCTATTTATCTCCTATCTTGAGACAAAAGTCGTTTTGCTATATAGAATTAGATTATACACATTTGCTATTTCGAGCCGAGTTTATCTCGCCTATCTATTTCTCGAAATATGTCTTGGTAAGCTTTCGCTTTAGCCAAGTTCATCTTTACCTAGTGAAGAAAGACATGACAAGTTTCAATCACTTTGAAAATTGCTTACTTTGACGAAAAATAGTTTGTGAATAACAATTATAGAATATCAACGTCCTCTAAGAATGTTTAAATGATTGAAATGAGAGTTTAGATTATATAACCATTGGAGGATATAAGCATTGTTGTGGAAACACATATATGTATAAGTCCTTATTCCTTGAACCGAAGTTTGCGAACTTTGTTGATCAAGAGAACCAGATTAGTGGCGTGAGCTAAGTCCGCGCACTCAGTCCGCGGAACCCAGTCCGCGAACTTGAGTTGGTTATATCTAAAAACGATGTTTGTGAACTTATTCTTATATAAACTAAGGAATGCAAATTACAAACTGTGGCTATATAGTTCATGAACCGATTCGAGTGAATCAAATCGTTTTTGCTTTAATTGTGTCTTATGTAGTTACATAAGATTTCCTTGCAATTGAACAACTCTATAACTAGTTCATTTGAGTCACTTGAACTAGTTATGGTGAAAAAGAATATGGTTGATATGAAAGTGATCATACGGCTAACCATTTGGTTAACTATTGTTGGACCAACAAATGTACAAGTTTGAGTACGGTTACACAAGCCTAGAAACGTGCATTTCATTTGTGTGTAACAAGCTAGTTTTCGATCTAACGGTTGAAATATATTAGGTTGAATCTAATCAGGTTTTCATATAACGGTGAATATTGAATGCTTTGTTACCAAGATAACATTGATTGCAAACCCTGATTTGAAAGACTATATAAGGGAGAACTCTAGAAACTGGGAAACCTAATCCCCACACCTTCTGTGTGATACTAGTTGTGCTAAGATAGAGTCGATTCTTCTTTAATCTTTGGTTTCTTCTTCTAAACCAGGTTAACGACTTAAAGACTTCATTGGGATTGTGAAGCCATACCGATACTACTTTCTTGTAGTTGTGTGATCTGATCTTGTTGTTTCTATCGTACGAGTACAATTTTAATAATTGGCTTGAGATTTATATCTCCGATAGGCAAGATATAAAAGTAATCACAAACACTTCGTCTCATCGTTTGTGATTCCGCAATATTTTTATTCGCTGCGTCGATTAAGATTATTGTGAGGTGATTGATAATAATAGGATGTTCTTCGGGAATATAATTCCGGGTTATCAATTGGTTCCTGTTCACCTTGATTTATCAAAAGACGAACAAAACTCGTAGTTATATTCGTGGGAGACGGATTTATCTATTACCGTAGACTTTTCTGTGTGATACAGATTTGTTTATTAAAGTCTTCGACTTTGGGTCGTAGAAACTCTTAGTTGTGGGTGAGATCAGCTAAGGGAATCAAGTACGTAGCATCCTGATGGGATCAGAGACATAAGAGCATAACTGTACCTTTGATCAGTGTGAGATTGATTGGGGTTAAACTACAGTCCAGACCGAAGTTAATTTGGAGTAGGTTAGTGTCTGTAGTGGCTTAATACAATGTGTGTTCATTCTGGACTAGGTCCCGGGGTTTTTCTGCATTTGCGGTTTCCTCGTTAACAAAATTCCGGTGTCCGTGTTATTTCTTTTTCGCATTATATTTTGTTATATAATTGAAATATCACAGGTTGTGCGTTGTTCAATCAATTAGAATATACGACCTTTTGGTTGTTGATTTAAATTGATTGACACTTGGATATTGGTCTTTGGTACCATCCAAGTTATCTCTCTAGTATTTGATAAAGACTCGCAAATTTCTATTTGCTTGAGTATATATCTGTTTATGGGCGAAAATCGTTTCTGCTGATTTTGGTAATCTCAGTGAGTGGGTGAGAAACAAATCTAAACCCTAAACAAATGTACTGCACGGGAGTACTTTAGATTCGAGAGATCAATCTATACAAATCTTGCCTAAACCAAGAAATGGTCGTTCCGGATTTGCTTCGGTCACAAAGAGGAGGACAAGGGATGATTTAGGGAGGGAAGCGAAGAGAGTGTTGAGACCAGAGCAGTTCTGGAAGCGTAGTACTTGACTTGTATCAGAAGATGAAAGCTTTGAGAAAGCTAGCAAGAGTTGCTTATCTGAGTGTTGTATTTCACCCTGACCAAAAACTTGTGTTTTGGTGGAAATAGGTAAAACCTATTTGTACAAGTCTAAGTGAAACGTACTCTGGCCCCGTAAGAAAAGAAACAGATGACTTAAATGGGAAGAGGTGGTAACGCCTGGTATTGATGGAATTTGATGGAATTGATGTTCCATAATGAAAGAGCGTTTCACCATTACTTTCTGCATTTACTAACCGTTTTATTCTTATTACACTTTCTTGAAACGGGCATGTATGACGCATGCTGTAGACCGCCAAACCAAAACCCTAATGAGTATCCCCCAGTTTGTGACATACGTTTTGATGTCTCGAGTGTTTTCGTGGAAAACATGTAGCATGTCACTGGTGTTTGATAAGTTGAGCTTGAGAGACTTGCCGGCTTAGTGGCGACCTTCGACGGTCGAGATTTTGTATAAGAGGAATCGTGGCCTTTGATGTAGGCGCGGCATGCCAAAGTGCAAGAGTTGCACGACATGTGCCAATGGCATGTGTGGCATGCCTTGGTCCTGGGTAGCACATCGGGTGCAAGTGGAAGTGCCAAAGTGCAAGTGTTGCACGACATGTGCCAATGGCATGTGTGGTATGCCTTGGCCCTAGGTTGCACGGCTTGGCATGCCAAGTTGCAAGGGTTGCATGGCATGTGTGGCTGCTTTGGCCCTAGGTTGCACGGCTTGGCATTCCAGGTTGCAAGGGTTGCACGACATGTGCCAATGGCGGTGCGTTTTGGATTTTTTGCATGGTTAACGTGATGATTGCGCGTTGCTTCGCAGTTTGGCGTGGTTGCCATATTTAGCGCAACGGTTGCACGTTATTTGTAGTTTTGGCATGGTTGCCATATTTTGCACAATGATTGCATGGTACATGCAATTGCTATGTTTTGTGTGATGAGTGCACGGTGCGTGCATTTGGCATGTTTGCCATGCTTTTGCGCAATGATTGCACGGTACGTGCAATTGTTATGTTTTGCGCGATGTTTGCAAGGTATGTGCATTTGGCATGTTGCGTGACATGTGTGAGTGGCATGATTTCCATGCTTTTGCGCAGCGATTGCACGATATGTGCAATTTCTGTGTTCTGCGCGATGATTGCACGGTGCGTGCATTTGGCATGTTTGCCATGCTTTTTGTGTAATGGTTGCGCGGTATGTGTGAACTTAGGGTTTCGCACATCGAAACCCTAATTTAGTATTTGAAAAAGGGTACCCTGGTAATTTTGGTATAAGCGCGTTAAATGCTCTAATAAATGTGCTAGCGTCACCGGTAACGTCATGCTATACGTGAGGTTTTACGGTTTTACCCCTTGTTCAAAAACCACCATCAACATTAAGTCCCCTGCTTAGCTTGGAACATGAGCCTTGTTGCGAGGTAAGCATAAAATAGTGACAGACGAGGATAGAACTGAGACATTAAGTCATAAAAGAGGGCCGGGGAGATTTGTCTGACCTTTTTCGAGATGTAAGTAAGAATCCACAATCCTCGCATCTGGTAGCTTTGCACAAATCCCAATATGACTAGGTGTCTTTGGGGCCAGGCTTTGGAACGCGAGGCGGAGCTGCTAGCATAGACTTGTCACAAATGGGGCTTGTCAGTACAAATGGGCTTATAATGGGCGTGGGCCGTTTGGCAGAGCATGGCGTTGGCAAGGAAGGCATGGCTGGCGGGGACTGGCAAGGATGGCGTGGATTGGGTGGCTGGCGCGGATTTTGGCAAGGCCGGCATTGAGCGGTTGGTAGGGCCAGTACTAGCAAGGAAGATGCTTGCGTTTTTGGAAGTGGCAAAGCTTGCTATTGTGGGCTGGCTGCCTTTCTCCATGCACGGATTTGAAAAGGGAATCCTTCCCTTATGCGAAGTCCCAACTATCACGCCTATAAAAGAGGTTATCCACCTTTTATTTTGTACCTTTGTTTCTCCATATCTTTGCGTTAGCAACAAAGTGGCGGGGCGAGTTAACATTCCAGGTATGTCTTCCGGCGCTCTTTCTCAAATTAATTCTTCCTTGTTTTCTTTTTGTCATGCAAAACTCTAGCTGTATATATGCTTCACATGAATCCGTAGAAAATACTGTTCTTCCATATCTTCGTAGAACTTAGTCATAAATGTGATTCTCGTGAACCTGTAGAATTTCGTCATGAATTCTGCGGCAGTGTGTTTGTGAAAACCTAGTAGCTTAGGGTTTTCCTTTATTTTGGTGTAGCCGTGTGTGGGTGATGATTTCTTCTTGTCTTGCCTTTTTGATGTAGATACCTTGTTAGCAAAACAATACAAGAAACTCCGGCAAGATGTCACCCGGGCAAAGTCTTGCTTTACCAAAAGACGTTAGTAGTTCTAAGCCAAACACGGATGATGACTTCTTCACAAAGCCCCTTGCTGCAGCCCGAAAAAATCATCCCAATTTCGTGCCGATCCTCTTGACCGGTTCAGAAGATGAAAGGAGGACCCGTTCAGTCCGACCAGAGAGTATAATACGGTTTTGTCTTCATAGAGGAGAGTATTTTGCTTCCCATATTGACTTTAGAATGTGTCAAAGCCCGTTGCGATCCTTCACAGATGGATTGAGTTTATAGTGAGTCAGGAACACGTAAGTGCTAACTTGACCCGAGCGCAGATCATTGATGTTGTTAGGGCATCTGCAAATCTTCAAATTAGGAAGGATATTCCTGGTTTAGTTGCCTTTATCTCCAGATGGTGTCCGGACACTCATACAGTCGTATGTAGGTGGGGTGAAATGACTTTATCCTTAGAAAGCGTGGCTCTTCTGTTGAATCTTCCCGTAACAGGAAACCTAAATATCCAACTGACAGAAGATGAAGAAAAGATGCGAGACACTCTTGTTGCGAAGTCGAAGGATTTAGTTCGGAGAGAGAACACAAAGTGCTTCTACGGATGGTGGGTGTCCCAATGGTTCCCGGATGATCTGGACCCGAGTCAAAAGAATAATACACTTCATGTTGTGGCATTCTTGGTTCTCTGGTTGTCCAGGGATTTTTTCGATGACAGTTCCAGCAAGAAAGAGATAAGACAAGAGCTTCTGATGATTGCCATAAAGTTAGCGAAAGGAGTAGTTCTCCCCATTGGTAGCTTGTTCCTTGGTTCTCTGTATACACATCTGGATCACCTGGTTGCGGATATGCGTGTTTCAAACGGTTATATGAAAGTGGACTCGTATGTCCATGTTGCTTTCCTTCAAGCGTGGTTGTGGGAGCATTTTGAGAAGTACGCTCCGAAACCGTTGTCTTCACTTCCCGCGAGCTGGGGTGGCTCCAGAATACTCCGATGGGTGAACAGGCGTTTAAGAGCCGGTTTGAGCTTGGTTAGGTTCCTTGATAAGTTGCATGGAGTCGATTTTCACCCGTGGACCCTGGTGCATGTGTCTATAGTTCAGGTTAACACTTTTGCTTCTGCTCCGAATATGGCTTTGCTTTCCGAAGGTAACCTGAGTGTTCGTCAAAACTTGTTTATGCGGAGTTGCATGCCTGGTTGTATGCCGTCTTTCTTTAGGGGATCTTTCCAAGTAGCTTATTATAATATCGATCGTGCTTCTCGTCACATGGGTTTCGACCAAGGGATCCCCTTTGCTCGTCAGCCAGTTGCTTCAGAGAATCCGTTGCCGGTCGTCTTCAGTGTCAACGTTCTTGAACCGGGTACGCGTCTACCCTTCCTTCCATTGGAAAGAGTTTCTTCGAAGACATTCAAGTATAATGAGTTCTGGCAAGATGAGTTCCTTACTATCCGCGGCTTTTTGAATCACATGGTGGCGAACGCCCGTTGTAGACCCTCCCCTGAGGTTTTGACAAAGCATCCAATGTTGATGGATCCTTCTGCAACTAAGCGAAAGTCGTCTGGTAACGGGGACAGTCCCCAGGTGAAGGAACGAAGGTCGAAGAATCGCGCTGGTGGATTTCGGTCGGTTTCGACAGACTCGACGACCCCCGTGTCTTTCAATTCCTCCAATATTCAGATAGGTGTCTCCCCTGGCTCAACTAAAACGTGTAAATCTTCATTTTGTTTCTGAACTTTTGCATCTTGTTCCTACCAGGGTTTCGGTAGTGCGAACGCATTTACTGCGGTTGCTCGTCGTCAGGAAATAACACCTCTTCCGATAAAGGCCGGCAGTGTTGAGACCTCTAGGGAAGAGTCAGAGAAAGAGAAGAGTTCAGAAGACGAAGGTAGCTCTTCTAGCAGCAGCACTGGATCTTCTTCGGGAAGCAGATCGGTGAGTCTTGCACATATTTTTTTCTTTTCCTTTCTTTCTTCTTTTTCGAAAACGTCTAACTCAAGATTACAGGAAGGATCTGATTCTGGAGACGATTCTGAGATAGAGGCTTGTGAAGATTTGCCTTTAGCTGCAACGACTGCTATTGGTGCTTCGGAGATGGAGGTTGATCATACGAAAGGCATGGATGCAGCTCGAACAGCGAAGAATGCTCTGACGACTGTCAACGAAAGCGTGGAAGAGAACCCCTTGCCGGTTGTGGGTCTGGTTGCAGGCGCCACTTTCGATCCCCCGTACTTGGTTCCTTATCCAGGTCATGTGATGGTCGGTGGCTTCAGTGTGCTGGCTAAGTACGAGGTGTTGTACACCAAAATCTGGGAAAGGTATGGACATATCGCCACAACCAGGAAGATCACCAGTCGATTTGCGCTGGTCAAACGTGTGAAGGAAGCTCTGTCTTCTATCACGGATATATACGAAGTGACCGGCCATACCGTTTCTGAGGATGTCATCGTCAGTTGGAAGTATCATCGTGATATGTGCGTAGAAAATGAGTTCAACGCTTCGTGGTTCGTTAAGGGCTTTGCTGAGATCCAGAAATTGAAAACCGTATTAGTCGAAAGTCTTTCTGCAGATGAAATCGCACAACAGGAGGCATAAGTCGAAGAATTGTCCAAGACGTTGACTCTGAAGAGAGCGGCTCTCGAGGATGCAAGGGAGGCTTTCTTCAAGAAGAGCAGACCCCTGTTGGATAACTCTCCTTGAATGTTTCTCTGTCTTTTCCAAACTTTCGCTTAGGTTCTCTCCTTTTTTTTTGAAAGGCAAACAAAGTGCCTATTTTAACGTTTGATTGATTTTGATAGATGGTTGGTATTTTATGAGGATATTGGGTTATTTTGAAATGAATGGTTTTAATAGTATTGCTATGGTTGTGACTTGCGAATAGGATATTACTTTCATGAAAGTGTGTGTCGGTAGTTGGCATGAGATGAAATAGCATGATGGTTTTATCGAGAACCTAAAAGAACAAATCGTATATATTCCGCCTAGTCTAGACTTACTCAGTTTTTCTGGGTCTTCTGATGAAAACAAGATCCTTCCCATGTAAAACCGATTTTGCATGCAGTGTTGTCGTGACTGCGGAAAGTCCCCAGTCGTTTTTGAAGTTTCCTGGTGACCGAATCGTTTTTTTTCAGTTCTTGTAAAGTCCCCAGCCATCTCTTGCGGCTTACGACTAGTAATCAGGTTGCCTTGTAGTCGAGTTGTAGATCCTGAATAGATTGCTTGCTTCCGCCGTCCTGATGTCTGAATCGAAGTATGAGATCGAGTTTTGAAAGCTGATATTGTAACCGAAAGATCAATCTCCCACTGTGGTCTCCAATTGGTTATGGGTGAAAATCGTTTCTGCTGATTTTGGTAATCTCGGTGAGTGGGTGAGAAACAAATCTAAACCCTAAACAAATGTACTGCATGGGAGTACTTTAGATTCGAGAGATCAATCTATACAAATCTGGCCTAAACCAAGAAATGGCCGCTCCGGATTTGCTTCGATCACAAAGAGGAGGAGAAGGGATGATTTAGGGAGGGAAGCGAAGAGAGTGTTGAGACCAGAGCAAATCTGGAAGAGTAGTACTTGACTTGTATCAGAAGATGAAAGCTTTGAGAAAGCTAGCGAGAGTTGCTTTTCTGAGTGTTGTATTTCTCCCTGACCAAAAACTTGTGTTTTGGTGGAAATATATAAAACATATTTATACAAGTCTAAGTGAAACGTACTCTGGCCCCGTAAGAAAAGAAACGAATGAGTTAAATGGGAAGAGGTGGTAACGCCTGGTATTGATGGAATTTGATGGAATTGATGTTCCATAATGAAAGAGCGTTTCACCATTACTTCCTGCATTTACTAATTTTTTTATTCTTATTACACTTTCTTAAAACGGGCATGTATGTCGCACGCTGTAGACCGCCAAACCAAAACCCTAATGAGCATCCCCCAGTTTGTGACATACGTTTTGATGTCTCGAGTTTTTTCGTGGAAAACATATAGCATGTCGCTGGTGTTTGATAAGTTGAGCTTGAGAGACTTGCCGGCTCAGTGGCGACCTTCAACGATCGAGATTTTGTATAAGTGGAATCGTGGCATTTGATGTAGGCGCGGCATGCCAAAGTGCAAGAGTTGCACGGCATGTGCCAATGGCATGTGTGGCATGCCTTGGTCTTGGGTAGCACGTCGGGTGCAAGTGGAAGTGCCAAAGTGCAAGTGTTGCACGACATGTGCCAATGGCATGTGTGGTATGCCTTGGCCCTAGGTTGCACGGCTTGGCATGCCAAGTTGCAAGGGTTGCATGGCATGTGCCAATGGCGTGTGTGGCGGCTTTGTCCCTAGGCATGCCAAGTTGAAAGGGTTACATGGCATGTGGCAATGGCGCGTGTGGCGGATTTGGCCCTAGGTTTTGCGTGCCAAGTTGCAAGGGTTGCATGGCATGTGCCAATGGCGCGTGTGGCGGCTTTGGCCCTAGGTTGCACGGCTTGGCATGCCAGGTTGCAAGGGTTGTACGACATGTGCCAATGGCGCGTGTGGTGGATTTGGCCCTAGGTTGCACGGCTTGGCATGCCATGTTGCAAGGGTTGCACGGCATGTGCCAATGGCGCGTGTGGCGGCTTTGGCCCTAGGTTTCACGGCTTGGCATGTCAGGTTGCAAGGGTTGCGCGGCATGTGCCAATGGCGCGTGTGGCGGCTTTGGCCCTTGGTTCACGGCTTGGCATGCCAGGTTGCAAGGGTTGCACGACATGTGCCAACGACGCGTGTGGCGTCTTTGGCCCTAGGTTGCACCGCTTGGCATGCCAGGTTGCACGGCATGTGCCAATGGCGGTGCGTTTTGGATTTTTGGCATGGTTAACGTGATGATTGCGCGTTGCTTTGCAGTTTGGCGTGGTTGCCATATTTAGCGCAACATTTGCGCGTTATTTGTAGTTTTGGCATGGTTGCCATATTTTGCACAATGATTGCATGGTACATGCAATTGCTATGTTTTGTGTGATGAGTGCACGATGCGTGCATTTGGCATGTTTTCCATGATTTTGCGCAATGATTGCACGGTACGTGCAATTGCTATGTTTTGCGCGATGTTTTCACGGTACGTGCATTTGGCATGTTGCGTGACATGTGTGAGTGGCATGATTGCCATGCTTTTGCGCAGTGATGCACGATACGTGCAATTGCTATGTTCTGCGCGATGATTGCACGGTGCGTGCATTTGGCATGTTTGCCATGCGTTTTGCGTAATGGTTGCGCGGTATGTGTGAACTTAGGGTTTCGCGCATCGAAACGCTAATTTAGTATTTGAAAAAGGGTACCCTGGTAATTTTGATTTAAGCGCGTTAAATGCTCTAATAAATGTGCTAGTGTCACCGATGACGTCATGCTATAGTGAGGTTTTATGGTTTTACCCCTTGTTCAAAAACCACCATCAACAATATCAAATCGAGAGATTGAGATATAAACTCTTTGATATACTTTTTATCTAGAGTGAGTCTGACTTCCTAGTTGATTCTCTAGAAAGTATATTGGAGTTTGTCCATACAGATTGCTAAGCGAAATATTGTGTGTGGTTGTTGTACCCCCACTTTTTCAATTGGTATCAGAGCAGGCAAACACATTCAAGACCTTACAAGTCTGTGTTTGTAGCGATCTGACTCTATGGACAGAGGTGTTATCTCAATTAACGTACCATTAGTCTTCGATGGCTCTAATTACTTGTGGTGGAAAATTATTATGCGAGCTTTTCTTCAAGCACGTGATTTTCAATCATGGGTATATGTTGTTAATGCCTATAATGCTCCCGTCGTGGCAGTTGAAGATGTAAACGTTCCCAAGGATATTGGTGAATACACCCCTGCCGAGATAAATGTTGTAAAGCAAAATTCCTACGGTTTGAATGTCATTACCCCAAATCTTCAGCACCATGTGTCAAATTGCACGAGGTCTAAAGATGCGTGGGATATCTTAGAAACCGTATTCGAAGGTAACTCAAGTGAAAAGGAAGCTAGGCTTCAAAACCTTAATTCTGATTGGGAAAACCTTTGAATGGCAGATGAAAATACATTTGATGAGTTTAATCACAGAGTGTCTGAAATTGTTAATGTATCTTTTGCATTGGGTAAGACTATTCCTAAAAAGGACATTGTGATGAAAATTCTCAGATCGCTGCCATCTAGATACGACTCTAAGAAGCATGCCATCGTTGAGGGAAATAACCTTGATAATCTCTCCAGAAATACGCTGGTTGGGAAGCTTAAGATCTTTGATCACGAACATTCATCCAAATATAAGGATGTTGCGTTCAAAGCACTAAAGGACACGAAATTACTTGATAAAAGTAAAAAGGTGTATATCTCTGAAGATGATCACTCTGAGACTGATTCATCAGATGAAGATCTTGACAAGTCGGTCTCGATGATCACAAGACAGTTCAGGGACCTTCTATTGAAGAGAAGTAAACGGTTCTCCAGATATAAGCATAAAGCATCAGTCAAACCTCATAATCGTATTCCTCCTAAGAACAGGAAAACAGATGAAACTGATGACGAGGATATGCCTCAGTGCTTTAAGTGTAAGGGATTTGGTCATTTTTCAAACGAGTGCCCAAATCGTAGAAAATACACCGGGAACAAAGGTCTTGTTGCAACTCTTGATGAAATGTCTGACAACTATGATTCTAATGAAGACGAGAAATCAAGTGTTGCACTTCTTGGTGAAAATATTGATTTTGATAACTGTAGCAATACATACATCAATCTCGATATTCTTTCAGAAGAAAACCCAACTAATTTGGAAGATAAATTTGACTCATTC
The DNA here is from genome assembly GCF_003573695.1 of Papaver somniferum. Lineage (NCBI taxonomy): Eukaryota > Viridiplantae > Streptophyta > Magnoliopsida > Ranunculales > Papaveraceae > Papaver > Papaver somniferum. The sequence goes on from NC_039362.1 coordinate 74,559,896, forward strand.
TTTGAAAACTCTATTTGTAATGTTGCAGGTTCAACCATGTGTCTAGATGTGTGCACATCTTAGAAGCCGGAGTTTTATCCTAGTTTGACGTGCTCGTATTGTTCTCTAAAGGTTCATGAACTTTCAAGGTGTTACAAGTACAAACACCAATTGAGGCACGTCAACAAACTTCAACAAAGAACAAATCAATTAGCAAATAAGCTTAAACTTGCTCGGAAGACCGCTGAGGTATGTAGGATTTTATCTTCGTCTAAGAATTTAGTTTCCAAGGATAAACCAAGACCATTAGAGGAGAAAGTATGGTCGAGTCGTTTTGATAGACAGAGGTCTGTGGATTCCTCTCAAGAGGAAAATGGTGGACAAATTGTTGTTCACCACAACACAACTTGATTGTGTTGTTTTGGAAATCTTGTCTCATGTGCCTGATCTAAAGAGACAATGATTTTGTACCTCTCGGGCTTTAGGAAAAGTTTTTTTTTTCTCTCTCTTCTTTTCTTAGTTTTTTTCTTCCCTGTCTATCAACAAAGGAGGGTTATTATCGACAATTCTACTATTTATAGGGTTGTGAGTTGGACGTGTACGAACCTGTTTAAAGGTTTCGAAACCCTACATTCCTTTTTCCTTCCTCAAAACCTCTTTTTATCTCAAGACAACTTGTTGAGTTCAATTTGTGATTTCCTCTCACAAACCCATACATTATGGATACTCCAAGCATGATGTCTTCTGATGGAAAAGATGTTAATATGATTGTTAAGCCATCAATCATTAAGGAAAAAGAGAAATCTCCGTTATCTCCTACCTTGAAAAGAATAAGAAGGAATGTGAGGAAGCCAAGAGCCGTTCCTTCAAACTCTCAGAAGTTTTCTGATGTTCTTGAAGTGTTGAAGGAGTTGAGAAAGGAGATTCAACAAACAAAGGCTTTTGTGTATAAGACTCATGAGATTCAGAAGGCCCTGGTTCGACATCATCAGCCAAGAAGGTTTATTAATATAAACTCCTACCTTAATCAACCTTATGTCCCAATTGTTAGAGAATAGCTCGGTCGACCTCGCATGCGTTGCTATCTCAAGCATGTTTGTCAATGTTAGTGATCAAAACTATGAGTCTTGATTTCTAGTCTACATAGATAAGTCTCAGACTGGGATAGAAAAGTGTAGTTGAGCTCAAGGACTTCATGGAGATTCATCATACAACGACGAAGATCTACTCAAGGAACCGTGGAACTTCATCAACAAAAAGGTATGTGGAGACTTGAACTTATCTATCACTCAAAAGTCTATCTTTTATATCTTCTACTTCTTATGAGACAAAAGTCGTATGTTATATAGACTGGATCATACATATTTGATATTTCAAGCCAAGTATATCTCGCCTATCTATATCTCGAAATCATGTGTTGGTAAAGCGTTTCGCTTTGATCGGGTTTATCTTCCCCTAATGACGAAAGTCATAATGTTTCAATCACTTTGAAAATCGCTTTGACGAGAAATAGTGTAACAACTATATAACATCCTCTAAGAATGTTTCAATGGTTGGAATGAGAGTTTAGGTCTATATAACCAATGATGGATATAAGCATTGTGTGGAAACACATATGTGCATAAGTTTTATTCCTTAATCCGAAGTTTGCGAACTTTGTTGATTGAGAGAAACCGGAGGAATTGGCTTTGCCAAGTCCGCGAACTCAGTCCGCAAACTCAGTCCGCGAACTGGCGGAAGTCTCCTTGCCGAGATTTTCTGCTGAGTTTGGAAAACTCTGCCGATTGTCTTAAGTCCGCGAACTTGTTTGCATACTTGAGTGGGTTATGATCTAAAGATGTGCTATGAACATGAAACTTAAATTACTAAGGAATGCAGTATGCAAACCGTGGCTATAAAGTTCATGAGCCGATTCAATCGAATCGAATCATCTTTGTTTCAGTTGTGTCTTATGTAGTTACATAAGATCTCATAGCAATTGAACAACTCTGTAACTAGTTTATTTGAGTCAATTGAACTAGTTATGGTGAAGAAGAACAAGGTTAATATGAAATTCTCATATGGTTGACCTTTTGGGTTACTATGTTGAACCAACATACACGTACACGTTTGGGCACGGTTTTCACAAACCCAGTAAACGTATATCTCAAGTGTGTGTGACAAACTAAGTTTTCGATCTAACGGTTGAGAAATATTAGCTTGAATCTAAATCAGGTTTTCATCTAACGGTGAATATTGATTGCTTTGTAACTAAGGAAAAACCCTGATTTGAAGACTATATATAGAAGACATCTACCATTGGGAAAAACTAATCCCCACACGTCTGTGTGATACTAGTGCGCTCGCTAGAGTCGATTATCCTCTAACATTTGGTTTTCTTCTCTAAAACCAGGTTAACGACTTAAAGACTTCATTGGGATTGTGAAGCTAGACCGATACTACTTCTATCGTAGTTGTGTGATTTGATCTTGCATCTTCTATCGTACGAGTACAATCTTTGATTGGCTTGAGATCGTGAGAGTTCTCCGATAGCCAAGATAAAGAAGTCACAAACATCTTCGTCTCACTGTTTGTGATTCCTCGACGTCCTCTTGTGTATTCAAGTAAGACTGTTGAGAGGTGATTGATTAATCTAGGCTGTTCTTCGGGAATATAAGACTGGATTATCAATTGGTTCCTGTTCACCTTGATTTCATATCTTAAGACGGAACAAAAACCTAGGGTTTTTCTGTGGGAGACAGATTTATCCTTTCATAGACTTTTCTGTGTGAGACAGATTTGTTTATTATCAAGTATGCGATTTTGGGTTGCAGCAACTCTTGGTTGTGGGTGAGATCAGCTAAGGGAATCAAGTGCGCAGTATCCTGCTGGGATCAGAGGCGTAGGAGTACAAAAGTACCTTGAATTAGTGGGAGACTGATTGAGGTTCAACTATAGTCCAGTCCGAAGTTAGATTGGAGTAGGCTAGTGTCTGTAGCGGGTTAATATTGTGTGTATTCAATCTAGACTAGGTCCCGGGGTTTTTCTGCATTTGCGGTTTCCTCGTTAACAAAATTTCTGATATCTGTGTTATTTCATTTTCCGCATTATATTGTTTATCTTTATAATTGAAATAATACAGGTTGTGCGTTAAAGTTTAATCGATTAGAGATTCGACCTTGTGGTTGTTGATTTTATTGATTAACACTTGAACATTGGTCTTTGGTACCATCCAAGTTATTCCTTGTATTTGATAAAGACTTGCTATTGTTTTTAGCTTGAGTAAGAATCAAATCAAGAGAGAGATATTAACTCCTTGAGATACTTTTATCTAGATTGAGTCTGACTGTCTAGTTGATTCTCTAGCAAAGTATTTCGGAGTTAGTCCATACAGATTGCTAAGCGAAATATTGGGTGGTGTTGTTAGACCCCCGCTTTTCACCAATGGCTGTTGACGACAAAGAGTTCGAGGACGATAAAGAATTCTTCAAAGGTCTTATTGCTTAGTAAATCTTCTATTTTTTTTGTTTTGTTTAGAAGAATAACTAGAGTTTGGAATAGCCATTATTGTGATTACACGTAGCTATGTCCAACATTTTCATCTTCATGATTTGGATTTATTGGTTTAAATTCTAAATTTGTTTGGAAGATGATTTTTGCAGTATTAATTTTTATATATATTGCAATATTGTTATGGGATATGTGTGTTTACGTCCGTGAACTATGATTGTCCCATACCTTGTCAAAAGTAAAGTCTTTCGTATGTCGATATGCATGTATTGATATAAGAATGAATATACTTTTGACAAATACAAAAGTTAAGCCTATTATGTCAATTATTGATGAAAGTTAGGTTAAAATCTTTTGTTTGCAAGGATTATGTCTATTGAATGTCGTTATGCGAATAGTGATGGAAAATAGAATGAATCCTTGTGTATTCTGCAGTATTGATCTTCCCTGATCCATATTTTTATGTATTACTATGAGGCTCCGTAAAGTGTCTTATGTTGAGCACTAAACGACCAAGTTGATTATTTTTATGATTAGCTTAGTTGTTGTTCCGTGAGGTACTTTATGTCGAGCATATTCAACTAAATTAATCATCTTGTTTGGTTATTTAGTTGTTGCTCCGTAAGTTTTCTTATGACGAGCATGACCAATTAAATTGATTACTTTTGTGATTAATTTGGTTGTGTATTTCGATTAGATTAATTATGGATTCTCTTGTGATTAATCTAATTTTATATTTTTTGAGTCTCCATAAGTTCACTTATGTTGAGCATTTTCGATTAAATTAATCATGGGTTCTCTTGTGGTTAATTTCATTGAGTATTTTGGATTCAAATTCATACTTGTATGTGATTTGTTATGTCCAAAAACATCCTTCTTTTCTTTCGAAATTAAGGTCGCTCTTGTTGTTCCTTTGGGAATGACATATTATGGGGGAGAGTTCTTAATTGAACTTGTGCTTAATTGCCAAATCTTTGCGGGGAGTGCGGCTGTGGAATATTATAGGGGTTATCTTGTATCTTTATAAACTTCTTGATGAATGCATTTAGCTTTGGCATTATGATTGCATCTAAATAAGATGATATGTGTTTCTTTCTTTTGGTCATGAAATGTCTCTTTCGGAAATTTCATTAGGACCCAGTTCTTGTACCTTTGTCAATTTTATTGAGAAAAGGGGAAGAATTAGTATGTAGTTCACACTACAAATACATATGGTTTTCGGATCATTATGTAAGGGGGAGTGGTTTCCATGTGAGATGGAGTATTGACTAAGGGGGAGTGATACATATCACCATAGTATTGTTGTTGAAGTTGTGATACAAATGAACTTTGACGCTGTGTAATGATACTATGACACTGTATAACAATGATTGAGAACTCTTGTTTTCTCGTTGTTATAGCTACGGATTTTCAACAACGATGATGCTGAACTTACAACCTTTGGGATCATTGGAGTACTTGGAAGTGACGAAGATTTCAAGTAATGTTAAAGATTAGGCGTATGGAATAGGAGCTACAAAAGTTTATTTATTTATTTTTTGTATTCCATATGTATTGAAATTTTTGTCACTAAAATTGACAAAGGGGGAGATTGTTAGAGCATTGCTCGGTCGAACTCGCATGCGTTGCTATCTTAAGCATGTTTGTCAATGTTAGTGATCAAAACTATAAGTCTTGATATCTAGTCTACTATAGCTAAGGTCTCGGACTAGGATAGAAAGTGTAGTTGAGCTCAAGAACTCCATGGCAATCATCATACAAGACGAAGGAATACTCAAAGAACCGGTGGATTTTCATCGACTAAAAGGTATGTGGAGACTTGAACTTATCTATCACTCAAAAGTCTATCTATCTCCTATCTTGAGACAAAAGTCGTTTTGTTATATAGACTAGATCATACACATTTGGTATCTCGAGCCGAGTTTATCTCGCCTATCTATTTCTCGAAATATGTGTTGGTAAGCTTTCGCTTTATCCAAAGTTCATCTTTACCTAGTGACGAAAGTCATGACAAGTTTCAATCACTTTGAAAATTGCTTACTTTGACGAAAAATAGTTTGTGAATAACAACTATAGAATATTAACGTCCTCTAAGAATGTTTCAATGATTGAAATGAGAGTTTAGATTATATAACCATTGGAGGATATAAGCATTGTTGTGGAAACACATATATGTATAAGTCCTTATTCCTTGAACCGAAGTTTGCGAACTTTGTTGATCAAGAGAACCGAAATAGTGGCGTGAGCTAAGTCCGCGAACTGGTGGAAGTTCTCGACCCGAACCCAGTCCGCGAATTGAGTAGGTTATATCTAAAAACGACATTTGTGAACTTATTCTTATATAAACTAAGGAATGAAAATTGCAAACCGTGGCTATATAGTTCATGAACCGATTCGAGTGAATCAAATCGTTTTTGCTTCAATTGTGTCTTGTGTAGTTACATAAGATTTCCTTGCAATTGAACAACTCTCTAACTAGTTCATTTGAGTCACTTGAACTAGTTATGGTGAAGAAGAATATGGTTGATATGAAAGTGATCATATGGCTAACCATTTGGTTAACTATTGTTGGACCAACAAATTTACAAGTTTGGGTACGGTTACACAAGCCTAGAAACGTGCATTTCATTTGTGTGTAACAAGCTAGTTTTCGATCTAACGGTTGAAAGATATTAGCTTGAATCTAATCATGTTTTCATCTAACGGTGAATATTAAATGCTTTGTTACCAAGCTAACAATGATTACAAACCCTGATTTGAAAGACTATATAAGGGAGAACTCTAGCAACTGGGAAACCTAATCCCCACACCTTTTGTGTGATACTAGTTATGCTAAGCTAGAGTCGATTCTCCTTTAACCTTTGGTTTCTTCTTCTAAACCAGGTTAACGACTTAAAGACTTCATTGGGATTGTGAAGCCAGACCGATACTACTTTCTTGTAGTTGTGTGATCTGATCTTGTTGTTTCTATCGTACGAGTACAATTGTAATAATTGGCTTGAGATTGATATATCTGATAGGCAACATATAAAAGTAATCACAAACACTTCATCTCATCGTTTGTGATTCCGCAATATCTTTTTTCGCTGCGTCGATTAAGATTATTGTGAGGTGATTGATAATACTAGGTTGTTCTTCGAGAATATAAGTCCGGGTTATCAATTGGTTCCTGTTCACCTTGATTTATCAAAAGACAGAACAAAACTCGTAGGTATATTCGTGGGAGACGTATTTATCTATTACCGTAGACTTTTCTGTGTGATACAAATTTGTTTATTAAAGTCTTCGACTTTGGGTCGTAGAAACTCTTAGTTGTGGGTGAGATAAGCTAAGGGAATCAAGTACGTAGCATCCTGCTGGGGTCAGAGACGTAAGAGCATAACTGTACCTTGGATCAGTGTGATACTGATTGGGGTTCAACTACAGTCCAGACCGAAGTTAATTTGGAGTAGGCTAGTGTTTGTAGTGGCTTAATACAGTGTGTGTTCAATCTGGACTAGGTCCCGGGTTTTTCTGCATTTGCGATTTCCTCATTAACAAAATTCTGGTGTCTGTGTTATTTCTTTTCCGCATTATATTTTGTTATATAATTGAAATATCACAGGTTGTGCGTTGTTCAATCAATTAGGATATCCTACCTTTTGGTTGTTGATTTAAATTGATTGACACTTGGATATTGGTCTTTGGTACCATCCAAGTTATCTCTTTAGTATTTTATAAAGACTCGCAGATTTCTATTTGCTTGAGTATATATCAAATCGAGAGATTGAGATATAAACTCTTTGATATACTTTTTATCTAGATTGAGTCTGTATTTCTAGTTGATTCTCTAGAAAGTATATTGGAGTTTTTCCATACATATTTCTAAGCGAAATATTGGGTGTGGTTGTTGTAGCCCCACTTTTTCAGTACATATCCGGATCGACCAAATTCGAATCATACGACCGAACTACTTAACCGCCGGACCTGGTTCGCGCATTTTATGGGAAATTCGATTTTTCGCGAATGATTTGGAACCGTGTATAATTCGTATGCATAGTTCGGATAGGTGACTCGGCATGACTCGGCGTTTCGAACTGTTGGGTCTTGACTCGGCGATCCAAGACCACTTCCTTCTTCTTTTAAGAGTAACTAGGGCTCCAACCATTGAGCTATTTATTTGTTGTTGTGTACTCTTAGGTCGCGTTTGGTAGCTTGGATATCCCCATCCTAGGATGGGTTATCCAGATTAAACGGTTTTATTGTGTTTGTCTCTCCTAAATTCTAATTTAGGATAAGAATAACAAAACCCACCGTGATTTTCGTAGCCTCAAAAAGTACGATTAAGGTATTCTCTCGAATACCTGTTTTTCCCATTTCCTCAACAAGAATAGAATGGCACAATCCCACTCTGAAACCAACGAATTCCAGTATAACCACTAAACCCACGATTGAGATTTTCATACTTCTTTTCCTCTATATATACCGATGCATATCTTCATCGTTTACATCGATACAAGGTACTCTTCTTTACATCTGATTCAATTTCTATGATTCAATTCATCCTAGTAATTTCTATGATTCAATTTCTTATCATGCAAATCTGATTTGCAAGTTGCTATAAAATCTGATTCAATTTATTTTTATTTTTACAGAGGGTTTTCATATCATATCTGCAAGGAATCAATTGCAAGTTACTGGTACCATATTCATCCTCTTTCTTTTTCTTATCATCTTTGTTGATGCATGAATATTTATCCATCTTCTTATTATTGTATATGTTGTCTTTTGTTTTTTTCAATTGCATGTTGCTTATATCATCTTCATAGATTAATGATTTGGTTTTTCTAGTTGATAGTGGTTTTTCTTCTCATTACTACATATGTTTTCTTTTGTTTTTATCAATTGCATGTTGCTGGTATCATCGCAATTATAATGATTTAGGTTGTTTGTTTATAGTAGGTTGGTATGACTTAAATTTGGGAAAGATTTTTTAGTAGATTTGATTGAATCAGTAGGTAATTCATTTTTTTATGACAAGCTTTGTTTGAGTAATTACTAGCTTCCCAAGTTCACAGGGTTAAGCTTTGTTGTGTGGCCAAGTTTCCTGAAAAGTTTGTTTAGCAATAGCTTACATATTCAGTTGATTATAGAATATGGAGAGTGATCAATCATCCAACCCCCAAACTGGAAGGACAACTTGGACTCCTCCAATGGATAGACTGTTCATAGGTCTAATGGAAGACCAAGTACAGAAAGGACAACTACTCGATGGTCAATTCAGCAAATATGCTTGGACACACTTTGTTGATAATTTCAAGAAGAGTTTTGGTTCTTCTTTTACCAAGGATGTGTTGAAAAATCGTATGAAAACTTTGAAGAAGAACTATGTTGCTGTGAGTACTCTTAGAGGTCAAAGTGGATTTGGATGGGATCAGTCGCGAGAAATTGTGATTGCTGATGATGCTGTATGGGATGATTATATCAAGGTTTGTAATTTATGTTATTCTTTAACAATTGAATGAATTTTGATTTTAGTTTTGTATTTAGAAGATATGCTAATAGGAAAATTTTATAATTCCACTTGCAGAAGCATCCTGATGTCAAATGCTGGAGGACAAAGACCCTTGCTCACTTTGATGAGTTAGATATTATATTTGGGGATAATAGTGCCAATGGAAGGTATAACCGTTGTAGGAATGACAATACTGTGCAAGATGATGATGACCATGATAATGAAAATTTAGATAACACGCAATCTCCAGATACCCCTCAAGAACAGAATGAGAATGGATATAAATATAAGGATGAGGACTTGCGTACATCTGACACTCAAAAAAGGGCTCGAGCTTCAACAGGTCTGAATTCACGTCCTTTTAGAAAGACCAAAAAGAGTACAGGAGAAGGAATGGTAGATGCAATTCAGGTAATGACAGCGGCTGTGAACAATGTTGCGACTAAGAAAGAAGAAAACAAAAATTCATCATCTTTAGAGGAAAGTTTAGTGTCCGCACTCGAGGATGTACCAAATTTGGATGATGATAATTTTGTGCAGGCGCTAGATTTATTGGAAGATGAAAAGAAAGATAATATTTTCATTGCATTGACTGGGAACATGAAACGTCAGTGGTTGTTATCGAAGCTCAATATTCCCGCATATTATCCTTCCAATTTAAGTGACTAGGTGTCTGATAGGGTGAAGTTTGGCCACATAGTATTCTAAGGGATTTCAAATTACTAGGTTATGTTTAAGTTTCTTTTCATTTAGTAGTTTGTGTCAGAGATTTAATTTGGTTAATATTTAAGTTTAGTGTTGTTATGGTACTGTAATAGTAGTTTTCTTTTCATTTTTTATGAACTATGTTCCTGCTCTATGAATTAAATTGAAATGTTTTTATTTTTAAAGTTTCCATGTTGATTTTTAATTTTCTGTGTGTTTTCTATTGATATAATGATTTTTAATCTTCTATATTCTTTCTGTTGGTAGGTACATATAAGATATCGTAATATGGCGAGTTCTGACGATGAAGAAGATTTGGTAGTAGTTGTAACAGCAGCCACAACAACACTAATTGCTGTTTATTACCAATATTTTTTGGAGAAAACAATATGCCATGATTCAATTCTTAGTGGTGCAGCTCATGTAGATGAAGTCTTAAATGGTCATGATGCACGCTGTCAGGATAGTTTTCGTATGGAAAAACATGTTTTCTTAAGATTATGTGATATGTTGAAAGAAAAGGAGTTACTTCGTCATAGTAATGGAGTTCGTGTTGAAGAAAAAGTAGCAATTTTTATGCTTGCTGTTGGACATAATGAACGTAACAGGATACTTCAAGAGCATTTTCAGCATTCAGGTGAGACAATTAGTAGACATTTTAATGCAGTCTTGGATGCTATTGTTGCATTGGCAGATGATTTTCTTGTACCAGCAGGGCCTGATACCCCCACTGAAATCTTAGAAAACCCAAGATTTTATCCATACTTCAAGGTATTGCATATCTTGAACCAAGCTTTATCACATAAACTCATTTATTTTTTGTTGTATATATAAATATGTTTGTATCCACAACCAACTACTTTTTACTCGTATTCTGTTCATTATAGGATTGTATAGGAGCCATTGATGGAACACAAATACCAGCAATGGTTGGTCTCGACGAACAAGTCCCTTTTTGGTGCATAAAAGGGTTCATTTCGCAAAATGTTTTAGTAGCTTGTTCCTCTGACTTACAGTTTCAGTATGTTCTAGCTGGTTGGGAAGGCTCGGCTGCTGATTCACGCATACTAGATTCAGCTCTAACAAGAGGCGATAGATTAATTGTGCCCGAAGGTATAACGTGCTATCATATATTTTTCATTCTACTTCCAAATACTATTGCCAACCCATGTTTCTAGCTTTGACATCTTTTTAACGGGAAGCTTAGGTAGACAACTACTTTTTAATTAGATAGATAGGCATGCTGGTCATGCTGTATTTTTCATCATTTGTTCAATTCATCATTTACTATCAAAGAAACCCTCCAGTTGAATTATGTGTTTGGAATTCCTAGAGCATGACATTTAATCTCATCTGTGAACTATTTGTCTGTTTTTTTTAATGATTATTCCTAGAGCATGATATTTAATCTCATCTGTGAGCATGACATTTTAATGATTATTGAGAACTATTTGTCTGTTCTTTTACACTTCCCATGTCTCAGTTCAGTGGTCTTCCGAGACCCACTTAATCTCATCTTTGAATCCATTTCATTGATACTCACGGGTGGCTCTCAGAAAAGAGCTAATAACTCATGGGTGGCTCTTAGTTCAGTGGTCTTCCAACTGGTAAACGAGTAAAATACGGGCAGTAACAAGGGTTTTGGTTTTGGTAGTTACTGTTGGTTTTAGCACTGCATTGCAATAGCTGCCATTCCTATTCCTACTGTTGCAGGGAAAATTGTACAATGTTTGTACTTCATTTTAGAATGGGGAAGAAGATCCTATATGCAGTAGAGTCTATAATCACATTTATGTTATATCCACGGAGAGCTTGATTGATAACTTAGCCTTTTTTTGTTTGTACAGGTAAATTTTATCTCGCTGATGCAGGATTCGCCAATATGCCGCAGTTTATTACTCCATATCATGGTGTCCGTTATCACTTGAAGGAATTTGGTGGAAATCGTCCAAAATATGCAAAGGAATTATTCAATCTCCGACATGCATCGTTACGGAATGCAATTGAACGTGCTATCGGTATACGTAAAAGACGCTTCACTATTTTGCAACTGCAGCCTCAATATCCATTCGAATCACAAGTGAAAATTGTACTTGCATGTTGCATCCTTCATAACCACATCCGCAGAGAGTGCATTAATGACTTGATTTTCGATGATGAGAACTTACAAAACCTACTAGAAACCGATCCAAGAATGCAACAAGACAGTGAATGCCCTACACTTGGGATAAATAGACAACGAGAAGTAGCTTCAGAACTTCGAACTTCAATCGCAGATGCAATGTGGAATGATTATCAGCGTCGCCGCCGCGGCTAATGTTTGCATACTGTTGAGTTAGACTTCGATACTGTTATTTGCATATTGTTGTTTAAATTGGATGAGTTAGACTTGGATACTGTTATTTGCATATTGTTGTTTAAATTGGATGAGTTAGACTTGGATACTGTTATTTGCATGTTGTTGTTTAAATTCGAGAGCGAAACAAACATGATTCAAGTTATACTTATGATTTCTGTTGGGTGATTGAGATGTTAACCAAACAACTTCTATGTTAATCTGGGATAAGATAACTGATATCTCTACTTAGGATATGTTGTTGGGTTTCCAAGCTGCCAAACAGGCCCTTAATGTATTATCTAGATAACACAGAAAAGTTGAGTTAAGTCATGCTTTTACTTCAATATAATCTTAAAAATATATTTCTGATTAATTTGATGTATGCCGAATTTCATTGCCGAACTCATATCTCAAAAACAAATCATACTCATACGTATGTTGTTCCGAATTATTTCCGAACAACGTACCATTGACCGAATTTTTGACCGATTCCGATCGGCCCGAATCCGTATAGTTGTCGTACGTATGACGTCCGAACTCCCCTCCGTACCCCGAATTGCTAACTAGGTGTGGAAGTGCTATCATGATATTTTTCCGGTGTGCTAAACTTAATAGGTGGATACCTGAAACGTTATTTTTTGGTAGAAATTTTAGCTACTTAATGGTGAGGCTCGGGACCAAAAAAAAATCAATATCCTTCGATTCACACTCGTGAATAATTTACTCCGCTATCTCCTTGTTGATTTATTGGTTTTGGGTGAGGCATGCATTTGGCGATCTAAACCGCCCACCACTAGTCATAAATTTATGTTCCTTTTACAAAATAAGTCTTCCGAATCCTAAATCCCACACCTCCGTCCATGTCCACGTACCTTCAGATTTATATAACAATGATCTGCTATGAGTACCAATATTAGCTTCATTCATGGTTACAGAGAGGCTAATTTTTCAGCTGATGCTCGGCCAAACAAGCATTTTTGTTGGCTGAGGAAATTTATGAGTTTTATGAGGGTTGACTAGGTTTCATTCAGTCTGTTGAATGGCCTGGAAAGGTTTATTTTCGTTTCAAATAGGTCTTTTTGGTGTGCATCCTAACGGCTTAGCACTAATATAGCCTAGTCCCTATACAGTTTCACTTTTTATTTTATTTTTAAGTTGACCGAGTAAAAAAAAAAAAAAAAATTTGCTCGGAGTACATGAATACGAATATTTCTAGGTAACTAGGCTGTAATGTATTCAATTCAAAATCAATTCTAAGCGCATTTAGATCACTGATACCCCTTAATCAAGCATCTCATATTTTCAACAACAAGAGTGAAACGTTAAAAAATATGGTGAATACTCAAAGCCAAATTTTCGCTCATTCTCTTTCACGACGATTTTTCAATTTTTCGAACTCAGCCTCTCAATCGAATCAATCTTGATTGATTCATTTTGACAGTGTGCTAACTGAACTTCTCCACTTCTCCGCCGTCTAAGGACGGATCATTGATCCTTCCCCTTAGGGTCGGGATTTATTGGTTAGTGGAGTTCATTTTATCGCTTTTTATTTTTTTTAGGGTTTTTTTTCCCTGATCAATCTATGATTACTGGGCGGTCAAAGGCAAGAACTACGAGAATGCTTTCGAAACACAGTTCAAGAGACGGTGGAATTTCTTCGTCTAAAGAAGCAGATACAAGAAGATTTGATGGCACAAAGGATCCAAAGGTAAGAAATTTCCAGTTGGAACGCAAGACTTTCTCAATCGGAATTGAGTATTTTGGGAATACTAGAACTGTGAAGATTATAAAGAGAGGCAAAATAGGATATCGTGCTCGGTTGGCTTTCCATTCGCTGATGATTGAATGGCTGAAAAAGGTAGTTGATAATATGATGGAGGAGGACTCAGGCGACGATAAATGGAAGGAGAGGGCAGGAGAAGATGTATACCTAGCTCAAGTTCAAAACAACAATGAAGGAATGTATTTAAGAGTCTCAAGATTCAGAAACAATGCAGAAGGTAAACCTTACAGCCTATGTTTTCCTTGTGGAGAAAGTTATCATTGCTGGTACGTATTATCACAAGTCTTGCAACACTTTGTCCCACCAAGCTTAACTGGATCAAGGAACTTAATTGGCAGTCTGAGACCTGCTGCCGTATACCCAAGCTTGGATAAGGAGGAGTTGAAAGGAGTAGTGAAGGTGTCGAAAAACATTGGCTGGGGAAGAATTGCTACACTAGTCAAAAGAAGATTTGGTTGGGACAGAATTTTATGAATGGACGAAGCCAATAAACTAACGCCATTAGTTCAGTTGGAGGATTTTGAATGGAGAAAATTATGGATGCCAGTTATTTGGGAGGAGGATGGAGTTATAATTAAGGTTTACAAATGGCAGGGAGAAGACATACCTAAGTTTCCTAGTAACAATAAAGACAATGGTACGGAGAATGGTAGCAAAAATGCTGTGGCTAGACAGTCACCTAGGAATGACGCAACTGTTCCTATGGAGATGGTGACTAGAGCAGTGCAATGGCTTAAGATTAGAGGTTTGCCGCTGAAGTATTGGGGAGAGGAAACCTTCAAGTTAATTGCGGAGGCATTAGGAGGGTTGCAAGCTATTTCAGCTGAGACACTGGGCATTAAAAAAGCTTCCAGAGTGCATTTCTTTAGGATATCGGTGAGGGGAGATAACCAAAAGATACTTGCGGTGGTTGTGCAGGAGTTAGGTGGAGTGAAGATTGTCTTAACCGTTGAATGGGATGTGCACTACTCTCCTGTGCACGAATGGTCAGATCAGGAGTATACGAAGAAGGTGGAAGAATTCGAAGCCAAGATGATGGACTCTGCAAGGTTAAGTCCAAGTGATGCAAACAGTACAAAAACTGTACATGAAGCTATTGGCGACACTCCCATAATCAGCTCAGGGGACAGGCAAGTGGATTTAGTGGCAACAGAAGGGAGCTGGGGATTCATACCTAGGCGAAATAGCAGTATGACTGAGACTGAGAATTTTGGTACTCAGAACTCAACGTCAAAGTCGACTACGGGATCAAGATTTGGTCCTTTACAACATACCGAGGATTCAGGGGAGGATATTTCTGAGAACAACACTTCAGTAGTTAAATCTCTACGCAACGAAATGGAAGAAAGAGTGGTGCAGAACTTAGAAGCAGTGCAGCAAAATGATACAACGGAGGAAGAAAAACTGATAGCAAACACTGTCCAGTCCCTTGTTCAGGTGGCCTGTAGCTAAGGTAGTATTAACCCAGCTCAAAAGGAGACTTTGAAACAGAATATGACTGCGTTGGTATGTAGATATCGGCAGAGATTCACAAGTCAAAATGGTGTTGCTGGAAATGTTGCAGGGGACGACACTGTTGAGGAAACTCCAGAGGGAGAGTATGCATATAATGAGCACGAGGAGGAGAATGGTAATGAAAATGATGAAGTTAGTAATAGTGCTGAGGAGATCCGTATTTCCAGGGAAGAAGTAATTTTAAATGGATTTTAAAATTTTGTGTTGGAACATCATAGGCATGAACGACTTCGACAAGCAAATTTCTGTTAAGAATTTGATAGCTTCTCAAAGGTGTGCGATTTGTTTGTTACAAGAGACGGAAATACAAAGTATGTCAGAATAGTTTGTAAGGCAATTGTGGTAGGATGATATTTCGACTGGGCATATACAGTAGAAACTCTATAAATTAATGCTGTCGGGACCAACAAAATTTATTAATTAACCGATAAATTAGTAATTATTAATTTATTGATAAATTTCGTATCAAATAATTAGTTTCTAAACAAATATGGATAATCCAAAAATAAAATATATATTTCATATAGAAATACAATATGAAATCATTTTACTAACAAATAAAAAATATTTTATATAAATACAATATGAAATCATATTACTGACACAAACAAATCATAAACACAATATGGCTTCTCATATTAAAGGTGTCAAAAAATCAATAATGACCGATGAAATTCCCAGAGCATCATGCAAGCACAATAAGGATGATCCAACAACACCAAAAATTCTTACAATATATGAAAAATTAGAAATGAAATTCAATGCGATATTGATTTTAGCAAAAAAACAGAAGACAATTAAATCATTTTTCAAAAAGTCTTCGTAAATCATTAATGTATTGACTATATATATAATGCATTAGTAATTTATATTTCATATGGGGCCTACATAGGTAATCAAAAAAGTATTATCTTATAATTTTAGAGAATTATTAATTTGGCACGTTGTCCCCGACTCGGGACCGACCAAAAATATTATATAAGAGAGTTTATTAAATAATCGAGTATTAATTAGAAGAGTTTCTACTGTATCCCTTCTGTTGGCAGCAGCGGGGGTTTATTATCCATATGAGATAGCAGTAGATTTGAGAAACTAGACTAGAGAATTGGGTTTAATAACGTAACTTCAGTTTTCTCAACAAGGATTAATGGGTTTCAATGGGTTGTGACAAACCTGTATAGTCCTTGCGAGAAGATTCCTAAGAACAGAATTCTGGGAGGATATGGCAGTAGTGAGAAGTTGGTGGGTTGGCCCTATCTGTATTGGGGGAGATATGAATGTTGTACGATCTAGCGAGGAGAGGAATCGTGGAGATGGTAATAGCAGAAATACAGCGTTGCTAAACAATTACATTCTGGAGCACGAGTTAATTGACCAGCCCTTGATTGGTGGTTCCTTCACTTTGTCGAATAATCAAGTTAATCCTCTTTTATGCAGGCTTGATCATTTCTTATTTAGCCATGATTTTGAAGAGGTTTTTCCGAATGCTTTACAGGTTATTTTGACTAGAACAATACCTGATCACAACCCATCAATGGTTATTTCAGAACCGATAATATCGTCTAAGCCGTATTTCAAGATAGATAGGCTATGGATAGAGTATAAGGACTTTGCTCCTAATGTGAAGCGCTGGTGGGAGGTTATGGCTTATACCGGAAGTGCAAGTACACGTTTCTTTTTGAAGCTTGAAAACTTGAAACACCTTGGAGAATTCAGGAGTTTGGGCAAGTTTCAAGGGAAAAATCTGAGCTTACAGGTCGGATTCATGAGCTTAACATATTGGAGGAAACAGGTGCACTTCAACATTCTCAGTTGGAGGAGAGAACTCAGTGTAAGCTGAAGTTGAGAATGTAGAAGCAGTGGAAGCAAGGAAATGGCAATTGAGGTCAAAACAAAACAACTTTAGATGGGGAGATTCAAATACGAGGTATTTTCACAGTATATCCATTGCAAGGAAAAAGTGAAATACAATTGTGAAACTTCAAATAGGAGGGGTAGATTGTTTTTACCAACATGTTATTAAGGAAGAACTTCAAAGTTTTTACATTAACTTGTTTTCACAGGGTGATGAGGTTAATTCGAATATGAAAAATCTCCACTTTCCGAAAATTGCAGAGGCAGACAGATTATGACTTGAGCGTGATTTTTCGGAGGAAGAAGTTTGGGATGTGGTGTAACAAATCTCCGGGACCGGATAACTTCACTGCTGAGTTCTTTAAGAATTGTTGGAGCACGGTAAAAGAAGACTTCATGAATCTAGTCAAAGATTTTCACAGGTATGGTTCAATTGATTGGCGCTTTAATTGCCCTTTCATCACTCTTATTCCCAAAAAGAATGACTCATGTACTCCTAGAGACTACATAACATTAAGTCTTATTGGTATGGTGTATAGGATTTTATCCAAGTTACTTGCGAATCGTCTGAAGAAGGTGATGCTAGTTCTTATTTCTGATTTCCAAGGGGCTATTATTCACGGTAAACAAATTCTTGATGGTGTTCTAATTGCCAATGAGTGTGTGGATAGCAGATTGAAGGCTAGGAAACCTGGAATTCTGTGGAAGATTAACATGGAGAAAGCTTTTGATAATGTTAATTGGCAAGGTTTATTCACAATCTTACAGAAGCACGATTTTGGCGTCAAATGGATTTCTTGGATCAAATGGTGTGTAACTTCTACTCATCTATCTCTTCTTGTGAATGGTGGTTCGACTGAAAATTTTAAACCAAGTAAGGGTTTGAGACAGGGGGATTCATTATCACCGTATTTGTTTCTTCTGGTGGTCGAAATTCTTTCCAAGTTAATAAATGATGCGGTTGAAAGATGTCAGATTTATGGTTTCAAAGTGGTGGATCACGGTACTATTATATCTCATTTTCAATTTGCGGATGATACTTTGATTTTATTGATGCTTCGGTGGAGGAAGTCAGACGTCTTTTTATCATCCTTTTTGTGTTTGAAACTATTACGGGTTTGAAGCTGAATTTAGACAAGAGTATTATGATTAGTGTGGGAGCCGATGGGGTGATTGATGCTTTAGCTAGAGAGCTAGGTTGCAAGACAGAAATATTGTCGTTTACTTACCTTGGGATGCCGATTGGTGCACATTGGAGCAACACATCAGTTTGGGAACATGTTTTGATTAGAATGGAGCAAAAGCTAGCGTCATGGAAGAAAAGACAACTTAATAAAGCAGGTAGATTAATTCTCATTAAGAGTTGTCTTGCGAGCTTGCCAATTTATTATTTGTCTCTTTTTCACTTACCTTTGAGCGTGGAGAAAAGAATGATTAAGATTATGCGCAACTTTTTGTGGGGTGCGGTGCAAGGTAGAATGAAATTAGTGTGGGTTTTTTGGAAGAAGCTTTGTGTTCCTAAGGTGATTGAGGGTTTAGGTGTGAAAAATTTGAGGAAGATTAATCAATCATTGCTAGTAAAGTGGATTTGGAGATTTTCGAAGTCCAAAACTAGTCTTTGGAGAAAGTTAGTAAATGAAAAATTTGCTCATAATAGTGAATTATTAATTCCTGATGTGGATAATAAGCCACATGGTAGGAGTTTGTGGAAGAACGTTACTAGCATGGTGACGACGGTACAAAATATGGCGACTTTCACGGTAAGAAATGGTAAAGGCATCCGCTTTTGGAAGGATCGTTGGCTAGACATAGGAAAATTGCAAGACTTGTTTCCAGTTTTTTACAAGGCGGTGAAGGCTAAGGACGCAACAATTTATGACATGATAGAAAATGGAGTTTGGGTTTGTGATTTTAAGAGACCATTAAATTTGAATGAGCAATTAGAATTAAGGGTGCACACGGTACGGTTCGGCTCGGTTCTTGCCGAGACTGAGTACCTGTACCTCCCTAGACTCGGTTCCAAAATTTTGGACCGGTACCTGTACCCTGTACCTCGGTTCCGGTACTATTCGGGACCAGTACGGTACTAGATACGGTTCCGGTACTAGACTCGGTTCCAAACAAAAAATTTCCTGTTAATAAGAAACATTCTTTGAGTTTAACAACAACAACAACACTCTATCTTCTCGCTGGAAATTCAAGTTCAATCCGCACCATACTGGCACAAAGATTAATTATTTTCGCTGTAACTTCATTCTAGCACAAACCCGTATCTCCATATGATCCCCACAATTACGTCATAACCAATGGCAGAAAACTTGGCCGTGAAACAGACCTGCCTGAGGACATGACCTGCCGTTCAAGCATTTTCTCAAGCATTCAATGTGCGTATTGCGAGCTGATAAGGGTTATGCACTACTTGTATTTTGAGGACCGCAAATCATCTCCTTCCCTGCAAACCAATTCGATTCCAACAACAATAACATTCAAAAATTCTCGAGAGCACACATTATTCTCAATGATTCATTCTGAAACCACGGCAACACACTTCCATTCAAATCAATGGCATCTCATCCTCGTTCTTCTTCACTGACCTTTCTAGCTTCCAAACTCGAGCTTCTTTGACTGTAAGATTGAATCAGACACGAACCCACTCTTCCTCTTCATTCTTCTCGGATAATATCTTGTTCAAACCAATCGTCCTGCCCTGTACTCTCCGTTCATATTCAATTTGAACACCAACATCTACAGCTTCTTCACTATTTTCCGGCGTAAAACAAAACCCAATACCATCACAGACTCGTACATAACTACTACCCCTAAATCCAATGGTTAGAATTATTCGGTACATTCGGTCCGGGACGGTACGGGACTAGGGAAAGACCGTGTACCTATACCTGCTTAGTCCCGGTTCCTATTTTTTGGACCGGTACCTGTACCCCCTTCCTCGGTTCGGTACAAAACCAGGTACGGTTCCACCGGTTCCGGGACGGTCCGCCGGTCCGGCTCGGTTCCTGTGCACCCTTAATTAGAATAGGATCTTTTGAGGCGTGACTTAAATCATGTTCCTGAGCTTGTTGAAGCGGACGATGAGTTGGAGATTATGGAGAATTTTAATACCCCAAGATGTTATGAAAGACTTTCTGGCAACCTTGAAGAATGCGACTTCGATAAGTTCCTTTGGAAAGGTAACATTCCAAACAAGGTGAGTTTTATCATTTGGGATATTTTCCATGATTCATTACCTACCAGAGATATGTTGCGACATCGAGGTGTAAACATTGATAGCGAGCAGTGTGTTTTATGCAACGACATCAGGGAGTCAGCAAATCACATGTTCATTCATTGTAAGTACTCTTTTGAGATTTGGAATTATTCATCAAATCCTTTAGGATAGCCTGGCCATTGCCAAGTACTTTGATTCAACTGTTCGAAGCATGGTCTAACAATGTGTTGCAAGGGAGAGGTAAGGATGTTTGACAAATCTTACATTATGCGGTTTGTTGGATTTTGTGGAAGGAGAGGAATGGAAGAGTTTTTGAGGTTGTCACAAGAGTGTGCAAGAAAATATTGATTTGGTTAAGCAATTGGTAGTCTTATGATCTTGTGACAACGATACTTTTAAGTATGTTGATCCTAGTTTAATGTGGAGTAATTGGGATACTCTAATGTGTATGTAATATTTGTTGTATTAACCTTGGTTTGATGCTCGGTTTCTTTTTTATTTTTAATATAATCTTCTCTTCGATTTGGTTAAGGATGTTTGGCAAATCTTACATTATGCGGTTTGTTGAATTTTGTGGAAGGAGAGGAATATAAGAGTTTTTGAGGTTGTCACAAGAGTCGGTTTGTTGAATTTTGTGGAAGGAGAGGAATATAAGAGTTTTTGAGGTTGTCACAAGAGTGTGCAAGAAAATATTGATTTGGTTAAGCACTTGGTAGTCTTATGATTTTGTGACAACGATACTAGGAATAATTGAGATACTCTAATGTGTATGTAATCTTTGTTGTATTAACCTTGATTTGATGCTCGGTTTCTTTGTTCTTTTTAATATAATCTTCTCTTCGAAAAAAAGAAAAAAATTAGGGCGATGAGATGAGAGTCGAACCTATGACTTTCTGATTGCCAAACACCTCCCCAACCATTGAATTGAACTACATGCTGGTTGTTGATTATACTCGATGTGTTACCTATTTAATACGTAATACTTTGTTTAAATCATAATATAACGTTAGAAAATGCATTTTTCATTAATTTAATATATAACGAATTTTAAGTGTCGTTTTCATATTTGTAAATCGAATTATACACGTCCATACGTCGTTCCGACTTACAGCCATATCACGAACCGTTGACCGGACTATTGATCAAATTTGATTTTTAAGAATCCGAATAATACTCGTACGTATCACGTGCCGTGAGTTTGACGTATTCCGAATTGCTAACCAGGACGTAAACTGAAACAGTGGGGGTGGGGAAATTCTTAACTAGATATACTCCTAGGCCTAGCTAGTCCCCCTAATAAATAAATCTGGTCCTAAATATCTCTTGACAGGTTATAACTACTCTATAGTCTAGAGGTGGCCAGTAGCTCCCTATTGGTTATAACTTTGACTTAATTCAAATAACAAATTTTGAGGTTACCATCAGATAAGATGGTATCAAATCAAACCCTATTAGAAGCGATCACCACTTAATGCTTCTGATAAAATCCATATTTGACCACATAACAATTGTATTCATTATTGATTAATGTGAGTGAGCCTGCAGCTCGGAATTAATGTGGCTTATTGTGTCATTTTCACACTCAATGGTCCCTAAACGGTACCTCAAACTGGGGCCAAGTCTTAAAAATGCTACTGCATCTTTACTTCCAAGTTCCAACCATACACAAAATGGACCAAGGACTGAGGTTCTGAAATCGTGAGTAGTATCTGGAACTAGTCTGTACTGTAGTCTATTGAATGGTAAATCAAAAACTTACAGCCAATTTTTTGGAAAACAAAATGAATATTTACTTGTCTTACCACGTAGTCTTTTACGATTTAATAAAGCGGAATACGATTTGTGTACAAGCATGAAAAACGTTTAATGACGTATATTTTTGTGACTTAAGATCGCTTTCGAGTCTGTTATTTATTTTCTCATCCTGTCATTTTTTTCTCTCCTCCCCTTTCGGTTTGGTTCTTTTGACTATAAAAACCAAGTGTAGATGATAAACGTGAGGAGAGGAGTAATTTTTTGAGCTCCCTTTCGGTTTGGTTTCATATTATGAGATTCAAATCTCCATTGTCTCCATGCATGGAGTTATGCCGTGTAATTGTAGGGGCGTCTGTTCTGTTGTATTATTTTCTTTTCTGTCTTTTGACTTATTTTTAAACCTTTTGGTGTAAATGTAGGAAATTAAGTTAAATATGTCAGAATTGTTGATTTTTGAATAAAAAGGAATATCACGAAAATGTCTATATACATAGATTGGGAGATAGAGAAAGAAACAGCCCATGCAATCAACTTGCGCTAAGGAGGAAATTATGTGTTCCATTTCCAAAAGGAAAATCCAAAAGCAGAGAAACAGAAAACCTTAGCCGGTTAAGTTAAAGAGATAAGTTAATTTTTAAACTCGATTTTGCATCACATAAACTAGAAGCCGAATGGCATCAAGTGTATACGTGTACAAAGAAAAAGCACTTGTTCGAAAGAGAAAAGTGTCAAAAACAAAAGGAAAAAGCGCAAACCCCGAAGGAAAACAACAAGTTATAAGTGCTCAATCTACTCGCCATGCATACGTATAAGTTAGGGGTGAGCATTTCGACCCTAATCGGCTGATTTAACCGGACCAACTGTTCATTTGCGGATGGATGTCCGGACCGTTTGTTAATGGGTTGGATGCGGATGAAATTTTTGAAATCCAACGAACAACGAATCGGACCCGGATGCAGCTTTGAAAATTCGTTGGACATCCATATCCATTAAATTAAGGGAATTTATATAGTTCTAGAAAATACTATGGATCATTTAGGAATTTTTAAGATGTTTGCTTGGATGTTGTACATGACATATTTATATTTGTATACATATATAGGATATGTAGATTTTATAAGGAGTCATTTGTGTCAGCTTATTTTCTTTACTATAAATTTTAACAAAAATTAATTCATTGGATTATCCGCATCCAATCCGTCCATCCGTGCATCCATTGGATGCAAAATCCATGCGGATAAAATCCGTAGTGCAATGGATTGGATGCGGATGAGGCGAAAACCGTCCCATGCTCACCCCTACGTATAACTCGTATGGCCTTCCGCCTTTGTGTGTGGCCTTTGTATACCATGGATTGGACCCATCATCTTTTATATTAGAATCTACTAACTTTGCATTCGGAGAATATCCTCGAGGTCTATCTCTTGTCATATTTTTAGGCTTACTTTTCATAACATAAAATTGATTAAAAAGATCAAAATCAATAATTCCTGGGTGAAAATGACATTTAGATTTTGATACTGTTTAAATGGACAAAAATGTAAAAATAGACAGGATATAAACAGTTTCATCCTACCCATTTTCAAATACTTTTTCTTACTTTTAATTTACATCAAGACGCATCCAGTTTCATCCTTACTATTTTTTTAATTTACATCAGGACGCATCCAGTTTCATCCTTCCTATTTTTTTGGTGTTCATTTCACCCATACTAATTTTTACTCGTCCATTTGAACCATGTATTTCCGTTTTCATAATGTGTAACATTTCATATTATTGTACATAAATCTTTTTTCAGATTTTTATTTTAATTTGATGTAGAATTTTGGCTTCGCCACACGCTGACACCCCACACTCATTTTTGATAACACATACTCCACATCTAAGCTACTAGAGTGACATTAAAGACGGTGTTTTATACACTGTTCCTCCATTAATTCACCAACATTTACGACCGTTGTACAAGGATCTGATAATATGACACATCTAGAAGAAAGACAAGTTTAACAAGATTACAGGGTAACAATAGGAAAGCAGGGGTATTTACGTAAATTACACATCATCACATCAAGGCTCCTTTTGCAAATGCCCATATAAATCCTTGACACGCCTCCCCTAGAAGGCTTATATATAAATTATAATCATTCAGTAAAACTTTCTTGGCCATCTCTCTCTCTTGGTGCTTTCTTTCCATCCCTATTCCCTACCATCTCCAACCTTCAGGGTCTCCAACTGTTTATCATCATTCAGGTTTTTTCTCTTACAACCATCTCTACTTTCATTTCTCTACTTATTATTTAATCATGAAGGAGTATAATTCTTCTTTCTTGCTTGCTCACTTTGTTTGTTTTGTTTTTGTGTTAATTACCTGCAGGTTTTTGTAATACTTCTTAGTTAAGATGATGGGATTAGAGAGATTTGTGGTGACAATAAAATCAAAACTGAAAGGATTGAAGTCAGGATCATCATCAAAGCACAACTACAACCACAAAGCTGCTGCTTCAGCTAATTATTATGATAAGATAGATAAGAGTGAAAGTATGAGGATTGAAATCAGCAGTAGAAAAGCTCAGAAACTCATTCAGAAAACTCTTAAAATTGCTGATTCACCCATCAACAAAACTCATGCCTTTTAAATTCCATCAGCATACATGAAGGACTTGTATTTTGGAATTATCATGCATCACATCATCATCATCATCATGTAATAATAATAATAATTTCTACCTGTGGGATTTTCTATATTTACATGGATGGGGGTACTTGTTCTTGTTCTTTTTCACTTTTTAGGTAAATTTGTAATCACCAATCAGATATATCGGGTTTTTAGTAGATAATACAAGGATTTTTCCATCTTTAGGTTCATTTCTTATGGCCTTTCTTATTTAGTTAATCATTTTTAAATTTTTAATAATGGATTTATAACACTTTATATTTGTCATTATTTTCTTGGCTGTGTTACTTCATTAATCTCTCATTCTCTCAGGATGTTATATACTTAATCTAGGAGCATATACTAATCTTGGTGCTACATGGTAACTAATAAATTAAGTCCAAATTGACTATTGACTTTTGACTTTTGCGTGTATAAACTATAAAGCCAGCCTCAATCCCAAACGGAATACACTTAAATTTCTTATCTTTATTCTAATATTTGAAAGTTTGATTGGCTTCAAATAGACATGGCCTGAAACCATGTTTTCTCCGACTTCAAAAACAACTTTTGTCGTGGTATAACTGTAAGTATAAGAGTGAATCCAGAGGGGAATTCAAATGCCTAGAAATATTATACTCTAATTTGAAGGATAGGAAATCAATTTGAAAATGATGGATCTGACACGAAAACTATGAAATTCATAATAAAAAACTAGAAATTTTATAAGAGTTTCACTTAAAGAAAGTTCGCATCTCTCGGTTCCAAAGTATATTGCTTGACTGTCATATCTTTTGCTATTTATGCATAGCCTATTACTTTCTAGAATTGGGGCAACTAACATAGGCCGGATCTAGGACAGTCCAATTTTGAAAATTCGGCTAACCTGTAATGAGAATGTAAGTACCTGATTAAGTAGAAATCTCATGCAGTTCACTAATTCATTTTCGTGTGGTGGTCAATGAATAGTCAAAGATGGGTCAAGGATAGGATTTCATGTACTAGTGGCTTTAACAAACAGATCTGATCTACAACATAAAAATAATTAAAAGATTCCTTGAAATGGTGTTCATGAAGAAAAGACTCTAAATATCCATGCAAGAATGACTCAAGCGGTCAAGCCCATGATTTATAAATGCTTCATGACAAGAGCGCTTTTGGGTAAACTACTTGTTATTAGGCAATATATGCAAAAGAATTGCATTAAAGGGGTTCCATGCTATTGCGGCCAAATTGATAGGGGTTGAAAACTATGAAACGGGGAGAAAAGTAAGCCAGCAAAAAGAAAGATATCTAAAATAATATTCATGTGATGTGATCCTCTAAATACCAACTCCATCGATTTTGGTTTCCCACTTTTAAATGACGGTTTACTGATCCTTCGGCTCTTCAAATAGCATGACTTTATAAGTGTTCTTTCTTCCCCAATAGTGACCTTATCAAGAACTGGCTCATCCTTTCCAATTGAGCCACATGCCGATCATAAGTTACTATAATATATATTTGTACCAAAAAGAATACTAATACTATAAAATATTTTCCGATTTGGACATTTAATTGTATTAATAATCTCGTTAAATTTATCAAATTCTTAATATCCGGTAAGACCAAATAATTTATAAATTGATACCGCTACACATACTATGAATATATTCTGAATTTGTGTGCTTTTAATTTATCCTTTTGTAAAAGATTAATTTTATATCTAATCTTTCATTGAAAAAAAAAACAGAAAAATGTTCTAATTTTTGTCTAACCTAACTATGATATCTAGTTTTCTTAAAATCAAGATATACAACCTCAACCGAATATTCAAAGACCGCTACATGGATCCGCCAGATTGACAACCCCGTGAAAATTGGTGACCACTGAGCAATCTTGTTTTTCGACGTAACATTATGCCATGTCTTGTGAAGTCGCAACACATTGCATGACTTGTAAACAGAAATTCTCACGCAAAATACTATGGGGCTGTTTGTTAACCATTATTTTAATAGATTATCAGTCCATAATTCATTATGCAGAATATAATGGATTTTATACGCGTTTGGTAACTAGTATAATAATTGTTTATTTTAATTATAATTGAAAAATCCATTATTTCTATAAACAGGAAAAAGTTGTTTTGAGAATTTATTATAATTAATTATTTTTTCTAAGAAACTCAAATTGATTTTTTTTCCTTCTTATTTTATCTAAACTATCAAGAGAGAGACAAAAAAAACAACATAGGATGAAAAAATATCATAAATCATTGTTCTTTCCTCTCCTTTTTGAGATTATCATTCTAAGATAATCAATTATTTGAAAAAAAATATTTGGAAAAATTTATTTTGAAAATAATTATATCAAAATCACTTATCAATTTATGATTATCTATAATCATAAATTTTACCAAACAATGCCTATACAGATCTCTTAAAGAGATTAAGATGATCACTCAAAATTTCTCTCTATTTAAATTAATACCATTAAAATTAATGGTATTGTTTCCTTTTTATCACCTTCTCTTTCTTCTTTCCTTTCTCTTCCCTTCTAAAAAAACTCAAAAGTCTGAGCAAGGATTATTGTTTTTATTTTGTTTTAGTAGATTTTCTGATTGAATAAGATGTTGTTTTTTAATTTGTGGTGTATTTTGACACATTTCTTCACCGTTTTGGTGATTTTATCTTCGCTTTTTGGCGATTCTTTTTTCGGTTTGAGGGCGATTATTTCTTCACTTTGGTGGTGATTTGTTCAATCTTTGTTGGTTGGTTGATGACATGTTATTGTAGATCCGAGAACATCGACGATTCAACACGACATCACTTTGAGTTCATCCTCAACAAAAGGGATTTAGGGCATCCGGGTCTGTCGTTCATATAAATACAAGATCAAGGGCTAAGCACTCCTTTCTTTTTGGAGCATCTCTTGTTATAGAAGACAAACATTCAAAATGGTTGGAATTGATTCCGGATTATACCATCTTTTCTCTCACTTTTCATACAAAAATTGGGTACTTTTGCGGTATTTTGCTCTTTCTCTTCGCGAATTACATGTAATTGGTATCTTTATTTGTATTTGGGTTTTAATATTCTTGTATTTTGATGTTCTTTTTCTTGTAAACAATCATGTAATCACCTTTATTTGTATTTGGGTATTTTGCTCTTTCTCTTCGCGAATTACATGTAATTGGTATTTTTATTTGTGTTTGGGTTTTAATATTCTTGTATTTTGATGTTCTTTTCCTTGTAAACAATCATGTAATCATCTTTTTTGGATTGAATGAAATGTGGTCCCATCTTCATCAAAAAGAAAAAAATTCTCTCTATTTGTTTATTGTTTCATGGTACTTCTTGAACCATATTTGTGGCATACTTTTATCGTATAGGTGTACTAAATAACCAGCAACATACTTTCGCTGATGGCCTGTAGATAGGTGGGGCAGAATGTAAACGTGATTAAATCCATTCGTGTACGTTGAAGAATAGTAAAGAGAAGATAAGTAATTTGTGAACATAAATTGGATTGGATCCAACAGAGTGGGGTGTGGGTCTAACAGTAATAAATTGATGAGTGGGGTTCCAGCACATCTGCCAAAAGTTAATGAGGAACCCAATCAAGAATAACTTCCTGCGCTGCAGCCTTGCCCGTGCACTGAATCTCAGTGGGTCTCGCAACAACTTGCAATGACAATCAGTGTCCGATAACAGACTTGAATGGTTCTTAAGACTTTCTTTTGTGTCGCGACGAAAACAGGAGATAATATGGGTATGCCGGTATGGGGAAGTGGGACGTCCCCTCACAGCTAAATTAGTTACCGACACGCACATTAACTGAAAGCATTCGTGTTTGTGGTATGGCTCGCTGTCCTATTTCTTCTAGCGTAAGAAGATTATTGAACCGCAACATACAGAAAAAGGAAGAAAAATAATCAATTTTGTTAGACGTTTAAAAGAAAACTAGATTTTGTGCCGGGACGGAAACTTGGTTCACCAATTCAATCTACAATTATAAATAGAACGACGTAGTCATGCACCAACTACAAACACAATGCATCACTTCTTTGAACAATATTTTTGATTTGGTAAAGCTCGGCTTCGCCTCGCCCAGTCCGTCCCGATATGATCGGTAAGGCTCGGCTTCGCCTCGCCCAGTCCCGATATGATGTGGTAAAGCTCGGCTTCGTCTCGCCCAGTAACGATATGATTTGGTAAGGCTCGGCTTCGCCTCGCCAAGTAACAATATGATTTGGTAAAGCTCGGCTTCGCCTCGCCCAGTCCCAATATTTAATGGTACGAAAATTATATGCAAATCACATTTAAATTTGCACTTCACTTGAATAGAAAGTGATATGGTTTTGTGGATAAGAAGGATAATTAAGCGGCAATTGTTCTCATAACCACATAATGTTGTTCTTAAATAAGTATATATATACAACCAGGTTCAACTGGATGATTGAGATAAAAGGCTTCAATTTGCAACAACACCATTTTGTGGTGAATTACATTGCTTTTGAAAGCAAACAAATTATACTAAGTAAGCTACCAGACCTGAAAACCATCCACAGTCATTCTATTTTCTTTTAACCATTTTTTTAGTTTGATGTGATATGGCTACGCCTCGCCCTGTCGCTTCGCAAATTTGATTTGGTGTTCGAAAAGATGGTGCTTTTGTCCTATAAGAAAGGAAGACACTTCTTAATTTCATTCTTTGTTTTTCTTTTTTCCGTCACATCTTAATCCAACCCTTCCAAACTCCCTCAAACTACCTATCTAAAAGTTCATGAATATGAGCTGATAGAAATATAAAGCCATTTCCGATAGCTTTCAACAAAAACAATAACCAATGTACTTATTAATTAATATATACTTGGTCAATACAGAAAATTCACTATTTGTATCGTAGTACCAAAGAGTGGAAACATCCATATTAATAAACAAAAAAGCATGTGAAACCAAAATTAACCCTTGGGCTTTATGTTTCCCATAAGCAACAGAAATCTGGCTCCCCTCAAGTGTGCGCTGCAAGGCCTCGAGCATGTCTAACGAAACAAAAAACAAAAAACAAAAAAGTATCAGCAAGAGCAGAAAGTATCTCGATATCACTCTTTAGTGTTCTATTCTTTAGAGATTTCATTGTATTCCCCATCTTCCTTATTTGTTTTTCTCCAGTTTCTTTTTTCCTAATGAAAATGTGATGACAATACTTTTCTTTTTCTTAGCCTAACAAACATGAAGGAGTCAGAAGCCCATTTAAACCCCAAGCATATAACTTTAACTAAGCTAATGATTATTGGTAGGATTGTAAAGATTCTTAATTTTGTTTCTTCTTTAGGGTCAAGAACATCAACTATGGAAATGAAACATTCTTTCCAAAATTGTCTAAACTATTAGACGAAGAATACAAATTTTATGATTGGAATCGGAATAATGGAAACAAACCCTAACATCATAGAAGTCATATATACATACAACAAATTCAAGACATAAAAGCGAAAGATGAGTTATCTAGTCCCTTAATTAGATTCAGGTCAAATTCTGAGATGAGCAATCTTAAGGGTAAATAAATAATGAAGGTCTAAGAAATGAAGGTCTAAGAAAGCGATCTGAAATCCTTCAAAAATGAGAATTAAAAACATATTTATTCCTTAATGGAGAAAGCGAAAGCAGGGGGGAAAGTAAGTGAATCCCTAAATCATGTCAAAGGGGTATTACTAAAAAGATTGACAATGATCTGGAAGTATAGAGGAAATAAGTTCTCATTCACTTAAAAATATATCCAAAGTACCTAACATTTCTGCTAAGAGAGTTGGACGACACATGAGGGATCATTTTTGTTTGGTTGAATTGATGTGATTGCTTCCAAAACTGTTTCTTGTTTCGCCTTGTTCTTTGGTCTAGATTCCTTTCTATACCTGGATTCGACAACAAAGGATTTAGTTTAAAAATTCATACAATTAGCAAACAAAAATGCCATTAGGTGCTACCAGCAACACCAAATTTGATACAAATTAGGTGCTACCAGCAACACCAAATTTGATACAAATCTTTTTAATTTTCTTTTGTAATCATCTTGACATTCTCTTACTCCAGTTAATTTTGAATTTGTCTCATACTTTCCATCGACAAACTATGGTAGAGCGTACGCTAGATGATAATGGGTTTGTTTTCTCTTTATATGTTGAAATCTAACATGCATAGAGGAAATTGAGAACTTAATAGAGGGTATGCAAGATGATGATGGGTTTCTTTTCCTCTATTAAAAAACAATAACAATGAATGATTGATCATACCACCGCTAACTGGTAAGAGAACAATTAAGAGAGTGATGACTATGTAAAGAAGAACGTAAAGAAATCTAACCCGCATCAGTCCAATGTGTACCAACAGCAAGGGATGGAGCAGCAACTCACCTTCCCATTGGGTATCACCACCCCATTGATCATTAGAAATCCTATCAGCAACACCAAAATAGGCCACTGGAGCAGCACCCTCATCTGTTTCCTGATCCTTGGCTTCGTCAGGATCCCTGTAGAAGAATGAATCCACCTGCAAAGTACAATTGCTATATAAAATTATTGATAAAAAATATATAAAAATAATAATACGCAATTCAGTATTTACTGCTCCACTCAGCACAAACTAATTGGCACAATAAAGGTAAAATCCCAAAGGAAACTGAGTCGTGTTTTTTTGTTGATGCTTTCTTGGGTTACCAAGAGAAAAACTACCTTCTACCTAGATGAAGAAAAATGATGCAAATGGTGAGCAGCATTTGCTCTATCGATAGCAGCATTAATCTTGTCAAGGTATAAGAATACTTTGTTGTAGTCAGTGAGCTCGCAACAGCACATAGAATGGCTTATGGAGCAAAAGTGAAAGGTATAAGAGTAGACGAATATCACAGCTCCAGTGTCTCTAGAGAATGGCACCATCAATAGTTTCAGGCACCTATAAGCCACAACATGATACCAAGATAAGCCTAGCTAACTACCACATTTTAAATTTGACTTTATTGAAATGTACTTGTATATGGTATAGTCTGATCACTTGCCACATACCCCACTTGGCTTCTCATTGGAAAGTTCATTAGGTAGATGAAATAGCTACCATCGAAGTAACCTATCGCCAAGGACCTATAGTTCTTATTTATTTTGATGAATCACTTAATGTGCCCACTAAAGCTACGTTCAATAACCTCTGGAGCTATTTCAACTTGTACCATCTTTAGCGACTATTAAATGGTTGCAATCATCTGACAAAGAAAATAAAACAGCCTTTCCCCAGTTTACTGCCCATGAAATTCCTTTGAATATCAGATGTTTTAAGCATAACTCTTAACCTCTAAAAATATAATAACACTACAGAGTATGACCTTTTAGAAAAGATCGCATGCATATCGTTTCACCAAGTATGAAGAGTTCATAACCCAATCATTAGTAATGATACTGAAACATGCATAAATAGGTAATGTATAAGAGATTTAGAGAAATAAAACGAAAAACGAAAACCATAGCAGAAACTTTATAACGCAATTACCTTGAATGTACACCGTCTTGCATATTCATAAGTTTCGAATTCCTCCAGAACAACTACGACCAAACTTGTTAAGCCCGATAATTTGTTCAATGCTTTCACACACATGGTGGCATTATTTAGCCAAAACAGTCAAGAAAACAAAAATTGAAACTTTATATGACTCAAGGTATTACATATGTTAAAATCGAACTACAGGCTTTCATGGTGATCTCCTCTATTGTTGCAGATACATGTATCACCTACGAAATCAGAATGATCATACAACAAAAAATGAGAAAGTAAGAAACAAACTCTACTAACAATTGAAATACCTGTGGAAA
The DNA here is from genome assembly GCF_003573695.1 of Papaver somniferum. Classification (NCBI taxonomy): domain Eukaryota; kingdom Viridiplantae; phylum Streptophyta; class Magnoliopsida; order Ranunculales; family Papaveraceae; genus Papaver; species Papaver somniferum. Next base: position 74,592,527 of record NC_039362.1, read on the forward strand.
AAATCAAGATAAAAAATAGATGAATTAGTAATAAGGGTAGTGTTTACGAAATATTGTCAAGATTTTGTTGTTTATCAAGGGGAAAGAACAAAAGAAGAACCTTGACAATTTGAAAATCAGTTGGCACACTACCGTAGTTTGTCAACTTCACCTGTACCTTCTCTTCCTCATAGGCAGCAATCCACTTCTCCATCTCCAAGAGTCACTAACAGACCAGCAGCTCGACTTCCTCTTGTGTTTTCCCGTTAGCTCGACCTCCTCAGTGTTCAGAATCATCGTATCCCGAAGCCACATCAAAATCTGTAAAAGAAACCATTAGTATATAATCAAAAAAAAAAAAAAAGGAAAACGATGATGAATTAAATGGAGAGAAGTAGAACATGGAGAGGAGAGGAAGAAGGCTGCAGAAAGAATAGAAAAATTAATGACGATTTGTTTCGGAAGAAAATCTAGGTTTGTTCCTAGGGTTTCTTAGGTTTTTCTTTGTTTCGTTTGTTTCTTTTTTTCGGGATAAAAAATAAAAAAAAAAAATTTATTTCATGAGAAATAGTGAAACGGAGTAATTCTGTGAGTGGGTGAGGATCACCGTTCAACGTGGAGCCTTATGAGCTTAGGATTTTAAAAGAGTTAGATTTATATCAAGTTATAAAAGAAAGGAAAAAAATTGATGCCGAATGGGATGTCCGTGTTGCAGTTAAACAAAAGAAATGGTGGCAGCACCTCGTCTAAATTGAGTCCGATTTCGTGAACACTCGTCCGTGGACCATACACATTCCAAAACTAGTTCTTTCTTGTACGTAGACCCCCGCCATATGGTTGAGCCTGTGGAAGTAGAAGTATACATGCCTAAAAATAATTTGATTACCAAAATAAAGTTATGAAAATTGCCAATGACATGCAAGATAGGCATTGCGTGAGTTTCTGCGGAAGTGGATAGAGTGACTCACAAATAATTAACTCACAGCTCATTTCTAATTACATCCCTTGCGCAGCTTAAATGCAAATTAATTGCCACGGATATATGTACTTGCTGCCTACTCAGTTCCGTAGTCCTTATCCTGTACGGATAAACACTCTTTAAACCCGAAGATTTCATTGATTGGAAAAGATCTTGCAACTTAATTGTTTTGCCATAATCGACTCTATATATCCATTACCAGCTAATTTGTTTCCATTTTTGTTGTTGTGGATAGATAGAGATGCAACAATCTGACGTTGACAAAATTTGGATAATTTCAGAAGATTGTTGAGATTATATATAAGAGTACACTCCAACACAACACAAATCAAAAATCACTCAAAATTCAAAGATTAACTGTGCCCCATTGCAGTGCTGGTGGTCAAAGAAAGATCAGTAAGTTCTTATTAGAATTGCAGTAAAATGGCAGGAGGTATGGCTATCCAAGGAAGTACAAAGGATTATGGTGGGAACATTACCATGTTCGTGTTCGTTACCTGTCTGGTAGCCGCGACTGGTGGTCTCATCTTTGGTTATGATTTGGGGATTTCAGGAGGAGTAACATCCATGGATGTGTTCCTTAAGAAGTTCTTTCCATCGGTGTACAAAACTATGAAAGATGATAGCAGTCATGAAAATCAATACTGCAAATTGGATAGCCAGTTATTAACAAGTTTTAGGGAAAATTGGAAAAATGCCTCAATATGAGATGCAATGTTGGAAATCTGTCCCAACGTTAAAAATAGTTGGAAAAATGCCCCATTTCGTTAACTTTGACATCCAACCCAGTTAAGTCACATGCGTAAAGCCACCATCACCACCAGAACTACCATTAATACCGCCGCTTCCACCACCAGAACCTTAAACATGAACCCTAAACCCTCAATCCTGGATTTTGAACCCTTAACCGTGAATTTTGAAGGACGTATTTGTCTTTTTATTCGCGTGTGTGGGCTCACACATGTGACTTAACTGAGTTTTTGACGGAATGGGGCATTTTTCCGAACTTTTAAATGTTGGGGCAGATTTCCAACATTGCACCCCATATTGGGGCATTTTCCCAATTTTCCCCAAGTTTTACTTCTTCTCTGTACATTGCCGCTTTGGTTGCTTCCTTTTTTTGCATCTGCAACAACTAGAATCTTCGGGAGAAGAATTTCTATGATCGTGGGAGGGGTCGTATTTTTGATTGGTTCAGCAGTAAATGGTGCTGCAGTGAACGTTGCAATGCTCATCATTGGTCGCATATTACTCGGTATCGGTGTTGGGTATGCCAATCAGTCAGTTCCTGTTTATCTGTCAGAGATGGCACCTGCAAAACTGAGAGGAGCACTCCTTATGGGATTTCAATTGGCTACCACTATCGGAATATTGGTTGCGAATCTTGTGAACTACGGGACAAACCAGATCAAGGGTGGATATGGTGTTAGAAAAAACGCTTTAAAAAATACCAATTTTTTACATGGACTATGTTTTGATCCCTAGACCTATTGCACATTAATTGTTTTTTCATTTGAATAGATAAAACAATAGTCCCACATTGACTAAAATCTAAAGAGTTTTAGACTTAAATACCATAGAATTGGCTATAAGGGCATGGCCCTTGGGTCATTAGACTTTTGTGCTTTGAGGGAAGGCCTAGACTAGGGCAAGGTTGCCTTTCCCGTACGCGCGGTGCTTCGCACAGAAGCACGCACGCCGCCGCCGTCCGGTCGGTCGGGCCCGGGTGTGGGTGTGGGTGCATTAGATCCTATCTTTTTGCTGAAATTTTTGGTACGTGTTTTCCACACGTACCAAAAATCTCTTCTTTGTCTGCACGTGTTTTGTCCTGACTTCTTTGTGAGTCACCCTTTCGTCAAAGGATCTGCAATATTCTCTTTAATCATGAAAATGCTAAACCTGCAACTACTCCTTATGATCCCAATTGCAAATTGAAAAAGAACAAGGGTGGGGGTATTTATCAACTTGAGTATTCTCGTGTTATTGGCAGTCTTATGTATTTAATGAACTGTACAAGACCTGATATTGCCTATACTGTGAGTAGATTAAGCAGGTACACTTGCAACCCTGGGCATGATCACTGGAATGCTCTCTACAGAGTTCTACGGTACCTGAGAGGAACTTCAAACTATTGCTTAAGTTTTGGGAAGTATCCTGCTGTGCTAGAAGGGTATTGTGATGCTAATTGGATATCAGACTCAGATGAGTGCAAATCCACTAGTGGGTACATCTTCACACTTGGTGGTGCGTCTGTGTCATGGAAGTCTACCAAACAGACATGTATAGCCCGATCCACCATGGAGTCTGAGTTTATAGCCTTGGAGAAAGCTGGAGAGGAAGCTGAATGGATACGAGGTTTCCTGGGTGGAATTCCACTCTGGCCCAAGCCTGTGTCTTCGATCGCAATCCACTGTGACAGTCAAGCTGCTATTGGATGCGCAAAGAATAGTGTATACAACGGAAAGTCGATACATCTTCGAAGAAGACACAAGACAGTGAAACAACTACTCTCTACTGGCATCATCTCTATAGACTTTGTAAAGTCTAAAGAGAATATTGCAGATCCTTTGACGAAAGGGTTATCTAGAGAGGTAGTTAGATCCACATCGAAGGGGATGGGACTCAAGATCATAGAATAAATCGCCATGAAGGACACTCAACCTTGTGAATGGAGCTCCAAGATCAAGGTTCAATGAGATAACTAATTTTTGGTGATGTCGAGAGAAAACACTATCTTTGTCCCTCCCTATGGTGTAACCGTATGATAGTGTTGCCTGCATGTTTTAGGATGATCTGTCAAGATCTTAATGAGTTCCATGGCTTTGCTTAAAGCGGAGTGTGGCAGGACACTCTTAATGGACTCACCTATGTGGATGTTGGAAGTGGGGCCGCTTCCTATGAGAATTTGATCTTTTTCTCTAGAGACATTCATTAAGTCCGGGATTTAGCCCACGGCCAAAACGGGCACAACGGCAAGAGCTTGGCAGCTTTCTTTTTCTTTGAGATATCAAAGTGTGGTTGTTATTTCTGAATTGCACTCACTGTTGACGGTTCAAGACATGGTGTTCACCGTAACAACAAGCAGTTCCGGTAACCTCTCACTAAGTTAAGGTTCAATCTCTGGGACACCTTAGCCTAATATTGATGTATTATGTTTTCTCGTATTTCGTCGATATGTTTTATCTTTCATGTGGGGGATTGTTAGAAAAAACGCTTTAAAAAATACCAATTTTTTACATGGACTATGTTTTGATCCCTAGACCTATTGCCCATTAATTGTTTTTTCATTTGAATAGATAAAACAATAGTCCCACATTGACTAAAATCTAAAGAGTTTTAGACTTAAATACCATAGAATTGGCTATAAGGGCATGGCCCTTGGGTCATTAGACTTTTGTGCTTTGAGGGAAGGCCTAGACTAGGGCAAGGTTGTCTTTCCCGTACGCGCGGTGCTTCGCACAGAAGCACGCACGCCGCCGCCGTCCGTCCAGTCGGTCGGGACGGGCTCGGGTCCTGGTCCGGGTGTGGGTGTGGGTGTGGGTTCATTAGATCCTATCTTTTTGCTGAAATTTTTGGTACGTGTTTTCCACACAAGTAGAAGAATCTCTTCTTTGTCTGCACGTGTTTTGTCCTGACTTCTTTGTCTGAACGTGCTTGTCTTGGCTTCTTTGTCTGTACGTGTTTTGTCCTGGCTCCCTTGTCTGTACGTATTTGGCTTGGCAGCAACACACTGCTCCATGCACTATCTTTAACCCAACATGACCAGTATTTCTGTCATACGCATGGGTTTTCTTTGACTGTCATACGCATGGGTTTTCTTTCTTGTTTGTAACTACACAAACACTATATAAGAGAGTAGTTGTAAGCTCAGAAAACACACACCACAGAGAAATATCTCTTCTACTCTTCCTCTGTTTTTCTGTAAACATCTCTTCTACTGTTTTTAAGTTCTGCCAAGCTCTAAGGGTACCCTCATTGTATGCTACATTGAGGGGTACTAACTGTAGTTGTATCCTGGAGGTGACTCGCCAACTGCTGTAGCATCTCAGAGGAGTGGCAGGCGATATTGCCTTTAGGACAGCGTAGTTTACGTGCCTCTACATTTTCTGTGCAGCAACATCAGCAACATTATTTTGAGCTAAGTATCATCTTCTCAGTTACATTATTAGTAATTTCTCCAACATATGGATGGAGGCTTTCGTTGGCTCTTGCAGCGGTACCTGCAATCATGATGACTGTTGGAGCCTTTTTTCCTTCCAGACACACCAAACTCGCTCCTTGAAAGAGGCCATCAGGAGAAGGGTAAAGTTATGCTGCAGAAAATTCGCGGGAGTCAGCAAGTCGAGGACGAATTTCAAGACCTTGCCGATGCGAGCAACGCAGCAAAGAAGATTGAACACCCATGGAGAAACATATTGCAGCCGCAGTACAGGCCACAACTGACCATGGCTATATTGATTCCATTTTTCCAACAACTAACTGGTATCAACGTCATCATGTTCTACGCGCCAGTCCTGTTTAAAACTTTGGGCTTTGGTGATGATGCATCCCTCATGTCTGCGGTTATTACTGGACTTGTCAATATGTTTGCAGCCTTTGTTTCTATGAGCACAGTTGACAAACTCGGCCGCAGAGTATTATTCCTGCAAGGTGGAATTCAGATGCTCATTTGCCAGGTAATTAAAAATCTTACTAGCTACAATTTGTCTTTCCCTTGCACATATGCATATGATGCTAATACATTTTTGTATATAAACTTACCTAAATAGATCCTTGTTGGAGTCGTCCTCGCCATGAAATTTGGAGTAGAAGGCGTGGGATCCATGTCAAAGTCGAGTTCCTATCTGGTATTGATTTTGATATGTGCTTATGTTGCTGCATTTGCGTGGTCATGGGGTCCCTTGGGCTGGTTGGTGCCTAGTGAGATCTTCCCACTAGAGATAAGATCAGCAGGACAAGCCATCAGTGTATCAGTTAACATGTTCTTCACCTTTATCATTGCCCAAGCTTTCCTCGCCATGCTTTGCTACATGAAGTTTGGCCTATTCTTTTTCTTTGGTGGCTTCGTCTTCATAATGACTCTCTTCATTTTCTTCTTCTTGCCTGAGACTAAGAATGTGCCTATTGAAGAGATGAACAGTGTATGGAAGAAGCACTGGTTCTGGGGTAAATACATTCCGGATGATGATGTATCTGGTGCTGGTCAAAGGCACTCATCCAGCAAGGTTTCTAACTGCTAATCATAACCAACAATAATACATAAAAATGTAATACCAATCTGTATTGTTTGTAATCATGTAGGGGTTTGGGAGGCAAAGATTTTACATTTTACTTTGCCACCAACTAAGCTTCTTGATTTGGCACCATCAGCCTCCTATTCTGATGGTTGAGTGTTTGTTCTTTTTCTGCCTCCTTGGCACTTGGTGATTAATTTTGATTTTTTCTCAATAAAAGAAAAACTAAATGATTGTCCTGTCTTTTTCTTTCTGATATAAACCCAGATTTGGGCACAACTTGTTAGAATTAGATTCAATATCCATCTCCCAAATGACCCAACAAAATGAATGTGCTAAAAGATTTCAAAAAGACATAAGAAGGTAGGCAACTTGGTATGCGTATAATATAGAACACACAACAATGATTTCTTAGATATGTTTATAGAAAGAGCAAAAACAACTGAATAGGCCAGCTTGTGTTTTTTTATTTGAGGCACGAACCTTAACTGAAGAAGTGTTTTCCCATGAAGGTGGTGGAAGCATTGTTGGCATTGCCTTTAGAGCAAATGGGCAGTGGACATTATAGCAAGTTCCGTAAGAGTTATGAACACGATAACCTGAATGAGTCTTCGCCACAAAAGAAGGCTCAACGAGCTCTTCGTGTCCTCCAGTTTGAATGTTGTATGCCCAAATGCCGTACTTGTACCTGAGCAAGATAACATTTTTGTCCACCGGACTGAAACCTAAAATCTCGATTTCCTTAATAACCATATTTTCTTCTTCACGATAGGCAACTGCACTTTCTTCTCCTTCTGCATCTTCGTACTCATTCACATAAAACCTTTTAGTCACTTCTGCTACAAGATCAGGCAAGTCAATATCCTTGTGCAGCAAGCGCCAGACCCCCTCAAACACCCAAACGCCCAAAGTCTTCTGGCTTGACACGATTGTAGCATAAAAAAGCAAACCTTCGTACTCTCCAAGACAGTAAATGTCACTTTCACCATTAGAATTTTCTGATTCCAAATCAGGGAAGTCTATCAACCTACACTGCTGGCCACCACTTTCTAAATTGTTTTCTCTTTTGAAATTTACAGAGGTACGAGCTAATAGAACGGATATGATTCAAGTAAGGTTGTGTTTCAATGTTATTGTCGTTCAGATTGTAAGCTAGTATACCTTTCACTCCATTCCAGTACAGTACTCCACTTATAACCAAAGCGTAACAACCAATAGAATCCTTGATGCCTGAAACTTCATAGACATTCCATTCACCCACATGAGAAGAAAATATTTCAATGTTAACTTTGTTGGATGGCTTGCCAAATCTTGGGATAACCACAACCTTGTAACTAGTAGTAGATGAAACAGCCTCGCAAGTAAAACCAATAACAACCTCAATTGGGGTAGTGGAACTAGGAGCTGGAGGAAGTGAAACCCATTCATGTGTAAGTGGATTACATACATAATAGTCCCTTGGTCTTAAGTTCGGTCTCGCATAACTTGATGTACATAAAACCAAACCATTACTAGAACCTACCAGGTAAATCCTGTTGTTCTCTGGATTGGATTCTGGATTCAAAAACCGAAAAGAAAACCCATGTTGATTACCTGATATGAATTCTGAACTCAGTGATTTTGAATGTGAAAAGTAAAAATTTCAACTGAATATCAGCCTGATTAATATTATGATATACCAACCATGGGAGTTTATCAGAGACATTGAGTTGAACCCATTTACTAATGAAATGAGGGTCTGAGAGAAGAGAAGACCATACCTTGGAAACACTCCTCAATTTAAAGATTGATATGAAAGGAAGAAGAAGAAATATTTCAAACCAGATATCATCTGTTAATTTTGTGTTTGGAGTTGTCCCAAGAGAAGAAGAAGAAGAACCCAAATTCATCTTGATAGATTGGAAACAAGTGCACTAGTTTGGTATTTGGGGTTTCTAACTGCACCTTAAAGAGGAGTTTTTGTAATAAAAGTTGTCGAACCGCAAAGGAAGAAGCGATAAAGTAGAAAGAAAAAGAAAAAACATATTAGTAAACTGTAATCGTCAACGCTGGGAATATATTATCATCAGAGCTGGGATTTTCTACAGTTTGTTTAATTTATAGTGGAGAACCTGTAAAGAGTGTCATTGTTTAGTATTATGGTGGAGAAAAAGTAGAAGACTGGGTAGCAGTCCTATAAAGAGCGCAAAGTGATTTCACATGGAAAATGCTCACACCTAGCTAGATTTCTTTAAGGAGTAATCACACCACGTTTATTGTGTGGTCGGGTCTCCACCACGGTTTCAAAACCAGGGCTATGTGTTCCGCCAGACAAGTGCTAGTACTCTAGTTATTATTCACAGGATTCTTCAAGATGTAAAGACTGCAGTATAGATAGAGGATTGTATCAGCAATAGGCAACGAATTGGAGTTACTCAAGCTCTGGTATACCTAAGCAAATCAAGTGCCAACAGGAGCATACTAGTGTAGGTACCCTATTTACTTATTAACTTCTACTGTACAGACAACACGGGGATATAAATAGACTAACCATAGCGTTCCCATAGTTTCTTTGAACCCCCGATAACAACCAAAACACATGCCAACATCAGCAATAAGTTTGTTTCTGGAATGTGGAAGCAACTCATAGCCACAAAAATGTTGCAGAAATCATTACTAGTAATGACTGATGCTAGTACAGATATACACAAAGTATACATGTTTCTGCAACCGACAGAACATACAATTCATCGTGTAATTATTCAGTTGACCTTTCAATTAAGAAATTTAAACTAAACTAATTTTTTCTTACCAGAAGTAGATTTGTAAAATGCCAGCTTGTCCAATATATGCAGAGAGTGAACATGGGTATATTAATTCAGTAAATGCTATCTGAAGCAACACAATCAATTAAAAGAAAGATTAATCCGATGTTTAAACTATACGATAAAAAGTTTACCAAGAAAAAATAATGTCAACAGTAGACACATGTGATTGGTAGGCGTACACCCAAATTCCGTAAAGACTGGTTACTCATGTGATTGGTAGGCGTACACCACATCGCTAAGCATGACCAAGTGCCAAATAACTGACGTGTTTGCTATAACTTCATCTGGAGTCTCTGGAGAGTGAATAGAGCCTGCAAGAGGCTATTATTTGTTAGCTGGAGATTGAGCTGCTCCGTATGACATTTGACTTGCACTTGCAACCATCCCCACAGCTGAGGACTGTCGATGCCCTTGTTGATCCATTATAACTGAAATAAGAGTCAGAATCTGTCTTTTGTCAACAGTTGCAGAGAAACATGTTTCCTTTTTCTCTAATCTTAAAATACAAAAACCAAGGTATCATATTCTTTTCTAAAACAAGTAGATACATAATAGTTAATGCAGCACAATTCTAAAATTGTTTGTGATTGAATAGCAAGAAACCATAACTTTCAAGGAAATTCTTAATTAAGTTTGTAGAATGAAGAGAACAACTGGATTCAGTAGCATTACCTGGTATGCTTTTCCACGAAGGTGATGGAAGCACTGTTGGCATTGTCTTTATAGCAAATGAGTTGTAGACGCGATAACGAGTTCCAACCAAATTTGTCGTAGCCATGAACGAAGGCTCGATGAGCTCTTCGGATTTTGTACTTTCAATGTCGTAGGCCCAAACTCCATCATTACAACCGAACAAAATCACATTTGCATCGACTGGACTAAAACCTATAACCTCAACTTCTTCAATAGCCCCATTTTCTTTGTCGCAATAGTTACTTTCACTTTCACTGTCAACTTCTTCAAAAGCCTCATACTCTTCCATATTGTATCTTCTATACATTCCCGCTACGAAATCAAGCAACACAATATCCTTGTGCACTATATTCCAATCCTCCTCAAACACCCAGACAGACAAATACCTCGAGGTTTTCGAAATTGCAAGAAAACATAACAAACCTCTGTACTCCTTTAGACAAAAAATGTCGCTTTCATCATTATAATTTCCTGACAAGACAGGGAAGTTCATCAACCTACATTGTTGGCCACCGGTTTGAATGCTATTGTTATTGTTTAGATCGTAAGATAATATATCTTTCCCGTCCATCCAATATATTTGTCCATTTACGACAATTAAACTCTCGAAGTCGAAGTCAAAGAAATAACCCCTAGGCTTAGGGTGTGACACTTGATAGATATTCCATTTACCCACAACAGAAGAGAAAACTTGAATGTTAATTTTCCTCAATTCCATATCAGACACTGGCATGAGCACAACCTTATAACAAGTATTGGATGAAATAGACTCACTAGTAAAAGCAGCAATGGTGGTGGTGGTGGACATAGGAGGAGTTGGAGGAAGTGAAACCCACTGTTTTGTAAGGGGATTGCAAACATAATAATACTCCTTACTTGATGAACAACATAAAACCAGACCGTTACACCTAGCAGGTCTATTATGTTGTTTTCTAAATTGGGGTTTGGATTCAAAAACTTAAAGGAAAACCCATGTCGATTACCTGATATGAGTTCTGAACTCGCTGATGATTTTGAATATGAGATCCCGAAATCCATCTTAGAGTGATAAACGAGCCACGGGAAAGATTGAGAGCCATTGATCTGACTCCATTTGTTCATGAAACGACAGTCGGAGAGAAGAGAAGCCCATCCCCTTGAGACGCACCTGAATCTAAAGATTGAGTTGAAAGATAGCAAACTAAATATTTCAAGCAATAAATTCTCTTCAAGTTGTGTTATTGTAGTTTTTTTCTTGGGAGATGAACAAGTTTTCTTGCCAGAACGCAATTTCATCTTGATCGATTGTAAATCAGGGCAGTAATTTTAATCTTTTTTTTTTTGATCAGCAAAAATAAAGATATATATAGATAATACGGTAAAAGAATAAAAAATACACCGGTAAAATCTAAACATTGTGATCCATAAAAATCTAAACATTGTGATCCATAAAGTTGGTCACAGTGCAATCCCAAACAAACAGAAACTTTTCGCTTTCTCATCAGTTCCTCCCATCTGAAAACAAGATCTTCAAAAATCACTCCATCTAGCGTTCTCGACGGCTGCGCCCAATACAAAATGTCAGCTTTGATTTCCAGAATTAGATTGTCTATGAGCATTTCCTTACCGTTGAAAGTTCTTTCGTTCCTCTCCTTCCAAATTCTCCAACATATGGCAATTGGAAATAAATCCCAAACAAAATTTCCTTTGGGATCGTGACCGATATATACTGAATTTTGATTTTTGAGTTTACTGAATTTTGATTTGATTGTGGATCGTGACCGATGTATACTAGGTATACTATCGAGTATCGTGACCGATATTTACTGATAATGGACCGATTTTAGCCCGAAATTTACTGACATGCTGTTGGTACTTCATTAGTCCCCTTCTATTACGACACCTTATATTACTACAATTTTAACGTGGAATTCCCCATGTAGTCCATTCCCTATCGTGCCTCAAACAAGGCATTTTCACCATGACAATCGTGCTAGGAAAATACCCAAACAACTCACACCATGACAGAACATAACATTATGATTTATAGGCCTAGAAACATGAGAGTTGGACTAGTTATGGTTTGTTGTAAACATGTTCTAGCATTATGTATTTAACCAAAGCATCCCATGCTGCTTTAACTTGCTTAATATAGATAACTCTGTCCATGAGAGATTCATGAATACCCTGATGAAGAATATATGTAGCTTTAGAATTCTTCTTTCTGTTTTCAGTTAACAGAGTTAGCGCAACTCCTTCAAGTACTACTCCATCTGTTGGTTCAGCATAACCATCTTTCACAATATCCCATACCTCTTGGTATGTGAAAATATTCTCCATCTGCAACCTCCAATGTTCAAAGTTTTTTCCTTCAAACACTGGCACCTTGATTGAACTTAAACTCGTCATCTTCTTCAACTTAACTTCTCATACCCACATCCCTAAAATATGATACCTTGATTTGATACCAGATGTAGAAAATCTGATATCAAAGACTTAATGAAAACACACACAAACTAAAACTCAAATAAACTTCTCTTAATTGATGTGTTTCGACTCATGGCTCAAAAACCTATTTATATGACTCACAAACTTGACTCTCAAGTAAAAAGACTTTCCTAATCAAAAACAAACTCTAACAAGAAACTTCTAGATAATTCTCACGTGAACAAATTCTTAAAACAGGTATTACTTGTAACCCAAGCAAACTTCTAAAAACCGTACCATGGATCAACAACTCTTGTTTATCCATTCACATTGTATCAACTGTAACTGTTTATCCAACGACATTATGTCAACTCTCATAGTTGATCCATACTATTGGATCAACAATACTTGTTTATCCATTCTGTCTTCTTCATAGTATCTTGGTTTATTCTTCAACATCCTCCCTTAAAACCAAGATACTCTTTGCTAATCATTTCAAGATTTCCACGCAAGTAAATGAAAATGTTAGACTTCAAAGACTTGGTGAAAATATCAGCTACTTGCTCTTCACTTTCAACAAACTCCACAACTATCTCTTTGTTACTGACAAGCTCTCTGATGTAGTGATACTTAATATCAATGTGTTTACTTCTCCCATGAAGTACAAGATTTTTAGTTAGTGATATTGTCGACTTGTTATCACAAACTATTGTTGTTGGTGTTGTTTGTTCTTGAAACAATGATTTCAACATCATTCTTAACCATACAGCTTGTGTAGCACAATTGCTAGCAGCTATATATTCATCTTCTGTTGTAGATAATGCAACAACTTGTTGCTTCTTTGATGACCAAGAGAAAAATCCAGTTCCAAACTGAAACCCATAACCTGATGTACTCTTTCTTCCTTCTGTATCTCCAGCCCAATCACTATCAGTAAAACAAACCAACTTTGGATCTTCTGAAACATTATATAAAATTTCCAAGCTAGTTTTTCCTCTAATATATCTCAGAATGCGTTTTGCAGCTTTTAGATGTGATTGTCTAGGTTCTTCCATAAATTTACTAACCAATCCAACTACATACATGATATCTGGTCTTGTAGCAGTTAAGTATCTTAAACATCCTACAAGACATTTAAATTCCGTTGAATTCACTAGCTCACCTGTTGCATCTTTTGTCAACTTCAATCTCTCTTCTACTGGTGTCAAAATTGGAATTATCCATCTTGAAACGTTTCAAAATTCCTTCAGCATACCTTTGTTGATTAATAAAAATTCCTCTTTTAGTTTGTTTTACTTCAATACCAAGAAAGTATGACATCAAACCAAGATCTGTCATCTCAAACTCCTTCACCATATCCTCCCTGAATTCCTTGATCATCTCAGAGCTATTTCCAGTAAATATGAGATCATCAACATATAAACATACTATAATATGATTGCCAAGATCATCAGCTTTCAAATACAAAGTATGCTCATGTGGACATCTTTTAAACCCTTTTTTAATGAAATAAGAATTTATTCTTGTATACCAAGCTCTTGGTGCTTGTTTCAAACCATATAAGACTTTGTTTAGCCTGTATACTTCATTCTCTTTCCCCTCCACAATGTAACCAGTTGGTTGTTCAACATAAACTTCTTCTTCCAATACTCCATTCAAGAATGCTGACTTCACTTCCATCTGAAAAATATTCCAATTCTTTTTTGCAGCTAAAGCAATAATCATTCTTACTGTATCAAGTCTTGAAACTGGTGCAACCAATTCTGAATAATCAACTCCTTGTCTCTGTCTATATCCTTAGCAACTAATCTTTCTTTCAGTATTTCTTTTTCACCATTTGACTAATTTTTTTTTTGTAAACCCATTTGACACCAATATGTTTCTTTCCTGGTGGAAGTGTTATTCTTCTCAATTGACTCAAATTCTTCATTCATGGCTTGAATCCAACCTTGTTCTTTAGCAGCTTCTTCATAAGCTACATGATCACAATCTCTAAATAGTGCAAAATTCATTACTTCATCATCAGTATCTTCATCATCTCTTGATACAACATAATCATTCAACCTAGCAGGTATAATATATTTTCTTCTTGATCTTGTATTTTCTTGTTGTGTTATTACTTTAGTTCTTGCTTCTTCATGGTGTTCTTCAATTGGAACAACATTGTCTTGAGCTTGCACTTCTTCCTCTACTACAATTGGAACTGTTCTGATGACAGTTGATGGATCAACATCCCTTGTTGACCCAGTATTATATGGATCAACAGTCGTTGTTGATCCATTGTTATGTGGATCAATACTCACTATTGATCCATTATTCCAATTTCATTGTGAATCTTCATCAAATATCACATCTCTTCTTATGACTATCTTCCTAGTTTCTGGGTTATATAACTTGTATCCTTTAGTCACTGAAATGTAACCAACAAGAATACATTTTTCACTCTTACATCCAACTTTTTTCTCAATTCTTTTGGCACATGTGCATATGCAATGCACCAAAAAATTCTCAGATGTCTTACACTTGGTCTTATTCCTCTCCATGCTTCCTCTGGTGTCTTATTATTCAAACTGTTTGTAGGACATCTGTTAAGTAGATATAATGTTGTATCAACTGCATAACCCTAAAAATTCTTTGATAAATCTTTTGTTCTTCTTATAGTTCTTGCCATCTCTATTATGATTATGTTATTTCTTTCAGCTACATCATTCTGCTGAGGTGTATATCTTGTTGTTAGCTGATGTAGAATTTCACGTTCTTCCATGAAACTATCAACTACAGTATATTTTGTTCCTCTATCAGTTCTTAGTATCTTGATGTTCTTACCAATCTGTTTCTCATCATATGTTTTGAAACTTCTAAAAGCATGAAAGGCATCACTCTTTTGTTTAAGCAAATATACCCATGCTTTCCTACTGAAATCATCAATGAAAGTTATGAAATAGTTATTACCTCCATGTGATGTAACTTTTATAGGACCACACAAGTTACTATGAATAATCTCCAAATGTTGCTCAGCTCTTCTAGCTTTGTTGACTGGAAATGGATCTCTATGCTGCTTCCCAAAGATACAATTCTCACATCTTGATTATGGAATTTGGATGAAAGGCAAACCTGACACCATCTCATTCTTTGCTAAAGTTTGCAAACTGTTAAAGTTCACATGACCCATTCTCTTGTGCCATATCCAAGTATCATTATGAACACTGCTACTGTAACATCTTTCCTTTTGATGTTGAATATTCAAAGGAAATAGTCTATTTTTAGTCATCTCCACCCTTGCTATCAATCTTCTTCTTCTATCTCTGATGAAACATAAACCATTGTAAATATTCATAGAGTATCCTCTTTCAGACAATTGACCCATACTTAGCAAGTTTTGATGTAAACCTGTAACATAAAATACATCCATGATGTATGCTTTAGAACCCTTCTTGAGAACAATTCTTACTCTTCCTTTACCCATAACTGGAATTGTTGAACTATTTCCAAACTTTACTATGGATCTTATAGACTCATCCAAGCTTTCAAACAAATCTTTTATGCCACACATATGATTGCTGCAACCTGTATCCAAGTACCACTTGAGTTGAGGTTGTTCTTCTGGGGTATGACATGCTAGTAATATGTTTTCAATCTTCTGCTCTTCTGTTTCTTCTTCTTCTTGACTTTCAACAATATTGGCTTTGAAATTTGCTTTATAGTTATTTTCAGTAGTGTTTCTAGGTTTTGGACATTCTGGAGCAAAGTGTCCAAAATCTCCACAGTTGTAACACTGAATTTTTGATCTATCAACTGGTTTTCTTTGATAATTTCCAGTATTAGATCTTCCACCATTGTTATATCTTCCTTGAGACCTACCAGCATTAGGTTTTCCTTGGTTGTTTCTCCAGCTAACTTGACTTTGAAGTGCTTCTTAAACTTGTTTTGCAGCAACTGTCTTCTCTAGCAATCTTTGTTCATAGGCTTGTAATGAACCCAATAACTCATTAAGAGTCATAGTTGCAACTGTGTTGCATTCTTCTATAGCAGTCACCTTTGATTCAAATTTCTCAAGCAAACTTCTTAATATCTTCTCAACAACTGTTGAATCTTCTATAGTATCACCATTAGCCTTCATCTCATTGAAAAGATTCAAAATCTTTGAGAAAAAATCTGTTATTGTTTCAGTATTTTCCATCTGCAATAATTCATACTTTCTCTTTAGGGTTTGTAATCGAACCTTCTTGACTTTGTCAGACCCTGTGTAGTAGCTAACGAAACCATCCCATGCTGCTTTAACTTGCTTAATATAGATAACTCTGTCCATGAGAGATTCATGAATACCCTGATGAAGAATATATGTATCTTTAGAATTCTTCTTTCTGTTTTCAGTTAACAGAGTTAGCGCAACTCCTTCAAGTACTACTCCATCTGCTGGTTCAGCATAACCATCTTTCACAATATCCCATACCTCTTGGTATGTGAAAATATTCTCCATCTGCAACCTCCAATGTTCAAAGTTTTTTCCTTCAAACACTGGCACCTTGATTGAACTTAAAATCGTCATCTTCTTCAACTTAACTTCTCATACCCACATCCCTAAAATATGATACCTTGCTCTGATACCAGATGTAGAAAATCTGATATCAAAGACTTAATGAAAACACACACAAACTAAAACTCAAACAAACTTCTCTTAATTGATGTGTTTCGACTCATGGCTCAACAACCTATTTATATGACTCACAAACTTGACTCTCAAGTAAAAAGACTTTCTTAATCAAAAACAAACTCTAACAAGAAACTTCTAGACAATTCTCACGTGAACAAATTCTTAAAACAGGTATTACTTGTAACCCAAGCAAACTTCTAAAAACCGTACCATGGATCAACAACTCTTGTTTATCCATTCACATTGTATCAACTGTAACTGTTTATCCAACGACATTCTGTCAACTCTCATAGTTGATCCATACTATTGGATCAATAATACTTGTTTATCCATTCTGTCTTCTTCATAGTATCTTGGTTTATTCTTCAACATCCTCCCTTAAAACCAAGATACTCTTTGCTAATCATTTCAAGCTTTCCACGCAAGTAAATGAAAATGTTAGACTTCAAAGACTTGGTGAAAATATCAGCTACTTGCTCTTCACTTTCAACAAACTCCACAACTATCTCTTTGTTACTGACAAGCTCTCTGATGTAGTGATACTTAATATCAATGTGTTTACTTCTCCCATGAAGTACAAGATTTTTAGTTAGTGATATTGTCGACTTGTTATCACAAACTATTGTTGTTGGTGTTGTTTATTCTTGAAACAATGATTTCAACATCATTCTTAACCATACAGCTTGTGTAGCACAATTGCTAGCAGCTATATATTCATCTTATGTTGTATATAATGCAACAACTTGTTGCTTCTTAGATGACCAAGAGAAAAATCCAGTTCCAAACTGAAACCCATAACCTGATGTACTCTTTCTTCCTTCTGTATCTCCAGCCCAATCACTATCAGTAAAACAAACCAACTTTGGATCTTCTGAAACATTATAGAAAATTTCTAAGCTAGTTGTTCCTCTAATATATCTCAGAATGCGTTTTGCAGCTTGTAGATGTGATTGTCTAGGTTCTTCCATAAATCTACTAACCAATCCAACTACATACATGATATCTGGTCTTGTAGCAGTTAAGTATCTTAAACATCCTACAAGACATTTAAAGTCCGTTGAATTCACTAGCTCACCTGTTGCATCTTTTGTCAACTTCAATATCTCTTCTACTGGTGTCAAAATTGGAATTATCCATCTTGAAACGTTTCAAAATTCCTTCAGCATACCTTTGTTGATTAATAAAAATTCCTCTTTAGTTTGTTTTACTTCAATACCAAGAAAGTATGACATCAAACCAAGATCTGTCATCTCAAACTCCTTCACCATATCCTCCCTGAATTCCTTGATCATCTCAGAGCTATTTCCAGTAAATATGAGATCATCAACATATAAACATACTATAATATGATTGCCAAGATCATCAGCTTTCAAATACAAAGTATGCTCATGTGGACATCTTTTAAACCCTTTTTTAATGAAATAAGAATTTATTCTTGTATACCAAGCTCTTGGTGCTTGTTTCAAACCATATAAGACTTTGTTTAGCCTGTATACTTCATTCTCTTTCCCCTCCACAATGTAACCAGTTGGTTGTTCAACATAAACTTCTTCTTCCAATACTCCATTCAAGAATGCTGACTTCACTTCCATCTGAAAAATATTCCAATTCTTTTGTGCAGCTAAAGCAATAATCATTCTTACTGTATCAAGTCTTGCAACTGGTGCAACCAATTCTGAATAATCAACTCCTTGTCTCTGTCTATATCCCTTAGCAACTAATCTTTCTTTCAGTATTTCTTTTTCACCATTTGACTTATATTTTTTTTGTAAACCCATTTGACACCAATAGGTTTCTTTCCTGGTGGAAGTGTTATTCTTCTCAATTGACTCAAATTCTTCATTCATGGCTTGAATCCAACCTTGTTCTTTAGCAGCTTCTTCATAAGCTACATGATCGCAATCTCTAAATAGTGCAAAATTCATTACTTCATCATCTCTTGATACAACATAATCATTCAACCTAGCAGGTATAATATATTTTCTTCTTGGTCTTGTATTTTCTTGTTGTGTTATTACTTTAGTTCTTGCTTCTTCATGTTGTTCTTCAATTGGAACAACATTGTCTTGAGCTTGCACTTCTTCCTCTACTACAATTGGAACTGTTCTGATGACAGTTGATGGATCAACATCCCTTGTTGACCCATTATTATATGGATCAACATTCGTTGTTGATCCATTGTTATGTGGATCAATACTCACTATTGATCCATTATTCCAATTTCATTGTGAATCTTCATCAAATATCACATCTCTGCTTATGACTATCTTCCTAGTTTCTGGGTTATATAACTTGTATCCTTTAGTCACTGAAATGTAACCAACAAGAATACATTTTTCACTCTTACATCCAACTTTTTTCTCCATTATTTTGGCACATGTGCATATGCAATGCACCAAAAAATTCTCAGATGTCTTACACTTGGTCTTATTCCTCTCCATGCTTCCTCTGGTGTCTTATTATTCAAACTATTTGTAGGACATCTGTTAAGTAGATATAATGTTGTATCAACTGCATAACCCTAAAAATTCTTTGATAAATCTTTTGTTCTTCTTATAGTTCTTGCCATCTCTATTATGATTATGTTATTTCTTTCAGCTACATCATTCTGCTGAGGTGTATATCTTGTTGTTAGCTGATGTAGAATTTCATGTTCTTCCATGAAACTATCAACTACAGTATATTTTGTTCCTCTATCAGTTCTTAGTATCTTGATGTTCTTACCAATCTGTTTCTCAGCATATGTTTTGAACTTCTAAAAGCATGAAATGCATCACTCTTTTGTTTAAGCAAATATACCCATGCTTTCCTACTGAAATCATCAATGAAAGTTATGAAATAGTTATTACCTCCATGTGATGTAACTTTTATAGGACCACACAAGTCACTATGAATAATCTCCAAATGTTGCTCAGCTCTTCTAGCTTTGTTGACTGGAAATGGATCTCTATGCTGCTTCCCAAAGATACAATTCTCACATCTTGATTATGGAATTTGGATGAAAGGCAAACCTGACACCATCTCATTCTTTGCTAAAGTTTGCAAACTGTTAAAGTTCACATGACCCATTCTCTTGTGCCATAACCAAGTATCATTATGAACACTGCTACTGTAACATCTTTCCTTTTGATGTTGAATATTCAAAGGAAATAGTCTATTTTTAGTCATCTCCACCCTTGCTATCAATCTTCTTCTTCTATCTCTGATGAAACATAAACCATTGTAAATATTCATAGAGTATCCTCTTTCAGACAATTGACCCATACTTAGCAAGTTTTGATGTAAACCTGGAACATAAAATACATCCATGATGTATGCTTTAGAACCCTTCTTGAGAACAATTCTTACTCTTCCTTTACCCATAACTGGAATTGTTGAACTATTTCCAAACTTTACTATGGATCTTATAGACTCATCCAAGCTTTCAAACAAATCTTTTATGCCACACATATGATTGCTGCAACCTGTATCCAAGTACCACTTGAGTTGAGGTTGTTCTTCTGGGGTATGACATGCTAGTAACATGTTTTCAATCTTCTGCTCTTCTGTTTCTTCTTCTTCTTGACTTTCAACAATATTGGCTTTGAAATTTGCTTTATAGTTATTTTCAGTAGTGTTTCTAGGTTTTGGACATTCTGGAGCAAAGTGTCCAAAATCTCCACAGTTGTAACACTGAATTTTTGATCTATCAACTGGTTTTCTTTGATAATTTCCAGTATTAGATCTTCCACCATTGTTATATCTTCCTTGAGACCTACCAGCATTAGGTTTTCCTTGGTTGTTTCTCCAGCTAACTTGACTTTGAAGTGCTTCTTAAACTTGTTTTGCAGCAACTGTCTTCTCTAGCAATCTTTGTTCATAGGCTTGTAATGAACCCAACAACTCATTAAGAGTCATAGTTGCAACTGTGTTGCATTCTTCTATAGCAGTCACCTTTGATTCAAATTTCTCAAGCAAACTTCTTAATATCTTCTCAACAACTGTTGAATCTTCTATAGTATCACCATTAGCCTTCATCTCATTGAAAAGATTCAAAATCTTTGAGAAAAAATCTGTTATTGTTTCAGTATTTTCCATCTGCAATAATTCATACTTTCTCTTTAGGGTTTGTAATCGAACCTTCTTGACTTTGTCAGACCCTGTGTAGTAGCTAACCAAACCATCCCATGCTGCTTTAACTTGCTTAATATAGATAACTCTGTCCATGAGAGATTCATGAATACCCTGATGAAGAATATATGTAGCTTTAGAATTCTTCTTTCTGTTTTCAGTTAACAGAGTTTGCGCAACTCCTTCAAGTACTACTCCATCTGCTGGTTCAGCATAACCATCTTTCACAATATCCCATACCTCTTGGTATGTGAAAATATTCTCCATCTGCAACCTCCAATGTTCAAAGTTTTTTCCTTCAAACACTGGCACCTTGATTGAACTTAAACTCGTCATCTTCTTCAACTTAAATTCTCATACCCACATCCCTAAAATATGATACCTTGCTATGATACCAGATGTAGAAAATATGATATCAAAGACTTAATGAAAACACACACAAACTAAAACTCAAACAAACTTCTATTAATTGATGTGTTTCGACTCATGGCTCAACAACCTATTTATATGACTCACAAACTTGACTCTCAAGTAAAAAGACTTTCTTAATCAAAAAACAAACTCTAACAAGAAACTTCTAGACAATTCTCACGTGAACAAATTCTTAAAACATGTATTACTTGTAACCCAAGCAAACTTCTAAAAACCGTACCATGGATCAACAACTCTTGTTTATCCATTCACATTGTATCAACTGTAACTGTTTATCCAACGACATTCTGTCAACTCTCATAGTTGATCCATACTATTGGATCAACAATACTTGTTTATCCATTCTGTATTCTTCATAGTATCTTGGTTTATTCTTCAACATCCTCGCTTAAAACCAAGATACTCTTTGCTAATCATTTCAAGATTTCCACGCAAGTAAATGAAAATGTTAGACTTCAAAGACTTGGTGAAAATATCAGCTACTTGCTCTTCACTTTCAACAAACTCCACAACTATCTCTTTGTTACTGACAAGCTCTCTGATGTAGTGATACTTAATATCAATGTGTTTACTTCTCCCATGAAGTACAAGATTTTTAGTTAGTGATATTGTCGACTTGTTATCACAAACTATTGTTGTTGGTGTTGTTTGTTCTTGAAACAATGATTTCAACATCATTCTTAACCATACAGCTTGTGTAGCACAATTGCTAGCAGCTATATATTCATCTTCTGTTGTAGATAATGCAACAACTTGTTGCTTCTTAGATGACCAAGAGAAAAATCCAGTTCCAAACTGAAACCCATAACCTGATGTACTCTTTCTTCCTTCTGTATCTCCAGCCCAATCACTATCAGTAAAACAAACCAACTTTGGATCTTCTGAAACATTATATAAAATTTCCAAGCTAGTTTTTCCTCTAATATATCTCAGAATGCGTTTTGCAGCTTTTAGATGTGATTGTCTAGGTTCTTCCATAAATATACTAACCAATCCAACTGCATACATGATATCTGGTCTTGTAGCAGTTAAGTATCTTAAACATCCTACAAGACATTTAAAGTCCGTTGAATTCACTAGCTCACCTGTTGCATCTTTTGTCAACTTCAATCTCTCTTCTACTGGTGTCAAAATTGGAATTATCCATCTTGAAACGTTTCAAAATTCCTTCAGCATACCTTTGTTGATTAATAAAAATTCCTCTTTTAGTTTGTTTTACTTCAATACCAAGAAAGTATGACATCAAACCAAGATCTGTCATCTCAAACTCCTTCAGCATATCCTCCCTGAATTCCTTGATCATCTCAGAGCTATTTCCAGTAAATATGAGATCATCAACATATAAACATACTATAATATGATTGCCAAGATCATCAGCTTTCAAATACAAAGTATGCTCATGTGGACATCTTTTAAACCCTTTTTTAATGAAATAAGAATTTATTCTTGTATACCAAGCTCTTGGTGCTTGTTTCAAACCATATAAGACTTTGTTTAGCCTGTATACTTCATTCTCTTTCCCCTCCACAATGTAACCAGTTGGTTGTTCAACATAAACTTCTTCTTCCAATACTCCATTCAAGAATGCTGACTTCACTTCCATCTGAAAAATATTCCAATTCTTTTTTGCAGCTAAAGCAATAATCATTCTTACTGTATCAAGTTTTGCAACTGGTGCAACCAATTCTGAATAATCAACTCTTGTCTCTGTCTATATCCCTTAGCAACTAATCTTTCTTTCAGTATTTCTTTTTCACCATTTGACTTATATTTTTTTTTGTAAACCCATTTGACACCAATAGGTTTCTTTCCTGGTGGAAGTGTTATTCTTCTCAATTAACTCAAATTCTTCATTCATGGCTTGAATCCAACCTTGTTCTTTAGCAGCTTCTTCATAAGCTACATGATCACAATCTCTAAATAGTGCAAAATTCATTACTTCATCATCAGTATCTTCATCATCTCTTGATACAACATAATCATTCAACCTAGCAGGTATAATATATTTTCTTCTTGGTCTTGTATTTTCTTGTTGTGTTATTACTTTAGTTCTTGCTTCTTCATGTTGTTATTCAATTGGAACAACATTGTCTTGAGCTTGCACTTCTTCCTCTACTACAATTGGAACTGTTCTGATGACAGTTGATGGATCAACATCCCTTGTTGACCCAGTATTATATGGATCAACAGTCATTGTTGATCCATTGTTATGTGGATCAATACTCACTATTGATCCATTATTCCAATTTCATTGTGAATCTTCATCAAATATCACATCTCTGCTTATGACTATCTTCCTAGTTTCTGGGTTATATAACTTGTATCCTTTAGTCACTGAAATGTAACCAACAAGAATACATTTTTCACTCTTACATCCAACTTTTTTCTCAATTCTTTTGGCACATGTGCATATGCAATGCACCAAAAAATTCTCAGATGTCTTACACTTGGTCTTATTCCTCTCCATGCTTCCTATGGTGTCTTATTATTCAAACTGTTTGTAGGACATCTGTTAAGTAGATATAATGTTGTATCAACTGCATAACCCTAAAAATTCTTTGATAAATCTTTTGTTCTTCTTATAGTTCTTGCCATCTCTATTATGATTATGTTATTTCTTTCAGCTACATCATTCTGCTGAGGTGTATATCTTGTTGTTAGCTGATGTAGAATTTCATGTTCTTCCATGAAACTATCAACTACAGTATATTTTGTTCCTCTATCAGTTCTTAGTATCTTGATGTTCTTACCAATCTGTTTCTCAGCATATGTTTTGAAACTTCTAAAAGCATGAAAGGCATCACTCTTTTGTTTAAGCAAATATACCCATGCTTTCCTACTGAAATCATCAATGAAAGTTATGAAATAGTTATTACCTCCATGTGATGTAACTTTTATAGGACCACACAAGTCACTATGAATAATCTCCAAATGTTGCTCAGCTCTTCTAGCTTTGTTGACTGGAAATGGATCTCTATGCTGCTTCCCAAAGATACAATTCTCACATCTTGATTATGGAATTTGGATGAAAGGCAAACCTGAAACCATCTCATTCTTTGCTAAAGTTTGCAAACTGTTAAAGTTCACATGACCTATTCTCTTGTGCCATAACCAAGTATCATTATGAACACTGCTACTGTAACATCTTTCCTTTTGATGTTGAATATTCAAAGGAAATAGTCTATTTTTAGTCATCTCCACCCTTGTTATCAATCTTCTTCTTCTATCTCTGATGAAACATAAACCATTGTAAATATTCATAGAGTATCCTCTTTCAGACAATTGACCCATACTTAGCAAGTTTTGATGTAAACCTGTAACATAAAATACATCCATGATGTATGCTTTAGAACCCTTCTTGAGAACAATTCTTACTCTTCCTTTACCCATAACTGGAATTGTTGAACTATTTCCAAACTTTACTATGGATCTTATAGACTCATCCAAGCTTTCAAACAAATCTTTTATGCCACACATATGATTGCTGCAACCTGTATCCAAGTACCACTTGAGTTGAGGTTGTTCTTCTGGGGTATGACATGCTAGTAACATGTTTTCAATCTTCTGCTCTTCTGTTTCTTCTTCTTCTTGACTTTCAACGATATTGGCTTTGAAATTTGCTTTATAGTTATTTTCAGTAGTGTTTCTAGGTTTTGGACATTCTGGAGTAAAGTGTCCAAAATCTCCACAGTTGTAACACTGAATTTTTGATCTATCAACTGGTTTTCTTTGATAATTTCCAGTATTAGATCTTCCACCATTGTTATATCTTCCTTGAGACCTACCAGCATTAGGTTTTCCTTGGTTGTTTCTCCAGCTAACTTGACTTTGAAGTGCTTCTTCAACTTGTTTTGCAGCAACTGTCTTCTCTAGCAATCTTTGTTCATAGGCTTGTAATGAACCCAATAACTCATTAAGAGTCATAGTTGCAACTGTGTTGCATTCTTCTATAGCAGTCACCTTTGATTCAAATTTCTCAAGCAAACTTCTTAATATCTTCTCAACAACTGTTGAATCTTCTATAGTATCACCATTAGCCTTCATCTCATTGAAAAGATTCAAAATCTTTGAGAAAAAATCTGTTATTGTTTCAGTATTTTTCATATGCAATAATTCATACTTTCTCTTTAGGGTTTGTAATCTAACCTTCTTGACTTTGTCAGACCCTGTGTAGTAGCTAACCAAACCATCCCATGCTGCTTTAACTTGCTTAATATAGATAACTCTGTCCATGAGAGATTCATGAATACCCTGATGAAGAATATATGTAGCTTTAGAATTCTTCTTTCTGTTTTCAGTTAACAGAGTTTGCGCAACTCCTTCAAATACTACTCCATCTGCTGGTTCAGCATAACCATCTTTCACAATATCCCATACCTCTTGGTATGTGAAAATATTCTCCATCTGCAACCTCCAATGTTCAAAGTTTTTTCCTTCAAACACTGGCACCTTGATTGAACTTAAACTCGTCATCTTCTTCAACTTAACTTCTCATACCCACATCCCTAAAATATGATACCTTGCTCTGATACCAGATGTAGAAAATCTGATATCAAAGACTTAATGAAAACACACACAAACTAAAACTCAAACAAACTTCTCTTAATTGATGTGTTTCGACTCATGGCTCAACAACCTATTTATATGACTCACAAACTTGACTCTCAAGTAAAAAGACTTTCCTAATCAAAAACAAACTCTAACAAGAAACTTCTAGACAATTCTCACGTGAACAAATTCTTAAAACAGGTATTACTTGTAACCCAAGTAAACTTCTAAAAACCGTACCATGGATCAACAACTCTTGTTTATCCATTCACATTGTATCAATTGTAACTGTTTATCCAACGACATTCTGTCAACTCTCATAGTTGATCCATACTATTGGATCAACAATACTTGTTTATCCATTCTGTCTTCTTCATAGTATCTTGGTTTATTCTTCAACAATAACACTTCAGTATTTCATTATCTGGGAAAGCTTAATTTAGCGTAAGAAAAACACCTTAGGATTCAGACACTAATCAATTGTTTTGATTTTCCAGGTTCAATATTGCTGCTAAGACCATGGCTGCGGAGCTTCTAGCAGTAACAGCTGAACTCGAATTGTAGTCTAGAATAGCTCCATCAGAATTCAGTTTACCACACCTTTTGAAGGGGCATTGAGCTATGTTGTCCACAATAGTGACTGGAGTCATCTGGGCTGCTTGATCAACAGTGTAGTAATCCTTGAAAATAATGCATTTGCATCAATGAGATTTTTTTGCACTTCAATTGTCTTATTCTGGAAAATCTTCGTACTTAGTGATCTCCAAATACCCCACCGTACATTTGCTCTATAGCAAAATGTCTCAAAGTTGTCTTTCATCGACAGCCAGCTGGAAACAATGTCAGATACACTCGCACTCCCAAGATTTCTGATCTCATAGGCAACTGCGACGCACATAATACTGCTCTTGTTCTCTGACAGTATATGAACAAGTGTTGAACACCTTCTTCACCATCCTCACAAAAACAGCAATTTGGCTCAACATGTTGTATGAACTTGTTTATGGTTTTTCTACATCCTAGTCCATTATGAATCAGTCGCCATATGTTTGAACCTTGGGAGCTGTGCATTTTTTTCCTAGTGAAGTCTTTAAAGTAAGTGCTGCAGGTGTGGCGTCTACGTTTACATGTACGTCATTAGGCCCCGTTATATTAAGGCAATTTGATACAGATATATTATACAAGGGGAATACCCCGTGTAGTCCATTTCCCAATTATTACTCAAGCAAGGCTATTTCACCAACCAGAGTGAGTCATGGAAACTTGTACTTGGTTACTGGTAAAATAATTGTTATCAAGAGAGTGGTCAAGTTACAAAGACTTGATTACATGAAGAAGTACCTGCTGAATTCCATTCGTAAGAAAGTTCAACCAAATCAGCTCACTAGACTTCCTACTGAGCCCATCATGTATGTCAGAAGTATCTCTGACAGATTCATAGGATCCCATCTATATGCCTAATGAGAAAGATTTTTTTTATGTCTGACAGACTATGAAATTAAAAAAAAAAAAATTGTGCACGCCTAAACTCACAAGAAAGCAAGTTATCCAAAGATAACAGCTTTTTACTCCAATTACAATAGATCCTAGATATTTTATACTTGAACAGGAACTAAAAGAAGATGAATGTGCATTACCAGTAGCTGGAAAGGGCCAATATTTCTTTAGAAAATTGAACATCCTGATCCTGCAAGAGAAACCGCATTCCTGCTAGGGAATTTACCCAAGCAACTTCTAGCAGCAGAAACCACAAGTGGTCTCTTCTCCTAGACTGATGCCACCCACTTGCCCAACAGTAATTACATTAAGATAAAAGTTAGCAATTGCAGTCCCCCTAATCCGATTCACATACAGGATACTTAGCTGCAAAATTCTAATTCTAACACAAAAAACAAAGGAATAAATCACACCATAACATAACATGCCATGCTAATTTCTTTACCCTGAAACTAATGCTCATAAAGTAACATCACTCCATTAGCTTGGTTCAGAAATTAAAACTCTTGAAACAAAAGAAATTAACAAGCATTCATAAAGTTGGGAATTCTTCATAGTAGTTAAAACTTGTGACCAATTACAATCATTTATCTGAAATGAGCAGAGTTACAACATATCAACATATATCCCTAATCATTTCATTCTGGAGATTCCAACGAAACCCAAAAATCGCAAAACTATCACTAATGATATACGTTCATACCATTAATCTGGATGAACTTTTTAATAAGAAGTAGCTTGAACTGATTACAAGCCTTCATGTGGGAAAAAACAAAAAAAAATCTCTTAATTGCTGAAATCACAAAAGTTATATTCAAGCTCGAAATTTAGGCGTACCCATTGACATTCTTTCCGTGATAATCACTGAACATAGAGTTAGAATCCATCAAGCTCACCGAATCTATAATGACTGTTTGACCTGCAGGAATGGCGGCGGTAACAGATAGGCTAACTAGGAGAAATTTCTTTTCTACAGAAGCACTGTATATAAAGTTCTCGTATTTCAAGCAAAGTCATCATCATAAACTACACCAAGGAGGTATCATATGCTAAAACAAGTTAACCTCTAACAGTTTATGCAGCATTATTCTAAAATTCTTTGTGATAGAAAAACAAGAAATGATAACTATCAAAGAAATTCGTGGATCGTATACTTACATTAAATGCCTTGGCTAAAAGAAACCGAGTAAAGTGTCCATAAGAAGTAACAAGCTCAAGGAATAGCAGGTACAAAGTTAATGTCATTCGCTGTAAAAGTGCAGCTGACTGAAACACCTATAAATAAACGGAACGGAGGTGCAAACCAATTCTACAATTAATGGTTGTTTAAACCGTGGAAATTCAAAAGCTGATACCCTGATGTTCAATTTACAGGGTACATCAAAACCATTCCGCTGGAGCTAAAAATGACTTTAAACTTGACATGTTTGATTTATTATTGCAGCATATTATGATGTCAGGAATAAAATGAAGGAAAAAAAAGTGACGCAAAGTAAGAAAGAGCTTCAGAAGGACCTCCAACTGGCACAGGCCAGACCCTAGTTATCAGCTAGAAAATCAAATATATCAGATTCTGTAATTGCTGCATCTATATCATTCTTTTGGAGTGTCTTGCGCTTTCTCTCTTCTGTGTGATTCCATGAACGAAGTGTCAAATCCGATATGAACATCTCACAGGCCATAGCTAAGATTACTGGAACCTCTGATGCAATCCTCTTTACATCTTCATTTGCTTTCATGATTTTTCTAATCCTTGCTAATGGAAGACTGTGGTTCTTGAAGTCGGTCTGGAGTTGATTCTCCAATTGTGGTTGCTGCTGCTGGTGGATCTGCTGATAAGAAAGTTGGTGTTGAACAAGCTGGGCTTGGGAGGCAGAGAATTCAACTGTCTGGCCAGGAGACTGAATAGAGACTACAGAAGGTCCCCCAATTATTTGGTTAAATGGATATTGGGTTTCCCCGTATGGCATTTGACCTGCACTTGCAACCATCCCCACATCTGGGGGCTGTCCATGTCCTGGTTGATCTGAAATAGAGTCAGAATTGCCTTTGTTAACAGTTGCAGAGAAACATATTTCCTTTTTCTCTAATCTTTAAATACAAAAACCTATAGGTTATACTACATCAAGGTGCAGCACAATTCTGAAAAATTCTTCGTGATTGGAAAGCAAGAAACGATAACTTCCAAGGATCATATGTTCTAATGTAAAGCAAACTGAATAAAGCATCTATACAAAATAATTTTCTCAACCATGCAGTTACAAACTACTAGAATTCATATCAGGGTTAAATTTAAAAAGGAAAACTCAGAGTCTAAGACATACAAGTAATTGGAAATACTACATTAATAGGAAAAAAACCAAACTTGCAGATGTTGCTAAATATCAACTACTATATACTAAAGTTTGGCTCTCCTAGATGCACAACATTCATCTCTTAATTATGTCTGCGGAGAGATGCAAACAACTGAATAAACAAATTGGTTCAGTAACATTACCTGATGCGTTTTTCCACGAAGGTGATGGAAGTATTGTTGCCATTGCCTTCATAACAAATGGATTGTCGACATAGGGAGCTTTACGGTTATGGAATTTATAGTTTTTATGCATCTTAGCCACAAACTTGGGCTCAATGAGCTCTTCGTATTCTGAAGTTCCAGTGTTGTAAGACCAAACGCCGTACTCATAACTTAACACAGTGACATGTTTATTCATGGGATTAAAACCTAAAACCTTAACATCATGAATAGCCTTATTTTCTTCTTCGTAAAAGGCTCTAGTTTCTTTTCCGTCTGAATCTTCACACACATTCTCATTGAATCTTCCAAACATGTCCCCTATAAGCCAACGTAAGTCCATATTCGTTCTTAGCAAATGCCACTCCTCCTCAAACACCCAAACTCCCGACTCCTGGTTTCCCAAAATTTCAGCATAACAGAGGAAACCTTCTGATTCCCCAAGACAATAATTGCCTCTTGTACCATTAGAATCTTCAGACTCTACAACAGGTAAGTCTATCAACCTAAATCGTTCACCACCAGTGTCAACATTATTTCTATTCAAACTGTAAGCCATTAGTTTTTCACACTCTATCCAATATAGAGTGTCACCTACAATAACTACATTGCTAACGCTAGAGCAACACCCAATGATATTCCTATGGCGTGAAACACTATTGACCTTCCATTTCCCCACATCAGATGAAAATATCTCAATTTTGAATTTTCTTGCATTCTTCGTAAATGTGGGAATGTGCACAACCTGATAAAAACACCCACCAGAGGAATCGAGCTCACAAGCAATACCACAATCAGCCTTGGCACCAGACGCGGTTAAAGGAAGTGTAACCCATTGTTTGGTGATTGGGTTGCATACATAGTATTGTGTTGGAACGGAGTCACTCGATGAGCATAAAACTAATCCCTTACTAGACCCTAGGAGGTGTAATTCTTCTAGGTTTGTTACACTTTTTAAAAACCTAAATGAAAATCCATGTTTATCAGTAGCCAAGAATTGTGACCTCCTTGACGATCTTAGTTGTGTGATCAAGAATCTCATCCTAATATCATTAGGAACATCATGATAACTATAATATAATGACCATGGTAGAGACTGATCACAGCAATTTACTTGAATCCATCGACGAATGAAACAAGGGTTTGTAAGAATATAATTACATACCTTGCACACGCATCTCATTCTAAAGATCGACTTGAGCGGGAGAAGAAGAAAAATCTCAATTAAAACATCTTCCATCAGGATTAAGTTGGAGACCATCTTACTACGAGAAGAAGCAGGTAGAATCATATTCATAATGATCGTGGAAATTAAAACTTTGGAAGAAATGGGTTTAGAAGTTGGAACTGCAGAGTATGGGTGGCGATCGGTTTTGGAAAAGAAGTGGGGTTATGCCATTTGTAACCGTTTTCTACCAATTACGAGTATATATAGGAGTATTTTAGATTTTGTATACTCCATATTTAATCTTCCCAAATCTTATTAAAATGTTACTAAAGAATACTAAGTTTCCTTGTTTAACGGTGAACTGTTGATGTACTGTCGATCCCCAAAGTTTCCTTAATCTGTTTTTCAAAAATTAAGAAAATCCATTTTAAAATCTTTTTTATACTACTCCTTGATGAGAAAAAAACTATATTCGAAGAAACAATACAACATCTACTGCTATACACGAGAGCATTTGTGCTTCAGCATTTTAAGTTAGTGGTAGGATCTTGACATGGTTATATTGACACAATTTTCATATTTTAGTGCCATTTTTTTACTGAGCCCAACCGGCAATAAATTTGAAGCTAATATTTTATGACATGTTCTTCTTATAAGTCTCGACATTCCAACCAAAAATGAAAGCACCG
Source organism: Papaver somniferum (assembly GCF_003573695.1). Lineage (NCBI taxonomy): Eukaryota > Viridiplantae > Streptophyta > Magnoliopsida > Ranunculales > Papaveraceae > Papaver > Papaver somniferum. The sequence continues at coordinate 74,624,238 of NC_039362.1, forward strand.
AGATGTATAAAGTCACCATCTACGATTTTGAATATCAGCCGTTGAAGATTAACGGTTGAAATTAAAATTTGTGGATGGTGAAGTTTAGTATTTTGGAATACTCTCATTTTTGATAAGAATGTAGAGTTTTATATGAGTAACAGGTCACAAAAAAATTTGCTTCAAATTCATTGCCGGTTGGGCTCAGTAAAAAAATGGCGCTAAAATGTGAAGATTATGTCAATATAACCATGTCAACGGATCCTACTCCAGTTAGATATACGCTCAACTCTGCAAGTTAAAATTACATGAAGAGTGAAGACTATATATATGTGCAAATATGCTTCATTGCAAACAGTAAGCAGCCTTCCCATATTTACTTTTTTTGAAAGAAAGGGGCAAATTGTATTAAAAATCAACACTCACTCAAAAGTTGAGTGTTAATAAAAAAGGAAATACAATTAGGAGATTTCTTTTGATGGGAGCTATTTTGGATGGGGTCATGAGAATCGGTAAAAAACTGTCACTTGTCATTCTTAATTAGCTAATTAATTTTTTGTGCAAGGGTACCGTAGGAATCAACCACCAATTAATCTTCCTCCCACCATTATTAAGGATCAGAAAAATGTTAACCTTTAAATTGTGATGGATTTAGAAAACTGTTAACCTTTAAATTGTGATTTTTGAGCACTGATTTTTTGTTGGTCGAAAAAAGGTTAAGGATTTACAAATTTGCTTAGTGATACATCACGAACATTGATAAAATAGGGAAAATAATCGGCATGTTGTTGTTGCTGCCATTACTACAGCCTTTGGATAATAATCACCATTCATTTGAGATAATAATCAGTTAATCACCGTTGATGAAGAAGTGAAACGAACAAATATTTCAGTTTCTTCCTGCGAAACAAAACTCCCATGTTTAGTCTTTGATAACACGGAGAGAATTATAAAAACGATCAAAATTATTGATTGTTACGATTTCACAGCAATTAAAATATTTGTTACAATCAAGATTTAAAATCATGAATATATCCACAACGAATCCATGACGGAATTCTTTAAATTTAATCTCTTAATGTTACGTTATATTTTTCCCTAAACAAACAAGATCAAAAAAATTTATCAAAAAAAAAAACAACAAGATCCAAAATCAGTAAAATAAAATAAATTTGTTGGGATGGTAAAATATTTCTACCTCAAACACGAATCTGATGGTGATTTTATTGATGATCGAAACGCTGCCTTTCTCTTCACGTGAACAGTGTTGGGGGGTACCTGCAAAAAACTCTCTGATGCTTAAGTTAGCTTGAGTTTTTCATAGGAATTTTAGTGGTGAAGATTGCATACCTTTTTAGGGTTGTGAACCCCTATACTTATATGTTGCGAATTAGGCATAAATTCTACTAAATTTCCCTGCATGCCTCTTGGCATAAATTGTATTGATTTTCCTTGCATGCCTCCTGGCATAATTGTGTTAATTTTCCATGCATACCTCCTGGCATAATTGTGTTAATTTGCCTTGCATGCCTCCTGGAATATACCAGAATATTCCCTCTATGAGTTCGCCAACTATCCTTCCAGAAACTTCCTCTAGGATTATGGAATTTTCTAAGCCAAAAGATGCAATGGGTTGACCCAAACAATTGAGTGTAAATGCCAAGCCCAAGAAGAATAATTTGCTTAAGCCCACTGTGGGTGTATAAATCCGTAAGGCAAACACAATGGGGTAGAAAAATCCATTGAGCCATTAGCTTGGCTCGGCTAGCGGCTCAGCTGACTGAGTTAACGTGGCTTAGATCGGAGGGGTGTATATATCCAACAACATAGAGTAGCGGCGTGGAAAAATCCCAGGACCATGGGAATAAAAATGCATCGCGAAGCACTGAACATCGCTGGCATTCAGTTGTGGGACAGAGGCGGCCAGACGAGGGTGGCCGTTGGGCAAGGCTGCCAGTAGGGCCGCCCGGTCACCTGTTGTTGTACCGTCGCCGAGAAAGACGTTGTTGCCGGAGAAGATAGTCGGTGCTGGAAGGGATGATCAGCAGATGACGTCATGCTGACGCATAAGACGGAATATGCTGACGGCGTCATTGATTCCTGACGGCGTTAACACAGAAACGAAATGTCCTAGGTATATGTTGACGACGTTAACTGTGACGGCTTGATGATGTCATGCTGACGTCACATTTGCTCGACACCACGCTGACGTCACTGTTTGACAGGGCGGTTGACTGTGTAACATTGCTTGTTTGGCAGATACGGGTTGGTGGTCCTTTTTTGACATGGCTCGCTGACGTGGAACCTTCTTTCCCTAACTTGGAGTTCCTGCTCATGGGCTTGTACATAGAGTGCTTTGTGAGGCCTAGTGAGCCACATTTGACCAATAAGAAGAGCATTTTAGGCCAAAGTAAGCCCATTTCTAGTATAACTTATTATGGTACAAACATCGCCCCTCTTAATCCATAACTTGTTATGGGTTAAGAAGTTCGAGTTTCCTAATTCCATCCGTGACTGAACTTCGCATTATTCTGGAGTGTTGTATAACTCACCCCCAAACGCGTTATGGAGTGTTATGCAACTCGCTCCTAGGTATTGTTTTGTTTATGAGATGAGGTGTTATATAGCTCTCCCCCAATTTATTGAGGTGATATATAACTCGCCCTCAGTATGCAACTATGTCATGCTGCTAAATGCTCGCGCAAGGATGCACTTCCTTGCTGCATTTTGCTCGCGCATGGAATGAGAATTTTGTGTTTTTCTGCTATCTTGAATTCGCGCAAAGTTGAGATGTGTACACTTTCCCATGCCTGGTCAGGAGAAAATATAAGCCACATTTGTTGATGTCCCATATGATTGGGGTACGTTTGGAATAGGGTAAAATGCTCGAACTATGCATTTACCCTATTTGCAAGGTGTTGGAGATGTTGTTGACAGCAGGCTCGAACTGCAATGCTTAGCCACTGGGGACTGACCGCGGATTTGAACCATCCGCAGTAGCTTATAGTTAAACACGGACAATTTGGATAGAGTGTGAAGTACCAAAATAATGTTAAATTAAATTTCTGAATATAAATAACAAGATAAGTACCTACTGCCTGTCAACAGTTGCCTCGTTAAAACCTTTGCGTGGAAAATCCAGTGGGATAAAACATCAGAAAGGAAAAAGAGTGCAGCACAGCAGGATTTGAATGAAAACTACTCTTATGCGAATTTAGTTAATGAAAAAACATCTTCAAGTGGAATGAATTCCATGGCTTCCATGGTTTTGAATCTTGAGTACCATCGAGGTTCCTTAGGTAGTATGATCCACGAGATGCTGGCCTGTCCACTATGTATGGACCTTTCCAGTTTGCTCCGAGCTTTCCAAAGTTTGGCTCCATTGTGGCTGCTCGAGTTTTCTTCAAGACATATTCCCATGGCTTAAACGCTCGTTCTTTGACCTTTCTGTCGTAACTCATCTTGATCTCCTGTTGATATCGAACCAACTGCTGCAAGGCTGTTTCTCTTTGTTCTTCCAGCATCTCTTTATCTAAAGCCAGTAAGCTTTCATTGTTTCCAGATTCAACAACACGTGTCTTGGTAGTTTTTAGGTGTACCTCAGTGGGTATGACTTCCTCTGTTCCATAAGCCAATGTGAATATGGAGAATCCAGTGGATCTTTTTGGGGTCGTCCGATAAGACTCCAGGGAACTCCTCTGTCCACTTTCCCTTCGCCTTTTCTAGCATTTTCTTGAGATTTTCCATAATAACACGATTTGTGGCTTCGGCCTGCCCATTGCTTTGAGCATAATATGGAGCAGAAAAGTTATTGCGAATGTTCAGGTTCTCGCAGAATTCTTTGATCACTCCAGAATCGAACTGCTTTCCATTGTCTGACACCAGCTCGTGTGGGATTCCAAATTAGCAGACGATGTTCTCCCGTATGAACCTTTTTACGTCGTATCTGATAACATGTACCAATGCCACTGCCTCAACCCATTTTGTAAAATAATCAGTTGTAGCCAATACATATTTCACTCCTCCAGGAGCTCGGGGGAGTGGTCCGACGATGTCTAGTCCCCGCTTATCGAACGACCAGGGACTAAAAACTGGATGCAATTCGTTGGCGGGCCTTTTAGGAATTGGAACGTGCTCTTGGAATGGCACACATTTCTGCGCGTATTCTTTAGCATCTTTCTGCATGTATGGCTAGAAGTACCCCTGGGTAAGTATCCTGTGCGCGAGACTGCCCCCTCCAGAATGGTTGCCATATATTCCTCCATGAGCCTCTGCCAATATCTGTTGTCCTTCCTCGGCTGATATACATCGCAAGAATGGCTCCAAAGCTACAGGTTTGCGGTATAACTGTCTATTGATGGTGGATTTTCAACAAAGGACAAAACCGTAAAATCATGAGGCATGTTTTGACACGGCTTTCAGGCATGCAATGATTCATATTTTACGAAGCCATGATGAATATGTTTCCTGAAAGGCCTCCACTAGCTGAGTGTTCAGTGCCACACATTTCATCATGTCCTCTATGTAGAATAACGTAATTGGGCGGTTCTCCGTAAGATTGAGAGCAACAACGCCTTCAGGACTTCGGTGACACTCACTGTTCCCTGACTACATGAGAGAGACCCGCCTCTACATAGAAAAATGATTGGGAGATTCTCCGTAGATTGAGAGCAACAACGCCTTCAGGATGTCGGTGACACTCACTGTTCCCTGACTATGTAGAGAGACCGTGTATAGATCCAGGCGGTTCTCCGTAGATTGAGAGCAACAACGTCTTCAGGACTTCGGAAACTCGCTGTATTCTGACTATACACCTTCGGAATAGGTATGATGCTTTAACTGGATAATATCTCTTCCGTAATAGATTAATTTTGTCGTGACATTTAGCACTGAATTCCCAGAATGATCTATTATTGTTCATATTCCATGGTCGAATCCACGACCTGATCCCATGGAATGGCAATAACAATTTCTCATATTCCATGGTCGAATCCACGGCCTGATCACGTGGATGGCAATAACAATTGCTCCTATTCCATGGTCGAATCCACGACCTGATCCCGTGGAATGGCAATAACAATTGCTCCTATTCTATGGTTGAATCCACGACATGATCCTGTGGAATGGCAATAAAAATTGCTCATATTTCATGGTCGAATCCACGGCCTGATCCTGTGGAATGGAAATAACAATTGCTCCTATTCCATGGTCTAATCCGCGGCATGATCCCATGGAATGGCAATAAACAATTGTATCATCTCATTATTCCGATTTCATGATCGAATTCACGGCTAATCTCATGGAATGATAATAGATAATTTTATTACTCTGATTTCATGATTGAATCCATGGCTGATCTCATGAAATAGTAATATTTAATTATTCTTATTCTATGGTCGAATCCACAATCCTGTGGAATGGTAATACTTAACTTTATTATTCCAAATTCATGGTCGAATCCACGACTGATCCTATGAATTGATAATAGAACTACTCATTTTTATTGCTCAGTTTCATGAATTATTCTCCACTGAATTTCATGAACTAATAATAATACTCAACAACCGGGCATCTGGACTACCACTGAGTAAGCCCCACAAAAATGGTGCAAGTGTACTCGACAATGATGCACGACTGAGCACCCGGATGCACAAACGAGCATTCAAAAATATGTACAAATGAGGAATCCTACACAAAACAGGAGAAAAACAACAAATAATAATAAAATAATAAGAGGCGCGCAGGGCCGGGCCCGCCGTCTGACCGGCCATGCCCTAGCCGTGGCCGGTCCCATGCCTCTCCCATTATTTTCCTTATTTTTGTTATTTCATGAACTCATGAAAACTCCTTGGGTTTACCAACTTTCCTTGTTTTTGCAAAACTCATGAATTCTCCATAACTTCATGGATTCATAAAAAATAATATTATAAAATAGGGAAAGGTGTGCGGGACCGGGAAACCTAGCCGGTTGGCCGTGCCCAAGCCATGGCCGGTCCCACACCTCACAATTCCTAGATTTTTATAATTATTATTCCCTAAACTTATGAAACTTCTCTGTTTCAACGAAAACTCATGGATTCTCCATAATATCACGATTTCATGAAAAAATAATAATATAAAATTAGGGAAAGGCGTGCGGGACCGGACAACATAGCCGGTCGGCCATGCCCTAGACGTGGCCGGCCCCACACATTGCAATCCCTAGTTTTTTATAATTATTATTTTCCTCAATTCATGAAACTCCTTGGTTTGAGCAAAATTCATGATTCCTTCATATTTTCTCAAATTTTGCTCGAATCATAAAAAACTAAAAGCAAGCATGGTCACATGACCGGATAGCCTCTCACGGAAATTTTAAATGTCAAAATACTCTTATTTTAATATTTACAAAATATAAATCAATTGAGCATACATGCTCATTCCAACAAAAATCAAGAATTTCAGTCAAGATGAAACTCTTCTGAAAATTCATAATGTTGCTCGAACGCACATCAGAAAATGTTCAAACTCTCAGTACAGAGACACGGACACCACGGAAACACGTACATTCCTTCATGACCGACCAGATTCATCCCTAGGGCTTGCGCAAATCCGGTCCCACACGTTTTCATGATTCTGACCTAATTTGCTCAATTGCTCATATTGGGCCCAAACTCTCTCCAACTAACCTGGGGATTGCTCAAACGACCAACAGCTTGTCCCGTGATCACCAAGAGCCGGCCCCATGCCCCCTTGGTCGGTATCCCATCTTTCATACTTAGGTTTTATTACCTAATGCTGAACCCAGCAGTATTTCAATAAATGATGAATTCGGCATTTAATCATCGTTCTTTCACCAACTCTCCAACTGAGAACCCTGGTGCATGCTCACTCGAGCACTGAGCACCACATGGACGCCATATCCCATGTGGTCGGCCCCTCTATCACTCATGACCTATTTTCAGCGATTCATCAGTTAACAAATAATTGATCTGAAATTAGGATTTCGAATAAATGTTCTACGAATCATTATTCGGAGCAAGATTCAAACACTAATGAATTTATGATGGATTCAACAACCAACATCTGAATTAATCGTATAATTTTTGGTAATCTACCAATATTTTAATATTTTATTGGGTCACGTCACCAATAAATATTTCGTCGAATTGAGCAATACTTGCTCAGTTGCTCAAATATTGATCCAGCTATCAATATTTAATAATATTAGTAATTTGTCGAATTTAGCAATACTTGCTCAGTTGCACGTCAAATTATCAACGTTCAGTATTTTGTTGAATTGAGCAATACTTGCTCAGTTGCACCTCAAAATTATCAGTTTATCGAATTGAGCAATACTTGCTTAGTTGCCCGAATATTGATCCAATTATCAATATTCAGTAATTTGTCAGTAATTCGTCGAATCGAGCAATACTTGCTCAGTTGCTCGAATAATCCATGTATATTCAGTAACTCATCAATATTCAACAACTCGTCGAATTTACAATATTTTCTCAGACGAGCAACATTAATACTCGTGAGTCACTGGGCATTCGTCAATCATGCTCGATTCAACAAAACTTAGACTCACTGTCTAATCAGTCAATAACTGACTAATTAAAACACGTCTGCCTTACAGACTCCACGATTTGTGAGACATCAATCACATCACAAATGGGGGGATATCACTTAGGGTTTTGGTCTGGCGGTCTATGACACGTGGATTCATCCACAACGAGAAATGTGCGTAAGGCGTGCAAACGGTTGAAGAGTTAGCCAAGTAGTGGGTGCACGATCAGTCAAGTCTTCACACAACATGGAACTGACTTTAGCACGATCTCCCACTTTCCCACTCTTTCACTCAAGAAACCGTCACACTTACAGGGATCAATGTGTTCACAAATCTGACAATTTAAATAAGTCTCTGAATCCATGATTGAGGACATCATCAGCAATCGTCCACATAGAATTTCTCGAGTAACTACTCTCAAGAAATCATCAATCCACCAGAACTTATTCGAACTTATCAGTTCACCAATTATTGCAGAAACCTTCAACACATCCACAATCCTTGATCATCATTGATCCCACACAATTCTCAGCTTCCCTCCTACAGATCAACCCATCTCCCTCTCTGTGACCGAATTGACTCTGGAACGACCATTGACTTGGTTTAGGCCGGAGTCCTACAGATTGATCTCTCGAATCTAAGCACTCCCTTTGAAGTGCATCTGTGTGAGGTTAAACAGTTTGCTCGGTTGAGGAGTCTCGACAACACGCTCGATTCTTCACTTTCCTAAAAAACTAGCAAACCGTTTTTCCCCGTCTACAGATTGGAGACCACAGTGGGAGATTAATATCTCGGTTGTAATCTCACATTCTCACAAAATGGCTGGTCTTAGGTCTGTGTTGGTTACAAATGCAAACAAGTTAGCACTAGCAACAATGATGGAATTCCAGAAATTGTTCCTGCTTCCAACAGTGGTGGTGACACTACCCCTCACACCAATGTCGAAAATCATCCTCTCTTCGGCCGACATCCTGAAGAAATCAGATAAAATCCACCTACTATTGCTGATCTCATGAAAGTCCAGGAAGTCCTCGCCAAGAATCAAACTGATATGGATGCTACTCATAAGGAGCTATGTAACTATCTCAAAACCCTCACTGACAAGATGTCAGACAAAACTCAGGAGAAGGGAAAAGGAAAGGAAACATCTCCAACTACGGATCCCGAAGTTATTCCAGTCCCTGACGATGATGAAGCCCGCAAAGCTGCAGAACCTGAACCTGCCAGTTTCATCACTCGTGAAGATCTGGAATGTTTTATGGAGAATCGGGTAAAAGGCCATACACCGTCCGTGCACCGTCATCAACCTCCATATCCCTCTTCCAAAGGGCTACACTTCTCCAACGTTCGCACTCTACAATGGAACGGGGAATGCTGGAAAACACGTTTCTCGATTCTTGGAAGCATTAGGAGAGCATGAACACAATCATGTTGTCCGTTTGAAGGAATTCTCAAAATCCCTGACGGGTCGAGCATATACTTGGTACAACAACATTGCACCAGGAAGCATAACCAATTGGGGAGAGATGATTAATGATTTCTACAGGAAATACTTCTTCTTTTCGGAGCAAGTTACTCTTTCCGACTTAGGAAGGATGGCTCAGAAGAATACTGAAAATCCGAACGACTATGTGAAGAAATTCAGAATTCAAGCTTTGGATTGTCATAATCCTAATGTTACTGAACAACAACTGGTGGATTTATGCATTAACGGGATGATTCCAGCTTATAGAGCCTTGCTGGAAAACCTTCATTTTCAGACTTTCTCGGAACTTCACGAAGAGGCCAAGCGATCGCCAACTACTGCTCCATCTTTGCAAGAAAGAACCAAAACCGTCAAAGTCGAGAAGTCAAGCACTCAAAGCACCACCCCCAGATGTTTAATTAACAAACAATACAATGTGGAGGCTTCCACGAATGTCGCCGAAGGGGAAAAAGAAAGGCTGACACGCAGCAACATAAGAATACTCCTCCAACGTCTACGAAGGCACCAAAGAAGGACAACTAGACTCGAAGCGCACAAACGCCAGCTCAATGTCAACAGAGTGATCAGGAAGCACCAGACTTTCCTTTTCCTATTGAAGAAGTGATTGAGTTTTTGGAAGTCTGGATTCAAGATGGTGCGATCAACCTTCCTCCTGTCAGAAGGGAGCCGACATATGAGGAAGTGGGGAATCCGGTTTACTGTCGTTTCCATAGGTATGTCAGTCATCCGACCAGTGACTGTCGAAACTTTAAACGTATATTCAAAGAAAAGGCAGATTCAGGAGAGCTGGGGACTGAATGAATGCACAAGAATCCTCTCCCAATCAGAACTTTTACAATCTCCGAACAACCGATCAAAGAAGCAGTCCAATCCCTAATTGAGCATGTTTGTGAGTTACTGTACTTATCGAAAGCTCAAAGAAATGATATGTTCGCTGCATTGAACCACATTGTGTCTGGAAAACGATTAGACATTCAGGAGATACTCCCTAAACCTCCGGTGACAGACAAGGAGATGTACGACTGGGGACTTCTCACCACAGTTCACCTCAAGGGAAATGAATTCAAGCGAGCGTTGGTCTACGTTGGCACTGCTGTTAATATCATTCCTCTGAAGACTCTCAGAGCCGCTGGCATCACCAGACAAGAAGCAACTCACGCTCCTGTTTCAATCAGAGACCATGAAGGAATCTCTAGAGACGCTTACGGCTATATCATCCTCAAAATGAAAGTTGGAGAAACCTGGTCAGAAACAAAATTTCACATAGTCCGAGAAGATCCAGGATATGGCATGGTTATGGGACGTAAATGGATTCATGATGGAAAAGTTACTGCGATGTCTTCATCTTCAGTTGCATAATTCTCCGTTGAAGAAAGCTCTGACTCGGAAGATGACCAACCATTCGAGCATTTGGGAAAATTCGAAGCCTTGATGGAACTCACACACAAACCTGGAGAAAACGCCCATGAATTCGTCAGAAGGTTTCGCGCTCAGGCAAGTCTTATTCCCCCTGATGCATATGTATTACCGACTTTCAAATATGCTACCTTAGTCCGAGGACTCAGTTCTGCTCAAAACCTAACTATCACCAAGCGCTATGAGTGGTTAGTCTCACTTCAGCAATACTTCACCAAATGGTTAGATGCAGAACCTCTCCAAATCCATCATATCACAAACACGGTCATCGCTAGGATAATGACTGAGTTTCACAATCAATATTCTAAATATTCTCCTTTGCACGAGTGTCCACATGTGCCACAGAATTGGAAAGCTCCACCAACATGGAATCCCGCTATACGAGGAATTCCGAACCAACAGAAAATATTCAAAGCACAAGCAACCAAACCTAACAAATTTCATGAAGGAGATTTGGTTCTTAAGGCAACCAGACGCAATTTGCATTCCACAAAGGGTTCTAACTGGGAAGGACCTTTCATGATTGCCAAGTCAGTTGCTGGAGGATACTACAAATTGGCTAGTATCAAGGGCAAGACAAGTATCCCAGTGATTCATGAGAATTGGCTCAAGATTTTTGACGCATGAAGCATTCAACATTGGGTGTTTTATGTCTAAGACAAACGCTCAAGACATCTGACATTTGCACTTTAGGATTTTCTTTTACCTGTAATTTCAATTCCTCCAAAACGTTTGCAATACTTTCATTCTGTACTTGAATTCAGTAATTTATCAGAGTCTTTTCATTTTAAGAAAAAGTCTATACCAAAATCCAAAAGAAAATCCTCAACCATTCAAAACCAATCAAGAAATCAAAACCAAAGTCTAAAAGCCTCACATCTCTCAGAAATCCAGGGTTCAAGATATCAGGGAAAAGAACTAAAGAAAGTTAGCAAAATAAGATTTCTGCTTTTCTGCATCCTCCAAGACTTGCAAAGAAGCTTTCTCCGCCTCCATCTTCTTATTCAATTCAACAACTTCATCCATCTTTTTCAGCACGGCATCACTAGTGGCGAAAGGAGTCCCACCTTCTACTGCTTTCCTAATAACATCAAGCTTTTGACGAAGCCACCTCAAATTGAAGCCCATTTCTTCATATTTCTTCAAGTTGTACTCCCAATCAAAGAGTACATCCCGGGTGACAGCATTTCTAGCTGTAATGCATATATCATTTATAACACGCAGGATGGCTTCTACTTGCCTTGTCAAGAAATAATTACGCTGAGGATCCTGAGTAACAACGATGTGTCCATACATCTCCCACAGTTTCTTGTACATAACAGCATATCCGATGGGAACGCTAAATCCGCCAACAAACTTGTGGTATGGGAGTAGCTCACCAAATGAAGGAGCAAAAGAAACCCCTGCAGCTGGATAATCGTGCACTATTATCCGGTTGTTTATGGGTGAAAACTATTTCTGCTGGTTTTGGTAATTTGGGGTGTGTGGATGAGAAATGAATCTAAACCCTAAACAAATGCACAGCACGGGAGTGCTTTATGATTCGAGAGATCAATCTGTACAATTCTGGCCTAAACCAAGAAATGGTCGTTCCAAACTTGCTTCGGTCACAAAGTGAAGGAGATGGGGTTGATCTTAGGGAGGGAAGCGAAGAAGGTGCTGAGAGTGTGAAGGTGTTGGTTGTTCATGACTTGTATCAGAAAGATGAACTGGCTTGCGAAAAATGTAAGCAATCAGCTCTGGGTGTTTGAATACGTTGTATTAACACTTGGTTTCCGTCTGTTCTGGAAATAGGGAGAAGAACCTATTTATACAAGCCATTGAGCATAACCCTCGTCTCTCGTGGGAAGTGGAGGAAGTGGAGTGATGGAATAATGGGGTCGTGTTAGTGTCACACGATCAGCCTTGGCCCACTTCTCCCATCATTACTAACCGTCCTTGTGTTCCTGACACGTTCTTGTGATGGCGCGTTGCACGCTGCACTCTATAAACCGCCAGACCAATACCCCAGTAAGTATCCCCCAGTTTGTGACATGCTTGATGTCTCAATTGTATGGATTGTGGGACCCACAGAAGGTAGCATACGGTGCTAGGTTAAATAACTAAGTTATTTGGGAAATCGATATTTATGAAATATCGTATGTACTCTATACATGTAATGCATCGAATATATCCATCAAGTATGAAGCATCGTTGTTTAAAGCTTAACGAATTAAGTCACGATTAAGCGTCTTAAAATAGCATCACGTCCAACCATCTTCGAGTGATCGTTTGGAGGCTGCATGGGCAAGCCATGCTTTGTCCGATCACTCTATGTGGAAGAGTGGCGGACGGTGATCATGGGGATGCTTCATTGGTCGTTTAACTCTTAGCCAGGGCTGCCCAACTAAGCTGGTAGAATTGGAAGGACGAGATGATCTATGACGCTCATCTGCGACCGTTGATGGAGTTTTAGGGTTTTGAAGAAGTGCGCAAGCATTACTCTTCAGCTTGGTCGAAACCAAACATGGGAGGTGTTTTAGGCAGGACCGACCGGGCATGCGTGTAGACGGCTTTCCGGTGTACACGTCCGTACCTCACAGTCCCATGAAGATGTGATCTAAGCCGCTCAATTTGACTGACAAGGTTGAGTGGTTGAGATCGGTTTGCGGCAGAAATCCATTGCCGCAAAGGAATTGGAAACCACGCAATATACCTAATTTGGGCGCGCGTTTCGGGGCGCTAGTCCATGGTTGGCCTAAGCCGATCGGTCATGCTTATAGACGGTCCCACAGTGATCATGCTGACATGCTCGGGACCTTTTAAGTCTATATCTGCACCCTACATCCAAGCTTGCAAAGATGGACGCTCGTGATCGATTAGCGACACATGTAACATGCCGCCAACCCTAATTAGGGTTTTGTACAGTTCACGCCCGTGCAACTTCAACCGATTGGTTTTGCATGGTATGCTCCTCCTTTAGGGAGGCCGATCATGTGGGGCCCACGTTGGGCCGGCGGTGAACATGTGTGTACCTGTCCCACGGTCATAGGCTTGATCTAAGCCATCCAAACATGCCGGTAAAGTTGGATGGTCGTGATCAATTTAAGACACTTAGTGCAATCTCCCGCGACTCTTTAATCATCACGCCAGCCATACTTTCGGGCGAGCGTACGCTTCTCCACGGCTAGGCTTTGGGAGAGTCGGTCAGGTAAGTAGAGAGTGGGCCCGTCGGTGTGCGGGACAATGCTTGTCTAACCGATCATGGGATAATCCACGCGGTCCAATTATGCCGGCGAAGTTGGACGACCGTGACTGGTTTTGAGACTGTCGTTGGCGGTCTTGCTCGTACGAGCTTCCTCCAAGCTGCTTCAACCATCCTTCTCCAGGCTGGCGTTTGGTGGCTATTTGGAGGGCATGGCATGTGTTCGACCAGGGCATAAACGGGCCTGCTGGTGGTCATAGCCTGCTCTTGCTGAGGATCGTCTAGGCTGGTTGAATTATGCGGCCAACTTGCGTGGTCGTGATTGTTTCTGAGACTGACGCGGGCAATCCATATATGCTCAATCGATCTAGTATAACACACCGAGAGATCTCAATCGGGCTAGTATAACACACCGAGAGATGTAGCCTGTACGGGTATCTCGTGCATACCTCACTATTGGTACTTGGAGATTCGTGTTACTCTGCTGAGAGCAACACTCAGTCGTCATGCCACACCAATAATGAGAGTTCCGCGGGAAAAACACAGGAAATACAAGGCTAATCATGCATTATAAATAATGCTAAAAATTCACAGGGTTTTTTGGGATTGTTGCCACATGCTCCATCTTGGATGAATTTTGTGTATTTAATTCACAGAATACTGGTGAATTAGTAAAGTGAAGAGGTATTCATTACTTATCAAACAACTTTATCCTCTGCAGGATGTCAGCGTATTAAATTTGGTTTTTACAATTTTAGTCCTGAACTAAAACCCACCATCAACATTAAGTCCCCTGCCTAGCGCATACTGGTTACATTATTGTGGGGTAGGCATTAGATGGTGACACATACATGTGAGAAAAACGAGATAAAGGAAGCTTACCCTGAAGAACCTTGACCGACCGCTAGTAATTGTCCATGTGAACGTGTCGTGCAAGCATGGAATTTTCGAGTGGGACCGGTTTCCTTCCTTGGGCGTTCAAATTAAAAGAGGAATCCTTTTTCTATTGGGATTCTCCAATTATTTGTTTATAAAGGGGACCGACCCCTTTTCCTTTTCTCACACACACACATATATATATATATATATATTTTGTTCGGTCAGCTCCCTTCTCCGTCCGCAGCTTCTGTCGCCGCCGCCGTCCGTCAGCAAGGTAAGCGTCCCGTTTTTTTTCTTTGAAAGGTAAAACCCTAGTTATTAGGTAAACCTCTTCCACTCTTGATAAAATCATCCCATTATAGATGAAACTTCTTCGTATGATTAATTCCGACGAAATTGATAGCAAAACCGTGGATATTGCTAGGATTGCTTAGTAAAACAAGTCACGAATCCATGAATATATTGTTTTTTCTTCCCTTTTTCATCCTTGCATGCAAAACCTAGATTTTAGGTTATAGTTTGAAAAACCCTTGGCTTGAATTTCGTAGACACGATTTCCATGAATAAAGAAAAACCTTGTTATGATACGTGCAAATGAATGCAGGACCCACCATACATGCTTGATTGAACGTGGGTCTCACCGTGTATGCCTGAATGAACGTCGACCCTGTGCTTCGACTGAAAATCTTCCCCGTTGTGTGCGCCTGTTTCGTTCGAATACCAACCTGATGACCCTGATCAATACCGGCTACGTGGACTCGCCCAACACCGGTCTTGTTTGCTGACGTGGCCCAACACCAACCTTGCTTGCGTGAGCCAGCATTAGCCTTGCATCATTTGAATCATGGGGCTATGCCTGCTTCGAACCCCTTAACATCCGTAGTGCGTGATTCCTATGAAAACAAACTGACTCTTTTTTGATAAACATGTAAACGCTACATTTTATATCCATATTTATATTAGCTAGGACTCGATGTTTTGGCTAACAACACTATTTTAATTCTTTTGTAGAAAGTACAAGTGTATTTCGATCATCCAAGAAATAAATGCCTAAACTGCAGTTTGAATGGGCTTTGCCGCGAAAGAAATGAATTGAATGTGGCTGCCCCCATGTATGCTCGTTGGAACCACTTAGCCACATCAAGGCCAGTAAATATCAAAGTGATATCTGTAGCACACTAGAAGTGTTGTGCACTTAAGGACTCCAACTCCTGAACCTATTAGAGTGACATGTGTACTAGTGGACTGCCGGCTAAACGAGGTGAGAAGATGAAGAATCGTTGATGTGGTCGGAGTTGGCAAGAAGCTGGAGCACTATGTACTGTTAACACAGTCGAAAGAATAAGAGTTGTTGCTGTCGTCGAACTTCAGGTGAACTGAATTGAGAACTCAGGCAATGAGTCAGCGAGAAGAGCAAGGGGTACTTCGATGTCGATTCAACATCAACAATCAGTCAAGACATCTATAAGGAGGAGCCGAAATCAGTGTGGAACATGCCTTGAGACGCACTGAAAACTGACCAGAAACTATTTGCAGAATTCCCTAAAAGAAGAGGTGTTGGTGCTGGTTTGTTATTGATCGAAATGAAAGTTTGAGAAGATGAAATGGAACTGCAGGAGTTAAGAAGAATACATGGTCAGGGATGAGAAGTAAATGGTTACCGAATGGGTGTTTGATTGAATGCAAAATGATGTTGCTGTTATTGCTTTTGGTTCAACTAGAATTGGGGGTTCGTCACTGGAGAGTGAAATTGGGTTTAACCCATTTGCTGTAGACAGATTGAACGAAGGGAGAGTGCAGTCAATGGTGACTGTACACAGATGGCAGAAGAAAATGGAGAAGAATATGGAGCAGTTTGGTGCTCGAGTTTATCTATGAATAAGTGTGTTGTTAGTGCCGTGCCTTGCTGGTGATTTGGTGGAGTTTGCAGTTGGGAACAACAATGGAGTTTCGGGATTTGGTTATGCAACAACAGATTATGGGATTGGAGTTCGGTAAGGAAATGAGAGAAGGAAGAAGCTTAGATGGTCGTGGAACATCAGTTGGCTTCAGATGAATGAAGTTTACGAAGGCAGGATGAATAGAAGATGCAGCTGTATGTTGAGTTTGTGTGGATTGTATGAACGAATCGGAAGAGCCAGCTATGACCGAGTATGACCTGAAGACGAGAAATGAAGAAGTTGGTGCTGTGAACCTGGCAGGAATGAGCTGGAGTCAGTTGAACGGACAGAGTTTTCGAAGAAAGGAGTCGGGCTGGACTTCAGTGTGGTGCGGTGGACAGTGACCTTGATAGTGGCCTGAATTTGGGTCTTGCTTTTGGACTGGGCTTTAGCAGTTCGCTAGGTTTTAATGAGTATTCTCGCAACATGAGTATGGGGGAGCTGAAGAATATAGACAGTGGGGTTCCGACAACAAGAAGCTGCGGCTACAGAGCCGAAAGCCGCAGAAGAAGAGAGGAGGACGCCGTGAACAGAATGAGATAAGGGTTTTGAAGTTTTGTTTTCGATTCTTCATTTTTCAGTAGATAGAGTTTGATTTTAATATGTTTATGGCTTTTGAGAAAGCCATGTCTAGCTAGAGTCATGTTAGGGTTTAGGTAGAAATCAATTAATTGTGAAAACTCTACATTGATATATGCTTAATAATGATTTGATTGATTAATAGTTTTTCTTCACAAAGCTTGGTGTTTAATCGTTTATGTGATTTTCTTGATTATTTATGCTTTTGAATTGATATTTCATGCTTCAGTTAAATCTCTACACGTGGTATGCAAGGATTGATAGGTAATGCTTTGGAATCACTACCCATGAAGCGAAGAAAACTATAGCGGAGAAACAATATTTTAAAATAAAAGCATGGAATATATTTTTAAAGATTAGTAGAGTTTGCAGTTATTTGATGGAAACCGAAAATCATAATAACCCGCTCTCATTCCGTTTATTGTTAACAATTATTTATTATTTCATTTTGTCCCGAATTCCTGAAAAATCGTTAAACATCACCTTATTGATTTGTTGATTCTTGGTATTAGTTAGTAGAAGTATTTCACACTCCTCGTGGGAACAACATGTACTTGCCATTGTCTACTAGTTAGACGTTGTGCACTTGCAGTATTATTATTGTAGGTTTCCCAACCTACCAAGTTTTTGGCGCCGCTGCCGGGGAGTGGTTGCAAAATACTCTCTAGTTGATATCAATTTTTGTATATAGATTATTTTTTTTTATTTTTTTTACATAAGATATTTTTGTTTTTTCTTTTAGATTTTATGTTGTTCCTTTGTACGTAGTTTGTTTGATTTATTTTTAGGTACCTTAGCCTGAAGTGTTGCGCGTGAAAAGAAAGTAACTATGCACTCGCAAAGCTTTTGCAAGAGCCAGTTGGAGGATCCATTAGAGGTTTGCTTAGCTCATTTTGGGTATGATTTTGATGATGATAGTGTCATTTGTGAAGTCAATGCTTTGTTAGACTCCACACCGCTGCTAGACACTAATAAATGGAAGCCCAAACTAGAACCTCTAATTTTTGCTGAGTCTCGACTAGTTCCACTAGTTGAGAAAGCTCTGACCTTGACCCTTATTAATGAAATCATTGTAGATGATAATGGGCCAATTAGTCACGATATCATTGTTCCGTTGAGCTCTTGTTTCTCGGATCCATCTAGTGATTTTCTAAAAGCTTTTGTGAATGTTCAACATATTGATACCCGTGAATTTAAACCCATATCAGCCGCAGAAATTATTTCCTCAGACTTAGAACCAGATTTAGAGTGTACAATGACTGTTGAATTCTCTAAACAATCTTTACTCGTTATCCATGAATCATATTTACTTCAGATAACCACATATGATGGGGAAGGTTCAAATTGTGTTACGAATAAGACTGAGTTCAGTTTTTGCTCTCTGGGTACTAATCATCATGACTGCAGGATCATCTTTTCAGCAAAACTGATTAGTTGGGTTGATCCCCAACTTTTCAGACTCTATATATATATGATTTTCAGCGTACTTTGGGGTACCAACCTCACCTTGTTTGAGGACGTGCTACTGAAAAATAGGGAAACAATTACATTTCGCTTCATGGGAGTCAACCCATCAGATTTGTTCCCTCTACTCTATCTTTTATTTTATTTTATTTTTAATTTTATTTTTTAAATCTCCCATCTTAATTTTTACGTTGGATGACTCAATTACATTGAGAGCAATGTAATGTTTAAGTGTGGGGGTGTGGCACTTTCGTTAGGAATTAAAAAAAATGTTATGACCAGGTGTGTAGCGGGTCAAAAAAAACAAAAAAGAAAAAAAAGATGATCAGCTGTGTAGCGGGTCTTAAAAAAAATATTATCATTATGTTTTTAGGGTTATGACCATCTGTGTAGCGGGTCTTTTGTAGGGTATTTTCTATGACCAGCTGTTTAGCGGGTCTGTCTGTCTAGCTGTTTAGCAGACATTTCTGTCCACTGTTTAGTGGATTCGTCTCGTTGTTTAGCAGACATCTTTACATCACTGTTTGGTGGTTTCATCTCGCTGTTTAGCAGACATTTCTCGATCTTGCTGTGTAGCGGATCCGTCTCGCTGTTTAGCAGACAATACTCTTCATATTCAGCTGTAGAGCGGATATATTTTCTATTTTGCTCGAGGACTAGCAAAATATAAGTGTGGGGGTGTTGATAAACATATAAATACTACATTTTATACCCATATTTATATTAGTTAGGACTCGATATTTTGGCTAACAATACTATTTTAATGCTTTTATAGAAAGTACAAGTGTATTTCGATCATCCAAGAAATAAACACCTAAACTGCAGTTTAAATGGACTTTGCCGCGAAAGAGATGAATTGAATGTGGCTGCCCCCATGTATGCTCGTTGGCACCACTTAGCCACATCAAGGCTAGTAAAGATCAAAGTGATATCTGTAGCACACTAGAAGTGTTGTGCACTTAAGGACTCCAACTCCTGAACCTATTAGAGTGACATGTGTACTAGTGGACTGCCGGCTAAACGAGGTGAGAAGATGAAGAATCGTTGATGTGGTCGGAGTTGGCAAGAAGCTGGAGCACTATGTACTGTTAACACAGTTAAAAGAATAAGAGTTGTTGCTGTCGTCGAACTTCAAGTGAACTGAATTGAGAACTCAGGCAATGAGTCAGCGAGAAGAGAAAGGGGTACTTCGATGTCGATTCAACAGCAACAATGGGTCAAGACAGCTATAAGGAGGAGCCGAAATCAGTGTGGAACATGCCTTGAGACGCACTGAAAACTGACCAGAAACTATTCGCTGAATTCCCTAAAAGAAGAGGCGTTGGTGCTGGTTTGTTATTGATCGAAATGGAAATTTGAGAAGATGAAATGGAACTGCAGGAGTTAAGAAGGATACATGGTCAGGGATGAGCAGTAAATGGTTACCGAATGGGTGTTTGATCGAATGCAAAATGATGTTGCTGCTATTGCTTTTGGTTCAACTGGAATTGGGGGTTCGTCAGCGGAGAGTGAAATTGGGTTTAACCCACTTGATGTAAACAGATTGAACGAAGGGAGAGTGCAGTCAGTGGTGACTGCACACAGATGGCAGAAGAAAATGGAGAAGAATATGGAGCAGTTTGGTGCTCGAGTTTATCTATGAAGAAGTGTGTTGTTGGTACCGTGCCTTGCTGGTGATTTGGTGGAGTTTGCAGTTGAGAACAACAATGGAGTTTCTGGATTTGGTTATGCAACAACAGATGATGGGATTGGAGTTCGGTAAGGAAATGAGAGAAGGAAGAAGCTTAGATGGTCGTGGAACATCAGTTGGCTTCAGATGAATGAAGTTTACGAAGGCATGATGAATAGAAGATGCAGCTGTATGTTGAGTTTGTGTTGATTGTATGGACGAATCGGAAGAGCCAGCTATGACCGAGTATGACCTGAAGACGAGAAGTGAAGAAGCTGGTGCTGTGAACCTGGCAGGAATGAGCTGGAGTCAGTTGAACGGACAGAGTTTTCGAAGAAAGGAGTCGGGCTGGACTTCAGTGTGGTGCGGTGGACAGTGACCTTGATCGTGGCCTGAATTTGGGTTTTGCTTTTGGACTGGGCTTTAGAAGTTCGCTAGGTTTTAATGAGTATTCTCGCATAATCATTTTTTTTTTTTTTTTTTGGAGACCATGGGTTTTCTGAGGGGACCATGATTTGATTAGGCCACCTTCCCTATAATTATAAGGGGTGTCCTAAAAGGTGGAGATGACTAGTTTACCCTTTTACCTAATTAAAATTATAACTAATTTACAACTTCTTCTTCCTCTATTCTACAATTTTTCTTCTTCTCTTTTTCATCAATATATGATCATCTAAACCTGATCGTATACAAATCTAATCAAAAATCATCAAATTTTCATCGTCGTCGATTCATTGAGTTTTCATCGTCGATTAATCAATCTTTTATAAACAAACCTATCCATAAATATTTTCCCACAAACCCATTACTTCTAATTCGTTTTTGATTGAAATTTTGAGCCGTAGTCATCAAAATATGTTGAATTTGGAGGTTACAGTAGTAAGTTCGGTTAGGATAATTTTGAAAAAAACCCTAGTTTTACAACCGAACTTTTAAAAATGAAGAACACGAAGAACACTTCGGCTAAGAATTTTTTTTTGCCTAACCGAACACCTGAGTTCGGTTGAGTCGCAAAAATAATTTCAAAATCGAACTCTTCTCTATATAGCCAAATGTTGAGTTCGGTTTAATCGCAAAAAAAAATCCTAACCGAACTTTACTCAGAAAACCTATATAATGAGTTCGGTTAACTCGCAAAAATAATTTCAAAACCGAACTCTTCTCTGTATAGCCAAATGTTGAGTTTGGTTTAATCGCAAAAAAATTTTTTTTTGCGAACTTACCGAACTCTGTTGTTTAAAGTTTGGTTACAACGTGGTCGAGTCGACTGAACCGAACAAACTCTCTAAACTCAAGCATAGTAGTTCGGTTACATTTGATTTTTCATCAGCTAGCCGAAGAAACAAAAACTCCATTAAAGCTGTGGTTCGGTTGTCTGTGATTTTGGATTTATTAACCGAACTGCATTTGCAGAAAGTTCGGTTACATGTTCTTCATATAATCTAACTGAACTTTGTTGATCTGGTTGAAATTTTTTTGTTACAATTTTGATTTTGAAGATATTTTAGGCCATTTATAACAACATTCACTAAGTTACAAGCATACTTCGGTACCCAGAGGATGTTTTTTCTCCATATTCACCCATCTCAAAATAATTTTTTTCTCCATCTTCTTCTTCTTCTATCACTTTAGTCACTCAATAATTCTACTTTTAAAAAAAAAAATCTATTAATTTAACCTTAATCAATGGTTAATCACACTAACTAATCATTATACAAAAATAATCAGGAGGGTAATTTATTAGTATAAATATTTAGATAAGGGGTGACCTAGAATTACTTCTAATGTCTTACCCAAAATAAAACAATGGTCCCCCCAAAAAAAGGCTGGTCCGCAAAAAACCGTTCTTCTCGCAACATGAGTATGGGGGAGCTGAAGTATAGAGACAGTGGGGGTTCCGACAACAAGAAGCTGCGGCTACAGAGCCGAAAGCCGCAAAAGAAGAGAGGAGGACGCCGTGAACAGAAGGAGAGAAGGGTTTTGAAGTTTTGTTTTCGATTCTTCATTTTTCATTAGCTAGAGTTTGATTTTAATATGTTTATGGCTTTTGAGAAAGCCATGTCTAGCTAGAGTCATGTTAGGGTTTAGGTAGAAATCAATTAATTGTGAAAACTCTACATTGATATATGCTTAATAATTATTTGATTGATTAATAGTTTTTATTCACAAAGCTTGGTGTTTAATCGTTTATGTGATTTTCTTGATTATTTATGCTTTTGAATTGATATTTCGTGCTTCGGTTAAATCCCTAGACGTGGTATGCAAGGATTGATAGGTAATGCTTTAGAATCACTACCCATGAAGCGAAGAAAACTATAGCGGAGAAACAATATTTGAAAATAAAAGCATGGAATATATTTTTAAAGATTAGTAGAGTTTGCATAGTTATTTGGTGGAAATCGAAAATCCTAATAACCCGCTCTCATTCCGTTTATTGTTAACAATTATTTATTATTTCATTTTGTCCTGAATTCCTGAAAAATCGTTAAACATCACCTTATTGATTTGTTGATTCTTGGTATTAGTTAGAAGAAGTATTTCACACTCCTCGTGGGAACGAACTGTACTTGCCATCGTCTACTAGTTAGATATTGTGCACTTGCAGTATTATTATTTTAGGTTTCCCAACCTACCACTTTTCCACTTCGGCTTATTGTAGTTACTTGAAAATGAACAAAGAGGATGCTGCTACCAAATCAGGAGGTGTTGATAACTACAGAGACATGCCGAACATATATGATGAGATGTTTACCGTGCCTTTTCCAAACATTAAGAAACATCCTGGCCATAAAATGGTTCTGCTTACAGGCTCGGAAAATGAAGAAGCTCTATCGTCATCATTAGCGGGCGTGATGAGATTCTATCTCCAGAAGAAAGAATATCCGCCTCCTCCTATTGACTTTAAGATTTGTCAGACTCCATTGAGCTCTTATGAAGGATGGATGAGGCGTATGTTGAGCAACGAGAAAATCAAAGATAACTTGATTAGAGCGCAGATCCTTGATACGGTTATGGCGTCTGCAGTTCTTCACATTAAGAAAGACATCCCATGCTTAATCACTTTCATTTCTCGATGGCGTCCTTCTACGCACACATTTATACGTAGGTGGGGAGAAATGACTATCACCCTTGAGAGTGTAGCCGTATTGATGAATCTCCCCATTGCTGGAAACCTTCACTGCGAGCTGTTTGCGGAAGAAGATGTTGTCTACAATGCTGTACTTCAGAAGGTGAGTGAGTATGAACAACAGAAAAAGGATGCGAAATGCTTCTATACTTGGTGGGTATCTGAGTGTTCTCCTGCAAAGCCAAGACTCGGTTAAGTATTGGATGACGAACTCAGTATGGTTGCGTTCTTGTCTTTATGGCTGTCCAGGGATATCTTCGATGACGGTTCTGGAAAGAAAACCATAAGAAGTAATCTCGTCATATTTGCTATCAAGTTTGCGAAAGGTGTGGTTCTCCCTTTGGGCTCCTTATTCCTCGGATCATTGTATTGCCATTTGGATGCTTTGGCGGTAGAGATGTACATTTCTAACGGGTATAAGAAGGTGGAATCGTATATCCACGTCGCTTTTTTCAGGCATGTCTATGGGAACACTTCAAGGGTTAAGCTCTTGTTCCTGCCACCTCGCTTCCCAGTTTGTATGGTGGTTCGAGAATACTCCGCTGGAAGAATAAACGTCCAAAAATCGGGTCGAGGCTCATGGATTTTCTTGATAACTTGTACGCCATAAATTTTCGCCCGTGGGGGCCAGTCCATCCTTCCGTATTTCAAGCAGAAACTTCTACTACCATCCCTGACATTGTGTTACCTCCCGAGGGGAAGGTCATGAGCCCTGGAGAAGCCATCTTCTTGCGAAGTTGCATACCAGGATACATTCCTTCTCTTTTTGATGGAGTCCTTACTGTCGTCCCATATAATATTGACAAGGCCGCACGCCAAATGGGATTTGACCAGGGTGTTCCATTTCATCGCCCACCGGCACCTTCGGAGAGTCTTGTCCCGTCTTTTCTTGACACTGACACTTTTACACCAGAACATAGTCTTTCCTTTTTGTCCATCGAAAGAAGGCCAGTAGTAACTCCCAAGTACAAGGACTTTTGGAGAGAGCAGCTGTTAGTTTTCCAAGCATTTTTTGATGAAGTCACAGCCGTATCCGGTGGTGATCCGTCTCCTGACACTTTGAGGCAATACAAACGGTTGAAGTCGCTTCCAGGTAAACGAACCAGGGCCGATACTACTGACTGCAGTCCCCAGGCCAAGAAGCAAGCATGTGGTCCCGTGATCCTCAATTCTTCCAATATGCAGGTATTTTAAATCCCCTTCTATTGATTCCTTAATTTCGTTCCTCTGGAGTAATCTTTACTAAAGGTAATTCTTGTTTGAAATCAGGGAATCCCAAAAGAAAATGTTTTCACAAGATTGGCGCGTATCCACAACGAGAAGGCTGGCGATACTGATCTTCGCAACGAGAAGTCTGGCGACATTGATCCTCTCCAAGATAATGACAAAGATGGTGCAAGTTCGACTGAAAAAATGCCTCTCAGAGCGGTAATCTCAGTGAGCTCGTAGATGAGGTCGTGGCGGAAATCAGTCTTCAGAGTAAAACAAACATCTCACGAGAGACAACATCCGTAATTGTTGAGGTGGATCCTTCTAAGAGAACCTCCTGAGCAAGCTCCTGCAACCGATAAGGCAATCACAGGACTTCTTGAAGATGAAAAGGCCTCTGACGAAGTGTTGGTGATGCAACTCATTGTCCCTGGAGCTGTCTTTGAGCTTCCTTTCGACACCCCTCATGCAGGTCACGTGTTGGTTGGAGGGTTCAACGTGCCGGCTAAGTATGAGAAGTTATATACCGAGATATGGAAGAAGCACGATCATATTGCTACTACCAGGAAACTTAAGAGATGCTTCTCATTAGTCAAACGTGTTGAAGAAGCTTTATCCACCATTCATGGTATGCGCGTCGCCACAGGCCTCTCGGCTACTGATGAGATAATCTGCAACTGGGAATTCCATCGGGATGTGTTCCAGAAATATGAGTTCAACGCTTCTTGGTTCTACGAGGGGTTCTCCGAAATCGAGAAACTTCAGAAGCCGCAAGGTGAAATGCGTGAAGTTCCTTCCGCAGATTGCATCGCTCGCCAGGAAGAAGAGATCGAAAGGTTGTCCAACGAGTTGAAGTTGAAGCAGGCCGCCCTCCAGAACATGAAAGTTGCTTTCTCTCAGAAGGACGAGTTGTTGCTGAAGGACTTTCCTTGAAGAATTCGTGCCGCCTACTTGTGTTCTTTCTTTAGATGCTTTTTGAGTGATTGCGAGGATTTCCTTTCAAAATTTGATTTCAGGTTTTGAACTAATAGGTGGTTGAATTTTGAATTGGTTTATTTTTGAGATAGTTTTATGAATGATTGATTTTCTGAAAGAGGTTATTCTAAATATAATTTGCATCTTGGTTATGAATGATTATACATGTCATATGAAATTGCAAATATTGTGTGAAAAACAAACATGGTGTTTGATCATTGAATCTCTTTCTTTGTGTGTTGGATGTCAAGTCCCCAGTAAATTCTAAAACTATGTTTCTCGTAAAATTGTTGATAGAAGTTACTTGCTCTTTGGAGCCTCATTTGTATGAAACTGAATCTTCCCGAGCAACCTCTTCGAGGAAACCGTACGCACTAATTTTCAGAGAGGGAAAGCAACTCTTCTGAATTAAGCTTCTCTTGAACAATGCGCTTCAAGGCGTTGCATTCACTGGTAGGGTGGTGAAGGAATCGGTGATAATGACAATATCTCGTATCCATCATTTCTTGATCGGTAGGTTGACGCCATACAGGAGGTAGATGCACCTCTCCGCTTCGTACCCATACCTTCAGCATCTCCAAGATCTTTTTTATTGGGAACGGGAAATGTAGATACTTTGAGTCTAGATTTTTTTGCACTAGTGGGTGTCGTGTCGTCTCTCTGTGGATTTGATATGAAGCACGCTTCAGAGACAGAGTTGAAAAACCAGTGCATGTTGTCATATCCGCGGCTCGCTTGACTGGGTGAGGGAATGCAGGAGGCGTCGTAATATCACTACTGGGTGAATAAGTTGAACGCTCCCATCCTCTGCGCTCACGTGTTCGTTGATTGATTTCTCCTCCTCGAGCATTTCTTCACTTGGCTGAAAGGTCGCTGTGGATTAGGCAGTCTTCTGAGATTCGGCAAGAGTCTTGAGATATAAATCTTCTAACAAGGATCTGTAAGCTGCAGGCTCCTTTTCTTTATCCGGCAAACATTGTGGCATCCCGGACAAGTCTTCTCTTCTGTGGAGTTGTCCCGAGTCTCTGTCGCCAGCTGGACCATGTTGTTCGTCTATCCTGAGTCCCTTGTGGATACGCGCTCTCTCTGCATCTCCGTTGGTAAAGGCATGACTTCTAGATAAGGATTCATCGTTTCTTGCACCGTCTGGGTAAATGCCTGCCGATCCTTCTTGTAATTGTGCTTCTATATCATTCAAAAGGCGGAATGTTTCGCTCTGCCTTCTAGCGATACCAACTTGATTTGCCAGGACATCCTCCAGCATTCTAGCCACAGTTCCCATGATATCTGAATCATCTATGGTTTCCGAATAATCTAGCGGGCGAGGATACATCGTGAGATGAAAACTGATATGAAAATAGAAAATGAATAGGTTAATGATTGAATTGGAACCAAGATTTATCCCAAAATTGAGAAGGTTGGGACAAATATCGAGAATCCAATTTTACAACCGAGAGATTAATCTCCCACTGTGGTCGCCAATTGTTTATGGGTGAAAACTATTTCTGCTGGTTTTGGTACTTTGGGGTGTGTGGATGAGAAATGAATCTAAACCATAAACAAATGCACTGCACGTGAGTGCTTTCTGATTCGAGAGGTCAATCTGTACAATTCTGGCCTAAACCAAGAAATAGTCGTTCCAGACTTGCTTCGATCACAAAGTGAAGGAGATGTGGTTGATCTTAGGGAGGGAAGCGAAGAAGGTGTTGAGAGTGTGAAGGTGTTGGCTGTTCATGACTTGTATCAGAAAGATGAACTGGCTTGCGAAAAATGTAAGCAATCAACTCTGGGTGTTTGAATACGTTGTATTAACACTTGGTTTCCGTCTGTTCTGGAAATAGGGAGGAGAACCTATTTA
This sequence comes from Papaver somniferum, assembly GCF_003573695.1. NCBI lineage: Eukaryota > Viridiplantae > Streptophyta > Magnoliopsida > Ranunculales > Papaveraceae > Papaver > Papaver somniferum. The sequence continues at coordinate 74,651,552 of NC_039362.1, forward strand.
TACAAGCCATTGAGCATAACCCTCGTCTCTCGTGGGAAGTGGAGGAAGTGGAGTGATGGAATAGTGGGGTCGTGTTAGTGTCACACGATCAATCTTGGCCCACTTCTCCCATCATTACTAACCGTCCATGTCTTCCTGACACGTTCTTGTGATGGCGCGTTGCACGCTGCACGCTATAAACCGCCAGACCAATACCCCAATAAGTATACCCCAGTTTGTGACATGCTTGATGTCTCAATTGTGTGGATCGTGGGACCCACAGAAGGTAGCATACGGTACTAGGTTAAATAACTAAGTTATTTGGGAAATCGATATTTATGAAATATCATGTGTACTCTATACATGTAATGCATCGAATATATCCAGCAAGTATGAAGCATCGCTGTTTAAAGCTTAACGGAGTAAGTCACGATTAAACGAATTAAAATAGCATCACGTCCAACCATCTTCGAGTGATCGTTTGGAGGCTGCATGGGCAAGCCATGCTTTGGCCGATCACTCTATGTGGAATAGTGGCGGACGGTGATCATGGGGATGCTTCATTGGTCGTTTAACTCCTAGCCATGGATTCCCAACTAAGATGGTAGAATTGGACGGACGGGATGATCTATGACGCTCATCTGCGACCATTGATGGATTTTTAGGGTTTTGAAGAAGTGCGCAAGCATAACTCTTCAGCTTGGTCGAAACCAAGCATGGGAGGTGTTTTAGGCAGGACCGACCGGGCATGCGTGTAGACGGCTTGCCGGTGTACACGTCCGTACCTCACTGTCCCATGAAGATGTGATCTAAGCCGCTCAATTTGACTGACAAGATTGAGTGGTTGAGATTGTTTTGCGGCAGAAATCCATTGTCGCAAAGGAATTGGAAACCACGCAACATATCTAATTTTGGCGCGCGTTTCGGGGCGTTAGGCCATGGTTGGCCTAAGACGATCGGTCATGCGTGTAGACGGGCCCACAGTGATCATGTTGCCATGCTCGGGACCTTTTAAGTCTATATCTACACCCTCCATCCAAGCTTGCGAAGATGGACGCTCGTGATCGATTAGCGACACATGTAACATGCCGCAAACCCAAATTAGGGTTTTGTACAGTTCACGCCCGTGCAACTTCAACCGATCAGTTTTCCATGCTATGCTCCTCATTTGGGGAGGCCGATCATGTGGGGCCCACGTTGGGTCGACAGTGAACATGTGTGTACCTGTCCCACGGTCATAGGCTTGATCTAAGCCATCCAAACATGCCGGTGAAGTTGGATGGTCGTGATCAATTTAAGACACTTAGTGGAATCTCCCGCGACTCTTTAATCATCACGCCATCCATACTTTCGGGCGAGCGTACGCTGCTCCACGACTAGGCTTTGGGAGAGTCGGTCAGGTAAGTAGAGAGTGGGTCCTCCGTTGTGCAGGACAATGCTTGTCCAACCGGTCATGGGATAATCCACGTCGTCCAATTATGCTGGCTAAGTTGGACGGTCGTGACTGGTTTTGAGACTGCCATTGGTGGTCTTGATCGTACGAGCTTCCTGCAAGCTGCTTCAACCATCCTTATCCAGGCTGGTGTTTGGTGGCTATTTGGAGGGCATGGAATGTGTTCGACCAGGGCATAAACGGGCCTGCTGGTGGTCATAGCCTGCTCCTGCTGAGGATCGTCTAGGCTGGTTGAATCATGCGGCCAAGTTGCGTGGTCGTGATTGTTTCTGAGACTGACGCGGGCATTCCATATATGCTCAATCGGGATAGTATAACACACCGAGAGATATATGCTCAATCGGGCTAGTATAACACACCGAGAGATGTAGCCTGTACGGGTATCTCGTGCATGCCTCACTGTTGGTACTTGGATATTCGTGTTACTCTGCTGAGAGCAACAATCAGTCATCATGACACACCAATAATGAGAGTTCTGCGGGAACAACACAGGAAATACAAGGCTAATCATGCATTATAAATAATGCTAAAAAATCACAGGGATTTTTGGGATTGTTGCCACATGCTCCATCTTGGATGAATTTTGTGTATTTAATTCACAAAATACTGGTGAATTAGTAAAGTGAAGAGGTACTCATCACTTATCAAACAGCTTTATCCTCTGCAGGATGTCAGCGTATTAAATTTGGTTTTTACAATTTTATCCCTGAACTAAAATCCACCATCAACACCGGTTCTCAGTCACTGGAGCAGCAACATCAGTAATCATAGGGACGACTTCAATAGGAGCAGCTTCTTCCATTCTCGATTCGGGTTCCACCATATCAGGCACAATTGGAGTTTCCGCCACCTCCACGATATCAAAAACCAGCGTTTCATGACCCTGAGGTGCAGGTATGGAGGTCCCATCACTGGGATTCCCCAAACCATCATTACTGGATCCATTATTCCCAACTTCGATATTTGACACCTAATGTGAAGATTACATGGGATTAGAATGATTCAAGCATGAGAACCCAATACAACCATAAAATTCAGAAAGTAAGTGAACTAACATCATCTAAGTTCCTTATTATACACCTAAGACATGCGCAAATACTATAGAAGTCATGAAACACGTTTTCAAACAAGCTCAGCTGAAGAGATTTTACACTGCCCTGTATTCAACGGTGAACTGGGAGCAATTGGTAAGGAATTCAAGGTTGAGTCATATACCATTCTCTTCGTATGGATGTTATCTACGACATGCCAAAATTTCATGACAATCGGATGAACGAGCAGGGATATGTGGCCAAAACATTGGAAAACATACAATCTGAAAAAGTTCTGAAAGTCTCCTGGAAGTTTACTGTTTCGCATTTTTCAGTCCCTAAACATGCTCAAAACTCAAAAAGCTTCTTTCAAAAAGCTTGGGAATTTCCTGGGCTTGAAGATACATATGCAGATCGCGAAAATCCGACGTTGAATGAAGATTCTAAAACATTTTGACTAAAAAACTGAGGTCTGAATTTCTGGTGACATATTTCGGAAAAATTTCTCATATATTCATTGGGATTTTCATTCATTCATCAAAAAATCAGCAACATTATACTTCTATGAAGATAATACAAGATATATACTTACTTGAGGACTTCCCAAGTCGTCTGAAGGATTAGAATGGTCGGCATTAACACTAGTAGCATTGTTATTTCCATTCGGTTCCGACTCTCGAAGGTTCTCTTTCCCTCCGCCACTCGAAGATGAACAAATAGCATGACCATGTTGGATCTGCAGAGAAATATCCTCCTGGATGTGTCAAAAATAATCGTCATTACTTCAATCAAGGAAAATTCATAATCACTTACGCAAAGGATACTTACATCCACTTCATCATCGGTGTTGGATTCCTGGATTGTCCGTTTAGAAACAAGGTGAAGACTGTCAATAACCGATGGAGAAAAATTCTGAAACAAATTAATAATATTCAAGATCCTGATTATATGGACAAGGAAATCGTAACGATAAGAGAAGTGCTAACAACTAACCAAAGAAGCGGCAGGGGACTGCACGTTATTCGGTATCATTCTATCAGCTGTTTTGCTTCTTGCTTCTCCACCCTGGGGACTTTCTTGGAGGTCTGGAGAGTTTACATCAATTCGAGGTCTCACAACACGGCCATCCTACCATGGAGTCAAAAATACAATTAAAAGTGTGAATGTCATGTTTTTGCTAAAATCATGAGGAAAGCACTTACCTGTGTCGCATTTGGAGGCGCTTTCCTCTTGTCACCACTAGAAAGGTATCTCAATCTTGGTCGATCAGAAATCATGTCAGGGGGAAGGAAACTCTCGAACTGGGGACTTGACATCCATCACATACTCATGCAAACTCCCAAGTTGCTGATGCCAGAAGTCTATGTAACCCGGAGTCACGAAATTAGCACGATCAGAGCATGGGAATAAATACTCACCTCCCTCAACATGAGTGAAGTCCATATTAGCCTTCAAATACTCAACTGATGGTTTGTTCATTCAGTGACCTGAGATACACTGGTCGACGCCCATCTGTCGAGCTGCTTTATCAATGTTTTATTCTTCTACCTGGAACTCTCCATTCATTACTGATATCAAGAAACCGGGAGTACAACTCAATATAAAAGATCTCTCTCCATCGCTCAGACCAGCGCCGGTACTCAACATGACATTCTCTTCAGAAGTATTGAAAGTGATCAATTGCGAAAAAAGGGAAGGAACCGACACCCATGGGAGAAAATTCAACTCGGATTCAATGTACAGAACTTCAGTAATACATATCTTATATTGTGGATGCTTTATAGACCAGCGCATGATCCTGGCGTTATTCTTCTCAAGGAAGGAATGATGAGTATCAACCTTGGGTCCTTGCAAGATGCTATGAGGAATTGAGGCGTAACTCTCAAGATGCTCCCACATCAAGGCTTGGAGAAACATGGTATTAGCATATGTTTCGACTTTTATGAAGCCGTCGGAGATACTAGAGTTTATAACTAAAGAATCTAAATTAGCGAACAAAGATCCTAAAAATAGACTACCAATTGGAAGTTTCTCACCTTTAGCCATCTTTATGGCGAAACGAATCACAAACGGCTTCAACAAGTGTCCACAATCTTCAAAGATATCCCTAGAGAGCCATAAGCATAAGAAATCAACAATTTTTAAAGTACCATCAACCGGTTCTTTAGGAATTCCATCCCTCATCCACCAATATGACAACCATTGAGCATAGCAAGACTTGGGCGACTCATTGAATTCGTGCATCTTGGCCTCCAATACGTTAGATATCTCCTTCTCCTCTGCTGAAAGCTCTTTAGGGAAATTACCGGTAACTGGAAGGTGCAACAAAGCAACTACATCTTCTAAGGTAACGGTGAATTCCTCCAATCTGCATATGAAGGTGTGAGTAGGAACGCACCAACAGGAAAGCAAAGCTACAATACCTGGTATGTCATGATTAATTATCAAATCCCCAGCAGCTTGAATGGCTCGTGTCACTTGTGCACTATCCAGCAAGATTCTTACACGGCTATGGCCTAGCAGATGCCTCGCCCATTCAGAAAAGTGTGTCAGCGGTCTCCGAGAAAGTTTGAAATCCACATGAGAAGCCTAATAATGCTTTCCTTCCAAACAGAACTGAATTATTACTGGAGGAGACACCAACTTGTTCTGAGCAGTGGTTCTGGGATTTATGGGCAGCCGAAACGAGGATTTATGTCCTAAACAATTGGAATGTTCTTAGTATTGGAAGTTTCCTCTTTATCCTTAGAAATCTCAGAATCATCATTTCTAGAGGAACCATCATCTCTGGAAGATGCGTCTGTGGAAACATCCTCTCTAGAAGAAACATCGTCTTTAGAAGTGCTACTGGACTGAGTCATCTTTGCAAAGTTGCTGCGACATCCATACACAAATTTCATCAACACAATGGAATTAAAGCAACATAACAATTATGATGCTCACATCAATGTTTACAAAAATGGTAATCCTTAACTCTTACCTATTTACGATTTCATGAACTTAGTGATAACAACGTAAAATCCCAAAACTTCCTCATTCTTTCAAACCTGCAAAGCCGAGCAAAAAACTTATTATTTAAAGTCAACATTGGCTTTCCATGAAACTATGAATAATTCACATAACCTTCCATGTGAACATTCACTGATTTTTACGTGTACATACACTATAAAATCACTAAATTCATACATACACTATGAATTCATCAACTCATAAATTGTTTGCTTTCAACATTTTTTTTTTCGTAAATCAAAACTTGATTTCTATTTAATAAAACATGAATAACTCACGTACCTTTTAAAAAAAAAATCGTGAGCCTAATAACTCACTGTGGATGGGGCAAAACGATTTGCTGGTTTTTACGGAATTGGGGAGACGACCGTACGGAGGAGACTCCTTGAACCGAGCGAAATGTTCAACCTCACACAGATGCACTGCAAGAAGGGAGTGCTTTGAATTCGAGAGATCAATCTGTAGTACTCCGGCCTAAACCAAGACAATGGACGTTCCAGAGTAAATTCGGTCACAAGAGAAGATGGGTCGATTTATAGGAGGAAAGCTGAGAAATGTGTGGAATCAATGGTAATCAAAGATTTTAGGTGTGTTGTGAATTCTAAATAAGATAAGTTCTGAATGATTAAAGTAGCTCAGTTGAGAGTAATTGCTCAATTGATGAGGTGTTGATCTCGTGTTGTCTGTGAGACGTGAGATTCTTCGTTGTATATTCAATCATGATTTCAGAGACTATTTACATTGCTGGAATTGTAGACACCATGATACCATGAAGTGTGACAGTTGATGGAATCAAAGAGGGGGGATATGGAAATCGTGTTTGAAACCAGTTGCTCATCGTGCAGAGACTTGGTCGATTTTCCATCCACTACTTTGTTAACTCCTTCAACTGATTGCACGACTTGCTCACATTCCATCGTGTGTGTGAACACACGTGCCGTAGACCGCCAGACCAAAACCCTAGTTGATATCCCCCAAGTGACACAGTTGATGTCTCGTGAACGTGGAGTCTGCAGGGCAGACGTGTATTTAGTCAGTTGCTGACTTCATGGGACGATGAGCCCATGTATTTGCTTAGTTGAATATGATTCTGCAAAATGTTCTCAAACTTGTGAATTGAACGTGTCCGTTGAGACAGAGGTGTAATTCCCACGTTGAGGTGAGCAAGTATTTCTCATTTGATGAATTGTTGAATATTGATAGTTGAACCAATATTCCTTGGTTTGAGCAAATATTGCTCATCTGAGCAAGTGTTGCTCGTCTGATGAATTATTGGTAGCGTGACCAAAATAAAACATTAATTAGTATACTGGTAGTTGAACCGAGCATAATAAATAAGAATACTGATCATGAGATCGTCGTAAAGTTATTAGTGTTCGAGTCGGGAATTATGATCCTTGGACTCAGAAACCCTAATTTGATCAATTGATGACCAATTGATGGTTTATTTGAGGATTAACCATGGAATGAAGGAGGATCGGCTACATGAGACCGTGGGTCGATTATGTAGCGTCCATATGCTCGCGTGAGCAAAATACTAAGATCTCTTGAAGATTTGGTGATTTGTCGATGAAAGAATGATTAAATGCTGGTTTAATCATTTATTCGAAAAATGCTCGTCCGAGCCTTAGGTGATAAAACCTAATTAATTATGGAGAGGTGAGAGACCGATCAAGGGGTCATGAAACCAGCCCTGGATGGTCGTGGGATCGAATGACGATCACTCCATGAAATTCCAAAATTATTTGGAAGAGTTTTGGACATAATATGTGCAATTGCGCAAATTAGGTCAAATCATGAAAATATGCGGGACTGGCTCATTGCGAGCCAAAGAGACAACCTTGGTCGGTCAAGGTAACATGCTCGCGTCGTCAACACGTCCGTGTCTCAGTCCTGAGAATTTTGATATTTTCTGGTGTGCGTTTGAGCAACCATTTGAGAAAATATGACAAAATCAGGGTTTTGCTGAAACTGAGGAAACTTCATGAGATGAAGGAAAATAATTATAAAATGAAGGAATGATGAAGCGTGGGACCGCTGAGGCCAAGGCATAGCCGGCCGGTCAGTGACCACGGTCCCATGGTGCCTTTTCCTAATTTTATAATATTTTTCATGATTTTATGAAAATATCATGAAATCAAGGAATTTTGTTGAAATTACAGAGTTTCCTTAAAGTGAAAGAGTTTCCATGGGATCAAGGAAGCAAATAATATTAAAATAATAAAATAAGGGCGTGTGGGGCCGGCTAGGGCATGGCCGGCCGGCTTGGGCCCGGTCCCACAAGTTTCCCTAATTTTATGTAATTTTTGTGTATTATTTTCCATGATTTGAAGGAATTTTCATAATTTGAAAGAAATACCATGAAATCAAGGAATTTCATGGGATCAAGGAAACCTAAAAATAATAATAATAAAATAAGGGGCGTGTGGGATCGGTTGAAGCATGGCCGGACGGTTGGGGCCCGATCCCACGAGTTTCCCTAATTTTATATTATTTTTCATGGATTTGTGAAAATACCATGAGATGAAGGAGTTTTCAAGAGATTAGGGAAATAATAATAAAATAATGAGGAACCATGAGGTGTGGGGCCGGCCGGGATCAAGGCATGGACGGTTGGCCAACAATCACGGCCCCACAATATTTTCCCCAATTTTATATTATTTCCTTCGTGCGAAGGAAGCACCATGAAACTGAGGAGTTTCCTCAAAACGAAGGATATTTGTTCAAATGAAAGGATTTTCATAAGATCAAGGAAAATAACAAAAAATATGATAAAATATAAAACTGGCGTGGGATTGGCCACGGCACGGCCGGCCGGTCGACGAGCCCAATCCCTTGGCGCCTTGGTCAATATTTTAATTATTAATTATTTTCTTTCCTATTTTGCATAGGTTCATCGTTTCGTCGTATTTTGAAATACTCGTTCGTGCGGGGATTGCTAGTGTATCATCATTGAGTACACTTGCACCTTTAAAGTTGGGGGCTTACTCAGAAGTAGCTCAGATGCCCGTGCGTTGAATATTTATTACTAACCCATGGAATTATGCTGGGAAGAACCATAGATTGAAGTAACGAAATACTGCGAAAATATTTGAATATTTTCGGAAATTCAGTGGGTGAATCCAAGATTTTTAGGAATAATTAGCTTATGGCTCTATACTAGCAGAGCAAGCTGTCTATGAGCATTAATTATTCTGACATGAGCTTGCTGGAGCTTCATATCCTTTATATAGTCAGGGAAACTCGTTGTTTTTATCCTGAAGACGTTATCGCTCTATACTAGCAGAGCAAGCTGTCTAGGAGCCGTCAATCTTGTGATTCTATATAGAAATAATTACTGAAGTGTTCAATATTCATGAGATATTCTCCAGCCGAGAGACTACATATCTGCATGTAATCCGAGAGAAAGTATTCTCAGTCAGAGGATTCGATGAGAGACCCGTGTCTCAATACTCACATCTGATTGCTGGATCAGGAGTTCGTATAATTATGGGTTTACGATTTTAGCCTTTGTCGAAAATCCACCATCTACACTCACGTGAATATATTAAAAAAAAAAAAAACTTTTTGCTCAGTTGAGCATTCCTCTATGGAACAAGGGTCTTTTCTATTTTTGCAAAGGTCCACATATATTAAACAAATTTTATCATGAACTCCAGGTCTTTTCAAAATTTACTTTTTCGTACAAACCTACGTTTCTAAAAGTATTTACAAAATTCATGCTTCGAAAACAAAATTGGGTTTTTGTGAAACCTAATAAATAAAACTTTTACTACTGCAACTAAATCATGTTTATTCAAAATTTTGTGTATCTCTTCCATATTAGGGATTTTTGCTCGTTTCCTAAACTAACGAAAAACAGGCATACATACGTTTTCTAAAAACAAATTCTTCATAAATCCTACATATGCTTGCAACTATGGGATTTTTGTTTTGTGAAAAATTCATGAATCATGAAACACACAGCAAAAAAAAAAATTGCACCGACTTACATGTCGGCGCCGGTCAGAAATCTGTCGGACGGTGATCGGACGGCGATGGGAGCTGGCGTGAAAATTTTTCCTCCTCCCTGCTGCTCGGGCGTACAATGAAGAAAAGAGATGATCAGTTGATCAACAAAAAAAAATATTAGGGTTACTTACCTTTTATATTATTTTTATTTCCAAAACCTAAAACACATGGGTTTCCTCTTTTGGGTTTTGGGCCCACGAACGCTAAACTGACCAAAACTGAGCCTTCGAGCGTCCAAATCAGCAGTGCCTCATCTCTCCATGCTTATGATATGACACTCTATCTTACTATCAGGGTCCTTATCTATGCATTTGCTCGTACATGACACGATTGGAGCAAATCGAGGATTCTGAAACTACCTTTGTATGACTGAGTTCAACCACTGATCTCGTCGATTGAAAATCACCATTTAATGCTTACCGCGGAACATGATTGTCCCTCACTAAGCAGGGGACTTAATGTTGATGGTGGATTTTCAACAAAGGACAAAACCGTAAAATCATGAGGCATGTTTTTGACACGGCTTTCAGGCATGCAACGATTCATATTTTACGAAGCCATGATGATTATGTTTCCTGAAATACCTCCACTAGCTGAGCGTTCAGTGCCACACATTCCATCATGTCCTCTATGTAGAATAACGTAATTGGGCGGTTCTCCGTAAGATTGAGAGCAACAATGCCTTCAGGACGTCGGTGACACTCACTGTTCCCTGACTACATGAGAGAGACCCGCCTCTACATAGAAGAACGATTGGGTGGTTCTCTGTGGATTGAGAGAAACAACGCCTTCAGGACGTCGGTGACACTCACTGTTCCCTGACTATGTAGAGAGACCGTGTATAGATCCAGGCGGTTCTCCGTAGATTGAGAGCAACAACGTCTTCAGGACTTCGGAAACTCACTGTCTTCTGACTATACACCTTCGGAATAGGTATGACGCTTTAACTGGCTAATATCCCTTCTGTAATAAATTAATTATGCCGTGACATTTACCACTGAATTCCCAGAATGATCTATTATTGCTCCTATTCTATGGTCGAATCCACGGCCTGATCCCATGGAATGGAAATAACAATTGCTCCTATTCCATGGTCGAATCCACGACATGATCCCATGGAATGGCAATAACAATTGCTCCTATTCCATGGTCGAATCCACGGCCTGATCCCATGGAATGACAATAACAATTGCTCCTATTCCATGGTCGAATCCACGGCCTGATCCCATGGAATGGAAATAACAATTGCTCTTATTCCATGGTCGAATCCGCGGCCTGATCCCATGGAATGGCAATAAACAATTGTATCATCTCATTATTCCGATTTCATGATCGAATTCACGGCTAATCTCATGGAATGATAATAGATAATTTTATTACTCTGATTTCATAATTGAATCAACGGCTGATCTCATGAAATAGTAATATTTAATTACTCTGATTCTATGGTCGAATCCACAATCCCATGGAATGGTAATACTTAACTTTATTATTCCGAATTCATGGTCGAATCCACGACTGATCCTATGAATTGATAATAGAACTACTCATTTTTATTGCTCAGTTTCATGAATTATTCTCCACTGAATTTCATGAACTAATAATAATACTCAACAACCGGGCATCTGGACTACCACTGAGTAAGCCCCACAAAAATGGTGCAAGTGTACTTGACAATGATGCACGACTGAGCACCCGGATGCACAAACGAGCATTCAAAAATATGGACAGATGAGGAATCCTACACAAAACAGGAGAAAAACAACAAATAATAATAAAATAATAAGAGGCGCCCAGGCCGGGTCCACCGGTCCCATGCCTCTCCCATTATTTTCCTTATTTTTGTTATTTCATGAACTCATGAAAACTCTTTGGTTTTAGCAACTTTCCGTGTTTTTGCAAAACTCATAAATTCTCCATAACTTCATGGATTCATAAAAAATAATATTATAAAATAGGAAAAGGTGTGCGGGACCGGGCAACCTAGCCGGTCGGCCGTGCCCAAGTCGTGGCCGGTCCCACACCTCACAATTACTAGCTTTTTATAATTATTGTTCCCTAAACTTATGAAACTTCTCTGGTTCAACGAAAACTCATGGATTCTCCATAATATCACGATTTCATGAAAAAATAATAATATAAAATTAGGGAAAGGCGTGCGGGACCGGGCAACATAGCCGTCCGGTCATGCCTTAGCCGTGGCCGGCCCCACACCTTGCAATCCCTAGTTTTTTATAATTATTATTTTCCTCAATTCATGAAACTCCTTGGTTTGAGCAAATTTCATGATTCCTTCATATTTTCTCAAATTTTGCTCGAATCATAAAAAGCTAAAAGCCAACATGGTCACATGACCGTCTAGACTCTCACGTCAATTTTAAATGTTAAAATACTCTTATTTTAATATTTACAAAATATTGATCAATTGAGCATACATGCTCATTCCAACAAAAATCAAGAATTTCAGTCAAGATGAAACTCTTCTGAAAATTCATAATGTTGCTCGAACGCACATCAGAAAATGCTGAAACTCTCAGTACGGAGACACGGACACCACGGAAACACGTGCATACCTTTATGACCGACCAGAGTCATCCCTAGGTCTTTCTCAAAGCCGGTCCCACACGTTTTCATGATTCTGACCTAATTTGCCCAATTGCTCATATTGGGCCCAAACTCTCTCTAACAAACCTGGGGATTGCTCAAACGACCAACAGCTGGCCCCGTGATCACCAAGAGCCGGCCCCATGCCCTCTTAGTCGGTTTCCCATCTTTCATACTTAGGTTTTATTACCTAATGTTGAACCCAACAGTATTTCAATAAATGATGAATCCGGCATTTAATCATCGTTCTTTCACCAACTCTCCAACTGAGAACCCTGGTGCATGCTCACTCGAGCACTGACCACCACATGGACGCCATATCCCATGTGGTCAGCCCCTCTATCACTCATGACCTATTTCCAGCGATTCATCAGTTAACAAATAATTGATCTGAAATTAGGATTTCGAATAAATGTTCTACGAATCATCATTCGGAGCAAGATTCAAACACTATTGAATTTATGATGAATTCAACGACCAACATCTGAATTAATCGTATAATTTTTGGTAATCTACCAATATTTTAATATTTTATTGGGTCACGTCACCAATAAATATTTCGTCGAATTGAGCAATACTTGCTCAGTTGCTCAAATATTGATCCAGATATCAATATTTTATAATATTAGTAATTTGTCGAATTGAGCAATACTTGCTCAGTTGCACGTCAAATTATCAACGTTCAGTATTTTGTTGAATTGAGCAATACTTGCTCAGTTGCACGTCAAAATTATCAGTTTATCGAATTGAGCAATACTTGCTCAGTTGCCCGAATATTGGTCCAATTATCAACATTCAGTAATTTATCAGTAATTCGTCGAATCGAGCAATACTTGCTCAGTTGCTCGAATAATCCATGTATATTCAGTAACTCATCAATATTCAACAACTCGTTGAATTTACAATATTTGCTCAGACGAGCAACATTAATACTCATGAATCACTGAGCATTCGTCAATCATGCTCGATTCAACAAAACTTAGACTCACTGTCTAATCAGTCAATAACTGACTAATTAAAACACGTCTGCCTTGCAGACTACATGATTTGTGAGACATCAATCACATCATAAATGGGGGGATATCACTTAGGGTTTGGTCTGGCGGTCTACGACACGTGGATTCATCCACAACGAGAAATGTACGATCTCCCACTTTCCCACTCTTTCACTCAAGAAATCGTCACACTTACAGGGATCAATGTGTTCACAACTCTGACAATATAAATAAGTCTCTGAATCCATGATTGAAAACAACATTAGAAATCGTCCACACAGAATTTCTCGAGTAACTACTCTCAAGAATTCATCAATATACCAGAACTTATTCGAACTTACCAGTTCACCAATTATTGCAGAAACCTTCAACACATCCACAATCCTTGATCATCATTGATCCCACACAATTCTCAGCTTCCCTCCTACAGATCAACCCATCTCCCTCTTTGTGACCGAATTGACTCTAGAACGGCCATTGACTTGGTTTAGGTCGGAGTCCTACAGATTGATCTCTCGAATCTATGCACTCCCTTTGTAGTGCATCTGTGTGAGGTTAAGCAGTTTTCTCGGTTGAGGAGTCTCGACAACACGCTCGATTCTTCACTTTCCTAAAAAACCAGCAAACTGTTTTTCCCCATCTACACTGTCCCTCGATCATTGAATATCTCTGTGCATTCTTTTTCACTTTTGAAGCGAGTTGCTCATCTTCTGGGAGTTCACTGGTTGTTAAATACCAAATATAAGGTTGACTCTAGTCTGAAGTGTTTTCAGTAGGATTGCCTGAATCGTCTATCACTGGACTGTCAACATCCATATTGATGTCGACGTTTCCGACATGTTCCTGTGCTGATGTAGTTACTCTCTCGCCCCCACTAGCTTGTTCGAGAACCAGAACAAAGTGGTTGTCAGAGATGCTAGGTAACTCTTGGAAATCCAATACAACGAAACAGGTGGTATCAGTTTCGACTGCGGAAGACATATATGCTAAAGCGTCTGCGTGCATGTTTTCCAACCCTGGTCGCTTCCCAATAGAGAATTGGTCGAATTCATTTACTAGCTCTCTCATACGATCTAAATAAAGGGTCATCCTCTCTTCCTTGGCTCTGTAAGTCCCCAAAAACTGGTTAACTACTAGCATAGAATCAGTTACCAGCTTCACGTTCTTCGCATCTAACTATTTGACAACTTTTAAACCGATAATTGCTGCTTCATATTCAGCTTCATTGTTTGATGCCTGAAAGCCTAATCTAGTCGCTTTCTCAATCCTCGAACCTTCAGGAGGAGGGATGACGCATCCAACTCCATTTGATGACCCATCAATAAACACAGTCCATAGTGGCTCAGGTGTTTCAATCTCCATAGCGGACTCGCCCCCAGTCTGATTAGTGGTTGACTCTAAAGGTTTTTTCAACAGCTCTTCTTCTTTGGTAACTATTTTTATGCCGTCCACAGGGGAAATCTACTAACAGTGCAGCCATAGCGTGTCCCTTCTCTGCAGTTCTGGTTTCGTACTTGATTTCATACACCCCCAGAAAATTCGACCATATGGCTAGTCGGCTAGAATCATCAGCACGTTCCAGGATTCTCTTCAGCGGATATTCAGAGTAGACTACGATCTGTCTCCCTTGGAAATATGGTTTGAGGCGACGAGATGCATGCAACAGGGCAAGTGTTATCTTTTCAATTTTTTTATACTGTGTTTCCGCCCCCGTCAAAGATTTACTGACGAAGTAAACAGGTTTTTCATGTGGATCCGTAATAAACATCACTGAACTTACATCATTCTCCGTTGCAGCCAGATAAACTCCGACAGGTTGCCCAGTATTTGGACTCACCAATACCGGGGGAGTTGATAAATATTGTTTGATTTCATTGAAAGCTCTTTCGCATTCATCCATCCAACCAAAATTCACTGCTTTCTTCAAAACGTCAAAGAATAGTTTGAATCGATCGACGAGTGTGAAATGAAACGATTTAAACCTGCTAATCGTCCCGCTAGTTTATGGACCTCCTTCTTTGTTCTTGGGGATGGCATCTCTCTGATGGATCTGATTCGCTCCGGATTCGCCTCGATACCTCTGTGCGTCATCAAGTACCCAACGAACTTTCCCGAGGATAGCCCGAATGAACATTTTGCTGGATTGAGCTTCATAAGGTATCGCCTCAAGATATCGAATGTCTTCCGTAGATCGCGAAAATGAGACTCTTTTTGCTCAGATTTCACTACCATATCGTCGATATATACTTTCATCGTCTTCCCAATCAAATCTTTGAACATATGATCTACCAAATGTTGGTAAGTCGCCCATGCGTTCTTTAGCCCGAACGACATTACAATATAGTAGTAAACTCCTCTGTCAGTCACAAAGGAATTATGCTCTTAATCTCCCTCGAAGAAAGGTATTTGGTTATATCCCGAAAACCGTCCATGAATGACAGTCTTCCGTACTCTGAAGTTGCATCCACCGAATCTCTGATCCGCGGAAGTGGGTACGAATCACTTGGACATGCTTTATTCAAATCAGTAAAATCGATACAGACACGAATTTTACCATTCTTCTTTGGAACCGGGACGACAGCTATCGTGGATACTGTACTGGTCGTATAAAGCCTGCTTCCAACAGCTTCTCAATTTCTACAGCAACTCCATCTTTTTTTCTTTGCGTCATATTCCTAGTTTTCCGACGAACTGGATGGAACTTCTCATCAACATTTAGCCTGTGGCAGGGTACGTTCGGATCAATCCCAGGAATTTCAGCAAAACTCCAGGCGAAAACGCCAACGTTTTCTTTAACAATGTAATCAAACCATCGCGTTCGTGCACGGGTAGATCTTCCCCTACGAACGTGGTTTTGTGCTTCTCATCCCCAATCTGGACCTCGATTAGTTTCTCTACTGTTGGGGGTTCAGTCGCGTCCTCTCCCACATATGATTCTGTAGGGAGAGGATTCTGTAATTGATATTTTTGTTCGACTCGCAGGATATGGTGCCCGCTAACTTCTGATTTCCTGTATTCATCCATAGCATTCTCGTGACGCTTGTTGGCGGCCATCTGGTCACTTCTAACCTTCATGACCCCTTCAGGGGTAGTAAACTTCAGGCATTGATGATACAAGGATGTGAATGCACCGATCGCATGCATCCATTCTCGTCCTACGATCGCATTATAAGTTGCTCGACAATCCAGCAACAAGAAACTGCCTAGAACGGACTTGCCATCCACTGTTATAGGCATCTTTACTTTCCCAATCGCCATTGTAACTTCGCCACTGAATCCGATAATTGTATTTCCGTCCTCCTCGATTAAGTCGTGCGAGAGATTCATACAGGAATAGGCTCCTGAAAACAGCATGCTCACTGAGCTTCCCGTATCCACTAGAATACGATGTACACGGAACATGCCAATCCAAGCTGTTATAACAATAGCATCATTGTGGGGAACATATACACCTATCATGTCTGCTTCAGAAAACTCGATCTTTGTGCATCCAAGCTCCAGAATTTATGCTCCATTTCCACTGACAAAATCGATGTGATTTGTCACGTACCATTCCTTTAATTTCCTGAGCTTTCTTCCGGTTTCATCTTATGATGGTCGTCTAGTCATTGAATAGATCCTGGCATGACTGACATTAATCACATGTGCGTTAATCACATGTGCTGCGCCAAATTGTCCCGAACCTTTCCCAAAATCCTTTTTCACGTACTCTTGTAGCTTTCCAGCGTCTATCATTCGCTGGACTTCGATCTGTAAAGATCGACAATTCTCAGTCTTGTGACCATGATCTTTATGATAATTGCAGTATTTTCTCTTATCACGTTTATCACGTGTCTCCGCTGGCAAAGGCCGTGGGGGGCTCAAATCCTTGCTTATTTTTTCATACAACTCTGTAAGCCGTATGTTCAATGGTGTCAGCTTCATATCATGATATTTTTGATATCGAGTTTCCATTCATTCCCCTTGATTTTTCTCTCGAACTTCACCTCGATCGTTATGTTGTCCACTCGATTAGTTCTTTGACTTGTCTTTCTTCCCATTATTTGGATGATTGGATGATCTGTTAACTTCTCTTGTCTCTCGAGATTTAGAATCATCATCCACTCGAGCGTATTCTTCTGCTCGATCATACAGTTCTTCCAGAGTCTTTGGTGGTCTCTTGACCAAGGAACCGTACACACCTCTTTCATCATACTGGTATGCATGTTTTTAAGCTGCGATGACGACTTAATCGTTGGCACCATCCACATCGGCCAACTCTTGCTTGAAGCATCGAGTAAACTGTCTGATGCTTTCCTCCTTCTGAATTCCTAGAAGGAACAGTGCGTGGCATCCCTTCCGATCACGTCTGTTGTATTTATAGTGAAAGCAGAATTCGTCAACCAGCCTATGGTGATCACTGTGCCAGGAGCTGATTGAACCACGTTATTGCTCCACCAGTCAGTGACTGTGGAAACATTTTGCATATCAACTCATCGATGTACTTCCACAGAGTCATGGCAGTTTCATAGTTTAAAACATGCTGATCTGGATCATCTGTTTTCTCATCGAATTTTAGCAGCTTGGGAACTTGAAAATTCATTGGTGGATGGAATTCTCTGATATTCAGTTTGAAAGGAGCTCATGTGGATCGATGCAACCTGTCTATCCTTTCCTCTCTGGAGCGCTTTTTCGACATTACTTTCTCGATCATCTTGCAGAGGCGAGCATCTGTTGTTGCGCTTATCTCGCCATCATAGGAATTGTGTTCCTGCTCATAATCGCGATCCTCTGAAATATCAACTTTGGATCTTATTATTTTTCCAGCTCTGTCGTGCTCCGAACAAACATAGTAATCGTGCGAAAATTCTCTCTCATCGTGTCGATCTCGAACCTC
This sequence comes from Papaver somniferum, assembly GCF_003573695.1. Lineage (NCBI taxonomy): Eukaryota > Viridiplantae > Streptophyta > Magnoliopsida > Ranunculales > Papaveraceae > Papaver > Papaver somniferum. The sequence continues at coordinate 74,669,510 of NC_039362.1, forward strand.
ATCTTCGTCATTCCTGAGACGCTTTGAGCGGGTGGTAGTTCTGGCCGCACTCTGCTGAGTTGTAGTTGGCCGTGTTCGGGTCCCTACTCGCCGGTCTCGTACACGCCTTCGTCTAGGTATATCTCCAGTGACCAACAAATTTTTCTCTGGTCTATAAAGATCAATCACTTCTCTGTTTTGGTCTACATCCCGCGGGCTAACTCGACTTCCAAGACGCTCACACACAGACCGACCCTTGTGGTTGTTCAGATTACCAGTCCTCGGTCGAGACTGGTTCTCACCTTCTAATCTCAGGAGAGCGTTCAGCTGACGGCACAACAGTTCTTCCTCCGTACTAGGAGACGCGGTTCGTCCATCTCACAGGTCATGTCGATCGTTATTCCTCCTTGACAGGATGTCGAATACAAGCCCTCTGTCTGCTCTAGCTCGTGATTTTTCTCCATCACGTATGGAGACAACGTCCATTCCTTCATCTTCGATCACGGTTTTTTTTCGCTTCTCCGATTATTCAGATCTGGGGTTCTGTCACGAACACGATCTCGATCCTGACCACGATCTGTGGTTCTGTCACGAACACGATCTCGACCCTGTCTGTTTTCAGTGGGTGCTTCCGGCGCTGACTAAACCTCAATATCGTGCCTTTCATCTTCACGTCTCCTATGTTGTCGAGGATTGCTAACAGAATTGACCCTTCGCGCAGTTTGTTTGACTACTGCCATAGCTCGATTTGGGAAAACACGATTATCTTTTCTCGATCCCCTTGGTCGGCGCCAATGTTTGGATGGTAAAATATTTCTACCTTAAACATGAATCTGATGGTGATTTATTGATGATCGAAACGCTGCCTTTCTCTTCTCGTGAACAGTGTTGGGGTGTACCTGCAAAAAACTCTCTGATGCTTAAGTTATCTTGAGTTTTTCACATGAATTTTAGTGGTGAAGATTGCATACCTTATTAGGGTCGTGAACCCCAATACTTATATGTTGCGAATTAGGCATAAATTCTATTAAATTTCCCTGCATGCCTCCTGGCATAAATTGTATTGATTTTCCTTGCATGCCTCCTGGCATAATTGTGTTAATTTTCTCTGCATGCCTCCTGGCATATTTTTGTTAATTTGCCGTGCATGCCTCCTGGAATATGCCAGAATATTCCCTCTATGAGTTGGCCGACTATCCTTCCAGAAACTTCCTCTAGGGTTATGGAATTATCCAAGCCAAAAGGTGCAAAGGGTTGGCCCAAACAATTGAGTGTAAATGCCAAGCCCAAGAATAAATAATTTGCTTAAGCCCACTGTGGGTGTATAAATCCGTAAAGCAAACACAATGGGGGAGAAAAATCCATTGAGCCATTAGCTTGGCTCGGCTAACGGCTCAGCTGACTGAGTCAAGGTGGCTTAGCTCGGAGGGGTGTATATATCCAACATCATAGAGTAGCGGGGCGGAAAAATCCCAGGACCATGGGAATAAAAATGCATCACGAAGCACCGCCGGAAGTCAGTTGCCGGACAGAGGCGGCCGGACGGAGGTAGCCGGACGGGGGTGGTCGCCTGTCACATGCTGTTGTACCGTCGTCGGGAAAGACGTTGTTTCCTGAGAAGATAGCCGGTACTGGAAGGGATGATCAGCAGATGACGTCATGCTAACGCAGAAAACGGAATATACTGACGGCATCATTGATTCCTGACGGCGTTAACACAGAAACGAAATATCCTAGGTATATGTTGACGGCGTTAACTTTGACGGCTTGATGATGTCATGTCACATTTGCTCGACATCACGCTGACGTCATTATATGCTGACGTCATTGTTTGACAGGGCAGTTGACTGTGTAACATTGCTTGCGTGGCAGATACAAGTTGGTGGTGCCTTTTTGACATGGAACGCTGACATGGAACCTTCTTTACTTAACTTGGAGTTCCGCTCATGGGCTTGTACATAGAGTGCTTTTTGAGGCCTAGTGAGCCACACTTGACTAATAAGAAGAGCATATTAAGCCCAAGTAAGTCCATTTCTAGTATAATTTATTAGGATACAAACAAAATTAATAAACAAAATCCAAAGCAGACACAAATTTTAGTCTTAGAGTTCATTTAGATCCAACAAAAATGTTAACCTCTTTGAACTTCTTCCACAGTGAATGTTACAACTCCATGAAGATGACAAGAGGTTTTATTCAGATTTCTTTGAATTAAAAGAAAAATTAAGATTTATTTCATAAGATTTATTTCATAACTATATTTGCCTAAACACCCTTGGCGTAACAATTGGAAGACTAATTAGTTAAGAAAACTTAATAACAAATGGCAATTTTCTACTGCCCTCATGGCCTCATCCAAAATCGCCCCATCAAAAGAAATCTCAAGGATTAGGGACTACTTATCACGGCATCGCTATTACAAATCAATATACTTAATGAGAAACCATCGAAAATCATAAAATTTCTAGCCCAACTAAAAATTGTATATTTTACTAAGGTTATAATCTGATCAAAGCTTCTTCGTCTATTTCCATAAAATCTAGCCAGCCTTCCCATATAACTAGAAAAATACCCGAAACCTAGATTAGGATATGGTTAGTTAGAGACTGGCATTCCTTGGAGTGTACCAATAACGTAAGGAGTGTTAAAACCTGCAACATTGTTAATGGGGGTGTCAAATTACTGAGGAGTGTCTTATATGGATTTTGGTACCATCTCCGATAACGTGGGTCTCCAAAATTATTGATCCACATTAAGATAGTAAACAGTAATGACTTTCAATGAACAAACCTTTTATCATTAATTCTTGAAAGTTGAAACAGTGATGCTATTTGTTCTTCTCATACTTAAAAAGTAAACCTTACTAGAAAGACTTGTCAAGTAGAAACTTATATCTGTAAACAGAATTATTAGTGGTATCTAAAACGTTGTTTGGCATGGGCAACAAGGAGACGGATAAAAAAGAAAAATCAATTAGATTGTCAGGATGAAAAACTTAAAGCAAAAGTGCAACATCATTCTTCTTTTTGTTCTGCCCTCTATCCTCCCTCAACGGCTATTTTCCTTCATCTCTTTTTCATTTTCTTTCCCTTTTCTTCTTCAAATATGCTGATTACCGAGTAATCCTCCCATCTGGATTTCGTCCCAAAGCCAGATGGGGATTAAGGGAGGGGAATTAACATCAATTGCTGCAATGATTTTGTTTAATAACTGAAGATTTAAGGTGATTTTGCATTCTTCATTCATCATTCATTCATCCATATTTTCATCATCTGTGATGCATTCAAACATTCTTTCTCTGTATCGCTAATCCCTTTCCTTCACCTCATCTGTACATTATGGTTTAATGTGATGATTGTTGCAGTTTTACAAGAAATTCATATTTATATTCATAATTCATTCATCATTTAACATCATTTGTACCTGCTTTGGCTGATCACTATTTCATTTTGACTAATAATTTGACAGTATTTGTTAGGAGTATTCTCTATCCTTCTTGCGCATCTTTCTTTGATTGTTTACATTTCCGGTTGCTGGCTCTGAATGATTCTTTTTTTTTTCGTTTTAAGTTATAAATTGATTATTATTTTCCCTTTCAATTGGCTTGTTTTATTCTGAATGGTTACATTCTTCCAATTTAATTTTGAGATTGAGTATTGTTTTTATTTGTGTTTTTGTTTTTGGCAAAGGTATTTTAAAATACTAAAACAGAGAGGATGTCATTAGTCTAAAAAGATGAAAACACAATTCATAACAAATACTGAATCACATTAAACTAAACAACTAGAAATTCAAAGTAACTTAAACTTCATCCTTCCCTGGTTTTGCGCCTCCTTGTGCATGGTTTTATTTGTTGCAGTCCTAGACGAAACTCTTCCCTCTTTTTTTGCATTGCTCATCATCGTAATCTTCCACTTCTATCAAGCCCCGTCCCTTTCTTGCTGATATTAGCATAGTCCATACCCGGTGGATACTCAGTTAGAAAATAGTTGGAAGTCACTGGAACTCCGATGGCCAATCTAACCTGCAGATCCTTGATTGTTTGCTTCCCCAATCTTTCTTTCTTTTCCTTGTTTAAGTTGCATAGAGCTAGTCGGTGTGCTTGTGCAGGGTACATAAAAGCTTTTTGGTTACATATGTTGCACCTAAAATATTGCATATGGTGAAGTTGGCCTTCCTGACAGCGTATCACCTTAGTAGATGATATTGGAACACTTAATGGAATCGTATAGTGGTTACAAGCCATTGATCCTAATATCTCTCTGTTTCTCTATGCTTTCCGTTATCTTTGGTTTTTCTCAGTACCGGCATGAGGTTTTTTATAGTTAGTACGAACCTTTGGTTTTCTCGCTGCATTTAATCTCTTTTCAATTCTTGTACATTTCGTGTTTTATTGATTCAGACGTCTCTTATTCTTGTGCTATTCATCTAGTCAGTTTTTTATGAGTAGTAGCAACATGCATTTATAAGGTTCAGATTCAGACTAGTTAGACTCCTCTTGTCACCTTAGCTCCTCGATTCAGGCTATCCTATTAGTAGCATGAATTTTCTTTGACTTGAATATTTCGTTTAGTCTACCCATTAAAGTTGAGAGTAGTTTCAATCCTTTGGCTAACCCTATTCTATGTCATAGCCCTTCTAAAATTTAAATACATTTAGCTATTCCTAATTTCGAAATCGTTTGCATTTGCCAAATCACATCATCATTTATTTCCCCTCAGTTCTGTGACAAGTCATGCAGCTCTTGTCTGATTTTCATTTTGCCTTTTTCAAGGAATTTAATGCGTAATTTTCTACTGCTGAATGATTTAGTTTTTCTTTTTGTTGTCGAAATTTGATTGGTCGAGGTTTATTTGAATTAGATTTTTTCATTAGTTTAAGGTTAGTTTATCGAGTTTTTTTTATATTGGAATAAAGTAGACATCTTATTTATACATGGTTTACATAACTCAATCTTCTTCAATGCTCTTATTCTACCTTCGTCTCTTGTGTGAGTCTTTCTTTCTTCAGATCCTGTTCACTATTAGCAGTTATGATTTATATAAACATTTAACTGGTCTTTATGTCGCTCAAAGATATGCAAATTATATGAATGTCGGTATTCTTCCAAATCCTCCTGCCTTAATGAGAGAGTTCGGCATTAAAGACAACAACATTCTTGCCAGAATTTTTTCAACCCATACTTATAAAACTGAAGATATTAGAAGCGTTCTGCGGCACTTTTGGGGTCTCAACATTGGATTTAAAATTCGTGATGTGGATCCATACCTATTTATCATTACTTTCCATGATTGTAAAGATTTAGAATGGATAGCTCTGAATGGTCCTTGGTACCCATATGGGAATGTGCTTTCTGCTAGATCCTTTTATCCTGGTATGCAAATCTTTTCTGATGTTTTCAAGGAAATACCTCTATGGGCAAGTATTTCGAACTCTAAGCATGAGCATAGATTAGGTGAACGTATTGCATTAATTGCTAGTAGAATAGGAATTGCGATTCGAGTAGAAAAGGGTAGATTTAAATGTGAACCAAGAGTGTTGGTTTGGGTAAATATTGAAAAAACTCTAGTGATGAAACTTCTAGTGAAAGTGGATCCGTTTCTAGTTAGAGAGTTGTCTTTCACCCATCATAACCTTCCCTCAAAATTTTGTTCCCACTGTTTCCGCTTTGGTCATAAGAACACTCATTGCGCCATTCTCCAACACCGGCCTTTAGAAGATATTTACGATATTTCAATGCCTTCCCCTGGACCTGCGGATGATATCTTTTGGTTAGACAATACTGTTATACAGATTTGGAACCCTCAAGATAATACTGACGCACATGGAAACATGGAACTTGTAGAAAATTTCTTGAACATACCTGGCAATAGAGAGACTCTTTCTGAACTTTTCAGAGAAGTGCACCCTTTAGGTGAGTTACAAAACACAATACCAGTCCAAGAGGATCGTAGCTATGAGGTTTTGGGACCGGTTATCTATGATGAAGACATGCCGGAAGATTCTAACTCCATTCTAGGTAAGATAACTTACTCCTTTAACTTACCTGAAAACTTCATCCCAATTCATGGTGATGAATCTGAATCGGTGGACTCGGGCAACTCGGAGGCTCGTCGAGTTTTAGCTTCTATGGCTCAGACCGTTGAGGATTCTACTTTCAGTTTTGAAACAGAACCTACTCCCCCTATTCCTATCATTTCTAGAACTGAACCTGAACCGGAACAAGGGTTAGTTAATAGGAGACTTTTCTCCTCCCCCTCTTTTGAAGATGCTCATGAACATCTTACATCACCAATTTATTCTGAGTCCTTTGCATCCTCAACTTTTGCATCTCATGATAATGAAGCTCTCTTAAGTCAGCATACACCGCATACATGTCCTGCATCTCTGCATAAGTCGGCTTTCAAGCTTTCAGTACCAGACTTTTCATCCTCTTCCTCCTCTGAAGGGCTTCAAATTTTGGTAACTGATTCAGACAATCAGCTTAATATTAATCAGTATGGCTCAAATATTAAAGAACATAATCAAGCAACAGATGAGTTTTCACCGATTCCCTTTTTCCTTAATTCTCCATCTGAGCAAAAGGGCAAAATCCAGGTAACCATATATCCCTAAATTCTGAATTAATTCTATCATTTGATTCAATATCTTCTTAAGCCTCTTTGAAATTTATTAGATAGCCATGTAATCCCTTTAGTCTTCTTTAAGTTTATGATTCTAATTTCAACATGAAAATTATTACATGGAACACTCAAGGTTGTGGAAACCCTTTTACTCAAAACCACCTTAATCAATTAATAAATGGAGATAAACCTGAAATTCTATTCCTTTCTGAAACTAAATCTAAGAAACACCTAGCTAAGTCACTACTTAAAGACTACCCAATACTCATATAGTTGACCCAATAGGATCAGCTGGAGGTTTAGCATTAGCTTGGGTAGATGGATTCTATTTTGAAATAGTTCAATGGAACGTAAATATGATTAATATCCTAGTTCAGACCAACCCTGAGTCAAAAAAATGGCTTCTCACTTGCTTTTATGGCAGTCCCTATCCCCATAATAGAAAAGAGGCATGAGATTTCTTAGCTGATATCTCTAAGAAAGTTGATAACAATTCAATGTCATGGATGCTTTTAGGAGACCTTAATATGATTTTTAGTCAAGAAGACAAATTAGGAGGCTTACCTTTTAAGAATTCTGATAGTGTTTTTTATCATAATGTTTTGTCTAATGTTGGCCTTCTAGATTTAGGGTGTAGGGGATATGCTTATACTTGGAATAACCATAGAGAAGATGATGTTAATATCCAAGAAAGACTTGACCGAGTTGTAGCTAATGTAGAATGGATCTCTAACTTCATTAATGCTGAGCTCACTCATCTTGTGGCAGCAGGATCTGATCACTTCCCTATTTCACTAAGCTTAGACACCGCTAGCATCAAATCTTCTTACACTTTTAAGTTTTATGACACTTGGCAAAAGGAAAACTCATGTGTTCAGACCATAAAAGACTCTTGGGATCATATCATTAGAGAAAATCCAACTCTGTCTTTGATTCTAAACCTTCAATCTTTACAAACCAATTTAGATTTCTGGAAGAAGGATATTTTTGGCCTCCCTTCTAAACAAATTAAACAAACATTGTCTCAAATTAGTAATCTGAATAACTCTACCTTTATATACAAGAAGGACGAAAAACTTAGAGCTAAACTTTATTTGCTAGAAAATTTCTATGCTACTCAAGAAGCCATAGATAAGCAGCAATATAGAGATAACATGGTCAACCTAGGAGAAAAAAATACTAAATAATTCCATACTAAGACTATGAAGAGAATAAAATGGAATAACATTGAATGTCTTAGAAGGAGTGATAATGAAATTACTTTCAAAATAGATGAAATGCAAAAATCACTTTATGATTTTTTCCTAAATCTCTTCTCTGCTCCCTCTCCTCTCCCAACTCCTAATCCTAACTTATTCAAAAACATTCCTCCCTATATTTCCTTTGAGGATAATCTTCTATTAAACTCTATTCCTTCCGCCGATGAAATTTGGTCAGTTATTAAAAAGCTGAAACCTAACAAATCCCCTGGGCCTGATGGCTTTCCAGCTGGTTTCTTTAAACTAAATTGGGAAACAGTGGGAGAACAAGTAGTGTCTTCTATTCAGCATTTTTTTGAATCAGGAGTGATGCATCATGAATTCAACAAAACCTTTTTATTCCTCATCCCTAAGAGTCGGCATCCTATAAATCCTAGTGGCTTTAGACCTATTGGTCTTTGTAACACAATTTACAAGATTATAGCTAAAATTTTAACCAATAGGATTAAACCCCTTCTTAACTCTATCATATCCCCATTCCAAGCATCTTTCCTTTCTAAAAGGCAAATCTCTGATAATATCATAATTGCCCAAGAGATAATTCACTCTTTCAGGAAAAAGAAAGTGAACATGCTGGAATGGGAATCAAGATTGATATGTCAAAGGCTTTTGATAGAGTGGATTGGGATTTTTTAATTACACCCATGAAAGATTTTGGATTTAACAACAACTTTTGTAGTCTTATTTATCAATGTGTTTTAACTACATCCATTACAGTCTTACTCAATGGCAGTCCTGAAGAATATTTCAAGCCTTCTAGGGGTCTTAGACAAGGAGATCCTATCTCTCCTTATTTGTTCATTATATGCATGGAAATTTTTTCTAGATTGCTTCTGGCTAGTGAAGAAGAAAAACTTATAAATGGTGTTAAATAACCCCCAAGAATAGCCCCATATCACATCAATTCTTTGCAGATGACTGTCTTCTTTTCATTAGAGCTGACTTTAGAGAATGTCATAATCTTTTATCTTTACTTGATTATTTTGGTAAAACTTCTGGGCAGTTAATAAATTTTGAAAAACCTGGGATTTTTTTCAGTAAAAAAGTTCAACCTAAACACCAGAGAATGATTAGAAAAATCCTAAAAATTAAGAAAATTAATCCTCAAGATTCTTACTTAGGAAACCCCACTATTTATAAGTAAAGCAAAAATAAAACTCTTTGAGAGTTTGATTGAGAAAATGGAACACAAAATCCAAGGTTGGATGGGCAAGATTCTACCCCAAACTAGTAAGTTAATTCTTAACAAGTCTTCTTTGGAAAGTATGGCCATCTATCAAATGAGCTATTTCATTTTACCAAAGAAAATCACTAATAAAATAGATTCCCTTCAAAGGGATTTTTGGTGGGGCAAGGAAACAGATTACAAGGGTTATTATCCTAAATCATATTCTTGTCTCTGTAAACCAAAAAACAAAGGAGGACTAGGTTTTAGAAATGCTCATACTTTCAACTTAGCTATGATAACTAAGTTAGCTTGGAGAATGCTAACAGAACCTAATGCTTTATGGGTAACCCAATTAAAAACTAGATACTTTAGAAGTACCTCTGTGTTCAGAGCCAAAATCCCAACAACTAGCTCTTGGATTTGGAAATGTATCAGAAAAGGCAAAAATCTTATTGAACAAAATAGCATTTGGGAAATTGGAGATGGAAGTAGTACTAATATCTGGACTGATAGATGGATAATGAAATTAGAATCTAATCTAAGTAGCTTTAGAACTATTAGTAACTCACACTTAACACTTGTGAAGGACCCGATTGATCCTTTCACTAAGAAGTGGAACTCAACCTTAATCTTTGAAATGTTTCCTGATTATATTGCTAGGAAAATTATCATAATTAGAATAGCCAAAGATAAACCCGATACTCTCAGATGGTTGCTTACAAAATCTGGGGTTTTTACAGTGAAATCCATGTACAATAAGCTCACTGAAAGAACTATGAATCATTACAACTTAGGACAGCCGGATGCCTTTTGGAAAAGCTTTTGGGAACTTAAAGTTTCCCAAAGAATTAAAATCTTTATTTGGAATTGTTTGCAGGGTGCTCTCTCAACAAATCTGAAACTATCTTCATTCATGGAAGATATTCATCCTAACTGCTCTTTTGGTTGCAATGTGGCAGAATCTGTAGAATATTTTTTTATATCTTTGTGACGCCCCAAATACTAAACCTGCTTAGCTGATTGAATTACAACCTAATTGAAGCATCAAACCTAGTTTACTGATTCTATGAATCATAATTACATAAAATGATTCCCAAAACCATTCCATATACTCTGATATTATAAAGTGAAAATATCTTGAATGATATGAATATAATAATGTGTTGTTTTACAGATGAAAAAAACAATACATACATAAAGATAAAAAAAACATCTTTCGTTTGCTAGAAACCTTAAGCTACGAAAACGGATATCTTCACATGCATCATTTCTTCTAATCACTGAAACTGAAGTGGGAACGCATGAGCACATCATCCCATAAGGGTACTCAATGAAAACATATAACTCTCAGGTAATCACTAACATGCTTCACATTTCTAAACGAATATAAATTAAGAGAAACAAGAAGAAACAAATCATTCAACTAATTATGTATCATGAAGTAGGTGTCACTCTAACCTCTCCAAACTCATTAGAGAAGACGACACAAGAGCAACTGTAATCAATAATAATAACATCGTCTACACAGAGTGCCCGGACAAACCATGATTCAGAATATTACCATCAAGATCAGAAAGTTAGTCAAACAAGTATAATATGCACACGAGTGATTTCCCCAAAATAAAATAGTATATATAATAACGAAACGGGGAAGAAGCCGCCCTATGATAGACACATTTTTGTGTCTAATTTGATCTCAATACTATTTATTGTTCGCACTCGATTTTGTACTAATTTTGATATTTTATGTGTTTGTAGGCATTTTTGGGAATAAAACATTTTTGGAAAAATCAGGTCGAAAAGTTTTCTAAAGCACCCGGAGGAATGTGTTATTCGGACTCTTTATTTCGGATAAGGGGCACCTCAGATGATAAGGGGTACCCATTTGATATTCACACCCAAGCAGCTTGTTAAGGGGTGACCTTTTCTTCCCCATTTGAATTCGAAATTGGCGGGAAAAATGTGTTTGAAACTGCCATAACTAGGGTTCGAGTTTTGGAAGCTTTTTAGTGAGACTAAATCGCTGTCTTTAACTGGGTATCTTCCAGTGGGATTAACAGGCATGACAAGGTTGTTCGATCTGATTGAAATTGGCTTGATAATTGGGAGTTGATCGAGTTCACGGTTATGGTGGAAAAGAACTGCGGGATTTTCTGTTTTGGTTTTGGGAAGTTGTTGGTCGGATTTGGACACAGGATTGGATCTGTATCAACTTGTTTGACCAAGACAGGCTTGGTAATGGGCATAGTTTCGAAGAAAAATGAGTTGAGTCATGCATTGGAGAAAACAGAGGAATACTCGGCGTTGGTTAGATATTCACGGGATTACGTGTGGGGAGACCGAGTTTTACTCCAACAGAGGTTTGTTTTCAGCGTGATGGTGCATTGATGAGTCCTAAAAAGTGCATATTTCTATATATTTTTCTTGGCATTTAACTCATCTTTTGTGCATTAATTCTACATTTTATCCCATATTCTGTATTTTCTTTGTTTTCAAGAATAAATATTTTTATTAATTAATTTTGCATTTTTAGGTAATAAATAAAGTTAGATGAATTGCGGAGCGGAAAAGAGCAGAAAAGTAGTGAAAAGCCGGGAGGAATTACGCAAGGAAGCCGCGAAGAATGTTGTGCACAAGACCAAAAGGTTAGAACTGGGCTTGAAGAGGAAGAATTGTTCTTAAAGAAGATATGGGCTTGGCATATCCAAGGCCCAAAACCCTCACCCAGATCCATTTCCTATATCCATACCCGTTTCCCTTTCTAGCCGTCAGATTGGACACATCTGAATCCAATGGTCGCAACATCGCCAGTACATCAAAGTCTGAAGCTCCTGCTTCACACTACAGCACCTAACTCCAATCTGCGCCGTTCATTTTGATGTATTATACATCCAACGTTCGCTACAAGCTCCCTTCTATGTCGCTGTTAGATCAATCTATCATTTCCGCATCCCACGGCTCAGCTTCGCGAATCATCGAGACTTGATGCAACCGCTCAACACCCGAGCACCTAACACCTATACCCGTCAGCCAAACAGACCTTACCCAATTTTCCATCGACCACCTTCTTCTCCATCTTCTCCCCCATCCCTCTGCAACAGATCCACCAACTCCATCGCCACCACACCCTCGTCTCTGCCAGCCACCAAATTCCACCAAAGACATCATGGCTCCTACCAACTGAAACCCACTCTTCCCCTACTCCTCTAGCTTTCTATAACATCAATTCCTCGATCTTTTCCTCTCACAGGAACCCTAGGTTAGGGGTTGATGAAATAGATGAGCTAGAAAAGCAATTAGGGCATGGGAAGAACAAGAGAAGACGCAGGAAGAGGAATAGAGGCATGGGTGAAGAGTCATAATCATTTTCAGAGATTAGGTAAGATTTTTTATCAAACCCTAATTTTTTTGACATTGGGGATTTTTTGGGGAAATCGATTGTATGTCTAAATTGAAGTATGGGTCACGTAGTAGGGTTGTTATCAGTAGATTAGGTTAGCCAATTTTGATTTTAATTGTATTTTTCAGCAAACCCTAATTTTGCTGATGTGGTACTGATTTGGGGATTCTTTGATTATAGCTTGTATGTATAAATAGGGGTCTCTGGGTGTTGTAATGGGGCATGCCTGGATTAACCAGAGCATCAGTAGAATAGTTTAAGTTTTTTTTAGTTTTGTTATTTCCATGAACTGTTAGCTTTGAGGGTTATCAATCTTTTCAATTCCATGATTCTCAATTCAAATGCATTGTAATTTTAGCTGTTCAGAACTCCAACATGTATTGAATTTGATTGTGTAATTGTTACAATTTACATCAAGCTCATGTTCATGTTTATGTTATTTTTTGTTCTTATGATTTGTTCTTAGGATAGTCTCATTTGCCCTAGCCCTGCTGTGTAATAATTTGACAAAAGCCTTAGAATGTTAAACAAGTTTAGGAACACTTGAACTTAGTTTAAGCTGCAACTTCATGCTGAATTCACATACCTTTGACTAGTTGTACCTTAAAAAGACAACTAGTACTTTGGAAAGAACTATAGTTGTGCTTAACATTTCAATAAGAAAATGCATAGCATGAACTAGGGTGAAATCAAACCCCTTATTTCACTGATCTTCTTAATCCACAACTTCTTTCATCTTCATTTAGTTTGCTGTTTCATGTCCTGTTAGTGTCTTGTTTAATTCTGTTAGTTCATTTCACTGTTAGTTTTCATATCCTTGTTTAGTTAGTTCACAGCTTAGAAAACAGTTTAGGAAACTTCAACTTACACACCCTAGTCCCTGTGGATTCGACCCGTATTTGCACAAGCTACAACCGACACCGTGCACTTGCGGTTATAACATGTAGGCTTCCTCTTGCTCTTATTTTCTGTCCCCTTTCAAAGCCTACCAAGTTTTTGGCGCCGCTGCCGGGGACTTGGCTGTGATGTTTTGAAGATTTCTTAGCCATCTTGCATTTCATTCTAGTCCATTTGCATCATTGCATCATTGTCTGCATCAGCATCTTGCATCTGCATTGCATTCCTGCATCTTAGTGTAACTTGCATAACCATTGCATTTGCATCTTCCATGTTTCAGTGTAACATTTTTTGCATTATTGCATCATAACTTGCATATTCATCTCTTGTCTTTGCATACTCACTTGCATTCATTACATCTTGTTGTTCTTACTATTTTGTTGCTGTACCTCACTTTCTTCTTTGAGCTGCAGGTACAACTGAAGTCCTGCTCTGTGCCTTGTGGTGCCTCTGAACTTGTGGTGCTGCTGCTGTGGAGCTGGTGCTGCACTATTGTTGCTAGAACTTGTGCTGCTGTGGTGCTCCTGCTGGTGCCAGGCCAAGTCTGCTGCAACCCCTGCTGCCTGGTGCTAAACTGAGCCATTAAAGCCCAACTGGGTTGTAAGCTGCAGAAGGTGAACCAAAGCCCAACTGGGCTTTTGCAACCAAACTGAGCAGCTGGGCTGTGCTTAAGAAAGTAAGCCTAAACCCATTAAGAGAACCCAACCTGTGGGCTTCCATTTTTAATTTGTGGGCTTGTAATAATTTTTTTCATTTTTCTGTTGGGTTTGTAATTAATTTCTTGTGGGCTTGTTTGTTTAATTGCTTGTGGGCTTGTGGTGTTAGATTGATTTGGGCCTGTAGTTTTAAATTAGAAAAACTGAACTTTTGAAAGCCCAACTGGGCCTCAGACCAAACAAGCAACATTTGGGCTATTTCAAAAGCTACATTGGGCTTCAGTTTGCATACACATTGTGGGCTTAGTTCACCTTCCCTTGGCAAAGCAATTTCTCCCACCAATGTGGGCTTGCTCCCAACACTAAAACCAAAATTCTTGCTCCCAATACTAAAACCAAAATTTTTGCTCCCAATTAAAAACCAAATTTTTCTACCTCTTTAAAACCAAATTTGCTCCCATCAAAACCAAAAGCTCCCAAATGGGCTTTGTCTTCAAAGTCTAAAACCAAAGTTTTCAAAACCCAATAAACCAAAGTTCTTCGAACCCATTATAGTCCAAATTTTTTCCAAAACCCGACAAAACCAAATGTTACCCATAAAAACCAATTTTTTCCCAAAAATCCAAACCCATTAAAAACCAAATTTTGGGCTTTGTAACATAGTTACTTAGATTTTGAGCCAAATCATGTCTGGATCTTGGTCTACAGTTGGGGAATACAACAAATCCCTTAGAGAACTTGCGTATGGACATACTCCACGTTATGAACCTTCCATAGACCATGATGTCAATAGTTATAGGAATTATTATGGACATTTTCAAAGTCCCGAGCCTCAATACATGAACCCTAATAACTATTCACACATGCATCATTCACCACAACGTGAAAATGAACATTTTGCTAGTGCCTCACTCACACAATCATCACTGATCGATCAATTAGAAGCTCGAATCACAGCTTTAGAAATGCAATCACATGAGGAATCTGTCACATCTAATTTTCTTAGGCAACCTTAAATCTATGCATGTCCCGCATGTGGTAGTTTAGACCACCCTGTTGAGAATTGTCATATTTTGCATAATTTTAGGCAATCTAGAGAAAATCCAAGGTATGAAATGCCCATAAATTGTGAGAATGGTAGTCATTGGGACCATAATCAATCCTTTGAGGGTTGCGATCAATATTTTGTAAACCCTAATGACCATGCACACATGTACCATTCACCACAATTTGAACATGAAGAATTTTGTACTCCCATGAATTTAGACTCCACCTCAGAAGCTTTAAGACTCAGTAAGCAAAACTTTGATAGATCTACATCACGAATTCAGGCATGTTTAGATCAGATTTTGCTTCACCTACAAAATGAGGAAATTCATGAGGTGTATAGTCCCATTCTTGTAAATGATGTTGAATATGAACCTAATTTAGAGGAACATGAATCGACTAATGACACCACCACTGTTAATGAGGACCAATATGCATGCTACCATGATGATGATTATGATGATATGTTAGAATAACATGAAAATATTGTGGAACCTGTTGGTTCAATAACATATGGCTTCTCGCCCTCGACCTTCATGAATGTTGTTTTTTCTAATACTCATTGTAATTCATATGATTTTGATATTGACATGGGATTCGTACAATTATTCTGTGAAGATGAGCATGACATAGGAATAGTTGAATATTCTGTAGACACTAATGATAATATGCATGAAAATATATTTGATGTGTCTGATTCTCTACCTAGGTCACATTGTGATATTTTTCCTGATTTGCCGATGCATGAGAATAAATTTGTTGATGATGTTGATGACTCTGATTGTGATCTTGCCAATTTGTTTGATGATTGTGAGCATGTTGTGACACGTGTAGAAGACTTAGGAGATGTTGATGTGATTAGTAATGATGTGCCTATCGTCCTACATAAGTCACAATCTGATGGCCTTCCACCCAACCTAGATTTGGTTTGTACCCATATTGTCAAACCGAATTTTCTGAGAGTCCCTAATCTAGGTTTGGAACTGTGTGCTTCCCAAGTCCTTTTGGACTATTTTGCATCTAAGTATAATATCTTTGAGGAGCCACAGTTGGAATTAGCATGTTTGCCCGTCCCTAGCACAGTTCACTTTGAGTTAGACCTTGTACATGATGAACCCCCAAAGCTGCGAGATTTTGTATCCAAAATTTTATCTGTTGAAAAATCCAGGTTTGGGGGTAGCTCATTTTGTTTCACAGTTTCACTTGCGTTTATTTCCTGTTATATTTGTGTGAAGCTGTTGAAACCTCTACACTTTGTCTTTTGGGTTGATCCTCAACTCTTTAGATTGTTAGTATATGGTGAATTTTTTTGTATATAATCCAGTAGATAAAATTTCTTTAAACCCTTTTGTTCCTTTTGTATATATTTTGCTAATGCAATATGATCTCGGCTGACATATGTTGGATTCTTTCCTTGAATAACGGAGTTCTAATATTGCTTTCGCCGAAATCGGGTATTCTCTTTCCTTTTTCTGTACTCAACATGATCCTCTTCATATGTTGTATTATAATTTTGTTCATATTTTGAAACATTGAGGACAATGTTTAGTTTAGGTTTGGGGGTGAAAAGTAGATACTTTGATAATATGCCATAATTGAAAACAAGAACTCCTTCTTTTTGAAAAAAATGAAAAAAAAAACGAAAAATCAATCAAGTATTTATCAATCCCATCCTCTCTTGTTCCAAAAATAAAAGAGAGTAGTCAATGTAAATAAGAGTCATGTAAAG
Organism: Papaver somniferum; assembly: GCF_003573695.1. Classification (NCBI taxonomy): domain Eukaryota; kingdom Viridiplantae; phylum Streptophyta; class Magnoliopsida; order Ranunculales; family Papaveraceae; genus Papaver; species Papaver somniferum. The sequence continues at coordinate 74,686,268 of NC_039362.1, forward strand.
AGTCATCTTTTTGTTGTAAATAGTCTTGTAATAAGCAAGGAGGGTGTATGCCATTGATGTACAACGCGAGTAATTGTGAAACACCTCCTACTCATTCACAATTCTCGTAAAGTACGGACAGCTAGCTAGATTTCGACCTTGGTTCTTAGCCTGAGAAACTATCTCTTGGTGATTAGTAGTCACAACATCCGATCTTTCTTTACACATGTGTAGATACACTTTACACTCTTATCACATGTATTTTTTTGTTATCAGTGCTAGGATTGTGCCTTAGATAGCTAGATTGACATATCCATTTTGCTGTGAGCTTCTACTGTCTTGCACATGTCACATTTCATGGAATATGAGCTTATATTTTGGCCTAGAACTTTGTAGGTACGTTCTAAGCAAACCTTCACGAGACTTCACTCGTCCACTAGGGACACTTAGTGGTTTAAAAGGCTTATTGCATTCGCTAAATGCAATCGAGAGACCAGCGACAGTGGTATAAGTAGGATTTCCTTAGTTTTGTTTTACTTGAGGACAAGTAAAATTCAGGTTTGGGGGAATTTGATGAGTCCTAAAAAGTGCATATTTCTATATATTTTTCTTGGCATTTAACTCATCTTTTGTGCATTAATTCTACATTTTATCCCATATTCTGTATTTTCTTTGTTTTCAAGAATAAATATTTTTATTAATTAATTTTGCATTTTTAGGTAATAAATAAAGTTAGATGAATTGCGGAGCGGAAAAGAGCAGAAAAGTAGTGAAAAACCCGGAGGAATTACGCAAGGAAGCCGCGAAGAATGTTGTGCACAAGACCAAAAGGTTAGAACTGGGCTTGAAGAGGAAGAATTGTTCTTAAAGAAGATATGGGCTTGGCATATCCAAGGCCCAAAACCCTCACCCAGATCCATTTCCTATATCCATACCCGTTTCCCTTTCTACCCGTCAGATTGGACACATCTGAATCCAATGGTCGCAACATCGCCAGTACATCAAAGTCTGAAGCTCCTGCTTCACACTACAACACCTAACTCCAATCTGCGCCGTTCATTTTGATGTATTATACATCCAACGTTCGCTACAAGCTCCCTTCTATCTCGCTGTTAGATCAATCTATCATTTCCGCATCCCACGGCTCAGCTTCGCGAATCATCGAGACTTGATGCAACCGCTCAACACCCGAGCACCTAACACCTATACCCGTCATCCAAACAGACCTTACCCAATTTTCCATCGACCACCTTCTTCTCCATCTTCTCCCCCATCCCTCTGCAACAGATCCACCAACTCCATCGCCACCACACCCTCGTCTCTGCCAGCCACCAAATTCCACCAAAGACATCATGGCTCCTACCAACTGAAACCCACTCTTCCCCTACTCCTCTAGCTTTCTATAACATCAATTCCTCGATCTTTTCCTCTCACAGGAACCCTAGGTTAGGGGTTGATGAAATAGATGAGCTAGAAAAGCAATTAGGGCATGGGAAGAACAAGAGAAGACGCAGGAAGAGGAATAGAGGCATGGGTGAAGAGTCATAATCATTTTCAGAGATTAGGTAAGATTTTTTATCAAACCCTAATTTTTCTGACATTGGGGATTTTTTGGGGAAATCGATTGTATGTCTAAATTGAAGTATGGGTCACGTAGTAGGGTTGTTATCAGTAGATTAGGTTAGCCAATTTTGATTTTAATTGTATTTTTCAGCAAACCCTAATTTTGCTGATGTGGTACTGATTTGGGGATTCTTTGATTATAGCTTGTATGTATAAATAGGGGTCTCTGGGTGTTGTAATGGGGCATGCCTGGATTAACCAGAGCATCAGTAGAATAGTTTAAGTTTTTTTTAGTTTTGTTATTTCCATGAACTGTTAGCTTTGAGGGTTATCAATCTTTTCAATTCCATGATTCTCAATTCAAATGCATTGTTAATTTTAGCTGTTCAGAACTCCAACATGTATTGAATTTGATTATGTAATTGTTACAATTTACATCAAGCTCATGTTCATGTTTATGTTATTTTTTGTTCTTATGATTTGTTCTTAGGATAGTCTCATTTGTCCTAGCCCTGCTGTGTAATAATTTGACAAAAGCCTTAGAATGTTAAACAAGTTTAGGAACACTTGAACTTAGTTTAAGCTGCAACTTCATGCTGAATTCACATACCTTTGACTAGTTGTACCTTAAAAAGACAACTAGTACTTTGGAAAGAACTATAGTTGTGCTTAACATTTCAATAAGAAAATGCATAGCATGAACTAGGGTGAAATCAAACCCCTTATTTCACTGATCTTCTTAATCCACAACTTCTTTCATCTTCATTTAGTTTGCTGTTTCATGTCCTGTTAGTGTCTTGTTTAATTCTGTTAGTTCATTTCACTGTTAGTTTTCATATCCTTGTTTAGTTAGTTCACAGCTTAGAAAACAGTTTAGGAAACTTCAACTTACACACCCTAGTCCCTGTGGATTCGACCCGTATTTGCACAAGCTACAACCGACACCGTGCACTTGCGGTTATAACATGTAGGCTTCCTCTTGCTCTTATTTTCTGTCCCCTTTCAAAGCCTACCATGCATCGAGATACCTTGCAGGCATGTGGAAGAGTAAAACAGGGAAGAAAATATTCCCGAGTTATGGTTTGACATCGAGAATATTGGAGATTTACTACGAAGATTCTTGCTTCTGTCGAGTATAAAAGGGCCTGTGGGATCATATACAAGGTTATGAAGAGTTTGGGAGAGTTTTAAAGCTAAGAAAAACGCTGCATAGGAGAAGTAGCAGCGGCAGGTGAAGAAGAAGGAGAAGAGTTGCAGATGACACTTTAGAAGTGTCGTTCTCGAGAACCCTAAAGCTGAAGAACATTTACTGTAGAAAACAGTCGTATTCAGTGTCTTAGATTCAAACTGTTCTGTAACAGTCCATTAGTCACGCTTATCTTCAGTTAGTAACACCTCTTGTAAAAGTGTTTCTTTGTAACAGTTGCATCTGTAATTCTAACTGTTACAAAGGCCCTATTTTATACCTTTTCTCCTTGTAAACACCTTTTTGAGCAATGAAAAATTCCTTTGAGTGTGTTTTCACCATGCGGAGCTAGACCCCATCACTGGGACAACGGAGGAAGCAACTTTTCATGATTGTGGTAAATGAATTAATTCTTTTATTGACTTTTTGCATAGATTTAATTGCTTTATGATTTATGTTAATTATTTGTTATTTTGTTAGATGCCGCATGCTTAGTTCTAAATACTTTAGATGTTTCATGCTTTTAACTTACAAGTAATATTTTACGAAATCTATTTTTGGCAAAGAACTAGAGTCACAACTTCTTTTGTTTGAGCTATATTGTCTAGAGTTAATGACTGAACCATAACAATATGAAAAGTAGTGGAATCCCGCGTCTCAGCGTCTCTTCATCTTGTGACAAATTGTGTATATATATTTTTCCTTATTTTCTTTATTAAGTCTTAAAACAAATTCTCAACAAATCTGAGTGAACGAATCATCTTACTACAACATCATTGAAAAATACCATCAGCTAGACACATAGTGGAACCTGAAAAATCAGGAAAAAAAAGTTTCCAGTAGAAACATGTAGATCCATTTTTTCTTCCAGACCGGTTGAGATTTAGTATGAAAGAATATCAAGATTGATGTATGTATTGCTACAATTATCAAAATCAATATTTTCATAAAGAAGTACAACACTTTACTTTTCGTCTTTATTAGAATCATAGTTGTCAGACATTTCATTAAGAGTTGCAGCTAGACCTTTGTTCCCAGTGTATTTTTTACAATTTGGACACTCATTTTCAAAATGGCCAAAACCTTTACACTTAAAGCACTGAGGCATATCCTCGTCATCAGTTTCATCTATATCCATGTTTTTAGGAGGAATACGATTATGAGATTTAACTGATGACCTAGGTTTATCTCTGGAGAATCGTTTACTTCTCTTCAAAAGAAGATCCCTAAATTTTCTATTGATTAAGGAGACTGACTTGTCAAGATATTCATCTGATGAATCATCCTCAGAAAGATCATCTTCAGAGATGCAAACACTTTTACTTTTGCAAGTAATTTAATGTTCTTCTGTGATTTGAAAGCCACATCCTTTCCGAATTTGGATGTAAGATAATGATCAAAGATCTTTAACTTCCCAACCAGATTGTTTCTGGAAAGAGTTGCAAGGTTATTACCTTCAATGATGGCATGCTTCTTAGAATATTATCTGGATGGCAGTGATCTAAGAATTTTCATCACAATGTTCTTTTCAGGAATAGTCTTATCCAATGCAAAAGATGCATTAACAATTTCAGACACTTTGTGATTAAACTTATCAAATGAATCTTCATCTGCACGAAGGTTTTCCCAATCGGAATTTAGGTTTTGAAGCCTGGATTCCTTTTCACTGGTATTTCCTTCAAATGCGGTTTCTAAGATATCCCAAGCATCTTTAGACTGAGTGCACGTAGTCACATGGTGCTGAAGATCTAGGGTAATGGCATGAATGATAGCATTTAACCCGTCAGAATTTTGCTTTGTAGCGAGAATCTCGGCAGGTCCGTATGCACCAATATCCTTTGGAACAGTTACATCGCCTTCTGCAACAACCGGAGGATTATAGCCATTAACTGCATAAACCCATGATTAAAAATCACGCGCTTGAATAAAGGCACGCATAGATATTTTCCACCATAAGTAATTTGAGTCATCGAAGATTGGTGGTACGTTTATGGAGATAGCACTTCTGTCCATATTCAGACAGCTAAAAACACATACTTATAAGGTCTTTAATGTGTTTGCCTGCTCTGATACCAATTGAAAAACGGGGGTCTAAGAACTACACCCAACAATTCGTTTGGCAATATGAATAGAAAAACTCTAATATACTTTCAAGAGAATCAACTAGACAGTTAGACTCAATCTAGAGAAAAGTATATCAAAGAATTTTTGTATCTCTATCTCTCAATTCAATCTACAATCAATTTGCGAGCCCGATTGAATATAAGAGAAATAACTTGAACGGTACCAAAGACTAATATTCAAGGATCAATCAATTTCAATCAACAACCAAAGGTTGGATTTCCCAATTGATCGATTCGACGCACAACCTGTGATACTTCAATTATATAACAAAATATAATGCGGAAAAGAAATAACATAGACAATAGAATTTTGTTAACGAGGAAACCGCAAATGCAGAAAAACCTCGGGACCTAGTCCAGATTTGAACACCACACTGTATTAATCCGCTACAGACACTAGCCTACTACCAATGAACTTCGGACTGGACTGTAGTTGAACCCTTATCAATCTCACACCGATTCAAGGTACAGTTGCGCTCCTTACGTCTCTGATCCCAGCAGGATACTACACACTTGATTCCCTTAGATGATCTTACCCACAACCAAGAGTTGCTACGACCCAAAGTGGAAGACTTGATAAAAAAATCTGTCTCACACAGAAAAGTCTATAGGAATAGATAAATCTGTCTCCCACAGAAATACCTATGAGTTTTGTTCCATCTTTAGATAAATTAAGGTGAACAGGAACCAATTGATATACCAGACTTATATTCCCGAAGAACAACCTAGAAATATCAATCACCTCACAATAATCTTAATCGTATGGTATCCAAACAAGATATTGTGGAATCACAAACGATGAGACGAAGATTTTTGTGATTACTTTTTATCTTGCCTATCAGAGATTAAATCTCGAGCCAATCTTAAAGAAGATAGTACTCAAACACGATAGAAACAACAAGATCAGATCACGCAACTACAGAGAAAATAGTTGGGTCTGGCTTCACAATCCCAATGAAGTCTTTAAGTCGTTACCCTACAGGGTTTCGTGAACAACCTAAGGTTAAAGGAGAATCGACTCTAGCTTATACAACTAGTATCACCCAGGAGGTGTGGGGATTAGGTTTCCCAGTTGCTAGAGTTCTCCTTTATATAGTTTTCAAATTAGGGTTTGCAATTTAAGTTACCTTGGTAACAAAGCATTCAATATTCACCGTTAGATAAAAAACTGATTAGATTCAATCTAATATCTTTCAACCGTTAGATCGAACTTAGCTTGTTATACACAAATGAAATGTACCCTCATTTAGGTTTAGTAACCGTACCTAAACGTGTATGCCATGTTGGCTCAACCGTAGTTAACCAAGGTTAGCTATATGAACACTCATATATCAACCTTATTCATTTTAACCATAACTAGTTCAAATGACTCAAATGAAACTAGTTAAAGAGTTGTTCAATTGCTATATTCTCATATAAGTATACAAGAACACAATTGAAGCAAAATCGGTTTGATTCACTCGAATCAATTCATGAACATTATATCCACGGTTTGCAAGAATGCATTCCTTAATATATAAATGTATTAGTTCATGAGCAAATTTTAGAACTTTAACCACTCAAGTATGCAAACGGGTACGCATACTTAAGTAGCCGGTCAGGGTTTGTGTTCGCCAGTATGCAAACGAGTACGAAAACTTAGTACACTTCCAAAACCCAACATAAATTCCCGGACCTATACCTTGCGCAAGTATGCGTACCGGTATGTGTACTTGGTACACAGAATTTCACAACTTCAAGTACACATACGGGTATGCATACTTAAGTTCCAGTCATAGATCACAACTTCAATCATTGAAACTTTCTTAGAGGATGACAAGAGCCGTTTTCACACACTATTAGCATCAAAGCAATTTTCAAGTTATTGAAATAATCAAAACGAAACATTCAAAGTCTACACCAAATGATTGTATCACACAAACCATGTAAAATGTTACTCTACGATTTTCACATGATCAAGATGAACTTGGTTGAAATGAAAACTTACCATCACATATTCCGAGAAATATGTAAGTGAGTTAAACTCAACTCGAAATCTCAAATGTGTATAATAGAAAACTATATCGTAACACGACTTATGTCTCAATATAGGAGATAGAGTAGAAAAAGACTTTCCAAGTGATAGATGAGTTTTAGTCTCCACATACCTTTTGTTGATGAAGTTCCACAATCTCTCCTTAGTAGTTCTTTTGTTAGAGCATTGCTCGGTCGAACTCGCATGCTTTGTTATCTCAAGCATGTTTGTCAAGTTTAGTTGTCAAAACTATATGTCTTGATTTCTAGACTATTTATAGCTAAGTCTCGGTTTAGGACAGTTTAGTGTAGTTGAGCTCCAGACTCCATTGCGATCATCTTACGAAGATGAAGAACTACTCGAGGAACCAGTGGAACTTCATCCGACTAAAAGGTATGTGGAGACTTGAACTTATCTATCACTCAAAAGTCTATCTACTCTATCTCCTACTCTTGAGACAAAGTCGTATAAGTATGATAGTTTTCATACATACACATTTGCTATTTCGAGCCTAGTTTACTCGCCTATCTTTTTCTCGAAATATGTGTTGGTAAGCTTTCGCTTTAACCACTTTTCATCTTAACACATGATGAAAGTCATGATGACGTTTCAATCTTGAAAATAGCTTTGATGACGATAGTTGTGAATAATGACTGTTATAACATTATAGAAGAATGTTTCAATGATTGAAATGTGGAGTTGAGATTACGTTACCAACTATGGAGATAAGCATATATAGTGTGTTCGCACATTAGTTTATAAATCCATGTGCCGGAAACCAAGTGTGTGCATATGTGTGCATACGGTATTGGTGAAGGAGACAGGTTGGGTACGCGTACCAGCGAAAGTTTTCGAACCGAAATTTTTTGCTGAGTTTCTAAATTCAAATCCGGTAGCTATGGTACGCGTACCCAAGCTAGTTATATTTCTCAAATCGGAAGTTCATGAACTTAAACAATAAATCATTAAGGAATGCAATCTTTGCAAACCGTGACTATATTGTTCATGAATTGATTCAAGTGAATCAAACCGATTTTGTTTCAATTGTGTCTATTCATAAAGACCTAATCAATTGAACAACTCTTCAACTAGTTCTTATGTGTCATTTGAACTAGTTATTTGAAGAAGATGAATACGATTGATATGGAAGTGCTCGTATGGCTAACCATTGGTTAACTATTTGTGAACCAACTAAGTGTACACGTTTAGGTACAGTTACTGAAACCTAAATGAAATACATTTCATTTGTATGTGACAAGCTAAGTTTCGATCTAACGGTTGAAAGATATTAGCTTGGTTAAATCAGGTTTTCATCTAATGGTGAATATTGAATGCTTTGCTACCAAGGTAACTTTGATTCCAAAGCCTGATTTGAAAACTATATAAAGGAGACGTCTATCTAATGGAAAAACTAATCCCCACACCTCCTGTGTGATACTAGTTGGTTTTGCTAGAGTCGATTCAACTTTAACCTTAAGTTTCTTCTCGAGACCCTATAGGTTAACGACTAAAAGACTTCATTGGGATTATGAAGCCAGACGAAACTACTTCTCTTGTAGTTGAGCGATCGATCTTGCCATTTTCTATCGTACGAGTTCAATTGAATAATTGAATTGAGATTATATCTCCGATAGGGCAAGATAAAAATAAATCACAAACATCTTCGTCTTATCGTTTGCGATTCCACAATATCTAGTTTCGTTACCATACGATTTAGATTACTGTGAGGTGATTGATAATTATAGGCTGTTCTTCTGGAATATAAGTCCGGGTTATCAATTGGTTTCTGTTCACCTTGATTTTATCAAAAGACGAAAAAAAACTCTTAGGTTTATCTGTGGGAGACAGATTTATATATCATTGTAGACTTTTCTGTGTGATACAGATTTGTTTATTAAAGTCTTCGACTTTGGGTCGTAGCAACTCTTGGTTGTGGGTGAGATCATCTAAGGGAATCAAGTGCGTAGTATCCTGCTGGGACCAGAGACGTAAGGAACGCAACTATACCTTGAATCAGTGTGATATTGATTAGGGTTCAACTACAGTCCAGACTGAAGTTAGTTTGTAGTAGGCTAGTATCTGTAGCGGCTTAATAGAGTGTGGTGTTCAATATGGACTAGGTCCCGGGGTTTTTCTGCATTTGCGGTTTCCTCGTTAACAAAATTTCTGGTGTATGTGTTATTTCTATTCCGCATTATATTTTGTTATATAATTGAAATATCACAGGTTGTGCGTTAAGATCAATCAATTAGAATATCCGACCTTTGGTTGTTGATTTAAATTAATTGAGACTTGGATATTGGTCTTTGGTACCATCCAAGTTTATCTCTCTAGTATTTGATAAAGACTCGCAGATTTCCATTAGCTTGAGTAAAGATCAAATCGAGAGATTGAGATATTAACTTTTTGATATACTTTTATCTAGATTGAGTCTAACTGTCTAGTTGATTCTCTAGAAAGTATATTGGAGTTAGTCCATACAAATTGCTAATCGAAATATTGGGTGAGTTTATTTGACCCCCGCTTTTTCATTTGGTATCAGAGTAGGCAAACACGTTCAAGACCTCAAAAGTCTGTGTTTGTAGCGATCTGAATCTATGTACAGAGGTGCTATCTCTATTAACGTACCACCAGTCTTCGATGGCTCAAACTACTTATGGTGTAAAATTGCTATGCGAGCTTTTCTTCAAGCACGTGATTTTCAATCATGGGTATATGTAGTTAATGGCTATGATGCTCCCGTTGTGGCAATAGGTAACGCTACTGTTCCAAAGAATATTGGCGAATACGATGTTGCTGAGATACTTGTTTCAAAGCAAAACTCTGACGGTTTGAATGCCATTACCCCAAATCTTCAACACCATGTGTCAAATTGCACTAGGTGTAAAGATGCGTGGGATATCTTAGAAACCGTATTCGAAGGGAATACCAGTGAAAAGGAAGCCATGCTTCAAAACCTAAATTCCGATTGGGAAAACCTTCGTATGGCAGATGATGATTCATTTGATGATTTTAATTACAAAGTGTCTCAAATTGTTAATGCATCTTTTGCATTGGGTAAGACTATTCCTGAAAAGGACATTGTGATGAAAATTCTCAGATCGCTGCCATCTAGATACGATTCTAAGAAGCATGCCATCATTTAGGGAAATAACCTTGATACCCTCTCCAAAAATACCTTGGTTGGGAAGCTAAAGATCTTTGATCATGAACACTCGTCTAAATCCAAGGATGTGGCGTTCAAAGCACTAAAAGACACAAAATTACTTGATAAGAGTAAAAATGTGTATATCTCTGAAGATGATCACTCTGAGACGGATTCATCAGATGAAGATCTTGACAAATCGGTCTCGACGATCACAAGACAGTTTAGGGATCTTCTGTTGAAGAGAAGTAAACGGTTCTCCAGAGATAAGCCAAAGGCATCAGTGAAACCTCATAATCGTATTGCTCCTAAAAACAGGGACGCTGATGAAACTGATGACGAGGATATGCCTCAGTACTTTAAGTGTAAGGGTTTTTTTCATTTTGCAAACGAATGTCCAAATCGTAGGAAATACACTGGGAACAAAGATCTGCTGCGACACTTGATGGGATGCCTGAAAATTATGATTTTGATGAAGACAAAAAATCAAGTGTTGCTCTTTTATGTGAAAAAATTGATTTTGATAATTGTAGCAATACATGCATAAATCTTGATAATATTTTAGAAGAGAACCCAATCAAGATGGAAGAATCAATTGACCTTTCTTTTGGAAACTCTATGTTTAATGTTTTAGGATCTACTTTGTGCCTAGCAGCTTGCACTTCATAGGCGCCTGAATCATCTTATGCGTTGACATGCTCTTATTGTTCTCTCAAGGGTCATGAACTTTCAAAGTGTTTAAAGTACAAACAAAAGATGAGATATGTCCACAAGCTTCAACGAAGAGCAGATCGTCTAGCTACCAAGCTTAAATTAGCGGAGAAAACAACTGAGGTATGTAAGATCTTATCTTCATCGAAGAAATTAGTTTCAAAGATAGACTTAGACCACTAGAGAAGAAAACTTGGTCTAAACTAAAGGAAAGGAAGGGTTCCATGAATTCCAACCAAAAGGGTCATGGTGGACAAATGGTTGTTCACCACAATACAACTTGATTGTGTTGTATTCAGCATCTTGTCTCATGTGCCTGTTCAAAAGAGACAAGATCTTGCACACCACATGCTTTGAAAAATTTAGTTTTGTTTTTAGCCTTGTGTTGTTTGGTTTTTGGAATTCCTCCATATCACTGTTGATATTGGAAAGGACCGTTTTGCCAAAAGAAGAGGGTTATTATCGACAATTCTATCCTTTATAGGGTTGTGAGTTGGACGTGTACGAACCTGTTCAATGGTTTCGAAACCCTACATTCCTTTTTCCTTCTCTGATACTCTTTATATCTTAAGACTGCTTGTCGAGATTGTGAATTCCTCTCACAAAAACCGGTTGCATAAGGGTACTCCAAGCATCATGTCTTCTGATGGAAAAGATATCAATATGATTGTTAAGCCACCAATCACCAAGGAAAAAGAGAAATCTCCTTTGTCTCCAACTTTGAAAAGAAAAAGAAAGAATGTGAGGAAGCCAATAGCAGTTCCTTCAAATTCTCAGAAGTTTTCTGATGTTCTTGAAGAGTTGAAGCTGGCAAGAAAAGAGATTCAACAAATAAAGGCTTGTGGTTTAAGATCATTAGAAATTCAGAAGGCCCTGGTTCGACATCATCAGCCAAGACAGTTTATTGGTATTGACTCCTTCCTTCATGAACCACACGTACCAGTGGTTGTTTACGACAAGGAGTTCGGGTATGATAAGGAATTTTTCAAAGATCTTAATGTCTAGTTGTTAGAGCACTGCTCGGTCGAACTCGCATGTGTTGCTATCTCAAGCATGTTTGTCAATGTTAGTGATCAAAACTATAAGTCTTGATTTATAGTCTCTTATAGCTAAGTCTCGGACTAGCATAGTAAGTGTAGTTGAGCTCAAGGACTTCATGGCGATTCATCATAGAAATAGAAGGACTACTCAAGGAACCGGTGGAACTTCTCGACAAAAAGGTATGTGGAGACTTGAACTTATCTGTCACTCAAAAGTCTATATATTCTATCTCCTACTCTTTGAGACAAAAGTCATATGCTATATATATAGACTAGATCATACACATTCGGTATTTCGAGTCGAGTATACCTCGCCTATCTATATCTCGAAATATGTGTTGGTAAGCTTTTCGCTTCGACCAAGTTTATCTTTACCTAGTGACGAAAGTCATGAATGTTTCAATCACTTTGAAAATTGCTTTGACGAGAAATGGTGTAACAATTGTATAACGTCCTCTAAGAATGTTTCAATGATTGGAATGAGAGTTTAGATTACATAACCAATGTATTCCTTGAACCGAAGTTCTCGAACATTGTTGATCAAGAGAAGCGGAAGTATGGCAAGTGCCAAGTCCGCGAACTCAGTCCGCGAACTGCCGAAGTTCTCACACC